>NC_064920.1:477755005-478380005 GCF_023897955.1 Schistocerca gregaria | reverse complement strand
TTTCATGTGGTTTAGATGTCATTACTGGGTTTTGTGTTTATGCCGTTAAAAATTTTGTGAATGTTTTTTTATGAAACTGGGGATATTACATATTCTTCTGTAAAAGGGCTAAGCCCCTCCACGGCCTTCATTTTTGAAGAACATCCCAACTCACTGATCATACTTTTTATAAACAACATGTTCTTAGTCATCTCTTCAAAGCTGTTTTGTAACAGGATATTGTGCCTAATTAAGCATCCAATTAATTTTGCTTTGTGCTGGCCTATAACTTTCAATTGTTTTTCCTTCTCTTCTATTTCTTGCAAAACCATCTCATTCATTTTCCTGTCATTCAAGCTAGTTTTTAAATTCTTCTTTACTAGTAAGAGAAAGGCAACCAAATGGAAATGTGAAGGTTGCTTGCAACTGAGACCAGTTTAAAAAAGTTGATGAAAAATCACATATTACAAAAAAAAAGTGACAAAATGAATGGGACACTTCAGATACAGGCAGGAGAACATACAAATTTCTCTCTAACATCAGAGAGATATTAAAAATGAGATTTCTTAACCCATTAAGTGGTTTAATATATTACATCACTGGCCATGGCCCATATGCAGCATGAAGGTACAAAATCAAAAGACAGATGAATGACAGATGTAACTGTGGCATTGTGGGCACACTAGAACAGACATTGTGAGACTGTGCGCTCTCTGAAGTTGCTGGGGGTATTAGACAACAGGTATGAGCTTGGATCCCAAAGCAGCACTAAGGAGTGAGTCAACCTGGTGCATCTTGGTTGGTACTGCTGCTGCAGTATCCATGAAGGCCAAGGAAGACTTCATGAGGCATTCACCCATAAGTCAGCATGCCACCATCCAAGCTAGACAACATACGAGCATTGTACCAAAAGTAAGGTTTCCAATGAGCTACAGCCCTGAGGGAAGGTGCTAGGCTAAATCTGACAACAGTGCCACATTTAGTGGTTTCTCCCACTCTCAAGCCCTCCTGTCCACAATTTACTACATTGCTCAGTGTTGGCTTGCCAGCTGTCAGAGATGGAAGTGTTGATCACTGCTCCTGCCAAGTGTGAGGTTCGAGCAGTAATCTCTATGCAAGAAAGTTACCGCCCATGGAGATTCATTGGCAACTGACTGAAGTTTATGGTGAAGAGTGCATGTCCATTCAGCATGTCCACAAATTGTGCAGGGCATTTGTTGAGGGTCGCATGGAAGTTCACGATGAAGAGTGAAGTGGAAGACTGCTGGTTTCAGATGCGATTGTCAAGAAGATCAACAGTGAGCTGCTCAAAGATCAGAGGGTCACTGTCCGTGGACTTGTTTAACGCATTCCTGAACCTTCCGACAGCACAATTGAAAGAACTTTAACAGAAATGTTGGGTTATTTGCAAGGTGTGTGCTCACTGCATTCCCTGGATACTGACTGATGGACGCAAGGAGCAACGCCTTGACTGTGCTCACAAGTTTCTTCAACAGTGTGAGTGGGGAGGCAACAAGGAGAAGTTGTTGGACTCTATCACCATGGGAGATGAAACGTGAGTGTTTCATTACACCCCCAAAACAAACAACAATCACTCCGGTTCACTGCCACCAAAGAAATTCAAACAAACACAGTCAGCAGGAAAGGTTATGGCAGCTGTGCTTTGGGATCAGAAGGGGGTACTCTGCATCTATTTCATTCAACCTGGAATGACAATAAACTCAGACAGATATCGTGAAACATTGACCAAACTCTGGTGAGCAATCCAGAATCACTGGAGAGGATGACTGATGGAGGGAGTAGTGCTTCTTCATGACAACACTTGACCCCACGTCACTCGTCAAACACAGGAATTTGGGTGGACTGTTATGCCCCATCCCCCATGCAGCCTGGACTTAGCCCCCAGCGATTATCATCCCTTCCCCAAGCTAAAGAAACACTTAAGTGGCAAACACTTCAAGAGTAATGATGAGACTGATGACCATAGCAGTCTGGTCCCTTTAATCCCACAGAGGAATGATGAAGTCGGAGCAGACGTCACACACTTCCTCAACGGGTTGGCGGGAGACGTCTTCAACTTAGGAATACAAAAGCTGGAGCACCGTCTACAAAAGTGTGTCAAAAAATGGAGACTATGTTGAAAAATAGACAAAAGTCTAAGCTTTTCGACAATGTATAAGTTAAAACAATAAACAATATTTTCTATTTGTAAAAATATGGGAACCTTACATTTGGTACATCCTTCGTACTTAGCAGATAGAGAGAAGATAGCAGAGGTCAGTGACCACTGAATGAAATATTGTCCCAAGAATCTACATTACATTGGTGCAAATGATCGTGGAGGTGTCAACTTGTAGACAACAGTGATGGGTGCAATTACTTGCAATAGTGGAAATGCTGCTGATGTGCTGCCCAATGCCAAGGAATCCAGCAGACAATGGCTGTTGACTGGGGTAGTACTAGGGTGGATTCAGTAGTGGAAACAACCATCTACAAATTAAATGCACCACAATAAATGAACAGACAATAGATTCTATAGTGCTTATAGTAGTATTAATAGCTGGACAACTCGTTAATAGTTTTATTGTAGTTTTGTAATAGTAGAAGTAGTTGTAGTATTTTAAAAATTAATTATCAGAAATAAATAGTTAATATGTAATTTATTACTACCCAAGGAAATGTGGTTTGTATGGCTGATTTTAGCTTGTTGTATAATGGGCTGTAATTATGAAGAATAAATAAATTCTTCTCCAGAACCATATTTCTGTAGCTTTGAAGCCAGATTTCTCCTGCTTTGTTGATATCTCAGTTTCATATGCTGTGTCAGGATAATCCCTATAAAAGTCTTTACAGATCTTTTCCTTGTGTGGACACTGATGTGCTTGTTCAACAGAAGGTTCTTCTCATTTTGGAAGGTGTTCATGGCCAGTGTTATACTTCTCTTGATGCCATTCACACATCTATTGTTTCCCTTCACAATGCTTCTGAGATTATGAAATCCAGTTAGTTCCTTAAGTTACTGACTGCCTATTCTTATGCTTAACTAATGTCCACATGCTCCCTTGTCTCTTGCCTCAGTTTATGACCTCAGGCATTTTATTTAGTTCCTTCACTGAGTCTGCCACAGTTGTAATGTCACAAGGAAATATGATGTAGTGAATATGCATACTGTTAATTTTGATTCTAGCCCAAATTTCTTTCACTTTTGTTATTGGCTCCTCAATTAACATATTAAATAAGTAAGTTAATAGAAGGAAACAGTTGTGTTACTCAATGTCTACCTGGCTGCTAAGGATAGTTGCCTCAGTGGAAGTATTTGTTATTAGTTAATTAGTTTAGAATTGTAAACTGTTGGGAATTTTGTGTTGTTTGTATTTGTTCTATGTACATTGGCCCTGTGGGAGAAGCCTGTCTCCAAGATGGGACATTGGTAGCAGTGTTACTAAGCTTTTACGGCACCTTCTGGAGGAGCATTTACTCCCAGTAATACTCTCAGAGAAGCATGCCACACCATGGAAAAGTGCATACCATGACTCAGAGGAGTAATATTTATGGTGACAATTTTTAGTAAGGACAGATAAGTTTTAAACCAGGAGCATTTATTTTTTAACTGTATGGCTATCCTGACTTAGAAACTGGAACAAAACATAGAAGCAATATTCAGACATTTTAATGAACAGTTTGAACAATTAAACTCTCAGGGAAAAGATGTCCTGGATGAGTTAATGCAAACATGGGTACTCAGAGTTCTAATTCAGATGCAAATAAGTTCAAATTAAATGTGAGTATTGAAGCTCAAGGTAATGAATTAAAGATGAAATTATAAATCACAAATTAAAACCTTCAGGAAAACATAAGATACTTGTATAAAGAAAACTTAAAATTAAATATCCAAATTACTGAATTAGAATCTACTGTCATAAAAATAACAAAGAAAGTACATTTTGTGTAACTATACGATTTGGTTTTCTGGTAAGTTAATTCATTACAGGTTTTGTTGAGTTAAATATTGAAACGAAAAAATCTTAGAAACTGTCAGTTTTAATATTTCAAAGAAAGATGTACACTGATCAGCCAGAACATTATGACCACTGACCTACTATTGATAAAAACCCACCAGGTGATAGCAGGAACACATGGCAAGGGATGACTGTAAGTCAGACACAGACATGGTGCATGTAGTATCAGTGGGTATGCTGTCTCGGTGTAGAATGGAGGAGGCGTGCAATCTAAGTTTGACTGAGGACAGATTGTGATAGCATGGAGACTCAGCACGCACATTTCAGAAGCTGTAGGATTTATTAGGTGTTCGGGGAGTGTTGTGATAAGTTTTTTAAACAGGTAGTGAAACCGCATCCAGACATCTTGGGGTTGGGCGGCCACCCCTCATTATAGATTATTGGAATTTGTGCAGCTGAATAAGTATTAAGGAGAAAAAAGGACATTTTACTAATAATGATAGTTGCACATTCAAGAACAAAAAAATTTACAGCAAACACAACAGAATAATTAGCGCACACAAAGAGTGTTAGACAATGCCAAAGAGGTCTATTTTACACAGTGCACTTTGCGCCATCACACACGAAATATATTGTTCACACAATTCCAACACCCCTCCTTGAACTTATATTTTGTGTGTTGCTTCCACAAGATAAATCAAATAGTCCCACAATCTTCTCAAACTTCTCCCTTTCCAAGGGTTTGGTCAGAAGGTCAGCTAACATGTCTTCTGTGTGCAGATAGTCCATGGCGATGTTCTGTCACTCTATGTGGTCCCGAATGAAATGGTGTCGTATATCAATGTGCTTTGTCCTAGCACTAGTAACATCATTTTTAGCTAGGTTTATGGCTCCCTTATTATCACAGAAGATGGTTGTAGGTTCCTCAATTAAATTGGGTTCCATTTCACTTATTAATGTTCATAGCCATAATGCTTCCTGTGTGGTGTAAGATAGTGCCATATACTCAGCCTCTACGGTGCTCAATGCAACAGTTTTTTGCTTTTGACAGGACCATGATGTGAGGCCCCCCATTAATTTAAAACAGCAGCCAGTGGTGGAGTATCTGTCTCCCAATTCACTCCCCCAGTCCGCATCACTATATCCCTCTAGTTTTGCGTTACCATATCTATGGTATTTTAACTCATAGTTTGAGGTTCCTCTTAGGTATCAGAATATCCTCTTTACAGCTTTCCAGTGCTTTTCCTTTGTGTCTCTGCAATATCTGCTCACTGCATTGGTGGCAAAAGCAATGTCGGGTCGTGACATTTGAGACAAATGTAACAGACTCCCTACTGCTTCTAAATAAGGAACATTCTTGTCACATTCCTCATCAGTCTCATTTAAACTTAACTTCACTCCTACTTCCATTGGAGTACTTATGGGTTTGCAATCACTCATGCCAAATTTCTTTAACATTTTTTCCGTGTATGATGATTGACTTATGCTTAATTCTTGTCTTTCTTCATTCTTAGTAATCTGCATATCTAAATAACGTTTGACTTCTCCCAAATCATGCACCTTAAACTTGGTTTGCAGCTGTATCTTGAAAATTCTCGTTTGGCCTTCACTTTCAGTCAGGATAAAGAAATTGTCCGCCCATATCGCCATTATTATTATTTCTTCTTTTCTCCCTTTATAGTAAATGCTGGGATCTGCCTTGGATTGCTTCATATTCATATTTATTAGAGGTTCATGTAGACATCAATTCCACCAACGTCCACTTTGTTTACCTCCATAAATACTTTTTCTCAAATGCCAAATCTTTTATTTTCTGACCTGGTTTTTATGACTTCCCTTGGTGGAATGACATATATCTCCTCCTCCAATTTCCCATTTAAATATGCCGTTTTAACATCCATATGATGAATTATTAAATTTCGTTTTACTGCCAAGGCTAGAAGAAATCTCAATGATGCATACTTGACTACAGGTGAAAAAGTTTCTTCGTAATATACCCCTTTTTTTGTGAATATCTTTTTACCACAAGTCTTGCTTTGTATTTTGGTGATGAGCTTTCAGGGTTCTTCAAATTGAATACCCATCTTGCCTGCAGTGGTTTCGTATCTCCTGGCATATCTACCAATTCAAAGGTTCTGATATAAAGATTCTAATTCTCTCTTCATCGCTTCTTTCCATTCTTGAGAGTTTGGGCCACTCATTGCATCTTCTGCTGTTCTTGGCTCATCATTAAAAGACTGTGCTGTATCCATCTCCAAATCCGGATATTCCTTCGGTTTTGGTACACAAGAAGAACGCCTTACATTGTTTTCTTCATTTTTTTCATCCTCTAACTCATTGTCATCATAAATTGTATCCATTTGTCCTTGGCTGTCGTCTTCCTCTTCTTCATTTTCTATTTCCTCACACAAGGTTCCACCCTCTGAAGTAGGTGCAGTTGACTTAGTGATTTTGCTCTCTTTAGAGTCCTTTCTATTTTCAAAGAATATTCATCTCTACTTGTGACAATCTTTTTAGTCAATGGATCCATTAATCGGTAGCCCTTTGAATCTTTACAATAGCCTACAAAAATATACTTTTTAGCTTTCGGATCCCATTTTCCTCTTAGCTGTTTTGGAATATGTGCCATTGCATCACACCCAAAAACCCTTATATTGCTTAGATCAGGTTTCTTTCCTATCCATATCTCATAATGGGTTATATTCTTGAATGCTTTTGTAGGTGATCTATTGTTCAAATATACAGCTGTTGACACTGCCTCTGCCCAAAAATCTTTGGATAATTCAGCGTCAGTCATCATGCTCCTTGCTTTCTCAACAATGGTCCTATTAGCCCTCTCAGCAACCCCATTTTGAGATGGGCTGTACCTTATGGTAGTTTGATGCCTGATTCCCTTTTCTGCCAGAAGCTTCTTCAATTTCTGGTTAATATATTCTCTCCCATTATCAGACCTGATGGTCTTGATCTTCTTTCCTGTCCACCTTTCAACTGTATTGCAATATTCCTCAAAGATATCACTCATTTGGTCTTTAGAACTAAGAAAATAAACATGAGTATATCGTGAGTAATCATCAATAAACGTAAGAAAATAATTACTCCCACCTATGGATTCACACTCCATCGGGCCACATACATCTGTGTGGATTAACTGTAAGACTTCTGTGGATTTACTCTTACTAGTCTTGAAGGGTAACCTTGCTTGTTTTCCCTTTATACATGTCTCACAAGGATCCTTGGACACACTAAAATTCTGTATTCCCTTTACCATATCCTTTATTATAGGCATAGTCTTTTTATTTAGATGTCCAAGCCTCCAGTGCCATAAAAAACCTTCTGCTGAATATACTGAATCACTAACATTTTTATGTTTACTGTCAATGGTATCCAACTTAAAAAATACCCCTTTTGTTACTTGCTGTAGCTATAGCTTCACCACTTTCACTGATTACTCTTGCACCCTGCATGTCAAAAGTGACTGTATTTCCTTTCGTGACAATTTCCCCTATAGACAGCAGGTTAGTTGCCACATTTTTCACATAATGAACATTGTGTGCTGTAACCATATCTGATTCACCATTTACACTTACATGTAGATCTAGTTTCCCAGCCAGGTGACACTGGAGCTTGTTGCCATCAACAGTAGATATTCCCATATGAGTCTTATCTTTGATGTCATAAAGAAGTGATTTATCTTTAACAATTTTCACAGATGCACCTGAGTCTAAAATCCATTCTATATCACGATTACTCATCCCACCAACAGAATAAAAACATGAGAGTGCCTTACCTTTGTTATTGGTCCTTCTCTCTGGGCTATCAGTAACATACCTCTTTTGCTGAGTGTCTGATCTTGGGCTTACTTTTTCTTTGCACTGAGATGCAATATGTCCCATCTTCTGACATTTATAGCACCTCACCGATTTCTTCTTTTTGTTTTTTGAGCAGAGAGCAGACACACCTTCCTACTCCAATGTACAACAGCTTGGAGCACTCTTTACATCCTGCAGGATTTTCACCTTAACACTGTCATCTGTGATTGGTATACCCGAGCTTTCAAGTCCCATAATCATAGGTGCATACCTTTCGGGCAGTCCTGCCAACAGCAATGTTCCTATCCATTCGTGAGCAATCTCAAATCTGATGTTTCTCAGTCGGTTCGACATGGCTATTATTTTGTTAACGTATTCGTCTACACTCTTACATTTGTCCAGACAAGTGGTAATTAACTCACATAATAATCCTACTTTTCTCATAAGACCACCATCCTCGAATGCACTTCATAAATTGTCCCAGACTTCTTTCGCTGTAGCAGCTTTTTCAATGTGAACATAATTCACCAAATCAGTCAGTAATATCAATTTTGATTTTGCTTTCCTATCCTTACTTGAATAATTCTGATCTGTGGATTTCATTGTCCCATCTACCACGTCCCATAGGTCGTCTAAACATAAATATGCTTCTACTGCGAACTTCCAGGTTGCATAGTTTTCGCTACCTATAAGTCTTTCAATCTGTGTAATTTGTGCTGCACTCATTCTTAACGATAACTTGCTTTTTATTGCCGTAAAGAACACCAAAAAGTAATGTGGAAAAAAAATTGCGATCATCTTGTAAGGCTAACTTCCACTTCACGTAAATTGGAACTTTTCCAATACTTTCTCCCTACTATTTTATTGATATACTTATTCCAAATGCAGTCTGGGCCCATAACCTATTGGAATTTATGCAGCTGAATAAGTATTAAGGAGAAAAAAAGGATATTTTACTAATAACTATATTTGCACATTCAAGAACAAAAAAATTTACAGCGAACACAACAGAATAATTAGTGCATACAAAGAGTGGTAGACAATGCCAAAGAAGTCTATTTTACACAGTGCACTTTGCGGCGTCACACACGAAATATATTGTTCACACAATTCCAACACAGATGTCACATGTCATAGGCTAGGCAGTCTGGTAAAATAAGATAGGTGGCGAACTGTAGCAGAACTAACATCAGACTCTAATGCTGGGCAGAGTACAAGTGAAGTGTGTCTGAATATACAGGGCACTGAACACTCCTAGAAAAGGGCCTCCACAGCCAACGTCACATGCATGTGTCACTGTTAACGCCACAACATTGGCGACTATGACTGAAATGGGTTTGTGATCTTTGGCACTGGATGCTAGCATGATGGCAGAGCATTGCATGGTCTGATGAGTCTTGATACCTTCTTCATTATGCCAACGGGAGGGCATGAATCCATCATATTCCAGGGGAACAGCTCCTTGATACCTGTGCTGTGGAACAGAGACAAGCTGGTGGTAGCTCCCTTATGCTCTGGGGAATATTCACATGTGCATCCATGGGACCAGTGGAGCTCATGTAAGGCATCACGATAGCCAAGGAGTATCATAAACTGCTGTTTCCCAGCAGCTGTGACATTTTTCAACAAGATAATACGCCATGTCACAAGGCCATGAGAGTGATGGTATGTTCAAGGAAAGTAGTGGAAAGCTCCAGCTGATGCACTGTCTCCCAAAATAACCATATCTGAACCTAATCGAAAAACTCTGGAATTGATTGAACATGGTGTCAGAGCTCATCACTCCCCTCCCCAGAATTTACAGGAATTAGGTGACTTGTATGTGCAGAGACAGTGCCAACTCCCTTCAGTGTTCTACCAAGGTTTCATTGCTTCCAGGCTATGATGTATCACTGCTGTTATCCAAGCCAAGGACAGATATACTGGCTATTAGGTACCATAGGTGGCCATAACATTCTGGCTGAACAGACATTTCCCATTCCATTTTCTCAACTTTGGAGGAGGATAAATACAAATTAAAGTGTTGAATTAATCGTTAACACTCGTTCTTTACCAGATATTGTAGCAAATCAACCTTTTAGGAAAGATTATTGTATTTTGACAAAAAGAAATTTAACTGAAGTTTTGGAACAGATATAAAGGGTGATTATGTGATGGTGTTACAAACTTTCAGCAATAAAGAAAAGAGTATATTTTATTATATATTTCCTATTTTCTTTTAGTCTGTTATCTATATAAAACACCAATGCAAATGTTGTGCTTGAATTAGCACAAATGAAGCACATGTTATTTTAACACAATTTAAAATGTGTTAGTAGTAACTAAGCATTATGGTATTTAAGGGGTTTGGAAATCTGCATAGAATAACTACATTAAAACCTTATCAATAATTGATAATAATAATAATAATAATAATAATAATACTAAAAGGAAAGAAAATACCTGTATACTACTATTTGGCCATGTGGCACACAGAGATCTATTAATTTGGAATCCAGAAGGAACACACTACTGGTTTAATACACAATGTGCCATTGGTAGATCACAAATACTGTAATTTATGATTCTGGACTACACTAATCAGTACTACGAGGAAGGACGTAGCAAGGGTTTTGTGACTTGCTAATGGGTATGGTGGGTTGGATAAAATTTCAGTCATTTTAAACAAATCAGTGCCTTTTGTGATATGTCACTGCAGGCCTCAGGGTTTTCTTGTGCATTTTGTCATATTTTGACCTTACAGGAAATAAATTCATGTAGATAGATAGATATTCAGCAATTGCAGGCCCTGCTGACCACTCGCTGCTTCCACAAACTGTCTCCACTCCTTTCTGCTTTGTGCCCAGTTCCTCCAGGTGTCTTCAATTCCCAGGGCTGCTAGGTCCTTGCCAGGTCATCCATCCAGCACATTGATGTTTGGTTTCCCCACTAGTGCCATCTTTGCCTGTCTTCCATCTGGCATACGGGCTATGTGGCCCACCCATTGTATTCTTTTGTTCTTTATCTTCTGTATGATATTTGGTTGTCACATCAGAAGGTAGATTTCCTTGTTTTTTCCTCCTCCTCCATTCTCCATTACCTAAAACTGGTCCCCATATCTTCCTCATTACTCTTCTTTCAAATATTAAAAGTTTTTCCCTTTCTTGCTTAGTCATGCTCCATGTTTCTGAACCATACATTACTTCTGGGCATATCACTATGTTGTAGATTTTCATCTTAGTGTTCACTGAGATCGATTTAGAGCCAAGCATCTCTGAGGGAATGCATGCATTTTGTTTCCACTGCTATTCATTCCTTGATGTCCATTTTTATGTTGTTGTCCATGGTAAATGAAGATTCAAAGTATTTGAACTGGTCTACTCTCTTGAACCTCTTGCCATCTATCTCAAGAAATCTTACCAGCTCTTGTCTTCTTCCTAATTGCATGAACTCTATTTTGTCTTGATTCACTTTGAGCCCTATCTTCTGTGCATAATTGTCCATTTTCTGGTACATTTCTTTCAATTCGTGCTTTGATTCACTTAATAGTACTATGTCATCTGCATATGCGAGACAATTGAAGTTACTGTCTATCTCTAATCAGCCCACTTCTGTTACCTACACTCTTTTATTACTTTCTCTAAGATGAAATTGAACAGAAGACATGAGAGAACATCCCCTTATCTGTGGCCTGTCTCTGTCTTGAATGTTTCTGATGTGGCTCCTCATAAATGTACTTCTGCCTTTGACCCTTCCATACAAGCTTGCACCATTATCACTAGCTTCTCAGGGATTCTGAAGTCCTGCATTGCATTGTATAGGCTATTACTGTGTATACTGTTAAATGCATATAGACAATCGATGAACAGGCTGTAGATATCTTTATCATATTCCCAATGTTTTTCAAACAATTGTCTTAGTGTGAAAACGTGATCTACTGTCGATCAGTTTGGTCGAAAGCCAGCTTGTTACTCCTGTATGTTGTTATCTATGAATGGTTGGAATGTTCTGAGTATAATGATGGATAGCACCTTATACATTACATTCAACAGGTGGGTTCCTCTATAGTTACCGGATTCCATTTTGCTTCCCTTCTTGTATATTGGGCATACTATAGCCAATTTCCATTCTTCTGGCAGTGTCTACTTCTCCCATATCAACTTGATCAGTTTATACATCTCTAAGTGTAAGCTCTCACTTTGTAATGTTATGTGAGCCTCACTGTCCCCCTTTTAAACTAATTTGTGTCTGATTTTATTATGAGAAGCTCAGTAACGTATGTAAATACCGTAAATGTAAAGTTGATTCAAAAAGTACTTGAAGAGACTGAAGTGCAGCTGGACAGCAACAACCTCTTTAGCGTGCAATCCCCACAATGATAGTAGTTGTGAATCTTTGAGTATGGACTAAAAAAAAAAAAGGACAATTGATTTATTAAAAAAAAGAGGACTGTTAATCTGTATCCTGTGGAAAGGGGATATGTTGCTAGGCCATCAGTCAGAACGTAATGTTACAGTTAGTGAAAATTGATATTTTAGTGATAAAACCAAGTAAAGTATGTGTAAGAACTGCCAAACATTTACGTATACAAATTTTCTGGAAGTGAAGAATAGAAATATCTTGTTTTTGGAAAAGGAGGTAAACTTCATTGTCGTTGCCATCTATCAGTTGACAGTATTGTAAGTGTACAAAGTTCACTAAAATACAGGAAAAGAAATGCATTCTCTATAGTTTTCATTCAATATGTAACAACCTCTCATAATTTATTAATTATAGTAACTGGATTATCTTCTTGTACAATAGTATGGTGCTGAACTCCATTGACCAATTTTGATGTAGCAGGACAAGTAGTTTGAAGGAAGTTTGTGTGCTATGCAAGCTCCTTTTCTCACAAAAAGCAGATTGCTGTTTGATCTTATTTACTTACAACAGTGGTCCCTTAGGTATGAAAAGCTACGAAAACTTGGGCTAAAAGCTATCCGCAATATGGCCAAGTAACTAACAGAGTTGTATTTTAAATCTTAAAGAACAATAACTTCCTCCAAAGTGCAATATGTCAACAACTGGTGCAGAAGCTATTCATTCAAGGAGGCAGCAACCAAAATTCATGTTCCAGTTGTGACTTAAAGTAAAAATCTCCATCAAAAATCAATCTCTCTCTCACTCTCTCTCTCCAAACACATATATAAATATTCATATTATTAAAAATAAAGGTCATTTTATAACCTCCCTACTTGATTAATTCTGATGTTATTCCATACTTCCCTGGGGCTTTGTTGTTCCTGACTCCTTTGATTTCGGTTTTCACATCTCCTTCACTAACTTCCCATTCTTCTTCATCTTTCCTTTAGGCCATAGCGTTTGCAAGTAATATCTCATCTTGGTCTGGGCGATTCAGCAGTTCTCAGAAGTATTCTTTCCATCTTTCTACAATTCTTTCCTTGCCATTTATCAAGTTGCCGTTCTGATCTCTAATAAGAAAAAGTTGGACTCTGAAATCCACATTTCCGATTTGTTAAGTATTGGAAGAATTGCCTAAAGTTCTTGTTTTGGCTCTCTGCCTCAACTTGTTCTAGCAAAATGCTTAGATATATTCTCTTCTCTGCTCTTAGGATTCGCTTTGTATCCCTTCTGATGTTGATAAAATGTTCCCTTTTCTGCTCATTCTCCCTGCCAGCTAGTCATTTCTCTCGCATCTTCCTTATCTTCTCTGTAGCCTTCTGATATGTCTCATTGAACCATTTCCTCTTCTTCATTATCTTCTTTCTTCCCAATATATCCTCCGCTACACTTAGTACCATGGACTTTATTTCTTTTCACCTTTCCTCCATGTTCTCTCTTGGTTTTAGGGTCTCTAGGACCTTGAAATGGTTTTCGATTTCTATAGAATATTGTTCTTTAATGGCACTTTCTCGTAGTTTCTCAACATTCAAAGCAGGTTTTAGTGTCCCCTTCTTCTTATGCATGTAGATGAACATGAGTTTAAGCCTGCACACAATGAGGAAGTGGTCGGCTCCTCTATATGACCTAACATCTATGACTCTACGGCTATAGCACTGGTCCACCAAGATGTGATCTATCTGGTTGGTGGTTCTTCCATCCAGTGAACACCATGTTCCCTTATGTATTCTATTGTGTTCAAAGTAAGTCGAACTTACTCTCAGGCTCTTTGAGATAGCTAAGTTGATCATCCTCTGACCATTCTCATTGGTCTCATCGTGCAAACTGTGCCTTCCTAAAGTTGGTATGTAGAATTCTTTTCCTGCTTTTCCATTAAAACATTCCAGCACTATCCTGATATTTCTAGTTGGTGTGATATCAATTGTTTGTTCCAGTGGGTCATATAACTCTTCCTTTTCCTCATCTGTTTTATTCTCAGTTGGGGCATGAACATTGATGAATGTGATGTCTGACACTTGGTTTACAAGTACTGTGTAGGATATTCTCTTGTTAACAGCTTTGAATTCCTTCACCGAATTTGCTGCTTTGTTGTGTATTAGAAAACCAGTGCCGAATTTGTGTTTACCTACACATCCGCCATAGAACAGTGTGTACTGCCACCAGGTCCAGTTTATATCAGTTAATTTCCGAGACCATACTCTCAATGGTTCCTGGTCTATACAGGCTCTTAACATTCCAAGATCCAAAACTAAAATTTCTAAATCGTGTGCCGTTTGTCCTCTGCTGTTTTCGTATTCCATTGTATCCATCCACGTCAGAGGCAAGTTTGTTTTTGTAACAAAGAGTTTTTTACAGGATTGGGTTGTTATCCCTCCTTTATCTGGGCTTGGGACTGGCAGTGGCTGTTGCTAGGCAACTGACCCCAGGCCGAGTTATCAATTCAAGCAAAACAAAATATAAGTTAATGTATATTGCATATTTTCTTTTTTATACTTAATGACATATTTTACACTTTTTTCTATTAATCACCTTTATCTGCCTTTAGCAAATAATATTACACTATTGTGCAAAATAGTGTATTTTTTCCATTTTGCTCCATAAAATGTGAAATTCCATAAGCAATGATTAACCATTTTTTTCAACAGTGATCTCAGAGCTTTCACCAAGCAGGGATATAATGTCATTACTTTGGAATGCTGCATTTCGGTAAACAACTAAGAAGCACCCATGCTCTGAACTCCCTTCAACCCTCAAGGTTATTTTACACTCTTCTTATTTTAATTTTGATTTGAGCTGAGGAAATGACCAGAAAGCAACAATGTGAATATTTTGGGACACCATGATTTTTACTGACAGATTTGTTGGAATAAACAGATCTAATATTATTTTGTTTGACAGAGAAGCTAGAGCAATTTTTGGTGGTGAAAATCAAAGGCTCTGGAATTACTCAACCTTATACTTTCCCTACTTTCCTCATTTGAGTATCTATCTTCTGCTTCTGGTAATGGAGAAAGATCATTTGCTGCCGATAAACACATTAGCCTAAATTAAGAGAATATGGATTATTACTTACCCGTGGAAAAATGCTCCCATCAGAGCACAAAATAGGTGAATATGCTCCTGTTTAAAAGACTAACTGAAAAGTGGAGTACCAGATACCTCATTCTACCTTCCTCAGCACCTTTTAAAGTGTTCCCAAACTGTTGTTTTTGTTTACACACAGTTATGTATGGGCCAAATTTGTGGAACCATATTTTCATGTTTATCTGTAATTTAACTGACTTATTCTTAATAAACTATTACGTTTATCATGAGTGAATAGTGCTTGACTTGCCACAGAACTGTTAGGTCGGGGCTTTGATGTGATGGGTGCTGTAGTTTTTTCCATGTGGGTGACTAGTGGTGTGGGTGTAGGGGAAATAAATGAGACTCAGTGGTTTTGTAGGATATGTAGTAGAGACAGGAAGATACTAGAACAGGAGGGGAAAATTGCCATCCTTCAGGCTGAGTTAGACAAGGCCAGGAGAGATCTTGACAGGTTAAGGAGGAAGAAATGTAAAGAAGGGTGGGATGTGGCAACAGGCAATAGGAGTAGCAGTCCTAGAACTTTGTCTGACAGCTTTGTGGTGAATGTGGGAAATAGATTTGAGCTGTTACTTCTGTTAGAAGCTGGTGAGCCTTGAGCAGTTGCAGAGGTAGACAGGGCACAACAAACTTTCAGCAGAAAATTGAAAAGTAAGAATGTAGGGAAATCAGTAAAGAGAAAGAAAGTGTTGTTGTTAGGTAGTTCCCATGGAAGAAGTGTTGGCCAACTTTTGCAGGATGAACTAGGTTCAGAATACCAGGTCACCAATTTTTTTTTAACCTAGTGCTGGTCTGGAGCAGGTGACAGAGGATTTAGGATCACTTTGCAAAGATTTCACTAAGGAATACACCATGGTTACAGTGGGTGGGGCAGGTAATAGTATTGACAGAGATCCTGGGTACAGTATAGAGTGTGACCTGGCAGAGATTGCATCAGCATCAAAGCGTACTAGTGTTGAGTTTGTATCTGTTCTTGGGCACCATGACCTACCTCATGTGAACTCTTCTGTGAAGCGAGTTAATTTTGAGTTGGAACAGCAGCTTATGTTGGTTGCAGGGTCACACATTGGTGTGGTTCCTGTTGATTCTCTCAATATGTGGGATTATACTAGGCATGGCCTTCACCTCAACAGGAGAGGGAAGGGTAAACTGGATGGGAAAATAGCAGCAAAGTTAAAGGGGGGAGGCACTGTCATGAGTGATAAAATACCAGTGGTTATAAGGTTCAGAAAAGACCCTTTTTTTAGGGTAGGGAGGACAGAAAGAAACCAAATTTTAAGAGAGGTTAGGACTGAGACAAACCTTCAGTTTGAGAAAGAAACCAAAAAACTTAAATCTAGCTTATTACATCAACATAAACAGCTATTGGTTAAGAATCTTCAACAGTCAGCAGATAGCTCACCTCTACCCAATTTTAACTCAGTCAATGTGAAATGTCAGCTATCTTTATTGCACCAAAACATTCGAGGACTGAAAAGTAAAATTAATGAATTAATTATCCGCATAGAGACCTCAAACCCAGCTGATATAATCTGTCTCTCCGAACATCATGTGACCACTGGTATAGAACTTTTAAGTGTTACAGGGTTTAGGTTAGCATCTCACTTTTGTTGAGCAGAAATGAAGAAGGGAGGAGTTGCCACATTCATCAGGAACTGTCATAAATTTAAGAACATAGACATTTACAAATTTTACTTAGAACAGCATATGGAAGCATGTGCAACAGAAGTAGAATTTCACAAAAAATCCTTCATAATATTAAGTGTATATTGAGCACCTGCAGGTAACTTTAATCTGTTCATAAACCACCTTGAAGCTGTAATGGCCCATTTAACAACCAAAAACAAAGAAATAGTGGTTGCTGGTGATTTTAATGTAGATTACCTTAAAGACTCTCCCAATAAGAAAACTTATTTGAGTTAGTAACCCTATCATTCAACTTAATTCCCACTGTAAAGTTCCCCACTAGGGTAGCCAATTACTCACAAACAGCCATTGATAATATCTTTATAGGAAATGGACAAAATTATATTACAAAACCAGACCATTACGTGCAGTTCCTTCTTTTAAATGTTAATACTGAACAGGATATAAAATCTGTTAAATCTGAACTCAAGAGGGTAATCAATAAGCCAAAAGTTGATTATTTTAGGACACTCCTCAGAGACATTCACTGGAATGATGTTTACAGTGCTCATTGCATGAATGAAAAATATAACACTTTTGCTAATAAACTGCTTACCTTACTTGAACACTGTTTTCCCCCAAAACTAACCAATGCTAGAGCGAAGTCTACAAAGAAACCATGGATTACTCAAGGAATAGGGGTATCTTGTAAAACAAAAAGAAAACTGTATCTGTCAATCCAAAACAGTTCTGATGTTGATGCTGTATCACATAACAAGAAATACTGCAAAATATTAAAGTCTGTAATATGGGCATCAAAGCAAATATATTACAAGGAAAATATATCAGATAACAAAATATAAACAATATGGGATATAGTGAAGGAGGAGACTGGTAGAACCAGACATGAAGAGGGACAGATAGCATTAAGAGTAAATGATACATTGGTGACAGATGTGTATAGCTTTGCAGAACTTTTTAACAAACATTTTATATCTATTACTGAAAAGATGGAGTTGTCAGGTTCTGTAGATGCTGCTATGGAATACCTCAGACCAGACATTTCAAGTAACTTCCATAATATGAATTTGACCCTCACTGCCCCAGCAGAAATTATGTCCCTCTTAAAATCTTTAAAATCAAAAACATCTGGTGGGTGTGATGAAATGTCAACAAAGTTAATTAAAGCTATCTGTGTAACCAGTCGTTCATCAGTGGAATATTTCCTGAATGGTTGAAATATGCTTGTTATAACCTTTAATCACAATAATTGTGTGGATATTCACACTCTCTTAGATCACATGATTACAACTCAGTCTCTCGTATTCGACTGCTGTGCCGTGACATGCGGCCGGCGCCGTTTGTAGCTAGGTGGCGCTCCCGCGCTCATCCGATTTGCGGAGCGCCTCTATCGCCGTTTGTGCGTACTGTCGTGGCGGCACTGTTAAATGTCGTGGCACTATCACAACACTTTTCCCCCCTTGAAAAAAATAAACACTCACTTCCTTGGAGACATGGACAGCGCAGAGACATCCATGGCCTCTTGTGAGGCCCCGAGGAGATCCTGTGCAGAGACACGAGAGTATGGTTGAAAATGTCCAGGACGGAAGCTCGTGCGTGGAACGTGCCACCTGGATGAGATGATGGGTGAAAACTCTGGAGCAGCATCCATAGGTGTCATTGACCTGGGAGTGTGCTACAGTGAGATGGGTCCCGGAGAAGGCGGCGTCGCGACTGGGGCCGGTTCCGGAGTACTTGGAAGCGGCAGTGACGGCGGCTGCAACAACACGGACGGTAGATCGGCAGCAGCGACAGGACTGGCGTCTCGGGCTGGTGGAGGCGAAGGATGGGGCGGTGGCACCGGCGTGGCCCCCACTCGTGGGCGCATCTGGTCGTAATGGCGAACAACCGTGCCGTCGCCCGTACGGATTTCACAAAGCCGGCGGCCGTGAAGAGCCTTGACCACCCCTGGAATCCATTTAGGGCGAGATCCATACCCTCGTGCCCACACGTCGGCGCCCACCGAGTATTTTCCTGCACTAGGGGACACAGTACAAGGCCTGACAGGGTGAAGCAGGTGCAGTAGAGTGCGCGGTTGGCGACCATGCAAGAGTTAAGCAGGGCTGCGATCACCCAGAGGTGTGAAGCGATAAGAACTCAGAAATTGCAGCAGGGCGTCATCTGTGGAAAAATCACTAAGGAATTTTTTCATCTGGCATTTGAAAGTGTGGACAAGGCACTCGACCTCCCCATTCGATTGCGGATGGAAGGGAGGTGCGGTAACATGATGAATCCCTTATCCCTTGTCCAGTACAAAAATCACGGGAGGCCTGCGAAGAGAACTGAGGGCCATTGTCCGTGATGATCGTGGATGGAAGACCTTCTAGCGCAAAGATTTTGGACAAAGCCAGCGTCGTCGCCGCAGTGGTGGGCGACGGACATCTAACAACAAACGAAAACTTCGAGAAGGCGTCAGTCAACAGTAGCCAATAAGTACCGAGGAAGGGGCCAGCAAAGTCGGCGTGCACCCGTTCCCATGGCTGAGCTGGATCAGGCCACGGAGAGGGCATTGTACGAGGTGCCGCCAGTTGTTGAGCACACTGGCCACATGCAGCAACAATATGGGTGATGTCCGAATCAATACCGGGCCAATAAACGTGCCTGCGGGCCAGGGACTTTGTCCGAGAAATACCCCAATGGCCTCCGTGCAACAGTTTGAGAACATCTTTGCGAAGAGAGGCTGGCACCACGACCCGTGGAGATGCGCCATTCGTGGCCAGATGAACAACACCATCACGAACAGACAGACGAAGGCGCAAGGCATGGTAGTTGCGAAGGGGATCCGATGCCCGGCTCTTGGTCCTGTCCGGCCAACCTCATTGAACAAAATCGATCACCCGACGCAGGACCGGGTCCCGCGCAGTAGCTGACGCGACCTGCGAACCTGTAAGTGGAAAGCCCTCGACCGCACGACGTTCTTCCTCATCAATGTGGATACAGAGGAGTTCATCACGATCGAAAACAGGGTCGGGGCCCATCGGCAATCGCGACAATGCATCAGCGTTGGCGTGCTGGGCCGTGGGGCGATAGTGAATCTCATAATGAAAACGAGACAAGTATAAGGCCCAACGTTGCAGGCGGTGAGCTGCCTTATCCGGAAGTGACGCCGAGGGGCTGAACAGAGAGACCAGCGGTTTGTGGTCGGTGATGAGGTGAAACTTAGAACCATACAAAGAAACGCTGAACTTTTTTAGAGCATAAATGATAGCGAGCGCCTCCTTTTCGATTTGAGAGTAACGCCGTTGCGCCTCGTTGAGGGTCTTGGAAGCATAGGCGATGGGTCATTCCGACCCATCCTCATACCGATGGGCGAGAACAGCCCCTAGGCCATACTGTGACGCGTCAGTCGCCAGAACCAAGTGCTGACCCGGACGGAATGTGGCAAGACAAGGCGCCGACTGCAAATAAGCCTTCAGGTGGACAAAAGCCTGCTCACACCCGTTGAACCAACAGAAGGGGACGTTTTTGCGTAACAGCTGATGCAGACTATAAGCTACCGCCGCTGCGGATGGAATGAATTTGTGATAATAAGCAATCTTGCCTAGAAACGCCTGAAGTTCTTTGACCGTAGACGGCCGGGGTAGAGCGTTAATGGCCGCAACGTGCTCACGGAGAGGGCGTATGCCCTCACGGGACAAGTGGAAACCAAGACACTCAATGGAGGGTTGGAAGAACTGTGACTTGTCCAGATTGCACCTCAACCCAGACGAATGCAAAACCCGAAACAGTGAACGTAAATTACGAAGGTGCTCCGCAGTGGAGGCTCCCGTGACAACAATGTCATCCAGATAGTTTATGCAGCCGGGAACGGAAGCCGTGAGCTGCTCCATAAACCGCTGAAAAATGGCTGGTGCGCTAGCGACGCCAAATGGTAATCGCTGGTACTGATACAACCCACAAGGAGTGTTGATAACGAGAAATTCCTTGGAAGGAGCGTCCAACGGCAACTGATGGTACGCCTCCGATAAGTCAAGTTTGGAAAAGAACTGGCCCCCAGCAAGCTTGGTAAACAACTCCTCAGGACGAGGAAGAGGATAAGTGTCAATGAGGCTCTGAGCGTTGACAGTGGCTTTAAAGTCACCACACAATCGCAGACTCCCGTTTGGTTTAGAAACCACCACGATCGGCGATGCCCATTCGCTGGAGGTAACCGGAAGGAGAATCCCTGAAGCTGTTAACCTGTCTAGCTCAGCCTTGACAGGTGCATGCAACGCCACCGGAATAGGGCGTGCCCGGAAAAACTTAGGGCGAGCCGTAGGTTTAAGAGTAATGTGGGCTGCAAAATCCTTGGCACAACCCAGACCAGCAGAGAACACGGACGAAAATTCACAACACAATCCATCCAGCTGTTGATACGGAATGTCCTCAGATATGAGGTGCACATCATCATCAATGGAGAACCCGAACAACTGGAAAGCATCATAACCGAACAGGTTTTCAGTGCCCGCATGATCCACCACATAAAACGTGAGGGGCCGAACAACAGACTTGTAGGCAGTGGAAGCATCAAACTGGCCCATGATAGGAATTTTCTGCTGATTATAAGTCCTCAGATTGCGCGTAACTGGAGACAAAGGAGGGGAGCCCAACGCCAAATACGTGCGAGAATTAATGAGAGTTACTGCAGAGCCAGTGGCCACTTGCATGCGGATGTCTTTATTCAGAACACGGACAGTAACAAACAACTTATTTGTTTGAGAAAGCACACAGTGAACATCCATGTCCGACGCCTCGTCCTCGTCGACAGGAACTTTATGGGACTGTCACACAGAAGCAATGTGGCCTTTTTTCCTACATGAATTACACGTGGCCCAACGTTTTGGACACGCTGCCCTGTCGTGCTGTACGAAACAACGGGGGCAAGAAGGAAGCGCGGAACGAACCGGCTTCTGTGGTTGCTGGTTTCGCTGCGAGCGTTGCGGCCCAACGCGATGTTGTTTATGCGAGTGAACCGCCGCCACATCTTCGTTCTCCTGTGCAACAGGCAAATTGTCCTTGTCGAGAGTTGACTGTACAGCGCCTACATCACACCACGCATCTATTTGCGCGCCAGCAGCGTGAGACACTTCAAAGGATTGAGCGATGCTTAGAACTTCCGACAACGACGGGTTTGGCAGTTGTGGGGCACGTTGCCGAACTTCTTTATCAGGAGCAAGCCGTAGAATAGCATCCCTAACCATTGAATCGGCATAAGACTCGTGATGAGTGTCCGTGACAAACTGACATTTCCTACTCAGGCCGTGTAGTTCCGCCGCCCAAGCCCGGTAAGATTGATGGGGCTGTTTACGACACCGGTAGAACGCCACGCGGGCGGCAACGACGTGGGTGTTTTTTCGATAATAGGCAGACAATAAGTCACACATTTCTTGGAAGGACAGGGAGGCTGGTTCCCGCAGAGGGGCTAACTGAGATAGCAGCTGATAGACTCGAGGGGAAATCCAAGATAGAAATAACGGCTTACACATAGGAGTGTCGACAACGCCGAAAGCCAAGAAGTGTTGCCGCAAACGCTTCTCATAATCCTCCCAGTCTTCAGCGGCCTCGTCATAAGGAGGGAATGGAGGCGGAGAAGAGGGAGACAGACGATGAGTAAGCGACGTCGACAACGCCTGAATCGCTGCCGTCAGCTGTGTTTGTTGAGCCTGAATAGTAGCCGTCAGCTGTGTTTGTTGTTCAATGAGCGCTTGCATAAGCTGTTCCATGTCTGCCCCGTCACGAACACGCAAATCCACAACGCGGTGAAAATATTCCGACCTCGTCGCCAAAAAGTGTTATAACCTTTAATCACAATAATTGCGTGGATATTCACACTCTCTCTTAGATCACATGATTACAACTCAGTCTCTCGTATTCGACTGCTGTGCCGTGACATGCGGCCGGCGCCGTTCGTAGCTAGGTGGCGCTCCCGCGCTCATCCGATTTGCGGAGCGCCTCTATCGCCGTTTGTGCGTACTGTCGTGGCGGCACTGTTAAATGTCGTGGCACTATCACAACAATACTGAAGTTAAGCCACTGTTTAAGAAGGGAGATAAAGAAATAGCATCAAATTTCTGTCCAATTTCACTTTTACCAGCATTCTCAAATTTTTCTAGAAAAAGTAATGTACAATCAGCTTTATAAACATCTTATCTCAAATAACATACTGTTGAAGTCGCAGTTCGGATTGACCATGAAACCCAAATACTAACGGCAAATTTGAATTACATAAGACAATATCCCACAAAAACTAAAATGCAAATGCAATTTAATGATGATAATATAAGGCTTTTTAACTATCTGTTAAGGGCTGAAAACTGGGCAGAGGTCTATAAAGAAAATGATGTAAACTACATATTTTATTCCTTCCATGAAACATTTCTCCACCACTTCAATACTGCATTTCCACTGAAATCCAGGAAAATCAGAAATAAACACACTAACTCACGGGTAACACAAGGGATAAAGATCTCCAGCCAAAAAAAGCTTGAAGTCGATGATCAGTTTAGGCCATATTAAAATATGGCTTCCCAGCCATTGACCTTCTTGTGCGAATGTACATGCTATGCCCAAACTCTTACAGGACTTGGTAGATTAATCTGCCATGAGTAATGAGTATGATGGACAAACATCTATTAGGCACACTATGAATGTAGTGGTGTGGACATGTTTGGGAATGTGGGTCTCATGGGGAGCATGCAAGGGATAAGTCCCTGCAGGCGCAATATCCTCTGTGCCCTTGGTGGCTCAGATGGACAGAGTGTCTGCCATGCAAGCAGGAGATACCGAGTTCAAGTCCTGGTCAGAGCACACATTTTCAACATGTCCCCAATGAAGTATATCAATGCCTGTTTGCAGCTAGGGTGTTCATTTAATTGTTGTTGTTGTTGTTGTAGTGGTTTTCAGTCCTGAGATTGGTTTGATGCAGCTCTCCATGCTACTCTATCCTGCCCAAGCTTCTTCATCTCCACATTTAATTATCATTTCATATTGTAAGACCTGTTTTGCAATCTACAGAAAAGTAATCCAACAAGCAAAAAATTTATACAGTGATAAATTTATAAAGGAATCTAACAATAAAATGAAAGGCTTGTGGACAGTTGTAAAAAATGAAACAAACAGTAAGCAGCATGTTATAAACAAAACATTGAAACTAAACGTAAATGATGAAGTCACATCAGATCCCCACAAAATAGTAAATGGTTTTAATGACCATTTTAGCAAAATAGCAGAAAACCTAATAAAGAAAAACTGCTACAGACCAAATACTCAACACCAAACACTAATGCAAACCATACCAGTCCAGGCATCAACGTTTCTTCACAAAGTCACCAGTACTGAAGTACTTACAGCTATAAAAGGACTAAATAATAAGTACTCCAGTGGCAGTGACAACATTCCTGATTTAATTGTGAAGAAATGTGGAGAATCCATTGTAGAACCCCTAACCCACATAATAAATGCGTCCTTTACAAATGGGGTTTCCCTTACCTACTAAAGATTCCTAAAATTACCCCACTTCATAAAAAGGCCCTAAAAATGATGTAGCGATTTCTTAAAAATATTTGAAAAATTATTTTATACCAGATTGGAAGACTTTACTAATAAACTATCCTTATTAACAAAACACCAGCATGGTTTTAGAAAACAAAAGATGACTACCACAGCTATTTATGAGTATCTCAACAAAACCTTAAAAGCACTGGATAATAAGGAAATCTCTACTGGTATCTTTCCAGCTTTATCCAAAGCCTTTGATGTAACTGACCATACTATACTCCTTAAGAAGCTAGCAAATAAAGGTATAAGAGGAATTGCAAACAAATGTTTAGAATCTTACCTGTCAAACAGATTACAAAAAGTTGTAATTAATTTTGAAAAAAGAATACAACCACCCATCCATGTACTGTCCACTCCTCCGACACAATGCCTATTAGATATGGTGTGCCACAAAGCTCAATCCTGGGACCCATACTGTTTCTGCTATACATTGATGACATACGCGCAAAGCTTGCTCCAGGACATACAACACTATTTGCCGATGACATGAGTATACTAATAATAGGTACTGATACAGAGGACCACAACCAAAAAAGTAAACCGCTTATGTTGTCGCTCAGCAAATGCTTCAACAAGAACAAACTGATTATAAATATACAGAAAACAACCTACATCAACTTCAGACTCTCATCCCACAAACAAGAAATGCCCAATGTGATTCTAAATAACCAAGAGCGTATGTGTGTGGACTCTGTCATGTGTCATGGCATATGGCTTGAAGAAATCTTAAGTGGGAGACTCACACAAATTATATCTCAAAAAAGCTATCAACTGTGTGTTACATTTTAAGGATACTCAAAAAATCAGTCACAAAATCTGATCTCATACATGTATATTATGCTTACTTCCACTCTACATTACAGTATGGAATCATATTTTGTGGGAACTCACCTGGGAGTAGATATATTTTCAAAATAAAAAAAAAGGCAATACGCATAATATGTAATCTAAGACATAATGAATCGTGCAGACAACATTTCAAAACAAATGACATTATGACACTGCCCTCTGCTTACATTTATGTTATCATGTCATTTGTCAAGTCATACCTGTTAAACAATGACTGCACATTAAAACTCAATGGAGATATTCATAACCATGCAACAAGGCAGTGATTTGTCCTACATGTGATTCATTCCAGAACTACCTGCAACCAAAAAAGTGTTTTAAATGTTGGGGTACAAATGTATAATAATTTACCAAATGAAATCAAAGCAACAAAGAACCCAAGAGCCTTCACACATAAGTTAAAAAAATATCTCTTGGACCAATGCTTTTATGCAGTTGATCATTTTTTTGAAAGGGGTTAAAATTGTAAACCATTTTATAATAAATGTTCAGTTAGGTCTGAAAATTATATCCTGTGTATGTCTATGAAATATACTAGATTATTTTACTATTGCATTTGTATTGGCTGTTTGTGTTTTACTATGCCTAACATACAATGACAAGCAGATAGAAGACGTGGACAGTGTTAAATTCTTGGGATTACAGCTTGATAATAAATTCAACTGGGAGGAGCACACCACAGAACTGTTGAAGCGTCTTAACAAATCTCTATTTGCAATGTGAATTGTGTCAGACATAGGGATATAAAAATGAAAAATCTGGCGTACTATGCTTACTTTAATTCCATAATGTCATATGAGTTTATTTTTTGGCGTAATTCATCAAGCCAAGCTAAAGTTTTCCAGGCACAAAAATGTGCAGTAAGAGTTATATGTGGTGTGAACTCAAGAACATCCTGCAGAAGCCTGTTTAGGGAACTAGGGCTACTAACTACTGCTTCACAATATATTTATTCCTTAATGAAATTTGTCATTAAAAATATATCACTTTTTCAAACCAACAGCTCCATTCATGGAATCAATACTAGAAATAAGAATAATCTTCACAAGGATTTAAAGTCACTTACTCTAGTACAAAAAGATGTGCATTATTCAGAAACACACATTTTCAATAATTTGTGAGCAGCCATAAAGAGCTTAACAACCAATGAAATTCAGTTTAAGAGAAGCCTAAAAGATTTATTGGTGGGCAACTCCTTCTACTCCATTGATGAATTTCGTAGTAGAAGCAACTGATTAGTGTATGGGAGTTGTGTTTGTGCACCTACACGTCTGTGTGTGTGTATGTGTCTGTGTGTGTGTATGTGTATGTGCGTGTGTGTGTGTGTGTGTGCATGTGTGTGAGTGTATGTATGTAATACAATATAACTTTTTCACAATTTCAGTGCAGTAATGTGTTCATTGTAAATAAGTGTTATAGTAGTTCTACTACATGTCCATTACCTTATAAATAAAAAAAAACTTTTTTATTTTAAATTCAGTGCACTAGTGTTTTTAAAAAGATCGTTTCATATAGTGTTCATTAAAAAAAATGATGATCATTCCACTTGGGACCTGTGGAAGGTACATTAGCTTATTTGTTTCAGTTGTAAACATTTGTCATGTGTTATTGTTTTTCTGACATGTTATACATTCTGGAGGATCTCCTCACTATGGATCAATTGGAATGAAAGTAAATCTAATCTAATTTAATCTTTGGCAAGTTAACATATACAACACTGTTTAA
Organism: Schistocerca gregaria; assembly: GCF_023897955.1. Lineage (NCBI taxonomy): Eukaryota > Metazoa > Arthropoda > Insecta > Orthoptera > Acrididae > Schistocerca > Schistocerca gregaria. The sequence goes on along the minus strand of NC_064920.1, from coordinate 478,352,998 downwards.
TATGCAACTCCCCTCTCAATCACACAAGTTCCCCTAACTGTAACTTGCCCACACCTACTAGTCCATTACTGTAAGTCACTCATACCCTTCCACTCCTACTTGCCCAGTCTTACTCACTTATTCAGTACAACTCATTGTCATTATCTCTTTGTGTCTCTCTAACTGTCATTATCTCTTGTCTCATGGCCACAGTCTCTTTCGTTCTGCCCTACTAATACTGTCTCCTGTCACTTTAACTGCCTCCCTCTTGCTCTCTCTTACTTCTACTATTTTATTTATTCTTTCCCACTGCTGTTGTCTCTTCTCAGTGTCATTATCTCTCTCTTCCTCATTGGCATTGCCATAGGCTCTGTCTCTCATTACATTTTCTCTTGCCTATTTCTACTTTCTCCATCTCTTTATTCTTCTTCCACTGGCGCTGTCTCATTCTCTTTTCCTAGCATTGTTCAGTTGCTGTGAACAATGTTCCACTGCAGCTGTGTCCCTCACTTTCTGCCATCATCTTCTTTGCTCCTTCTATATCACAATCACTGATTACTATCGTCCAGTATTTATTACTTCTCTCTCTCTATGCCACTATAGCTTTCTTATCTCTCAGCATTAAAAAAGTGTGAATTTGTGTGCATACCAAACTTCTGGAAAAAGTTTGAAAGATACCGAGGAAGGTAGAATGAGGCAGCTGGTAACCTAACTTTTCAGTCATAATCTTCCAAACATGAGCTTATTCCCTTTTTTTGTGCTTTTTCTGCTTGTTTCTTCCTATTCCCTGCTGCAGTAGGATATGTCAGTCACATGAAAGAAATTGAAGGATCAGTAAAATTACTTACATGAAATTGAATTTCATGCACACGAAAATGTTCTATGTGCTTAGTACTACAACATGTGGTTCCCAGAACCAGTCTGATGACAACAAAGACACTTTACAGCATATTTCTCTATGCTATGTCACTTTATAAACTACACTCCTGGAAATGGAAAAAAGAACACATTGACACCGGTGTGTCAGACCCACCATACTTGCTCCGGACACTGCCAGAGTGCTGTACAAGCAATGATCACACGCACGGCACAGCGGACACACCAGGAACCACGGTGTTGGCCGTCAAATGGCGCTAGCTGCACAGAATTTTTGCACCGCTGCCGTCAGTGCCAGCCAGTTTGCCGTGGCATACGGAGCTCCATCACAGTCTTTAACACTGGTAGCATGCCGAGACAGCGTGGACGAAAACCGTATGTGCAGTTGACGGACTTTGAGCGAGGGCTTATAGTGGGCATGCGGGAGGCCGGGTGGACATACCGCCGAATTGCTCAACACGTGGGGCGTGAGGTCTCCACAGTACATCGATGTTGTCGCCAGTGGTCAGCAGAAGGTGCACGTTCCCGTCGACCTGGGACCGGACCGCAGCGACGCACGGATGCACGCCAAGACCGTAGGATCCTACGCAGTGCCGTAGGGGACCGCACCGCAACTTCCCAGCAAATTAGGGACACCGTTGCTCCTGGGGTATCGGCGAGGACCATTCGCAACTGTCTCTATGAAGCTGGGCTACGGTCCCGCACACCGTTAGGCCGTCTTCCGCTCATGCCCCGACATCGTGCAGCCCGCCTCCAGTGGTGTCGCGACAGGCATGAATGGAGGGACAAATGGAGACGTGTCGTCTTCAGCGACGAGAGTCGCTTCTGCCTTGGTGCCATTGATGGTCGTATGCGTGTTTGGCGCCGTGCAGGTGAGTGCCACAATCAGGACTGCATACGACCGAGGCACACAGGGCCAACACCCGGCATCATGGTGTGGGGAGCGATCTCCTACACTGGCCGTACACCTCTGGTGATCATCGAGGGGACACTGAATAGTGCACGGTACATCCAAACCATCATCGAACCCATCGTTCTACCATTCCTAGACCGGCAAGGGAACTTGCTGTTCCAACAGGACAATGCACGTCCGCATGTATCCCGTGCTACCCATCGTGCTCTAGAAGCTGTAAGTCAACTACCCTGGCCAGCAAGATCTCCGGATCTGTCCCCCATTGAGCATGTTTGGGACTGGATGAAGCGTCGTCTCACGCGGTCTGCATGTCCTGCACGAACGCTGGTCCAACTGAGGCGCCAGGTGGAAATGGCATGGCAAGCCGTTCCGTAGGACTACATCCAGCATCTCTATGATCGTCTCCATGGGAGAATAGCAGCCTGCATTGCTGCGAAAGGTGGATATACACTGTACTAGTGCCGACATTGTGCATGCTCTGTTGCCTGTGTCTATGTGCCTGTGGTTCTGTCAGTGTGATCATGTGATGTATCTGACCCCAGGAATGTGTCAATAAAGTTTCCCCTTCCTGGGACAATGAATTCACAGTGTTCTTATTTCAATTTCCAGGAGTGTATATTTTCATCTCACAACAGATTTTATGTTGTATTTTATGTCTAGAAGTACTGTAACTTTGAACCTCTTTATTTCAGAAGCAGGTAAAAATATAAAGAAAATTTTCAAGGTTGTCTGAGACTGGAGTCTTAGGAATGTATAGTAAAAATTACACCCATTTATTGTGCATAGGCATCTTGGAATCTGCAGCTCAGTTTTGGTACTCGAAAATTGTGTTTCTGGGGTGTTTCTCAGTAACAGATAAAGATTTTTGAAAATGGGAAGATGGCAGTTTTAGAAAAATGCCTAGGGAATGTTAAGTTAAAATTTTTGTAATTTGCTGCCATTATTTGAGTTTTGCCTCACACTGTATTTTACATGTGTATTTTACATATAAATTAAGGTAAATTTGAATCTCTGTATCTAGGAAACAGAAGCAGATATTGATAAAATTTTCAAGGCTGGTTGAGATTGAGGTTTTAGAAAGATATTGTAAAAATTCTTGCCACTTGCTGTGTATAGCTGTCTTCAAATCTGCAACTCACTTTTAATAAGAAACAATGATAAAAAACCATTTAATTTGGGTTGTTTAAGGAACTACCAATGAACTAATGGTGCCCACATAAATGATTTAAGGCTGACCATAGATCATATCAAATGAAAAAAGAATCAACCAGTGTGTTCCATTTGCTTCAGCAGGAATAAGTGTGTGATATTCATAATTTGACTGTACTGTAGGACATGACATGAAGATCATCCTTCTGTTGGGTATACATATGGTCCTTTGTCCAGGGGCTCTCAAAAACACTTGACCCTACCATTCTAGCACCAATAGAACATGAGGTATGAATCATGGAAGAATCACATTTTTATGAGCAGAGTTTTGGAGCATATTAGGCAGCATGCGCTGTTGTATGTGTACTAAGTTATCATGGGGCTTTTAGTGCTGGGACTCTCTGAAGAGATACGCTGCTCACCTCCAATGCATCCCTTTTCATTTCAGCAGTGAGGCTGAATCTTAAAGAGAACAAGAATCTATCAGGAATTGGGAGGAATTGACTGTGGCCTATAGTAAGAGACCAACACTGACCTTCATCTACATCAAAAATGGGAAAATGCAGAAACCCATTTTCAAGTTTGCCAGTAGATAGTGCTGGGACTCTCTGAAGAGATATCCTGCTCATCTCCAATGCATCCCTTTTCATTTAAGCAGTGAAGCTGCATCTTAAAGAGAACTAGAATCTATCAGGAATTGGGAGGAATTGGCTGTGGCCTACAGTAAGAGACCAACACTGACATTCACCTACATCAAAAATGGGAAACTGCAGAAACCCATTTTCAAGTTTGCCAGTAGATAGATTCAAACCAACCCATCTCCCAAATCCAGAGTTTGCTAGCTCAGCATCCCTATTCAGGTCTACCCCCATATATTACATGTTTTCCCATTAATTGTGCATGTCTGGTCTTTTGATAGTGTGTGAATACATATATATTTTAAGATTTAATTTGTAAGAAAATTCCTGGCTTCAGTTATTACAGTATTACAAGAGCATTATAGATTTTGGACAAAAGTGGGAGGTGGGAGGGGGGGAGGGGATGGAGTGAGCAGTCTGCTCAGATAAATTCATGCTGTCTGCTGAAAAAATCTTTTAGAAACTAATGTATAGAATATTGTGTCATCACATAGCCTCCCCATTGTTATGTACAAGAATTGGTTTCCATAAATGAGTACTAGCTGGGTGACGAGGTTGTACGATATTTTGTCTTTTGGGCTACTTTTTTGTATTGGTCATCAGTCTTCTGACTGATTGGAGGTGGCCCACCATGAATTCCTCTGCTGTGCTAACCTCTTCATCTCAGAGATACACTTGCAACCTACATCCTCAATTATTTGCTGGATGTATTCCAATCTCTCTTTTCCTCTACAGTTTTTGCCCTCTACAGCTCCCTCTAGTACCATGGAAGTCATTCCCTCATGTCTTAACAGATGTCCTATCATCCTGTCCCTTCCCCTCATCAGTGTTTTCCACATATTCCTTTCCTTTTCGATTCTGCACAGAACCTCCTCATTTGTTACCTTATCAGTACACATAATTTTCAACATTTGTCTGTAGCATCACATCTCAAATGCTTTGATTCTCTTCTGTTCCAGTTTTCCCACAGTCTATGTTTTGCTACCATACAATGCTGTACTCCAGACATACATTCTCAGAAATTTCTTCCTCAAATTAAGGCTGATAGTTGATATTATTAGACTTCTCTTGGCCAGGAATACCCTTCTTGCTGTTGCTAGTTTGCTTTTGGTCTGCTTTTTATGTCCTCCTTGCTCTACCCATCATTGGTTATTTTACTGCCTAGGTAGCAGAATTCCTTAACTTCATCTACTTCATGACCATCAACCCTAATGTTAAGTTTCTCACTGTTCTCATTTCTACTACTTCTCATTACCTTTGTCTTTCTTCGATTTGCTCTTAATCCATACTCTGTACCCATTACACTGTTCATTCTGTTCAGCAGAGCAACTAATTCTTCTACATTTTCACTCAAGATAGCAATGTCATCAGTGAATCATATCATCAATATCCTTTCACCTTGAATTTTAATTCCACTCCTGAACCTTTCTTTTATTTCCTCTTTGCTTCCTCAGTGGACAGACTGAACAGTAGGGGCAAAAGGCTACATCCTTGCCTTACGCCCTTCTTAATATGAGCATTTGTTCTTGGTTGTCCACTGTTATTATTCCCTCTTGGCTGTTGTACCAATTGGATATGTCCCACTCTCCCTATAGCTTACCCCCACTTTTCTCAGAATTTCAAACATCTTGCACAATTTTACATAGTCAAATGCTTTTTCCAGGTTCACAAATCCTATGAATGTGTCTTGATTAATCTTTAGTCTTACTTTCATTATTAACCTCAATGTCAGAATTGCCTCTCTTATGCCTTCACCTTTCCTAAAGCCAAACTGATCGTCATGTGGTGCATCCTCAATTTTCTTTTTCATTCTCCTGTACATTATTCTTGTCAGTAACTTGGATGCATGAGCTGTTAAGCTGATTGTGTGGTAATTCTTGCACTTGTTAGCTCTAGCTGCCTTTGGAATTATGTGGATGATGCTTTTCTGAAAGTCAGATGGTATGTTGCCACAGACATACATTCTACACACCAACGTGAACAGTCATTGTGTTGCCACTTAACCCAATTATTTTAAAAATGCTGCTGGAATATTGTCTATCTCTACTGCTTTATTTGATCTTAAGTCCTCCAAAGCTCTGTTAAATTCTGATTCTAGTACTGGAACACCTATCTCTTATAAACTGACTCCTATTTCTTCTTCTATCACATCAAACATATCTTACTCTCTTTCCATCTATTCACTCTCTCCTCTGCATTTAACAGTGGAATTCCCATTGTATTCTTTATGTTATCACCCTTGCTTTTAATGTCACCGAAGGTTCTTTTGACTTTCCTGTATGCTGAGTCTGTCCTTCAAACATTTATTTATTTATTTATTTATTTATTTATTTATTTTTTGATGTCTTCACATTTTTCCCACAGCCACCTTGTCTTAGCTTCCCTGAACTTCCTGTTTATTTCATTCCTCAGCGAAATGTATTCCTCTATTCCCGGAGCATTTTTGTAATTCAATTGAAGTATTTCTTCTGTTACCCAAGGTTTCTTCACAGTTACCTTCTTTGTATCTATGGTTTCCTTCCCAACTTCTGTGATGGCCCTTTTTAGTGATGTTCATTCCTCTTCAACTGTACTGCCTACTGGGCTATTCCTTTTTGCTGCATCTATAGCCTTAGAGAATTTCATCTGTATCTCATCATTCGTTAGAACTTTGGTGTCCCACTTCTTTGCATATTGATTCTTCCTGACTAATGTTTCAAACTTCAACCTACTCTTCATCACTACTATATTGTGATCTGAGTCTACGTCTGCTCCTGGGTATGCCTTACAATCCATAATTTTGGAATCTCTGTCTGACCATTATGTAATCAGACTGAAATCTTCCCATATCACCCAGCCTTTTCCAAGTATACCTCCTCCTCTTGTGATTCTTGAATACAGTATTCGCTATTACTAGCTGAAACTTGTTACAGAACTCAATTAGTTTTTTTCCTCTCTCATTCCTTTTCCCAACCCCATATTCTCCTGTAACCTTTTCTTCTACTCCTTCCCCTACAACTGTATTCCAGCTTCACATGACTATTAGATTTTCATATCCATTTACATACTGTATTACCCTTTCAATATCCTCATACACTTACTCTGCCTCGCCATCTTCACCTTGCGACATCTGCATGTATACCTGACCTACCATTGTCGGTGTTGGTTTGCTGTGGATTCGTATAAGAACAACTGTGTCACTGAACTGTTCACAGTAATACACTCTTTGCCCTACCTTCCTATTCATAACAAATCCCACTCTCATTATACCATTTTGTGCTGCTGTTGATATTACCCTATACTCATCTGATCAGAAATCCTTGTCTTCTTTCCACTTCACTTCATTGACCCCTACTATATCTAGATAGAGCCTTTGCATTTCCCTTTTCAGATTTTCTAGTCTCCCACCACGTTCAAGCTTCAGACATTCCCCGCACTGACTCCTAGAACATGATCCTTCCATTGATCATTCAATCTTTTTCTCGTGGTAACCTCCCCCTTGGCAGTCCCCTCCTGGAGATCCAAATGGGGGACTATTCCGGAATCTTTTGCAAATGGAGAGATCATCATGACACTTCTTCAATTACAGGCCACATGTCCTGTGGATACATGTTACATGTCTTTAATACAGTGGTTTTCAATGCCATTGGGCTACTAATGGTAGAATCTTGAGCAATTTTTTTTAAAGAGCTGCAACCATCTATGTTTGGGTGATTTTTTTGCTGATGTATGCAATTTCTGGATGACATAGGCGAATACAAGTGTATTTTTACACAGTGACTTTTGTAATGTTGTATAATGCTCTGCTGCCTAGTGAAATATGAATTATTGCAACCATGAAGTTCTACTGGTCTCCAAACAATGACTCCAGTGCTAACATTAAACAGCCATAGATAGGTAATTAACATATTACAGTAGTGCACACATAATTTTCACTTATCACAATGCTAGTGGATGAATCAAAATTTGTTTTCCCCTTCTTTCCTGTTACAAACCTATCCATAATTAGAAATGAGCATAACAGCACAAAGCAGAAAAACAATAAATGTCAGTACTTACATTACATTCAACTGCAAATAAGAACTGAGCTGATTAACATAAACACAACTGAGCTCAAATAAGACCAACAATGTACAGTAGTTTATCTTGGTTAAATTAGGGACTGGTGATAGCTGATAGTGCTTTTGACTTATCAGTGTTTAAACCTATGAGATACCTTATAGTCTACTGATTGTGCCTAGTGTGTTTCTATTGTATTATTGAAAATCAAATTTCAATTACGCTACACAGCAATTACACTGAAGAGCCAAAGGAACTGGTAAACTTGCCTAATATTGTATTGGTCCCCTGCGAGCATGCAGAAATGCTGCAACACAACATGGCATGGAGTCAACTAATGTCTGAAGTAGTGATGGAGGGAATTGACACCATGAATCCTGCAGAGCTGTCAATAAATCTGTAAGAGTGCAAGGGCCTGGAGACCTCTTCTGAACAGCACGCTGCAAGGCATCCCAGATATGCTCAATAATATTCATGTCTGAGGAGTTTTGTGGCCAGAAGAAGTGTTCAAACTCAGGAGACTGTTCCTGGAGCCACTGTGTAGAAATTCTGGATGTGTGGGGTATCACATTGTCCTGCTGGAATTTCCCAAGTCTGTTGGAATGCACAATGAACATGAGTGGATGCAGGTGATCAGACAGGATGCTCACATACATGTCACTCATCAGAGATGTATCTAGACATATCAGAGATCCCATATCACTCCAACTGCACACACTCCACACCATTACAAAGCCTTCACCAGTTTGAACAGTCTCTCACAAGCAAGGTGTATGGATTCATGAGTTTGTCTCTATACCTGTACACGTCCATATGCTTGATACAATTTGAAATGAGACTCATCTGACCAGGCAACATGCTGCCAGTCATCAACATTCACATTCAATGTTGATGGGCCCAGGTTAGGCATAAAACTTTGTGTCATGCAGTCATCAAGGGTACACGAGTGGGCCTTTGGCTTCAAAATCCCATATCAATTATGTTTCATTGAATGGTTTGCATGCTGACACTTGTTGATGGCCCAGAATTGAAATCTGCAGAAATTTGTGGTAGGGTTGCATTTCTGTCATGTTGAATGATTCTCTTCAGTTGGTTCTGTTCTCGCAGTATATTTTTCCAGCTGCAGCAATGTTGAAATTTGATGTTCTACTGGATTCCTAATATTCATGGTACACTTGGGAAATGGGCATACAGGAAAATCCCTACATCATCACTACCTCAGAGATGCTGTGTCTCATCACTCATGTGCTGACTACAACAACATGTTCAAACTAACTTAAATTTTGGTAATCTACCATTGTAGCAGCAGTAACTGATCTAACAACTGTGGCAGACACTTGTTATCCTATACAGGCATTGACAACCACAGCACCATATTCTGCCTGTTTCCATAAAGTATCTCTCTATTTGAATATGCATGCCTATGCTAGTTTCTTTGGTGCATCAGTGTAGGTCATTTGTAGCTTTATTCAGGTGACGGGAGGGGGGGGGGGGGGGGGGCTGTCCAGATCCCCAGTTCCCTCCTTTGACTACGTTCTTGGTACAACACTGTACTACCCAGCACCACACTACACTATACTATACTTTTGTGCTCGCTATTAGAACAAAGCTGGATCTCTCATTTATCTCAATGGTTAGTCCACAGTGGGCTGAGGTGAAACTCAGTATTGACAGGGGTTGTGTTGCTGTGCAACTCAAGGTGTGGAGCTTGTGAGATGGCTGTGAGGGTCTCAGCAAGTCGTTCCTGGTCCTCCACAAGGCTAGTCTCCTCATTGGTTCCAGAAGGTTGTTATAGGTAAATGTAGACGAGATGTGTCTCAAATTCAAAGATATAGTAACAACAGCAATTGAGAGATTCATACCTCATAAATTGGTAAGAGGTGGAACGGATCCCCCGTGGTACACAAAACAGTCCGAATGCTGTTGCAGAGGCAACAGAAGAAGCATGCAACGTTCAGAAGAATGCGAAATACCAAAGATTGGCTAAAATTTACAGATGTGCAAAATTTGGCACGTACTTCGATGCAAGATGCCTTTAATAGGTTCCACAACGAAACATTGTCACGAAATTTGGTAGAAAATCCGGAGAAATTCTGGTCGTATGTAAATTACACAAGTGGCAAGACACAGTCAATACCTTCGCTGCGCAATGCCAATGGTACTGTTACTGATGACTGTGCCACTAAAGCAGAGTTATTGAATGCAGTTTTCCAAAATTCCTTCACCAGGGAAGACGAATGGAATATTCCAGAATTTGAAACATGAACATCTGCTAGCATGAGTTTCTTAGAAGTAGATACCTTAGGGGTTGTGAAACAACTTAAATCGCTTGATACTGGCAAGTCTTCAGGTCCAAATTGTATACCAATTAGTCTCCTTTTAGATTACGCTGATACAATAGCTCCCTACTTAGCACTCATATACAACCGCTCACTCACCGATAGATCTGTACCTACAGATTGGAAAATTGCGCAGGTTGCACCAGTGTTTAAGAAGGGTAGTAGGAGTAATCCATCTAACTACAGACCTATATCATTGACGTCGGTTTGCAGTAGGGCTTTGGAGCATATACTGTATTCAAACATTATGAATCACCTCGAAGGGAACGATCTATTGATACGTAATCAGCATGGCTTCAGAAAACATCGCTCTTGTGCAACGCAGCTAGCTCTTTATTCGCATGAAGTAATGGCCGCTATCGACAGGGGATCTCAAGTTGATTCCGTATTTCTAGATTTCCGGAAAGCTTTTGACACCGTTCCTCACAAGCGACTTCTAATCAAGCTGCGGAGCTATGGGATATCGTCTCAGTTGTGCGACTGGATTCGTGATTTCCTGTCAGGAAGGTCGCAGTTCGTAGTAATAGACGGCAAATCATCGAGTAAAACTGAAGTGATATCAGGTGTTCCCCAGGGAAGCGTCCTGGGACCTCTACTGTTCCTGATCTATATAAATGACCTGGGTGACAATCTGAGCAGTTCTCTTAGACTGTTCGCAGATGATGCTGTAATTTCCCGTCTAGTAAGGTCATCCGAAGACCAGTATCAGTTGCAAAGCAATTTAGAAAAGATTGCTGTATGGTGTGGCAGGTGGCAGTTGACGCTAAATAACGAAAAGTGTGAGGTGATCCACATGAGTTCCAAAAGAAATCCGTTGGATTACGATTACTCAATAAATAGTATAATTCTCAAGGCTGTCAATTCAACTAAGTACCTGGGTGTTAAAATTACGAACAACTTCAGTTGGAAAGACCACATAGATAATATTGTGGGGAAGGCGAGCCAAAGGTTGCGTTTCATTGGCAGGACACTTAGAAGATGCAACAAGTCCACTAAAGAGACAGCTTACACTACACTCGTTCGTCCTCTGTTAGAATATTGCTGCGCGGTGTGGGATCCTTACCAGGTGGGACTGATGGAGGACATCGAAAGGGTGCAAAAAAGGGCAGCTTGTTTTGTATTATAACGTAATAGGGGAGAGAGTGTGGCAGATATGATACGTGAATTGGGATGGAAGTCATTACAGCAAAGACGTTTTTCGTCACGTTTAGATCTTTTTACGAAATTTCAGTCTCCAACTTTCTCTTCCGAATGCGAAAATATTTTGTTGAGCCCAACCTACATAGGTAGGGATGATCATCAAAATAAGATAAGAGAAACCAGAGCTCGAACAGAAAGGTTTAGGTGTTTGTTTTTCCCACGCGCTGTTAGGGAGTGGAATAGTAGAGAGATAGTATGATTGTGGTTCGATGAACCCTCTGCCAAGCACTTAAAGGTGAATTGCAGAGTAATCATGTAGATGTAGATGTTCTGCTGTGAGAAGGGGGGGGGGGACACATGAAAATATGTGTATTTGCATGTTATTTCCCACACCTTTCCAGTGCCACACAATCTTGTATCTCATCCTATGAACCCTTCCCCAATCCCCACACTTTCTACATTCTGTCTCAATTCGCACCCACTAATTCACCCTTATCCAGTCATATCTGCCATCCCCCTTATTCACACTTATCCCCCATCAGACCTGCTACCCACAGTAATATATTTTACTATTATTATTATTATTATTATTATTATTATTATTATTATTATTTACATCTTTTCTTCAATCTCATTGTTACTTCAGGCTAATTTTAGTGAGTTTTCACCTTTTGCTATCGTTGACTTCCTCAGATATAATTTTGTTTTCCACTTTTTCATCCATTTCATCCTTCTCATGATTTTTCCCATGTATTTGGGTGTACATTTGTGAATTTTTTCGGGTGTAATTCTGTATTATTTACTTAATTTTTCGCATTTTTTCCAACATTGTGGGTCCCTTCTCCTTCCATTTGCATGAATACAGAAAAGTTTCCTTGTCCCTAGCCAGTACCCACACACTGTTCCTACATTGTTGCTTGGCTCTGGAATCCCCCAGATGGCCTTTCCATCAAATTACCCATCTCCGGCCGCCACCCCTCCTTCGACAATGATTGTGGTTCGATGATTCTGCCAATTCTTAACCTCACCAACAAGTCCTACTGAACCATATCAACCAACCCCAAACTTCCTTGCAGCACCTTCCCTCCAACCTCAAAATTCTCCTGCTATGCAATCCCAAATTCCTGGAACATGTAACTCATGCCCTCCAGGAACTAGAGCAACATGCACAATGCCACCTCAAAAAACTCTCCATCAGCTCACTTCCTACTTCCACTTTGGAGTACTACTGTCCACCATCTCTACAACAAGCTCTAAAGCTCTCCCACATCCCCTCATAGCTGAAAAACCCTGTCTCACAGACTTACTGCATTTACCCCATCCTCCAAAACTTCCTCCCAGCATCACACATAATCCAGAACCTAAACAGACCTGAAACACAGTCACGAACCTTTCTTCCAGAAGCCTTAGCCCCACAGAAATATCAGATCCTTCCAAAGGCCTCACCTTTAGCCCCACTCCCAAATTCAATCATGCAGGTCTTGTTACTGATCTTCTCTTCTTCTCCACATTCCTGCAGTGGGAACACTTTTTCGCCACCAACTCTACCAATCAGACTCAACCAAAGACTAATGCTGAAATCCTCCATCCTCCAACCATGATCCACTTCCACTGCCACTAAATCACCCCTTTTAATTTCCAGAATTCCTTAACCTCGAACCTTGCCTCCCCATAATTCCCCAAATCCCTCAACATGCTAACTAACCTTACATCCACAGAAAGAACCACAGTCCACCATCTATAAACTGATCCTGACCTTATAATCCTGCCTGTGGACAAAGGCTCCACCACTGTTGTTTTGAGCCGTAAGGATCACCTGACAGATTTAAGATACAGCACCTACAAATCTTGCCAAAGTGACCCCAAGCCAGAAATCTAGCAAGATCTTCAGTCACTCCTCAAATCCTTAGGCCCATTCCAGAACCTTTACCTGGAGTTCTTCTCTGTGCTCAACTCCACCATACCCAGCACTGCTACCTTCTACATGCTTCCTAAGGTCCATAAACCCAACCACCTAGGACACTGTTGTGGCCAGTTACTGGTCCCCCAGAATCTCTGCTATTTTAGACCAAGGCCTTCAACCTATTACCAGGAATCTACCCTACTATATAAAAGATACCAACCATTTCCTCGACTGACTCTCCAAAGTTCCTGTCCCTACACTACATGGTGGCCTGATTGTCACTGTTTATGCCATCTCCCTTTACACTAACATACCTAATACCAGTGGCCTTACTGATATTCAACACTTCCTTTCCCAATGCCTGAAAGATTCTAAAACCATTAGCCTCCTTCGTAATACTCATGACCAACTACATTCTCACCCACAATTACTTCTCCTTTGAACGCATTACCCACAGACAAATCCAGGGTATGGTTATGGGCACCTGCATGGCACCACCCTATGCCAACCTGTTCATGGGCCATATAGAATTCACTAATGACATGTTTGTGATTTGGATCAAGGGTGAGGACATCCTATCCACATTCCACCAGAATCTCAACATTTTCTCTGCCATTTGCTTCACCTGGTCCTACTCAACCCAACAAGCCACCTTCCTAGATGTTTACCTCCACCTCAAGGATGGATACATCAGTGCCTCTGTCAATATCAAACCTACTAATCACCAGCAATACCTCCACTTCGTTTGCTGCCACCCATTCCATACCAAGGAGTTCCTTCCATACAGCCTAGCCACCCATGGCCATCACATCTGCAGTGATGAGCGGTTCCTCTCGAAACATTCCGACAGTCTCACTGAAGTCTTCGCAGACTGTAATTATCCTCCCAACCTCATGCAAAAACAAATCTCCCAAGCCTCATCTTTCTAGTCTCCCACCACCTCTCAAACTCTCACCATTCAACGACAGATGAGCTCTCCTCTCATAACTCAGTACCACCCAGGACTAGAGCAACTGAATTACATTCTCTGCCAGGGTTTCAACTACCTCGCATTGTGCCCTAAAAAATGATAGGTCCTGCCCACTATCCTCCCACCTTTATTTTCCTTATTTTGGTCCATAACACAACCTCTAATAGCTGCCTACTTTACAGTCTTAACAAAAATAGTAGCAGTACATGTATTCCACTGTCACTGGCATCAGAACAATTTTCACTTATAACTTTTGACTCAGTGGTTTCCAAGTGTATTCTGTATGGCAGAGTACAGTGTAACAGATTCTTGCCAAAATTTAACAGTAATTACTTTAATTTTTATTGTCTTGTAGCATGTGATGTCTATTTTTCTGATGTGTCTGATGTTTACATAAGATTATCTATGGATATTTTCATAATATTAAATACAAATGGCTCAGTGCTGACATATAGTAAAGTGATTACTTATGAAAAAGACTGAGTCAAGCTTACCAATACCTTTACACCTGAACTTTATGTTACATCAAATAGTGATTTCAAATCTTTTGAAAAATTTAAAAAAAGACAAAAGAGGGAATTTTAGGTGGAATGTAGGCAGCTTTGTGACCTTAAGCAAACTGAGGTACAGTATGTGGGTTGAGAGGGATATCTAAAAGAGTGTCTCAGAATGCTCTATTTTATGTCACAGGCACACAGAAATGATAGTTAAGAGCCATAGTAACTTCAGGAGGGTTTACAATCTGGGTGAACTTTTTTGAATGATAGGTAAAACACTCAAGTTGGTCATTATATTTTTTACAATTTTGACTTTTGTATGAGAATCTCTTCTTCTCCTGCTACCCTACCTTCTTTAAATTGTATTTTCTTTATCTATCTTATATGTGGTAGATAGCAAGATGTGAACCACTGTTACACTGACAACAGAATGGTTATGTGCTTTCTCTCTTGAGTGTTTCTTAGCATTGAATGTACAAGGAAAACAGTCTCTGTGACTTCATAATCGCCAAAGATAAGATCTAGAAGAGACCTAATTTTAAAATGGGGCACACAAATAGTTCTATCATACTCCAATAAATGTAGTTATATGTGGGGAGAGTGGCAAATTAGCATGGAAGATTAAGACAATCTGTATGAGTCCATGAACCACAAAGATAACATCTAGAAGCAGCCCACTTTTTGCACAGGGCAGACAAATTGCCCTAACATATTCTAATAAATGTAATTACATGTGTGAATAATGGCAAACTAGCATGGAGAGTTAAGAATTTGAATGCTGACATAAAGTAGCAAGCACTTCCATGCGTTTCCAATATACATACTATATCTCAAGAAAGACATTAATAACTTTATCTATAATGAGTATATAAAAGGATGCCATGTATTGTTGTGGTAAAAATACAACCATTACCATCTCTCTCACATTCCCTGGTGCTGTATGTTAGAAATCACATGTAGAGGTGAAGAAAAGGAATTGGATAAGTAAACTTACATAACTGTTCAATGACAAGCTCTCTTCCAGATGACACATACACAGGTCAGTTCGAAGCTGCACGAGAGTAATAAATTTGCAGTGATGTAAATAAGCTTTGGTCTTGTTGAATGGAATGCAGAGGGGTATACTTTAGAGACAGCAGATGAGGAACTTCATAACTGAGTAAGCATTGTAGATGAAATAGGAGTCACTTACATCAAAATACAGCAGTAGAGGTGTAATATTAAACAGGATACTGTACCATTACATATAAATGATATAATGAATAGTATAAAGCAAGGATGATCTAAACCAAGGCTTTCATGAAGGGAGGCCTGTAACTGCCTCAAGTGACATCACAATCTGAGTGCTACACACAGGAACAGGTGTGATAGCGTTAGTAGCTAATAGTGGCATTTCCAGTTGGAAATTTTGGTGTGACAATGTAAATCATCATACATTGCACATTTCATGCACATTACATAACAGGTGTGAATGAAATGAGAGAGGAAAACTGAAATTTTAATCACATCTAGCAGTTTAGTATCATTTATCTTAAACACTGGAAACTCCAGGATGGAATTACAACAATATTAGGAATAGTATAGATTGCTTTCATCATAAAGATGACCCATTGAGTTGCTGACAGGTACAGTGAAAGTCTTTTTGTTGTGGTTGTCTACACCTCAATCGGTCATATTTACGGTGAGTAGCAATCTGTCATATTCCTACTATTGTTGACTTAGCTCGAAGGGGATTACTTAAGAGTTTGCTTCAGTTTTGAGCTTTTGTGAAATTGGTATTCCTGGAACTTGATGTAATGTGAAAAATATGATTTCTTTATCATTTGACAAAGATTCAGAACAAAAAAATTGAAAATGGAACACACATCACTATACATAAATCTCCATTTATTTGGAAAATTTAATTAACTTACATTTGCTATAGGTTGCAAGGAAGTTTATTCTTATTTTAAAATAATTGTTTGTGAAAATGTTCGCTGGAATGTGACATGTTTTTGAAATGATTTCTTTCACACCTTTGCCAAAAGTGCATGTCTCTGAAAAGTGATAACAGTTAACTGTAATTCACAGAAGCTGTTTGAGCACTTGCCTATGATTTGTGCTGCTTAGAAACAAATGTTTAAAGTCATCATATACAAGTGTCTGAAATAACTTGTAGCCTTCAATCAGATGGTTGCTTTAAGGGCACCTCTGCACAGACTGGGTAACTGTTAGTTTTAATCTTACTGTTTATTCTACTTGTAGTGAAGTCTAAGCAGTAACAAAAAGTGCTTTGCATTTATTTCTCTCATTTACAAATTTTAATAAGCAGTGAAATACACAACCACCAATATGGAACAGAACACTTAAATTATTTTCGGGGGTTCCTATTTTATTTACATGTTCATGAACATTTTGTAAATTCCTAACAGACCCTCTTCCATCAGGTATTTTTACAAAATTCAGTGTCAGGTGTTTTAAACAGAAGGCTCCAAACAGTGCAGATCTCATTTTTAACATTTTTATTATTTTCAGTTTCTTTCCAGAGTTTGAGATCTGTGGAACTGGCACATGGTAACATGCACCATATATTTGCCTACCTACTCTCTAGATGATTTATTTGAAACTTACCTAATAATAAGTATTTGCAGCCCCCAGCAGTGCTGCTGAGTAAGGTGGCACAGTGGTTAGCACACTAGGCTTGCTTTCAGGAGGACGATTGTGCAAATCTGTGTCCTGCCATCCTGATTCAGGTTTCCCATGATTTCACTAAAAATCGCTGCCAGGATTGTTCTTTTGAAAAGGCACAGTTGAATTTCTTCCCCATCCTTCCCTAGTCCGATGGTACAAATGACCCCACTGTTTGGTCCCCTCCCCTGAGCCAACCAACCAGCCAATGGCACTGAAAACATATCTTGGTAAGTGAATGATTATTGTTGTCCTATGCAGCAAGGAGAAAATATATTGGGTAGTAGTTTTCCAGGTGTAGGTGGTGGTACATTTTTCCAGTGCATTAGGAACTTGCAAAATTTATCAAGTACTGTATACTGGCATAATGAACACTGTGTATTGGATCTCTGAAATGACAACGGTGCTAGGAGAATGAAAATTCACATTATTATATAACAAAAGAATAATCTAAATAAATTCTGCACTGTCTATGGAACACTGCTCCTTAAAAATGAGTATAGAGCTGACACATTCTTTTCATCAGAAAGATGCATTGCCAATAGAACATTTTGACATTCAATATTTGAGGGATGCAATACCGTCTTCGACAATGATGGTGCTAACTTAACTAATACACCCTCTTCTGAAAGATGGAGAATCTTTAGCTCTTTCAAACTAGCAGTTAAAACTTTAGAATAGCCCTGAAAACAAGAAAATACAAAATATTTGTTCATTATCACATTGATTTAAACAGTTCTTTTGTAGCATAAAACAGAGTGAATAGAAACAATGGGGTGAATAGATACAAAGCTTCATATACATAATTACTTTGTGTACTATAAGTTTGTACTGGACATTATTTTTAACTATTATTGTTTTTGGCTTGGACATACTTTAGAGCAATAAGAAAATTATGTTATGTTTGTCTGGTAGCACTGTAAGTTGACTTTTATCCTAGTGTCTAGCTTGAAACTTTTCAAGACATGTTTCTACCTGCTTTGAACTTCTCTGGTAAGTAAATGTATTCTATATGTGATATAAATGGTAATAGAAACATAACAGTTCTGATGTTTCTATTTATCTCACTACAGCAAGATTTTTTTAGAAAAAAAAAAACAAATCTAGTGAGCCATATTAATATTATATAAAAACCTATTATCCATTTTCTAGCTATGTTATATGCACAACTAACATATCTATCTTGTTTCAGACTTGCTATTCAAATATGCCATCAAAATACAAACTCAAAACTGGAGGCAGTAGCACAAAACACAATTCCTGACCATATAAAAAATGACCTCTCTTGCATCAAATCTGATGTTAACATTTATTTATTTAATTTTTTTGCATAGGTTCAACAAAAATGATGATTATTGCAAACATCTGTGTTATTTACATAATTATGAAGATGTTCTTAAAATACAAACAAAACAAATAGATGATATAAATTAGCAAGATTATAATACAAGCACACAAAGGGAATATAGTGTCATGGAAATAGGTATGCAACTAAAATATTTCTAATTTTTAATACAAACTATAAGTTCAAGTGTTTTCAACTTAGAATTCAAGAAGAGAGGACAAACATTTCTTTGCTAGGAATAATTAAGTTTTATTTTAAAGATATTTCCATCATAGGCACGTAAGTCATTTGGCAATTTGTTAAACCAAATTTGACCACTGATGTATGGTCTGTGATCTGTTATTTGTAATTTTCTTCTTTGCCTAAAGTAACTATTTTTATTTCTAGTGTTGTGGTCGTGTATATAATTCCATCTTCTTGAGTCTTTTTAATGATTTGCAAGAAATAAAACTACCTTATATAAATACAGGGAATACACTGTAAGGTACTTATGTTGCACAGAAATCTCTCTAACAGAGTCATTATGACCAAGATCATGCATTATTTTAATTGCCTTCTTCTACAATGGCATTAATCTACTGAGGTGTGTATCAGCAGAAAGTAGCTGAAAAATGTGAGATTTACTGTAATGTGCTATATAGACACCTAAAAGAAGTTCCAACATTAAGCATCAGGGTGGATAAACTGCCTTGCCTTTTGAAGAAGAGAAGCTGTTTGTAGGTAGATTGAAAATATGCAGCAAATGGGGCTCTCCTATTGACTCTACAACCTTAATACATCTAGTAAAGGACTTTCTGGGAAGAAGGAGTAAGGAATTGAAAAGATTTGAGGACAATCTTCCCAGAAGGGATTTTGTGGAATCATTTATGAGATGACACAAAGATAAATTGGCAATGTGAATGTGCTATAAAACACTCCAGAGGTAGTGTAACAGCAGAAACCATCAACTGTTACTTTGATGAACTATTAAACAATATCAAGAACATTCTACCATCTAATATAATAAATTATAATGAGGAAAACCTTATGGATGATCCATGAAAACGAAACATAATCACATGGAGGGAAACTAAATATCCTCAATGGCGTCACCCATGATGATTTTTGCAATGGCAGCAGATGGCACTGTACTACCCCCTTATGTTATGTATAAGGCTTTGCATTTGTATTAAAGCTGGACTGAAGATGAGCCAAAATCTATAAGATACAACTGGATGAAATCTGGATGATTTGATTCATTCTGCATCAAGTGTTGCGTCCTTACAGTTGCTGTTCCATGTCTGTAAAAGCTAGAAGGGAAGAAATTTCTTACTGGAGACAATTTATCTTTGCACCTGTCTGTAGACTCAACCAAGCTGTGTCAATATGATGACATAAGATTTATGTACCTACCAGCAGATTCAACACACCCAACACAACTACTGGACTTGGCATTTTTTTGGCTTCTTTAGACTACTTGGTGACAAATGCTAGGAGAATGGAAGAAAGACACAGGAAGACATCAGGTAACAGTTTCTAAGGATAAATTTCCTCTGCTTTTGGAAAAGTTATGTGGCTCCCTGATGGGAAAAAAAGGTGTTATTGCAGGTTTTAGGAAATTCGGGATAGTGCCTCTAGACTGCAATTGTTGCCAAATTCTCCCAGTTACTGGTATGCCAGCAGGCAAAAACCAGGATACAAACAACCTTGAAAAACCCACTGATGATGTTGAAAAGAACTTTAAGGGGCTCCTTCAAAGTCTTAGGAAAGAACAGATACCTAAATGAAGGGAAAAGGACAAAAGTTAATATCTAACCCTGCAGAAGTGTTAGTGTTGTTGACTTTGAGAATATGAATGACCTGACTTGACTTAGTTCCTATCATTCCCTCTGGAACATAGGGCCATGTTGAAATTCATTCTCACCTCAGTTTCAGTAATCAGGTTATTTAAGAAGGGCGGGTGATTGGCCCACCATTTCCGATTGCTTTGCTGGGGCTGCCACCTCATCGCCCAATCACTGATGATTTGCCAGATGTTCGGCATATGGGCTTGGCATTTCATACACAACCCTATAAATGGTTTAACCGCCAGTATTGGTTACGTGGGGGAAATGGGAAAGTAAAGAAAAAGGATGAGCAAGGGATGGGAAAAGGATAGGAGACAGGTTTTCGATAGGTTGTTGTGGGTCA
Source organism: Schistocerca gregaria (assembly GCF_023897955.1). NCBI lineage: Eukaryota > Metazoa > Arthropoda > Insecta > Orthoptera > Acrididae > Schistocerca > Schistocerca gregaria. The sequence goes on along the minus strand of NC_064920.1, from coordinate 478,332,375 downwards.
CACTTGGTCTGGCTCCTCCCCTTCAGCCTGTCTGGGACGGGTGACCCTGCTGGTAGCTACGCTACTGCTGGCATAGCCCTCCGGATCCAGAGCACGCAAACTTCCTCACCCACACGGACAGTGCTACGTTAAGGCAATGTCCACTTTACAGTAACCCAATCTCTTGTACATCTAAATAGATCAACACAATGGAACCGAGTGAGGTGGTGCAGTGGTTAAACACTGGACTCACATTCAGGAGGACGATGGTCCACTGCTGCTTCCGGCCATCCTGATTTAGGTTTTCCATGATTTCCCTAAATCGCTCCAGACAAATGCCGGGATGGTTCCTTTCAAAGGGCATAGCCGACTTCGTTCCCTGTCCTTCCCTAATCCAATGAGACCGATGACCTCGCTGTCTGGTCTCCTTTCCCAAAACAACCCCAGCCAACCCAACGAAAATAAATGGCAAGAAAAACAGGAAACACCTTGATGCATCATCAGAGGATTATGGTGCAGGAGAGCAATGAAGACCTGTTTTTGTTCTCTTCAGATGCTTTTGATCAAGATGAAAATATTGAGCTCTCCATAAGCTAAGGTTGTCAAAGTATATGGAGAAACAAAAAACATTTGTTAGATGTTGTGTTTGCAGAGTTAGTTACCTTCTTGGTGATGGCCTTGTTGGAAAATTTTTAAAAAGAGTTCCTCAGACAATAAAGTTCACAGTAACAACTAAAGAAGAATCTTTTCTCTTGAGAAATGATTTGTCCTAAAACTATCATCTTCAGTTATCAGTTCACGTGCTCATTTCAAAGACATGCTATGTTTTGAGGGTGCTCTGTCTGATTTAACAGTTTATTAATGATACAGTACCAGAGTCATTGTAAAGAGTTGTGTGCTGTTTGTTCACCTTAAGCTGAAATGCATTAACCCTGTGGCATAAACATTTTTGTATATTTTACTTACTTTTTACATTAATAAACCATTATCTTGTGAAATAAATGTGTATATATTTATTTCCTGATCGAAAAATATATATGTCATAGTTTCTACCTGCCTCTCTTTGCTTTTAAGAGAAACAGCCATGGTTTTACAGCACTGTTCCTATTCCCCCTTATCAGCAGGATGATTAGAAACACCAAGTTTATATTTTTTTAAATTTTATTGAAATAAAATAATTTAATAATAATATCATATGATGACAGGAGTAATGTCATTGGTTTTTAAATAAGAAACAATAAGTAAATTTTTAATCCTAAGTTCAATTTTGTTTCTATTCATCCCATTTTAAAGCATATTCTTAAATGGATAAACAGTGTCAAAAAGCAAAAATATTTTCTCTGTTGGATTAAATGAATTTGGTATGAAATTCAAACAATGGAAAGTCCAGAATGGAAAGGAACAGTATAAAGAAAAGGATAGTTGCTGCTCACCATATAGTGAAGATACTAAGTCACAGATAGGTACAACAGAACGACTGTCACAAAATCAGGTCTCGGCCAACAAGGCCTTTGTCAAAAAAAAGACAACTCTCTCTCTCTCTCTCTCTCTCTCTCTCTCTCTCTCTCTCTCTCTCTCTCTCTTTCTCTTGCAAATGTGACCCACACACACATGCCCACACTCTCTGGCAGCTGAAGCCAGGTAAAGCCACCAGAGACTGTGGTTATGTGTGTGTGAGTTGTGTGTGCATGAGTGTGTGTGTGAGTGAATATCTGTTGTCTTTTTTCAACAAAGGCTTGTTGGCGGAAAGTTCATTTTGTGACAGTCTTTTTTGTTGTACCTATCTGTGACTCAGCATTTCATCTACATGGTGAGTAGCAACTATTCTTTTCATGATATTGTTAGGTATGAAATTCTTTATAGTGTCACCACAAAGAATGAAATGAACTGTAGCTGATTCTCTTACTATCGCTTATCTGTGACAAAATGGTGTACCCTACATCATTTAGTGTTTTAATGACCTTAAGAGCAAGATCTTTGAGCTTATATGAATGAAGTGTCTTTGAAGGAAAAAGACTAATCATGTTATCATTATCACAATATTGGAAAATAAAGAAGTCAGCAAATACGCCTGAATTTTGTTAGCAACTTTATCATTCTCTGAGATTCCCTGTGAACATCCACTTCTGTATGTAACCTTTAGTGAAATACATGTTTCATCTAAAAGGACTTTCACAATTTTCTCACTTGGGTGTAATTGTTGATATTTCTCTCTTAGGTGAGGCAAGTAAGAAGTTTTTCTTTTGTAGATCTTATGACTCTTGAAGCTTTGAAAACTTGCGCAGAGACAGAGAATTTTTATAGTGATGTGTGGAAGGGCAAGATTACAGGAGGCACCAGGAATATTGTGGTCAATTAAGAAAACTATTTTCAGTTTGCACCTCCACAAACTGTAGCTTTCTAGTAAAATTTAACTGTTCACTGTCACTTTTTAAATCAATAATGCATTGATCCATTGTGGAGCAAATATTGTCAAATTTGACCTTAACATCCACACAGTCGCTGTTATAACTTCAAGTTGAATAAAAGTATTTCAGGGAAGATGCAATACATGAAAGTCACAGATCAAGTAAACAGAGTAAGACGTGTGTATACTTCAACAGTCAAATCATAACTGAGTCCAAGTCCAGCGGCCACTGGCTGGGTGGCTGCTCAGGTGGAGCTGCTGCTGCATGACTGGCAGACAGCGCCGCATGTAGAGTACGCGCGTAACTGCGCGGCAGCACTTTGAAAGATCAGTGAGTCACAACACTTTTCCTCCCTTTGAATTTTTTTCTCAGCTCTTGATGGAGGTGGCCTGTAGATTGCTAATGTCCATATGTGTTGTTTGACTGGCCGTAAAGTCTTGAGGAGGAGGCTTCCCATCCAGACGGAAGTGTCCCTGATGATAACGGGTCGAGATGACAGGAGATGCCTGCGTCCTTAGGAGAAGGAGGCAAGTAGAATGGCTCCGACAGTTGATGGTCATCAGGTTCCAGCATGGGCACATCTCCAGGTGGTGTCAGTTCTTGTGCTGGCAGTGATATGATGGTGAGAGGACTGTTTTGTGAGTAATGAGAGATTCCAGTATTCCAAGTGTCAGGTAGAGCCGAAGGTGGTGTAGCGGTTTCCGGAACAGGAATTGCCAGCACACGAGGACAAAGCTGGTCCAAATGACGCACTGAAGCACCTGCGTCCATCTGGATTTCATACAGGCATTGGCCACGGTTCTTAAGATGCGGCCAGGACTCCATTTTGGCCGCCTGCCATATCCCTGTACCCATACAAGGTTGTGGGCGGTAAACCGGCCAAATGAAGGCACCCGCGGCCGTGAGGTGGAAGGCCATAGAAGACGAAGTAGCGTGCGGGGCTGTCGGCCATGTAAGAGCTCAGCTGGGCTGTGGTCGCCCACTGGGGTGAAACGGTAAGAATCCAGAAATTGGAGAAGTGCATCATCAGCAGAAGAAGTCAGGAGTTTCCTCATCTGAGCCTTAAATGTGCGGACCACTCATTCAGCCTCACAGTTTGACGGTGGATGGAACGGAGGTGCTGCGACATACCTGACGCTGTGACAGGCACGAAAATCCGCAAAATGGGAAGAGACAAATTGCGGACCGTTATCAGTAATAAGAGCAGAGGGAAGGCCTTCCAAAGAGAAAATGTGAGTTAGAGCATTGGTGGTTGCCGCTGTGATAGGCGATGTGCAATGGACAATGAAAGGAAAGTTGGAGTAGGCGTCAATAACAAGAAGCCAATAAGTACCTAAAAAGGGTCCCACAAAGTCAGCATGAATATGCTCCCAGGGCTTCTCAGGTGAAGGCCTGTAATGCACAAGGGCCGCAGCAGCGACCATGTGTGCGATTTGAGAGTCAATGCCAGGCCAGTACACATGACAGTGCACCAGAGATTTTGTGTGAGAGACACCCCAGTGCCCTTGGTGAAGGAGGCGCAAGACCGAAGCACGCAAAGATGCAGGTACCACAACACGCGGAGAAGCACTGTCGGTAGAAAGGAGGATAACACCATCCCTAGCCGTGAGGTGGTAATGCAAAATGTAGTAGTTCCGCAAGGGATCAGAAGTCTTAGATGGCAGACAATCTGGCCAACCCTTCTAAATACAGCGTAAAATCCGGAAGAGTGTAGGGCCAGAACCCGTAGCAGCCACCAGCCAGCCCCGGCAATGGGGAACCCATCCACTACCCACTACTTGGCAACATCCAGGTGGAAACACAAAAGTTCGTCTCTATCAAATGCAAGATCAGGACCCATGGGAAGGTGAGACAGTGCATCAGCATTCACATGTTGAGCCGTCAACCGGAAGTGAATCTCACAATTGAAACAAGATAAGTAAAGAGCCCAACCTGGAATCAGTGTGCAGCCTTGTCGGGAAGTGATATTGATGGATGAAACAAGGAAACAAGTGGTTTGTGATCTGTAATAAGATGAAATTTGGATCCATAGAGAAAAACACCAAACTTATAAAGAGCATAAATAATGGCCAAAGCTTCTTTTTCAATTTGAGAATACTTTTGTTGGGCATCCATGAGCATTTTGGAGGCATAAGCAATGGGTTGTTCAGAACCGCCAGAAAAACGGTGCGCAAGGACTGCACCAACCCCGTATTGAGAGGCATCCATGGCAAGAACAAGATGTTGGCCAGGTCAATAAGTAGCCAGACACGAGGCCTGTTTCAGCATGGTCTTCAATTTCTGGAAAGCCGCATTACATGATGCAGACCAGTGAAAAGGCCCGTTTTTAGGCAACAGGCGATGCAATGGCTGAGCCACTGAAGCAGCAGATGGTAAAAACTTCTGTTAGTATGCTATTTTCCCCAAGAAGGCCTGCAGTTCCTTAACAGATGTAGGGCGAGGAAGGGCATCGATTGCAGCGACAGTTTGCTGAAGCTCACGAATGACATCCCGAGAGAGTTGAAACCTCAAGTATGCAATAGTTGCCAATAGGTGCCAGAAAAAATTTGGATTTCTGAAGATTACATTTAAGACGGGCAGTCTGTAAGACATGAAAAAGTGTGCGGAGATTTTTAAGATGTTCTTCAGTTGTGGAGCCAGTGACAACAATGTCGTCCATGTAATTTACACACCCAGGAATAGTGAGCAATAATTGTTCCAAGAATTACGGGCAACCCCAAATGGCAATAATTGGTATTGATAGAGGCTGAAAGGTGTGTTAAGGATCCGAAACTGCCGGAAAGCAGCATCAAGAGGAAGTTGATGATAAGCTTCTGACAGGTCCAGTTTGGAAGAATACTTGCCTCCAGCAAGTTTAGTGAACAATTCCTCAGGTTGAGGCATAGGGTAAGTGTCGATAAGGCATTGAGCATTTACAGTGGCTTTGAAATTGCCACAGAGATGAATATCACCATTTGGCTTAGCAACGACAACGACAGGAGAGGACCACTCACTGTAAGCGACAGGAAGCAAGACCCCTGAAGCAGTGAGATGATCCAGCTCCCATTTGACCTGATCATGAAGGGCCACAGGAATGGGCCGAGCCTGAAAAAACCTAGGCCGAGCAGTGGGTTTGAGCGTGATATGACCTTCAAAGTCGTTTGTATGGCCTAACCCAGGAGAAAAAAGGGACAAAAATGTCATTGACAAGGAATCCAATTAAGCATAAGGAATAGCATCAGAGACAATATTGACAGATACATCTATGGAGAACCCGAAGACGCGAAAAGCATCAAAACCAAAAAGATTCTCCGCATTACTATGGTCGACCACAAATATGGGAATAGTGCGAACCACAGATTTGTTAGATACCTCATCATCAAATTGTCCCAAGAGAGAAATCTTCTGTTTATTCTAAGTCCACAATTGCCTAATGACAGGTGACAGGATTGGAGAACCCAACTGAAGATACGTCTGAGAATTGATGATAGTGGCAGCAGAACCAGTATCTACTTGCATGTGAACATCTCGACCAAGTATCTGGACAGTGAGGAATAACTTCCCTGAAAGGGAAGAAGTACAATTGACAGACAACACAGAATCAGAACATCATGCATGTGGTCGGATTTGCAAACGGATGACACATGACCCTTTTTTTTTGCATTTGTGACACACGGCCCAACGTTGTGGACAATCTTCTCGTGAATGTTTCGTAAAACACCGTGAACACGAAGGAAGTTGCCGTGGGTTTTGCAGCAGTTTCTTAGAGGTTTGTTTATTGTTAGACCAAGGCTGCACTTGGGAGCGTACTGTGGCCACGTCAGCCGGCAGGGACATGCCACATGCTTCGTCAACATCGCACAGAGGTTGTATTTCCCCGACGTTGCCCCACGCCTCTATTTGTGCTCCAGCGGCGAGAGAAATTTCAGAAGACTGAGCAATGGATAGGACTTCATCTAGAGTCAGATTTGCCAACTAAAGGGCATGTTGCCTAACTTCTTTGTCGGGCGCCGATCAGATAATAACATCCCGTACAATGGAATTGGTGTAGGATTCTTTGTGAACTTGAGTAACAAATTGACACTTTCTACTGACGCCGTGAAGTTCAGCAGCACAAGCACAATAGGATTGATTCGGTTGTTTTTGACAATGATAAAAGGCAACATGAGAGGCTACCACATACGTTTGCTTTTGAAAATAGACAGACAGAAGTGAGCACATTTCAGCAAAGGACAAAGATGCAGGATCTTTCAAAGGAGCCAACTGCGACAACAACCGATACATTTGAGGTGAAATCCATGAAAGGAACAGAGACTTACATGTTTGTTTGTCCGTGACATGAAATGCCAAGAAGTGCTGTTGAAGACTTTTTCGTAATCAAACCAGTCTTCTGCCATCTCATCGTAAGGAGGAAAAGTAGGTAGAGACAACGACAAGAGACGCCCCACATTTGATGCCGCGACGAAATCTCGAATTTGTGAGAAGCGCTTGCTGTTCTATGAGACCTTGCAATAGTTGCTCTAAAGTAGCCATGGAAACATGTGGGTCAACGATGGAAAAGAAAAATCACTACCTCGTCGCCAATTGTTATTACTTCAAGTTGAACAACTATATTTCAAGGAAGATGCAATACATGAAAGTTACACATCAAGTAAACAGAGTAAGAAGTGGGCACACTTTAACAGTCAAATCATAACTGAGTCCAAGTCTAGCGGCTCTGGGTTGGCTGGCCGCTTAGGTGGCGCTGCTGCTGCATGGATGGCAGACAGCGCTGCATGTAGAGGATGCGCGTAACTGTGCGACGGCACTTTGAAAGATCGGCGGGTCACAACAGTTGCCATTCTGTAAGTTACTCATATGTCAAAATAATTTCTCTAATGAAGAGTATCTCTTAATATCCCCCTATAGTTGCTGGAAGGCACCTTGAAGCTATTGAAACATATTTCTACACTGAAGTCACTTATAAGTTTTATAGAATATGAAACAAATAAGACATCTTTGACACAAAGTCTCTAAAATAAAATGAAAATCTTGGCAATCTTCTAACAAAAATCACTTAAACACAGTTCATTTACTCTATATGTAAAAGCATCATAGTTTGTAATCTCATCCTGCTCACACCTTACACTGATATTTAGTTCATGTCAACACAAATTCTTTTTTTGCTCTTTCCTCTGACAATCAGTTTCTGACAGACAGATAAACAGACATGTAGGATGGTCACCCAGGAAGCAAAATGCTTAGCACAAACTATAGAATTCTTCCCAGGAGTGAAATCTGCATGAGGACTTGCTTGTGGTCACTTAGCCTGAGTGCTTGCATCTTTTGAAAATGAAAATATTGAAGTACTTTTCTCCTTATTCATCCTGTAATTTACAATACAACCTGGTACACAGCAAGTAAAACCCACTTTAACACCCACAACAAGCAATGGACTGATATATCCTTTTCAGAAGCAAGAAAAACATATTACTCATAGTTAAGCAAGGACTTTTTGTGCTTACCTAATATCTCTGTGAGTTTGTGGACCATTTTCTGATATGAAGGTACACTACTTGAAACAAATTCAACTCAAGAAAAGCTCACTTGCGCCCGATGGTCCTCATACAGTTGCTAAAAGTGTACTGAATCCAAGAATCCCACAATAGAAGCCTATGTAATACCTCGCAACTCTGCACTCAGTCCATGATATCATGCGGGCTACCTGTCAGTTGTCATGGGCCCTGTATGCTGTAGGCTATACCTAAACTCAAAAGGACTAAAAACTTGGTGGTGGTTGAGAAACAACCTTCTGAGGAAGGAAGTGTCACTGAAAGTTTCTACTGAAGTAGGATATAGTTAGTTTTGAGGCTTATTTCAAAGCTGTGAAGCAGAGGAAGTTAACCTGATCTGTAGTGGTTTGATTTCTCAACTGATTTAGTAAACAAACAATAGGAATGTAAGTGTCTGAGCTTTCTGTGCTCTTTATGATATAGGTTCTGTTGTTTCCTCCATATTTGATAAGTATTATGAGAGGGACTTCATCTACTGATTCTGATGTTGATGTACTTTTACAGTTTAACGAATTCCTAACTTAAGCTTTATACAACATTCTAAATGAAATTCCTCCATGACAAAGTGAAATTGATGATGATGATAAGGGCGAAATGCAAAATTCCTTTCTCAAAATCTATATATCGCTAAGACTAGAATGAGCTACATTGACCCACTTTTTTCTCTTCTGTGCTGTAGTTTATTGTCATGGTACATGATATTCCATGGAGGGTAGCTTGTCTCTAAGAAAGGGACACAGCTGCTTGGAGAAATCACCAGGTGCCACATAGTGTAGCCAAACTGCTAGCTTCTCCATCCTTGCAGAAACGCTGTGTCCAATGTGCTCTATAACATGCAAAACTGATACAGATTTTTGACACAATATGCACATTGAATCTCACTAATCCTACTAATAGAATTTAACAGTATGTTTGGTGATCATTATTCTTTGGTGCTATAAACATTGTGCAACACATCAGTTTGCGGAAGTGGTATGTCATATCTGTCAACCCTCTCCTTAGACGAATGATGTTGCTGTAAACATGTGACATTCACAAAAGACTAAAAAAGTACTATCACTGCAAATTCTTTGTAGAATTACAGGCCAAACACTAGTCTTTTATTCCTACTACATACTTATTTCTTTAAATTTCAAATAAATAAAACCTCGATTCATGTACATAATCCTTTTGCACTAAGTATTCATTCAGGATGGATCATTCTAATTAAGTTGCTTGTATTTCAGATTATGAGTTCCAACACTCCAAGTTAGCTTATCTTAATTACATAGATGGTAATGGATAAAACTCGATGTCGGTGACAACAAAAGTCCACTGAATTGTCTGATACCAACCCCAAAAGCTGAACTCCACCACCATACAGGGAATTACTCTCTTTTCTTATCTTTATAAGAAATTGCCACCAACAAAATAACAAACATGACTACCTCTGAGTATGTCTTCTTTTCACTTTCAGTGTACGAACTATAACAGTGCATATACAAGGTTTTTATTTTTCACAGTATGTAGCAATGTCTAAATTTGCTGAAAGCTATAGACTGAATAAATGTGTGTTTACAATAAGAATAATCACAGTACATAGCAATGTTAAAATTCACTGAAGACTACAGACTGAATACATGTGTTACTCACAGTCACTGTTGATACTGGCATAATCACTCTTTCTTTTATTGTTGATTTTCCATATCAGTAGCATTGGTGTCCATTTGTAAATCTCATCATTATCTAGCTGAAATTATCAAAGTGGAAAAAGACACTTTCAGTTAATACAACCCAACTATATTTGAAAACATCACAAGTAGAGCCCTGGGAAAGCTGCAATAATCAAATAGTAAGTTATCACACAACTATTTTTGACAGTTAATTGGTATTCATATTTGATCGTTTAAGAACTGTAAAATTAGAGCAACACACACTTATGTCTTGTTGGAGTATCACACTCATAGAAAAGACATTACCAGACATTGTAAGTCACTACTTCCAACATTCATTATTGTGTTTTTCGATCACCCATGACACCACGACATTGTCGTGTGGCTCTCCACTCTCAGTTAAAGCTCCCCCATATGACAGCACAATTCCACATTAATCAGTTGACATTTTTGGCTCAGTTGAGCCCCCCATCCATTAAAAGGATCTGTGCTTCAGTGTAAGGAAATGGAAGCCACAGGGTACGATCTCCAAATATGTCACTCTTTACAAGGTTATACCAATAACCATTGAAGCTCACTATATAATTGTCATTGAACACTTGGGTTACAATCAGTATCAGTACCTTCATGAAACATTTATGTCTCCTGGTATTACTACAGGTTGTTACTTTAATCACAGTTGTGAGAGTGATTTCAAAATACATCCATTGCATGCCATTCCTACATTTTCATACGTGTTTGAACTAAGTATACAGAAAATATGGAAATCATTTGCTTTCCTGGCTTCCTAAATCCGTCATGAACTTTCATGAACTTTTATATTAACTCTACATCTTCTGGTAATCAAGCCGCTATCACTTTTCTTGGTTTTTGGGTCTCTGCCAATGGCATTTCACCACCCCCTGAGAAAGTACAAACAATACTAAACCTACCCAGACCTTTGTCATTCAGAGAGCTCTGGCACTTTCTGGGGATGGTTAATTATTATCATCAACATCTACCTCAGGCTGCGGAGATTCAGGCTCCCCTGACAGCTGCCTTGGCAGGCACCAACACTTCTGGATCTCGGCCTATTCCATGGACCCCTGCTATGACTGACTTTTTCACTGCCCTCAAAAATCTTCTTGCCGAGGCCTGCAGCTATCTCCTAAGATAAGCTGTAGGGTCAGTATTGCCTAATCTGTTCATACACTTCTTCAAAACTCTAAACGATTTTCCCGGAGATCAACTTGTACCAGCTTTTCCATTCCTCTGTAAATAATTTGTGTCAGTATTTTGCAACAAGTATTTATTAAATACAGAAGTCATTAGTATTCACATATGTTAGCACCTGCCATCTTTGGAATTGGAACTACTAGCTTGCTCCTGAAGTCTGAGTGTATTTTGGTGGTGTTACAGTTTTGTCATAGCTGGATCTCCCATGGTTCTCAATAGTTCTGAAGGAATTCCATGTACTCCAGATGCCTTGTTTCCACCTTGGTCTGTTAGTGCTCTGTCAAATTCTTCTCTCAGTATCGTATCTCCCATCTTATCTCCACCTACTACCGCCTCTCTTTCTATAATATTGTTCTCAAATTTGTTTTCCTGTAATATTCCACTTAGGATATTGCTACTAAATAAGAAAATTTTCATCTTAGTGTTGTACTTCAGAAATAAGCTTTTTACATGCTGCATTTAATATCATTGTGGAAGATATAATTCAAACTAATTGTGCCAGGCTGTGCGGAGTGGCTGCACGGTGTGAGGTGCCATGTCATGGATTGTGCGGCCCCTCCCACCAGAGGTTTGAGTCTTCCCTTGGGCATGAGTGTGTGTGTTGTTCTTAGCATAAGTTAGTTTAAGGTAGTTTAAGTAGGGACTGATGACCTCAGCAGTTTGGTCCCTTAGGAATTCACTCACACACAATTGTGCCAGGTAATTATAATTGAAGTGCAGATAATCAAGGAGATCCAGTGTGAGCTCTAATTTCTGGATAGCAGCAAAACTAGGTAGCTTTGCTAATGTGTTACTGAAGAACTGAATAACACTGTAAAAATGAGTTTGAATTTTGGCCATCATTTGAAAATGTGGTGCTGTACAGCATCTCTCTGACATCTCCAATGTTCATATTGAACAAACTGTGTAGATGGAAAAGATGAGTTTGAATTTTGGCCATCAGTTGAAAATGTGGTGCTGTACAGCATCTCTCTGACATCTCCAATGTTCATATTGAACAAACTGTGTAAATGGAGGTTAATAATAAACTCAAAATTATGCCTTTCTCACTTGTATGACATTTTCTGTCCATATCCCATTCCTAATCCATTATATCTGAAAAAATTTCTATATATCTTTCTTACATTCACAACATCTGGTGACCAAAATTGGAACTAATTTTATTTCTAGTGTCTATCAGTTCTGCATTAACGCATCACAATAACTAACAAGTTTTGCTGCCATATGACAATTACAGCCCACACTATGACTCTGTGAATAGCTATGTTTTAATTACAGCCATCCAGTACTTAAGTTATTGTCAGCAAATAATGGAGGTATTCTGTATATTGCATCTAATGGATACATTGTCTTGGCTACATTTATGTAAAACAAAGCATGAAGACATTTTTTTAGAACAGCAGCTTCTGTTTTTAGCAACCAACAGAAAACTTCTTGAAAGCATCATGTACAGAACTTGATGAAAACAAAGCCTTACAAACACTCTGTATTGACAAATAGCAGATCTGTCATCTTCTCAAGCACCCTGATACATACAGGGTGTCATAGATATGTGACAGACTTATAGGAGAGTGGAACACAACATAAGAGTTGAAAACAGCATAGCAATCGATAGCCCTAAACAATAGGGTAAATGGTAGCAGAAATCAAACACTGGGAATGAAAACAAGAGAGTGATCCATTTGAAACACTTCTTGGAAATAATGAATACACATGCTGTACAACATGAATACAGCTCTGATGTTGCAGGAGATGCATGAAGTCCACAGCAATTATATGCAACCAAGTTTCATGTTAAATTAGGTGATTAGATTAGATTAGATTAATACTTGTTCCATACATCATGAATACGGCACTTTGTAATGATGTGGAACGTATCAGGTTAATAAAAGATGTTACATTACACAAAATATTGCATGACACTAATGATTAAGTAGTTTTCCCCCCTTCATTTATATCTAAAAATTCAGCCAATGCGTAGAAGGAGTTGTCACCTAGAAATTCTTTTAATTTATTTTTAAATGTTAGTTGGCTATCTGTCAGGCTTTTGATCCTGTTTGGTAGGTGACCAAAGACTTCTGTGGCAGTGTAACTTACCCCTTTCTGTGCCAAAGTCAGATTTAACCCTGCATATTGAAGATCATCCTTTCTCCTGGTGTTATAGCTATGCACACTGCTATTACTTTTGAACTGGGTTGGATTATTAACAACAAATTTCATAAGTGAATATATGTACTGTGAGGATCCCTAGATCCTTAAATAGATGTCTGCAGGATGACCGTGGGTGGGCTCCAGCAATTATTCAGATTACACATTTTTGAGCAATGAATACTTTCCTACTCAACGATGAATTACCCCAGAATATGATGTCATACGAAAGCAGTGAATGAAAGTAGGCATAGTAAGCTAATTTACTGAGTTCTTATCACCAAAATTTGCAATAACCCTAATAGCATACCTAGTTGAACTTAGGTGTTTCAGCAGACCATCAATGTGTTGCTTCCAGTTTAACCTCTCATCAATGGACACACCTAAAAATTTTGAAAATTCTACCTTAGCTACAGACTTCACAAGTGTGACTTTTGAAAAGTTGAAAAATGCCAGTGGGGAACATTCCTTAGAAAGAGCACAATTTTTTCACTGGCACAAATCATTTTTGGAATACTGAGGACATGATGAAGATAAATGTCAGTTAGGGAGACCTTCAACTTTAAAGCCCAACAAAAATGTTGAACACGTGCATGCCTTGTGACATTGGGCTGACACTTAACAATAAAAATGCATAATGACCTGCCAATCTTAAATACTTTCATTGTACATGAAATTTTGACTGAAGATTTGCACATGTGAAAGGTTTGTGGCAAAAGGGTAGCAAAAAACCTCAAATCTGAGAAAGGGACAATTGAAGAAATATATGCATTGGTCTTCTTGAAAGGATTGTCAGTGACCCAAATGGTTCAGTAAGTGACCACAGGTGGATGAATCCTGGATTTATGAGTACCATCCTGAGACAGAGCATCAAAGTGAGGAGTGGTATTCTGAAACATCTCCTTGACTGGAGAAAGCTTGAATGAGCAGATCAAATATCAAAATGATGCTTACTGGCTTTTTGAGAGTAGGGGTATTGTGTTTAAGGAATTTGTTCCTACTGAGCAATCTGTAAACCAAGTATTTTACAATGATGCCTTGAAAAGCTCAAGAAAAGTATGAAATGCATGAGACTGGGCATAGCAGACAAGTGGATGCTGCATGATGACAATGCCCCATATCACACAGCCACTTCCGTCATGGAATGTTTGACCTCAAAAGGCATTTCTGTTGTTCCAAGGAACCCCTACTCACTTGATGTGAGTCCTTGTGCCTTTTTGTTTTGTCAGAGTTAAAAAATGTCTTAAAAGGACATCACTTTGGGACTCTGGACAACATTCAAATGTTTGTGTCTTAGTGCTGCTAGCAAGACTGGGAACAATGACTCTGCCAGTGTATAGCTGCTGAAGGGAACTACTTTGAAAGGGGCAATATTGTTATTTGACAAAAAAAAATTACAAAGAACTTTGATAGATAAGGATCAGTCTCATTACTTTTCTTATACACATTGTAATTCATTCATAAACTAACACTACTATGAACAAACTGAAATGAAACTCCAGAAATTTGTTTTAAATGGTTATTGGTATCAGTATTTCACTTGTTAGATTGATATTCATCAGGAATCTCTTCTTTTCTTACAATTACGGTTCTCAATTTCTTTTACATATTCCCAGGAATCAGTTGTACCTGTATTAAAACATTACTACTTAATTCAGTATGTTTCCTACTTCAAGTGTTGTTAGCAATTAATTTTAGTCCAATAAGCAGACAAGATGACTTAACAGGCATTTATTTTTATTCAACTTGTCTTTGCTCAAAAACAAGTTAATACCTATAGTACTTCAAACATAATTACTTCAATATACATACAATTCTATTTACTTTCTTCCAACATTTTTTATTAACTTACAAACATTATTCACTATATTTCAAGACAGTTTAGTCTTAATCATGACTTCATTCTCATGCTTCCCATACTACTATGTTACTTCCCACATATAATTCTTCATACATAATCATCATCATCATCATCATCATCATCATCATCATCACCTTCATCAACATCATCAACTTCATTGTCATAATCATTATTATTCATAAATAACACTAACACAGCTTATCATTACCGCAGTTCACAAAAATCTTCACTGCTTATTAATAAAATTTACTCCATTCCATCTTGGCATGGTGATACAACAATCATGTTACTGTTACCATTTAAAAAAAATAGTTGTAGGTTGCACAGTCTTCTTTCTAACTCAAGAATGATGAATTTCACTGGGTAGGGGAGGATGACATTACGTATTAATCCAGTGTGTTCCTGTTCTGAACTACTATAAAAGCAAAATAAGCTTCAAACATCAACTGAATAAACTGACATAGAAAAACATAATGTAACTCACATGAAAAATTCTGCCAAAAAGCATCTGTAAAGTAATATACTGTACCAAATAAAATGTACTTATAGGCAACCTATACAGAATTTTTTTAAAAATTGTTTTTAATATATTTTTCCCATGTGGAAGTTTCTTTCTATCTATCTATATATATATATATAGATATATGTGCGGATGGATATGTGTGTGTGTGTGTGTGCGAGTGTACACCTGTCCTTTTTTTCCCCTAAGGGAAGTCTTTCCGCTCCCGGGATTGGAGTGACTCCTTGCCCTCTCCCTTGAAACCCACATCCTTTCATTTTTCCCTCTCCCTCCCTCTTTCCTGACGAAGCAGCTGCCAGTTGCGAAAGCTCGTGATTCTGTGTGTGTGTTTGTGTGTTTTGTTCATGTGCCTGTCTGCCGGCGCTTTCCCGCTTGGTAAGTCTTGGAATCTTTGTTTTTAGTATATATATATATATATATATATATATATATATATATATATATATATATATATATATATATATATATATATATATATATATATATATATTTCCACATGGGAAAAATATATCTAAAAACAAAGATGATGTGACTTACCAAACAAAAGCGTTGGCAGGTCGATAGACACACAAACATACACACAAAATTCAAGCTTTCGCAACCAATGGTTGCTTCTTCAGGAAAGAGGGATGGAGAGGGAAAGACGAAAGGATGTGGGTTTTAAGGGAGAGGGTAAGGAGTCATACCAATCCCGGGAGCAGAAAGACTTACCTTAGGGAAAAAAAGGACAGGTATACACTCGCACACACACACATATCCATCTGCACATACACAGATACAAGGAGACATTTGTAAAGGCAAAGAGTTTGGGCAGAGATGTCAGTCGAGGCGGAAGTACAGAGGCAAAGATGTTGTTGAAAGACAGGTGAGGTATGAGTGGCGGCAACTTGAAATTAGTGGAGGTTGAGGCCTGGTGGATAACGAGAAGAGAGGGTATACTGAAGGGCAAGTTCCCATCTCCGGAGTTCTGACAGGTTGGTGTTAGTGCGAAGTATCCAGATAACCCGGACGGTGTAACAATGTGCCAAGATGTGCTGGCCGTGCACCAAGGCATGTTTAGCCACAGTGTGATTGTCATTACCAACAAACACTGTCTGCCTGTGTCCATTCATGCGAATGAACAGATTGTTGCTGGTCATTCCCACATAGAAAGCTTCACAGTGTAGGCAGGTCAGTTGGTAAATCACGTGGGTGCTTTCACACGTGGCTCTGCCTTTGATCATGTACACCTTCCGGGTTACAGAACTGGAGTAGGTCGTGGTGGGAGGGTGCATGGGACAGGTTTTTCACTGGGGGCAGTTACAAGGGTAGGAGCCAGAGGGTAGGGAAGGTGGTTTGGGGATTTCATAGGGATGAAGTAAGAGGTTACGAACGTTAGGTGGACGGCGGAAAGACACTCTTGGTGGAGTGGGGAGGATTTCATGAAGGATGGATCTCATTTCAGGGCAGTATTTGAGGAAGTCATATCCCTGCTGGAGAGCCACATTCAGAGTCTGATCCAGTCCCGGAAAGTATCCTGTCACAAGTGGGGCACTTTGTGGTTCTTCTGTGGGAGGTTCTGCGTTTGAGGGGATGAGGAAGTCGCTCTGGTTATTTGCTTCTGTACCAGGTCAGTAGGGGAGTTGCAGGATGTGAAAGCTGTTTTCAGGTTGTTGGTGTAATGGTTCAGGGATTCCGGACTGGAGCAGATTCGTTTGCCACGAAGATCTAGGCTGTAGGGAAGGGACCGTTTGATGTGGAATGGGTGGCAGCTGTCATAATGGAGGTACTGTTGCTTGTTGGTGGGTTTTATGTGGACGGACGTGTGAAGCTGGCCATT
Organism: Schistocerca gregaria; assembly: GCF_023897955.1. Classification (NCBI taxonomy): domain Eukaryota; kingdom Metazoa; phylum Arthropoda; class Insecta; order Orthoptera; family Acrididae; genus Schistocerca; species Schistocerca gregaria. The sequence goes on along the minus strand of NC_064920.1, from coordinate 478,315,242 downwards.
GGACAGATGGAGGTCAACGTCAAGGAAAGTGGCATGGGATTTGGAGTAGGACCAGGTGAATCTGATGGAACCAAAGGAGTTGAGGTTGGAGAGGTAATTCTGGAGTTCTTCTTCACTGTGAGTCCAGATCATGAAGATGTCATCAATAAATCTGTACCAAACTTTGGGTTGGCAGGTCTGGGTAACCAAGAAGGCTTCCTCTAAGTGACACATGAATAGGTTGGCGTACAAGGGGGCCATCCTGGTACCCATGGCTGTTCCCTTTAATTGTTGGTATGTCTGGCCTTCAAAAGTGAAGAAGTTGTGGGTCAGGATGAAGCAGGCTAAGGTAATGAGGAAAGAAGTTTTAGGTAGGGTGGCAAGTGTCTGCTTGTGGCTGTGTATGTGCGGATGGATATGTGTGTGTGTGCGAGTGTATACCTGTTCTTTTTTCCCCTTAAGGTAAGTCTTTCCGCTTCCGGGATTGGAATGACTCCTTACCCTCTCCCCTAAAACCCACATGCTTTCGTCTTTCCCTCTCCTTCCCTCTTTCCTGAAGAAGCAACCGTTGGTTGCAAAAGCTTGAATTTTGTGTGTATGTTCGTGTGTCTATCAACCTGCCAGCGCTTTTATTTGGTAAGTATCATCATATTTGTTTTTAGAAACATTTTTCCCACATGGAATGTTTCCCTCTAGTGTTTTTAGCATTGACAATACAATGATACTCCCACTCAGGTGGTCATTATATTGATATATTGACAATGATATTGAATGTGTGGTGAAGGTCCCTTGACTTCTATGTGATATTTCTGTCATATATGTTTCATATATTTTATTTATTAGCTATTCAGCATGTGTACCATGCAATTGGCTTCATCAAAATACATTTTATATAGTTATAAAAGTATAGCTGTTACTAATTTTTACATTGTACTTTACGCATTATACATTATTCATACATTAGTTATTTGTACATTTTACACATATTATCATTTTACATACATATAAAGACATATAAATACATAAACATCTTACTAATCAGAAGATTTCAGTAATAATCATTATACAGTTTACATTAAAGAATTACTTATACAGTTTTACACATTTGGTTAATGATAGTTACATTATTTCATTTTAATACATTCCTTCCAAATTACTTCTAAGATATTCTTCAATTGAGTAGATGCTTTATTATTAAACTACGTATCTAATACCTCCTTCAGTTTAAAGAGGGTGAGGGTTTTGACTGATTGTGGCATTTTTTGTATAACTTTAGACGTAGGTGTTTGTCACTGCAGATGATAAGCACAAACTGTTAGTTTGCATGAAATGGCCAACACTGCTCAAACTGAAAGCTCATTGAAACTCTTACACACTGTACTGCCAGTAAGAAAGCAGTACTTATGTGATGAAATGGAAATACTCATTTCTCCTGGAATTGGCGACATTTAACATCAATTTTCTTCTTCTTAATGCCAGACATTTGTGAATGAACCCAATAAAAATACAAAGAAACACTTGGATGAAATTAACAAACAACTAGCACAGAACTTTATGTGCAAACTGACAATGGATAAGTAGCTTCTTCGCCAAGTTATGATAACAGCTGGTGTTGTTCAAATTGGCACACTGTGAGTAGTCAGTGATTTTCATGCTACTGTTGCCAACTGCCAATGTTTGCAGTCTGTCAATGCATAGCACAAACATAGGCAGTAAGCAATAAATAGCATATGCATGTTGTTAACAGTGATTTAGAGATAAAAGTACTTCTCCCCACATCCCTTCAATGTAGCACACTATTTTTCTCTATGTTGATCAAGTCCAGCAGTGTCCAAGTGAAGTTATGCATACATGAAGTAAGCAAAACTTTCACCATGTGTTGACAGCAATATCCAAAAATGCATCCCAGGAGGATTACAACATGAGCACCTCACTCTCTCTCCAATGAGTTTCTTTCAATTGCTGAATTGCACCCACCCATGAACCTCATCTGGCTTGTGGACTGCCACTTGCCCACATGTGTGCAATAGATTTTTTATAATCTCAAATTTCCCTCATACATCATCCTGCAGGATTACTTGAAGAGTGGTAAGCTGAAATTAATATATGGTTTATTTCTCCTCCTCCTACAAAATTGTTCCAAGTTTTCAAACTAAACTGGTCCATTGTCAGAAAGAGTTGCTTTTGGAAACCCACATTTTGAAACTAATTCCTTATGTGTTTTGAAATAATGTTTTTGTTAGTTGCTTTCTTAAGTGGATATAACTTTATGAATTTGGAGAATAAATCAGTCATAACAAAAAAAAAAGTAAAATACCATTTTGCTTTTGATAATGTTCCATTTATGTCCACAGTCACAAGCTACATCTGCTTTTCAGGTGTTACATTCTTCATCACTCTACATCTTTGGTTCAGACATACAGCCTCTGAAATCTGTCACATGCCATTATTTCCTTTTTAACTCCCCTGGTTAGGTTGTAAAAATATATGATGTCTTGAATTTTCTAAATACATTTTTGAATCCCACAGTGTCTGAAAATTTTGTGCAGATATATCAATACAACAATAATCTGCTTTGGCCACCACCATTTTCAATTGTTGCTACTAAGACTATTCCTTTATGAATGCTGTAGTAGTGCTCAAATTTTTCTTCCCCATGTTTCCCCTAAATAACTCTTTACAGGTCTCCAATTTTGATTTAAATTTTCGTTTCTCCACATCTGATAGCAAATGTTTGTTAACCCCTTCTCTTCCTTAATGCCTTTCAAATATTTTAATTTAAATTCTTTTGCACCTTCCCCACTACAATTTTCAAATTCACTCCCTGCCGGTAGGCTTGGCAGAGAATTTGTAATAGTTTTCCTTATCTTTTATGTACTTGATGGTATTATCATACAATGTAGCCAGTACTGTCTTCACTTAAAACTTCCGGGCTGATAGGCCATGGTTTTAAGTGAAGACTTAATGGTATAATCAAACGACTGGATAATAGTGACAACCTGGTTATTTTACTGTGATACAGTTTGCACTCCAGTAAATAATTCTTAGTGTTGTGGTCTGAACAGACTATAATCTTGTGACTCAGTAATTTTTAAGTTTATTGAAGGCACATATAGCCAATTTTTTTCAGTGTTTCTGTAAAATGAAAGCAATGGACTTGTGTTCCATTTTCTCATCTGTAATATTTCATGGAATATGTGTGTCACACCCACACAAAGATGTTTCTTTATCTAATTAAAAGCCTCCCAGAAAGCATCATCCCAAACCCATGTGATATTCTTCTTTAAGATGTTGCTTAAGCAAAGTCCATTTAATACCCATGTATCAATGAATTTCTGGTAAAATCCAAGTAGTGTAAAAAATGATTTTAATTGCTTCCTTGTCTTAAGGATAGCAATTTTGCAATGGCACCAAATTTATAATTGTCAGGCAAAATTCCATTCTGAGAATGTGTGACCCAGAAAGTTGAGTTCTCACAGAAAATTTACATATTTCTATGTTAAATGACATCCCTACAATCTACAAAGGAGAGTGCTTGCAAATCGCTCATATGACTGGTTCTAGCACAGTGCTCAAGTGTGGGCCCTATACCAGATAAGACTAACAGGGGATACTGAACACATACAGAGAAGGGCAGCATGAATAGTTGCAATTTTTTTAACCTTTGGGAGAGTGTCAAAGAGATACTGAAGGAACGGAACCAGATGACTATTGAAGATAGATATAAACTATCTCAAGAAAGTCTGTTAACAAAGCATCAAGAAGCAGCTTTAAATAACTACCCTAGGAATATACTACAACCCCGTATGTATCACTCACATAGGAACTGCGAAGATAAGATTACAATAATTATTGCACAGACAGAGGCATTCAGAAAATCATTCTTCCCATGCTCCATACATGAGCAGAACAGGAAGAAACCCTAATAACTGGTACAATTGGATGTACACTTTGGCATGCACCTCATGGTGGTTTGCAGAGTATAGATGTAGATGGAACATGTATGCATTGTGCTGTATACATACCAGATGTCTGTCTGTGGGATGGCGTTCCATTGCTGTTGCACTTGGACAGTCAGTACTGTTACCATTAATTCTGTTTGTGGATGTTGCTGGAGTTGTCATCTGATGATGTCCCATACATGCCCATAGGAGACAGAACTGTTGATTGTACAGGCCAAGGCAATATGTCAACACTCCGTAGAAAATGTTGGGTTACAACAGCACTATGAGTATGAGTGGTATCCTTTTGTTAAGTAACCCCTGGAATGCTGTTTTATGGATGGCAGCACAACAGGTCAGATCACCAGGCTGACACACAGATTTGCAGTCAACATCTACATCTATACTCCGCAAACCACCATGAGGTGCATGGGGTCACCACAAGAGTGCTCCTGCTATCAAATGAAATTACACCCCAGGCCATAACTCCAATTGTAGGTCCATTGTGTCTAGCATGGTGACAGGTTAATTGCAGCCCCTCCTTCTAAACAACACACAACCATCACTGGCATCTAGGCAGAACCAGCTTTTATCAGAAAACATAACATACCTCCACCTTACCCTCCAATTAGTTCTCCTTTGACACCAGTTTAGTCACAAATGTCAGTAGTCTTGGGTCAGTGGAAAGCACACTACATGGCATCTCTCTGGGTGCTGTCCTTGAAGCAACTAATTTGTAGTGGTTCTTTGTGCCACTGTGGTGTCAGTTGCTGCATATTCAGTACAATGCACCACATCCATATCATGAACACAATGTTCTTCCCTCTCAGTAGTACCACATGGCCACCTGGAGCCTGGTCTTCTTGTGACTGTACATTCCTGTGACCACTGCCACCAGCAATCATGTGCAACAGCTACATTCATGCCAAGCTTTTCTGGAGTATTACAGAAGGAACATGCAGCTTCTCATAGCCTACAGTGAGGTGTTGATAATGGCATCTTTGTCATCTTAAAGGCATTCTTGACTAACATCAATTCACCATGTCCAATCTGTTACGTGTATATAGAACAAACTTGATTTGTATCCTCATAGTGATTATACAAGTGCCACTGGTATGCAGTTGGTGCAAAATTTGTACAGATGTCATCATTCAGTTGGAGAAACATGTCCACCCACTTTCGTTTATGTCACACAACTCCCTCTTTGTTGCTGTAATTTTTCTGCCAGTGTGCGTGTGTGTGTGTGTGTGTGTGTGTGTGTGTGTGTGTGTGTGTGTGTGTGTGTGTGTGTCTATCTATTGTTGTTTACAAATTTCAATGAATTGTAATTACAGATTTTTACATCAGTTTAATTGTGCTACAAATTAATAAACAACATAGGGAATATACGTGGACAAGTTGACAGTACAAATAATTCATATCTTACTATGATCAGTTGCTGTTAGGTCTGTAGTAATGGAGAAATAACTAAATGCAAGTATTTATTAATAAAAGTGCAGTGATGCATGGGTATATTTTCAAAAGGCCTTGGGTCTACAGTACTATGTCATCTGAAGAGAGACCTCAGACCATCAGAGCCTGCCTATGTGCCCCAGTCTATTTAAGTCAAACAATGGAAAATCCAGGATGGAATGTAACAGTATTATGAGAAGGAAAGTTGCTACTCACCATATAGCGGAGATGACAAGCGCAGATAGGCACAACAAAAAGACTCTCACAACCATAGCTTTTGGCCATTAAGTCCTTCGTCAACAATAGACACATATATGCACATGCACACACACTCATGCAAACACAACTCACACACATGACTGCAGTCTCAGGCAACTGCAACCACAATGTAGTTGCCTGAGACTGCAGCTGTGTGTGCAAGTTCCTTTTGCGTGAGTGTGTGTGCGTGTGCATAGGTGTGTCTATTGTTGATAAAGGCCTTGGTTGTGGCTCGCCGATCTTCCAAAGTGCCACCATGCAGTTACGCACATCCTCTACATGCAGAAGCAGCGCGACCTAAGCGACCAGCCAGCCAGTGGCCGCTAGACTCAGACTCAGTTATGATTTGACTGTTAAAGTGACACATGTCTTACTCTGTTTACTTGATATGTGACTTTCATGTGTTGCGTCGTCCTTGAAATATATTTATTCAACTTGAAGTTTTAACAGCCTTAATGGCCAAAAGCTATAATTGTGAGAGTCTTTTTGTTGTGCCTATCTGCGACTCAGTATCTCCCCTGTATGGTGACCAGTCTATTTAAGGCTAGCTGAGCTATGCTCGGCTCAGTTGTCTTTGTCAATTGCTACAGCTCTTTTTGTATGTAATTGGTTCCTGCTGAATGTTACTTAAATACTGTGTTCTGATTGTTAATGCTTCTGTAGAATAGAGTTATGCTCAGTCTGCTGGTCATGTACTTATACCTACTTAAAACATAATTGGTGATGAATGTGGTCCTGTCCTCTGTGTAAATTTCTAGTCTGGTGGGTCTCCTATTTATTCTCATGGTGGCTGATGGTGTTATGGAGGATATTTTAAGTCAGTTAGTCAAACAGCAAGAATCATTCACCTTGGCATTGCCACCAATCACAGACACTGGACAGTCAGACTCAGATATTTCAGTCATTGGCTTCTGTTTTGTGTAGTCAGCATGTTCCTCAGTCTGTGTCTTCTGCTGATTTGCCCTCCCTGGCTGCCATGGTTTACCTGTCCCCCTTTTCTATATATGATGAATCTGTTGAGAAATGGAATGCATACAAGAAACGTTGCTTAGGTAAAAACTGACTAAATTTAGTAGTTTATCTACAATACCATTGCATTCTACCATTTTTGCAGTTATCAAAATCTTTGCTTAAGTCTGTAAATATAGCACAAGTGGTCAGTTTCATTTCATAACAAATGTGAATTGAAGTTAACAGTTTTCAATAGCTATTATGGTTGACATGTTTGATCTATATCCAAACTAGTTTTCATTCAGTAAATTGGTACTCTCAATACAAGTAAATCTGTAAATGTATGCACTGTATGATTTTAAATATTATGAGGACAAATGATGTTTATCTATTATCATCTGATATGTCTCTGTCATTCTTTTTTGTATTGGGAGTGTAACTGTAATTTTAGGCCATTTAGGGAAAGTACTGTCATCAAGAATTTTATTTGCGAGCTGGAGTAGAGTCATTCTGATTTCCCTAATTATACAGTTTAGAATGTAGTTATTGAACTCACAGTAGTCCTCTGTGTGGGGCTGTCCGATTTCTTTACGGATTTAGTAATGTATGTAGCAGTAATTTTTCTCGAAGTGCATCTTTCATTTATTTTATACTGTGATTGTAAAGAAGGGACTCAGAATCAGATGTACCATTCCTTTGTAATACAGGAGAACTCAATGAGTTTACAAAATATTCGTTGAGGGTATTATAATTAATTGGGATAGTGATTTCTTCCTTTCCTATGTTGCTTTACATTTGTTTTTAGAATTTAACATTTACTCTTCATCTGCTCTGGTTTTTGCTGCTTTAATTCCAGATTTATAGATTTTTCTGAAGCTTATGTAAATGTTCGTGATCCCATAACTATCAGCAGTTCTGTCCTTCAGCATGAGTAAAAGAATTCTGATTTTAATGAGTTATGCTTTGTGCCACTTTTTGTATGTTGTGGTTTGTGCTTATTGCTAGTTGTGCATCTTTTAGTACCAAGGGAGCAGTTACTATCGTGTGTATTTTCTTGTGGAAATGAATGTGGAGAACCATTCTTTGACACTGGTAAGTATAGTGGACTGCTCTGTTAGTTTCAGTTCATTCTTTATAATATCTATTTATCTTTTTATGCTGTAATGTGCTTCTAGTTGCATGCATATGCTTTCTTTTAATGTATTTTTTTATGTATACCTACGTAAGCATAAAATTATGCATTGACGAGTCACCAGTGTTTCAAGCAAATGATTGTAAATAACATGTAATGTGACAATAAAGATTCTATTCTATTCTGTTCTATTCTATTCAATTCAATGTTTTCTTCTTTGAGAACTCTGTATGTAGTTGACATCTTGGAATCATCAATAGACATGTTTCCAATTTTAAGTCACTGACCATCATAGACAGGTATTCCTAATTTGATGGTGTCACACACTACTCAATTTCTATAAATGCTACTATCTGTACTACTGTCAAGGTGGGCTTCCATTATTGTTGGTTTTTAATTCAAGCAATAGAAATATTTTGACCTTAACAAGTTTAATAAGCAAAAAGCATTTTCTTCTTTCCTCTTGTGTCTAGGTTAACACTCCCATGATGATAAAAGCCAGCATTCAGTAAACAGGTGCAGAGTAAGTTTCTGATTGTGTGGTGTCACAGCAGATGCTTCAAAAGCACCTTTTACATATGGGCTGGTGAGAACTGTGCCCAGATATTCCAAATTCAGATTTTTATTGATAGAGAGACTCTCCATCACGAGGAATGTTTGATCTACAGTAACTTATTGCCAGCAAGTAGTCAAATTGTTGAAACAAGTATATTTTTGTACTTTTCATCCCATATTCATTCATGCAGAGCATACATCACTTAATTTCATCCAGCAAGTAGTAGAGTTTGGTAACCTTACTGATTAAGGATTACATTTTTATATGTAAGAGAATCAACTCTTTTTTTTGCACATAGAAATTGTCTAATTTTTTATGTATGTTCTGTTGTTCTTGTGGGGTTTTGTCAAGGACAATATATTTCAAGCTTGGTCAGCCGTATGCACCCCTGATGTGGTTCTGACAATTGAGACGTGGTCTGATTTACTAGAGCTTGGGTCAATAATGTCTGTCGTAACCACTTAGGCTCTGACCGTTTCTTGCATGTCAGGCTCTGAAGCAATTATTATGGATAATTACAAATAATACAGTCCTTAATACCAATAAGTATTGCATTTTTAAATTGTTTGCAGATTGATTCTAAATGCTTAGCAGCTTTAGTTATTTCACTGTTTGTACATGTTATTTCTATTAAATCATATCTTTAATATTATGAGAACGACAGATTTCTACTCACCATGTGAGGAGATTTTGAGTTGCAGAAAAGCACAACAAGAAGACTGCTAAACATGTGGGCAACAGACCTCAAGCAGCCAGAGACAGTGGTCATTAGTCTTTTCTTTTCATAGTTTTGTCATTATTCCATTCTGGATTTTCCATTGTTTGAAATCATAGTGTTAAGGTGTAATAAGTACCATAACATTTGTATTTTAACCTGCCCAATGTTGTCTTCAAAGCTGATGTTGCGGCAGCTGTCTCATTGTGATACACGTCATTGGTGCCACCTATGAGAACTGCAAAGTCATTGGTTGATGGATTTCTTCTATCTCCATTGCTGGTGAGAATTTGTTTGAATCTTGCACCAGGCTTCACAGTGCCTTCAGTTTGAAGGTTTTCTTGTGTCAATAAAGCTTTCATTTTTGTAGCTATTTCTCTTTCGAAGCTACATTCTGATGTATGATGATGATTCCCTGTATATTTCTTGAACTTTTCTTCTGACTGTTGTGTTTGGATCACTGTTTGTTTTCTTCAGTTTAACAGAGGCAACAGCTATTCAGTTTTGGGGTGGGGGGAGGGGTGGGGGGGGGACAGTGCAAGAATTTTTTTTTTCTTTTTGTTAAGTGATTTTAATCCATCAGTGCCATTTGTAGTTATAATTTATCAACATTTCTACCAAAAAGAGCGTTTTTTTGTTTCAGGTAATTGACTTGATCAGTTGTGCTGCAGCATTTGTGTGTTTCTTATTATTGGTTTATCAGTCTTTGGTCCACATCCATCACAGTTCCATTCTCTAAATCTTTATTCTCTCCTTTCAACAAGGAATCTACTTTCCCACATCAAAATGAAATGTTTCCACATTCCATGTACCCAATACCACTGTTACTGCTGAAAAGTGAAAGGAAATAATCACAGGGCAGGCATGTATATAAATACCTATGTTCACTGATAACATTCCAAAAACTGCCCTTGTTAATGCTTTCAGGATTTACAAGTACTGCTTCATGACTTATAGGCTCAAAAATGCCGCACAAACATGGAAGAGATTTATTGACTCTCTCTTGTTCATCCTATGATTTGCATACACTTACCATGATGGCATTTTGATTTCTTTGTCAACCATTGAAAAGCACAAACATCAGCTGTCGTAGGTCCAGGAGGCACTGCCCTGTAGTGGTGTCAAAGTCAGTCTTGGAAAGTCACAACTGACCTGTGAGAGTGTCACTTCCTCATCTGACCACGTCAACCTCATTTGCAACCTGCCTTTGCCTGCGAGCTACTGTGAACTATGTAGATTCCTCAGCACCATAAATTTCTATCACCACCAGCACCTCCCACATTCCGCTCCTATCCAGGCCCCCCTTACTGGCACCTTCACTGGTAAGAACAGCTCAGGCTGTAGGGAGGTGCCTTGGATGAATGATATGATTGCACCTTTCAAGTCACTGAAGACTACTCTCATCCATACTGTAACTCTGGCTCACCTGGTGCCCAACGCTCACGTCAGTTACCACGGAGATCAAGGACACATCAATTGGCACCATATTGCAGCAGTAGATTGGTGATGCAACCGAGCCTCTTCGGTTCTTTTCTAAGAAATTTTTTCCCTCTCAGAGCAAATGTCCAACATTTGACCAGAAACTTCTTGTGGTGCATGAGGCGATCAAGCAATTCTATGATGATATCTCCATGGACTCCCATCTGCTGGTTGATACCATCCATTTAACCTTGGAAAGGATGATATGCCTCGATAGGTTTTGCACATGGACCTCATATGCCAATATTCCATGTATGTACATTATATATATAAGTCCAGTAACATCATCACGGACTATTTGTCCATGTAAACGTTATCTCAACTCCCTTGGTCATGAAAAGGTTGGCACAATTACAGGCAATCCCTGTCTAACCAAAATGCTGACATAAACAAAATGTTCTTTAATCCTAGCGTCTCACCTCCTCCCAAGTTCCCCCATGTCCATTGTGTGAGCTCTCCAACAGACACGCTCTGCCCGGCCATGCCTGCCCCTCTATGCCAGACAGTTTTTGCATCCCTGCACAAACTGGCCCCAGGGGTGTCAAAGCTACCATGAAACTAATCATGGACAGTTTCGTTTGGCCAGGAATAAAAAGTGAATATTTGCAAGCAGACATGTACATGTATCCTATATCAGAGGAGAAAGGTGGGACAGCACACCCAACCCATCTTGTAAAATGCAGCATCCTCAAGGGTCGCCTACGCCACCTCCATATTGACACTGTGGATCTGTTAGCACCCTCACACGATTTTCACTACATCGTGTGTATCATGGCCCGAGTTACAAGGTGGGTTGCAGCCATTCTCCTCTCTGACATTACTACCAAAACAGTTTCCCATGCTTCATTAACTCCTGGATTACTCGCTTAGGCTACCCCTCCTCATTCATCTCAAAATTTTATGAGCCATGTGGTATCTACAAATTTCACACCACTGCCTACCACACCCACAGAGCAACAGTGTCGTGGCATGTTGGCACCATGCACCTCAGGTGGCACTCATATTCCATGGCAGTTCCTCACCTGAAGTGCTACTGTGAACCTCTTTGGGGGATATGTGCTGTTTAGAAGGAGGTTCTCCAGGCATCACTCACAGACATCTTGTACAGTGAACCCCTCATCCTTCCTGGTGAATTCATTACCCCTCTTATTTCCTCACAGGATATTGAAGTTACAGCTATGGTTGATCGACAGCCACATTCTCTACCTGTGTTTTTATCCACTTGCCATTATGTGATGCCCTGTGCCAACTCCGAACTGGAAAAATGTTGTGTTGTCCCCATCTCAGTGCATCAGTGGAAGGAGTGGATTGAGGAGGACTGGATGAGGACGGCCATGGAGCAGCTTGAACAAACTGTAACACTGACTGGCATTGCTCTGTGAATTGCAAGGAAACTTACAGAAGTGACCACACATAATTATTTAAGAACTGAGTTTTGAAAATACACACAAATCTCTCTACAGTGCCGTTGGGTACTGGATGAAATTGAGGTGCGGTTAGATACTTGTTGCCGTTTGTAAGGATACCAATATCCATCCTGTACTTGAAGTATCAAATCTATACTTACCCTCTTTCGCTGCAGCACAGCGGCATCCCTAGCGAGTGTGCCCCATCGTTATAGAAGGGAGAGATTGACCCCTGCAGATCTGTCGACGTATTTTGAGACAGTAGAGCCTGATCAAGATTGCAGGGCAGGTCCGGGGGGCTCTTACTCCGCCCATCGCGCGCAAATAGTGAATTAGTTTTGTGATATTGCGGAATATTGTCACTAGGGCCGGAGCATGATTGCAGAGCAGATCCCGAGTGTACAAAAATAATGATTTTGTAGTCAGATTTAAATTTCGTCTCGAGGTAATTGTTGCGTAATGAAAAGGTGATCGTACAGTAATGAACCGACAATGGTAACTCATACGGGTTCGTGATAAATGAGTGACTGCATTTGTAGGGTGAGTGCAATCTGAGTAAGGTTGGACTTTGTGGAAGAATAGATAGGGCATGCATGCATTTTAGGCTCACGGTCAGCACTTTAATTTTTGGCGCAGGTACGTTGGGAGTAAGTTCGTCCTCCATAACTGTCTACTAAGTAATGTGTGAAGCCTAATTTTTATAACACACTTCACATTCAAATAAGCGGCGATCAGGCTCCTTGTTGAGCGTTGGTCGTCCCCTTTGTGGTTCTAATGACGCCACGTAACGTTCGATCGTGAACGTTTTACGCGTGTGGAGGCATAGTCTTTGCAGTAGTGAAGCTCCTCCCTAGACACTGTTGACCTCGGAAACCCTTATTGTTGTGTGATCTATGACATGCTGTGACCCATACGTCTTGCACCGATTGCCGTCCTACGTTCAGTGTCTGTGAACTCGAGATGTATTTCCATGTTCACTACATCCCTCTGTAACGGACTGCTCAGGTATTGTCTACCCTCGCGCTATAGGCAGCGTCTAATTGCAACATTCCGGCGTTATACCCAGCGCATCTTTAAATGAAACAACACATTATGTGACATTTGGTCACTTAAGTTAAGTTGTGTAGTATCTGCTCGAACAACTACTGTGTTTCCAGAATGAATTCTCACTCTGCAGTGGAGTATGCTCCGGCATGAAACTTACTGGCAGATTAAGACTAGTCTGGAAGCTAGGAGATGAAGTACTGGCGGAAGTAAAGCTGTGAAGACGGGCCGTGAGTCGTGCTCGGATAGCTCAGTTGGTAGAGCATTTGTCCACGAAAGGCAAAGGTCCCAGATTCGAGCCCCAGTCTGGAAGAAAGTTTTCGTCCGTCAGAAAGTTTCAGCTACCGTGTTGTTCCGACGACGATACAGGCGAGAATTCTTGGTAGAAGATCCTCTGCAGTCTCGACAACTACATCGTTCAGAATTCAAATGCTTAACATCTGAGGTCATCAGTCCCCTAGAACTGAGAACTACTTAAACCTAACTAAGGACATCAAACACAGCCATGCCCGAGGCAGGATTCGAACCTGCGACTGTAGCGGTCGTGCTGTTCCAGGCTGAAGCGCCTAGAACCGCTCAGCCACAGCGGCTGGCGTACAGAATTCTTTTCATGCAACTTCTCATGAGTATATCAAGTGGAATCAGATTAAGCGAATGAACTGGCCACCAAACAAAACTCCCAACTCACCGTTTAGGGAACGTGTGTCATAGGTGTTCACGAGCAAGATGTGCAAAGAGGGATAGTTTCCAAAAACTAGAGAAATATGTCCATTACAAATACCGTGTACACTGGAGTTTCCTGTTCCCATCCCCCCCCCCCCCGCCCCCCCCCCCCATGACATACACTTACATGTTGGTTGAGGTTGTCTGCCCTACAATGTTCGCAACAAGGAACATAATATGAAGGGCTTATTTCAGTAGTGGTACAAGTCCATTACCTCCACTTTTCTGTCTATAATGCTTCTGACATTAATGAGCCAAACAAACAGAAAGAAAGGTTCATCTCTAGCAAGAAGCCATATGCCTGAATATTTCTGCTATCTCAACTGCAAATTTTTCAGCGCTCATTTAACTTTAGGACTCTGTATCTCAATATGTACAAAAATGGACTTGTACCACTATTGAAATAAGCCCTTCATATGCATAATGAATTTTCACTCTGGAGCGGATTGTGCGTTAATTTGAAACTTCTTGACAGATTAAACCTGTGTACCGGCCGGACTGTGACTCGAACCTGCGACCTTTTCCTTTTCTGAGCAAATGGTCTTACTAGGAACATAATAAATCAGTGTATTAGATCGCGCAAGCAACAGTACTTAGGTGCTCGTATCCCAACTGCAGAGTTATACCACAACATTCTCGCACCGCAAAGTTCATTCAAGCCTTTTCTGGACTGCGGCAGAGAGCATTTATTCCAGTCCTATATCTGAAAGGATGCTTCACTAGATCATCTTTATTATCAGTTGACAATTTTCCACTATGTTAAACGCTGTTCAAAAATTTTGGCGCGGAAGACTTCGTGTGCATCAGTGCGAATAATTTGCATTGTATGAAGAGAGCACAGAAACACAATGCCCATTTTATTCGATCTGCAGCGTAGTTCTAGGAATTTCCAGAAGCAAATGTCAGCAGTCGAGGTCTACAATTATTACTCATCTGTTATTTACCTCATTTCTTGTGGGACTGCTGATCTACTGTGTCCTCCAGTCTACTGGGATTCGGTGCGATTATACTCTTAATTCGAGAATTTGGGACGCATACACTTCTCGAAAAACACACAGGAATTCCATCAAATTTTGGAATCTTGTGTCGTTTCGTCAGATTCAATTAGTACACGACAAAGCGAACTGTAAACCCGATCGTTGTGGCAAATGATTTGGTCATCTGACTAAGTGCAGCTACGTTCAAGTTCAAAGCAGAGCGCATTTTTGCCTCATGCTACAAGCATGGGAGGTGCTTAAACAGAATGTTTTCGGACGCAGCTGCGACGACTCGCTGTCAGACAATAAAAGTTAAGCATCCAGAAGAAATGGTCGACTTGAGTTTAACCTCGTACACGTACAAAAAATCGTTCATATGGCTCTGAGCACTATGGGACTTAACTTCTGAGATCATCAGTCCCATAGAACTTAGAACTACTTAAACTTAACTAAGGACATCAAACACAGCCATACCCAAGGCAGGATTCGAACCTGCGACCGTAGCAGTAACACGGTTCCAGACTGCAGCGCCTAGAACCGCTCGGCCACTCCGGCCGCCGTACACATACACACCTTCTACATCTACGTCTACATCTACATGACTACTCTGCAATTCACATTTAAGTGCTTGGCAGAGGGTTCATCGAACCACAATCATACTATCTCTCTACTATTCCACTCCCGAACAGCGAGCGGGAAAAACGAACACCTAAACCTTTCTGTTCGAGCTCTGATTTCTCTTATTTTATTTTGATGATCATTCCTACCTATGTAGGTTGGGCTCAACAAAATATTTTCGCATTCGGAAGAGAAAGTTGGTGACTGAAATTTCGTAAAAAGCTCTCGCCGCGACGAAAAACGTCTATGCTGTAATGACTTCCATCCCAACTCGTGTATCATATCTGCCACACTCTCTCCTCTATAACGCGATAATACAAAACGAGCTGCCCTTCTTTGCACCCTCTCGATGTCCTCCGTCAATCCCACCTGGTAAGGATCCCACACCGTGCAGCAATATTCTAACAGAGGACGAACGAGTGTAGTGTAAGCTGTCTCTTTAGTGGACTTGTTGCATCTTCTAAGTGTCCTGCCAATGAAACGCAACCTTTGGCTCGCCTTCCCGACAATATTATCTATGTGGTCCTTCCAACTGAAGTTGTTCGTAATTTTAACACCCAGGTACTTAGTTGAATTGACAGCCTTGAGAATTGTACTATTTATCGAGTAATCGAATTCCAACGGAGTTCTTTTGGAACTCATGTGGATCATCTCACACTTTTCGTTATTTAGCGTCAACTGCCACCTGCCACACCATACAGCAATCTTTTCTAAATCGCTTTGCAGCTGATACTGGTCTTCGGATGACCTTACTAGACGGTAAATTACAGCATCATCTGCGAACAGTCTAAGAGAACTGCTCAGATTGTCACCCAGGTCATTTATATAGATCAGGAACAGTAGAGGTCCCAGGACGCTTCCCTGGGGAACACCTGATATCACTTCAGTTTTACTCGATGATTTGCCGTCTATTACTACGAACTGCGACCTTCCTGACAGGAAATCACGAATCCAGTCGCACAACTGAGACGATACCCCATAGCTCCGAAGCTTGTTTAGAAGTCGCTTATGAGGAACGGTGTCAAAAGCTTTCCGGAAATCTAGAAATACGGAATCAACTTGAGATCCCCTGTCGATAGCGGCCATTACTTCGTGCGAATAAAGAGCTAGCTGCGTTGCACAAGAGCGATGTTTTCTGAAGCCATGCTGATTACGTGTCAATAGATCGTTCTCTTCGAGGTGATTCATAATGTTTGAATACAGTATATGCTCCAAAACCCTACTGCAAACCGACGTCAATGATATAGGTCTGTAGTTACCTTTGGCGGGTATGCATGTGATTACGGTTGCAATTTTCTGTGACAAATGGAAATGGCCCCAGAGTGCATTATCGTTCATTTTTACAGCTGTTTATCAGGCCTGGCAGGGTTCGTAGGAGACGTGAACAGCGTCAGGTGAGTGAACACTGTGAAGGATCATGGGATGCCACGTAGTATTGTGAAACAGCGTGTAATCAGCACGTGACTGAATTTGAAAGGTGTCACATTGTTGATCTCCATTTGGCTGGATGGACGAATCGCACAATATCCAGATTTGTGGGGCATTCAGTTCTGGCAGTGACCCGATGATAGAGTACTTGGGAGTGTGAGGACCGGCATACTGGTCCTCAAGATTCCGGTCGACCACGTCTTAGCACATCAAGAGAAGGTCGCTTTATCGCGCACCGAACACATCGTAACTGTGTCACATATCCGCCTTTACCTGTGAGCAAGTGATGGACTCCCTGCAACACTCTGTCTTATCCTGCGTCCATTGATCGGAGACTAGCATTAGCCATACTAAGAAATTACAGTCCTCTGAATAGGTTGCCATTAGCAACACAAAAACGGCTCCGTTTAGAGTGATGTCACGACCGGAAACGTAGACTTTTGATGAATTCCGTCACATTGAGTTCAATGGTGACTATAATCGGCGGGTATGACAGCGACCTGGCGAGACGTCCATTCTTCCAATGTTTTGGAGAGGCACAGTAGTGTTAGTTCTGGCGACACAGTGGGGCAGCCATCAGGTATGTCTTTACTTCACAACAGGTAATGGTTGAAGATTGAATTCTGGTGGCACAACGGTACATCAGGGGCATCCTGTGTCCTCGTGTGTTTCATCTCATACTTATGTATCGTGGGCCATTTTTCAACTGGGCAATGCTCGTTCAAGAACGGTACGTGTCTCTCTGAACTGTCTGCGTGATGTTGAGGTACTCTAGTAAAGATCTCCTGACCTGACTGTGATGGATTACCAGTATTGACATCAGCTTTGTCCCAGAGCCAGTGTCCAGGACATCACGGACATCAGGGACCACTTACAACAACTGTGGGTTAGCTTGTCTCGGGAGAGGATGCAACGGCTTTGTGGCACCCTACACAGCCAAGTGCGGCGTCACACTGATAAGTGGTTCAAATGGCTCTGAGCACTATGGGACTAAAATCTGAGGTCATCAGTCCCCTAGAATTAGAACTACTTAAACCTAACTAACCTAAGGACATTACACACTTCCATGCCCGAGGCAGGATTCGAACCTGCGACCGTAGCGCTCGCGCGGTTCCAGACTGTAGCACCTATAACCACTCGGCCACACTGGCCGGCCGTTAAAGTTCGTTGTTGATCATTTCACTCAGTTTTTTTTTTTTTTTTTTTTTTTTTTTTTTTTTTTTTTTTTTTTTTTTTGTTTTGTTACAGAGGCCAAGCAGCTCTTTGACCGAACACGCTGAGCTACCGTGTCGGCGTCCCACTCAGCTACCAGGGCGGTCTTGCAACAGGATGATTCCGTTGGACAGCATTCTTGGACGTTTTGACTTTAGGGTGCGTCTTAGTTTTTACAAAATAACTTCACAGCGCTGCGCACTGATTGTGGTTCCACTCTCGGGGAACTCGACTAGCAGAGGAAGGACGCTGTTGCTCGATAACGCCTGCCCCCATACTGCCAATCGGACGAAGGCTATGTTTCAGCGATTTGGCTGGGAAATACCGCAGCGTCCTCCGTACAGCAGGGATCTTTCATCGTGTGATATTTACAACTTTTTCGACATGAAGAAAGACATGAGTGGACGTCGGCTTCAGTCGGACGAGGAAGTGCAAGAGTGAGTGAAGTTGTGGATCCACCAGCAGCCGACGGCGTTCTATGAAACGGGATCCGATCGTCTCGTAGGATAAATGTCTTAACGCATGTGGTGATTAGTTTTGAATGGAATCATTCCATGGTCCCTTTGTGGCGGCCCCTTATATAAGATTAGTAACCCTATGGCGTGCAGATAACCGAAGGAGAGTACTGATGCAACGCGGAGTGTGGTTTAAGCACCTACCGCAAAGGAGAGGAAGAAAAGTGCACTCTATGAACATACCATTGGCGATGTCAGTAAATGGACTATTAGTTAGGAATGTTGGCGATATTGTGACGAAAACAACGAAACAGCAAGTATGCGAAAACTTTACAGATTTGCCTTACAGAACTGGACCTCGAGTCTAACAAAGGAAAGTCTGGCAATAATTGTTGTCTCTATGTGATTTGGTGTGAGAAGGTGCAGAATAAATTATTCATCATTTGCGAATGAGACTGCATAATTTCCAAAAATCATATTATATTTGATTTGTTTTGAAAAAAAAAAAAACCGCGCGGGATTAGCCGAACGGTCTAAGGCGATGTTCGCATGGGCTGTGTGGCTGATCCCGGCGGTGGTTCGAGTCCTCCCTCAGGCATGGGTGTGTGTGTTTGTCCTTAGGATGATTTAGGTTAAGTGGTGTGTTAGCTTAGGGTCTGATGACCTTACCAGTTTAGTTCCATAAGATTTCACACACAGTTGAACAGTTGAAAAAAAAAGAAGTATCGTAATTAGAGCCGCCAGTGGTTTATTCGGACACATTAAACTGAGAATAAAAGTACTGTAATAGTGTCAAGAAGTATTGACAAAGAAAACTGCAGCAATGTTGGTTGTCCATGCACGGTTTTGGCATATAGACATGCAGAGGGCTATAGTGCTCCACTTGTAGGAATACAGGAGTCTACACTAATATTGTCTACCTTCCGTATTTGGCAGCCGGTAACACGACGGTGCTACCACGATTGCGAGGCCTGCAGTTAGCTCTGCAAGGTATAATTCTTCATCTCTTACACAAATTTTTAGGTATGTGTATTGATACCTTCCGTCCAGATGATTGAAAATGTTTGTAATGAAATGTACAAGTGAAACAACAAAACACTATGCTTTTTCCGTAAATATCGATATAAAATATTGAGTAAAACATCTAAATCAGTCGTGCTACATACACTTACGAAAAAAAAGTTTTGTATCACCTCGGTTCCGAGAGTTCCGGAACCTGTACAGAAAATTGGAATAGAGATCAACACAAACATCATTTCTGCCATTTTTATTGCTCATGAAGACCACACATTGCATGTTGTATTACCATACAGCGAGACCTTCAGAGGTGGTGGTCCAGATTGCTGTACACACCTGCACCCCTAATACCCAGTAGCACGTCCTCTTGCATTTATGCATGCCTGTATTCGTCGTGGAATACTGTTCACATGTTCATCAAGGCACTGTTGGTCCAGATTGTCCCACTCCTCAACGGCGATTCGGCGTAGTTCCCTCAGAGTGGTTGGTGGGTCACGCCGTCCATAAACAGCCCTTTTCAATCTATCCCAGTGATGTTCGATAGGGTTCATGTCTGGAGAACATGATGGCCACTCTAATATTGCGATATCGTTATCCTGGAGGAAGTTATTCACAAGTTGTGCACTGTGGGGGCGCGATTTGTCGTCCATGAAGACGAATGCCTCGCCAATATGATGCCGATATGGTTGCACTATCGGTCGGAAGATGGCGTTCACGTATCGTACAACCTTCCATGACCACCAGCGGCGTACATCGGCCCCACATAATGCCATCCCACAACAGCAGGAAACCTCCACCTTGCTGCACTCGCTGGACAGTGTGTCCAAGGCGTTCAGCCTGACCGGGTTGCCTCCAAACACATCTCCGACGTTTGTTTGGCTGAAGGCATATGCAACACTCATCAGTGAAGAAAACATGATGCCAATCCTGAGCGGTCCATTCGGCATGTTGTTGGGCCCATCTTTAATGCGCAGCATGGTGTCGTGGTTGCAAAAATGGACCTCGCCATGGACGTCGGGAGTGAAGTTGCGCATCATGCAGCATATTGCGCACAGTTTGAGTCGTAACACGACGTCCTGTGGCTCCACGAAAAGAATTATTCGACATGGTGGGGTTGCTGTCAGGGTTCCTCGGAGCCATAATCCGTAGTTAGCGGTCATCAGCTGCAGTAGTAGCCCTTGGGTGGCCTGAACGAGGCATGTGATCGACAATTCCTGTCTCTCTGTATCCGAACACCAAAGCTTTGGTTCACTCCGAGATGACTGGATACTTCCCTTGTTGAGAGCCCGTCCTGGCAAAAAGTAACAATGTGGACACGGTCGAATCGCAGTATTTGCCGTCTCGGCATGGTTGAACTACAGAGAACACGAGCCGTGTATTTACTTCCAGGTGGAATGACTGGAACTGATCGGCTGTCAAACCCCCTCTGTCTAATAGGCGCTGCTCATGCATGGGTGTTTACATCTTTGGGTGGGTTTAGAGACATATCTGAACAGTCAAAGGGACTGTATCTGTGATACAATATCCACAGTCAACGTCTATCTTCAGGAGTTCTGGGGACCGTTGTTGTGCATAACTGTTTTTGATGTGTGTTTAAAAAAACAGTGTTATATACACTGAGGCGACGAAAGTCAAGGCAAAACCCCTGTTATCGTGTCGGACCTTTTGCCGGCCGTAATGCACGAACTTACGTGACATGGATGCAACAAATCGTTGGAAGTCCCCTGCAGAAATATTGAGCCGTACTGCCTCTATAGCCACCTGTAGCAACAAAAGTGTTGCCAGTGCACGATTTTGTACACGAACTGACCTCTCGATTATGTCCCATAAATGTTTGATGGGGTTCATATTGGGAAATCCGGGTGGCTAAATCATTTGCTCGAATTGCCCAGTATGTTCTTCAAACCAAGTGTCAGTAATTGTGGCCCAGTGACATGGCGAATCATTGTCTGGGAACATGAAGTCTATTCCTGGACTTCATGAAAAGCTTCAGATGGTTTCCAAACAGCCAAACATTACCAATTCCAATGAGTGATCTGTTCAGTTGGACTAGAGAACTCAGTCCATTCCATGTAAACACAGCCAACACCATCATGAAGCCACCACCAGCTTGCAGAATGCCAGATTGACAACTTGGCTTCTTAGGTTGTGCGCCACACTTGAACCCCACCATCAGCTCTTACCAATTGAAATCGGGACTCATATCTTCAACCTACCGCTTTCCAGTCGTTTAGAGTCCAGTCGATATAGTCTGGAGACCAAGAGAGGCGCTGCAGGCGATGTCGTGCTGTTGAGAAAGGCAGTCGCGCCAGTTATCTGTTGCCATAACCCGTTAACGCTAAATGTCGCCGCATTATCCAAACGGATATGTTGTTCGTCCCACGTTGACCTTTGCGGTTATTTCACACAGTGTTGTTTATCTGTTAACACATTTAACTCTATGAAAACGCAGCTGTTCTCGGTCGTTAACTGAAGGCCACAACCTTTGCGTTGTCCGTGGTGGGAGATAATTCCTGAAATCTGTTGTTTTCGGCACACTACTGACACTGTGGATTTCTGGACATTGAATCCCCTAATGATTTCCGACATGGAATGTCCATGCGCCAAAGTCCGACTATCCTTCCGCATTCGAAGTCCTCACCTCTGCCAATCTTTTCATCTCAGAGTAGCACTCGCAACCTACGTCCCCAGTTATTTGCTGAATGTATTCAAATCTATGTCTTCCTCTACAGCTTTTACCCTCTACAGTTGCCTCTAGTACCATGTTATTCTCCGATGTCTTAACAGATGTCCTATCATCCTGTCCCTTTCTCTTGCCAGTGTTTCCCGTGCACTCCTTTCCTCGTCGATTCTGCAGAGAACATCCTCATTTCTTTTCTTATTAGTCCGCCAGTTTTTCAACTTTTTTTTTGTTGCGTCACATCTCAAATGCTTCAATTCTCTCCTGTCCTGGTTTTTCCACATTCCATGTTTCATTACTATACAATGCTATGCTCCAAAAGTACATTCGCAGAAATTTCTTCCTCAGATTAAGGCCTATGTTTGATACTAATAGACCTCTTTTGGCAAGGAAAGTCCTTTTTTGCCAATGCTATTCTGCTTTTTGTGTCCTCCTCCCACAATCCATACGGGGTTATTTTGCTACTTAAGAGGCAGAATTCCTTAACTTCATCCACTTCGTGATCATCAGTTCCAGTTTTAGTTTCTTGCTGTTTTCATTTCTGCTGCTTCTCACTACTTTCCTTCAGTTCACTTTCATTGGCAGTCCACACTGTACTCATTAGACTTTCATTCCATTCAACAGATCCTGTAACGCTCCTTTACTTTGAACGGATCTTGTCATTATATCCTTCCACCTTGAATTTTAATCACACTATTGGCCCTTTCTTTTATTTCTTTCTTTACTTCTTCGATGTATAGATCAAACAGTAGAGGCGGATAACTGCGTTCCTGTCTTACAGTCTTTTTAATCTGAGCACTTCGTTCTTGGTCGTTGGGTCCACGGATGAAGTGTAGGTGCGTTACGTCTACAGTATTTGTATATGGCTCTGAGCACTATGGGACTTAACTTCTAAGGTCATCAGTCCCCTAGAACTTAGAACTACTTAAACCTAACTAACCTAAGGACATCACACACATCCATGGCCGAGGCAGGATTCGAACCTGCGACCGTAGCGGTCTCGCGGTTCCAGACTGTAGCGCCTAGAACCGCTCGGTCACCCCGGCCGGCAGTATTTGTATAGCTTGATGATATTCTTCATACTAGTGCGTAAAACTGAATGGAGTCTCAGCTCCCCTTAACGGGTCAAATAAAATCTGATGTTGAGCTTAAATGTGCAGCAGGCGAAGGGACTGTTTCTGTGGGCATTGGTTATGGGTGGAGGGCAGGTACCCTATAACCATGCTTGTACCGAGCTTTGTGTTGCAACTATTTACTTCGTAGCTTGTTAAGGGCTCTAAACGGAAGTGATAGAAAAAATATCGGCAACGTACTGTTAAGGTTCACATCCCCCAAGATTGCAAAACAACGCTGCTGCCGCCACTATTAGAAAACAGTTTCATTTCCCTTGAACAACTTGACAACCAAACATTGTAGTGTTCATTAAAGCCACAGTCTTTCCCCTCGCCTTCGGCAATGCTAAATTTGGTGTTGAGTAGATTCAGAGATAATGATTTTTAAAAACAGTTTAGAACTATACTATTAATAGACTATTACAACAGATTCCAGGAGAGACAAGAGCCCTCCCTTCCTTTCACCCCTCCCCCCCCCCCCCCCCCAATCCTCACCACCACTCTTTGCGGACGCCTATGCATAACGGTATCGACAGTAATACCCGCCACACATTGAACATAAGTGTTTGTTACAAAAAGAAGCATCCCGGTTGGCAATAAACCTTATTTCAGTCCGATGGTCATAACGGTTTCTCCTGACTAGTCATTATCAATAGCCCATAAATACTTCCTGATGATAGCTACATCAGAAGTATCTACAGGTTGATTCTGTGATGATGTTACAAACTTTCAAGGATAATGAGAAGGGTAAATGTATAAATTCAAGGTAAGCGACCCTGGATCGGATACGACCGAATCGAAAGGTATTAGTGAAAATCATTCTGATACCTCTGGCAGTGTAATATATGTACAGGTGCTATTGTTGCTGAGATTGTAGTGTAGGCAACTTTCAGAAATGGTAGTATGTATCAAAATAAGAAAAAAGCCTTGTAACCGTTTGCTCCACTGAAATGCATACCTTAAGAGCTATAAGCTTATTCAACTTGGCTACTGTGAAACACATCTCTTCTACTGAACAAGTGGCCACAGGTCTTAAGGGATGCATTTTAGAACGCGTCTTTACTAGACTTTTTTTTGTAGTTTTGCTTCATACTACCACGTCTGAAAGTTGCCTGTCCTATAATCTTAGCGATTACAGGGCCGATACATGTATTCCATTTTCAGAGCCATAAGAAGTCTTATAATTTTCGACTGTGTCGTTTCCGGACCCTTACCTAGAGTTGTCAGATTTTCAAGCTAAAAATACGGAAGATCTTAGAAATGATGGCCATAATAGTTCCATCTTGGCATTACCCTTAGGAGGGCGTTATATACAATTGTATAGAAAACTTTACACGAATAATAAGTGTTTCCCGAAACTTTTACATATGAAAACGCACATACAGCGAGCCTTCTTCTTTGGTGATGTTTTCGAATTATTCTCGTCGTTACTTCCCCTACCCATAGTTAAACAGATGAACTAAATACAGCACCAGCTGCGTATTAGGTTGAGATTGAGTTGCATGTATACACGCTACCGATCCACTAGAAGGAAGTTCCGTCACTTAAGCCAATATAGAAGAAAGATAATTCGAAGATGAGAAAATGGAAATATCAGTTGTTGATTTGGGAACGATATCTCTGAATGACAGGGAACTGTTAACATAAATAAACAAACAACACTTTATGAAACATGATGGAAAACATTATCAAATCGGTGAGATGCGTAAAATACAGGAAAACCCGTAAACTACGGGAGACCCGACGAAAATACGGGCGACAGGAGAAAATGTGGGTAAAATGCGGGAGATACCGTAAAATACTGAAGACCTGACAACCCTATCCTTAATTCAAATTGATATATTTACTTTTCTCCATTATCCGTGAAAGTTTCTAACATTATCATGGAATCACCATGTACAGGGTAACACAGAAAAATGGGAACATTTCCACAATCCAATAATACTAGAAGTGATGAAGGTAAGAAATTGCATTCAGAGTATTTGAAACCTCACAACTTTGCCATTTACGAAACATTGATGGCATTTATCATTTTTTTAAATTACGTTATTAAGTTTTGCTTCATACTATCATGTCTGAAAGTTGCCTATCCTATAATCTTAGCGATAACAGCACCAATGCCGGTACATGTATTCCATTTTCAGAGACATAAGAAGTCTTATAATTTTCGACTCTGTCGTTTCCGGAGCCATACTTGCTGTTGAGATTTCTCATTGTCCGCTACGACATCTTAGCTGGGATACTGAGAATTGCATCCCAAATTCTTTGTTTTAACTCATCCAGGGCTTTTGGTCGAATAGTGAAGACTCTGCTTTTGAGGTTGCCGCGCAAGAAAAAATCACAAACGGATAAATCTGGCGATCTATGGAGCCAGGGAATGTTACCGAATCGTGATGTGACACGGTTGCCAAACAACTCTCGCACATATGCCATTGATTGCCGTGCAGTGTGTGATGTCGCTCCGTCCTGTTGAAGCCAGGCTTTTTGAATATTAGGAAATTTGTTACATTCAGCTGTAACGGAAGTTCGTAATATCTCCATGTATTGACAGTTATTGTGTTTCCCTGTACATTTGCGAAAAAATACGGTCCGATAATCCCATGTGATGCAACACTACCTCACACTGCCACTTTACTAGCGTGTAAAGGGCGTTTGTGAACAATAGGATTTGTGTTTGCCCAGTAACGGTAATTATGTTTGTTCACATAGCCTGTGAGATAAAAATGTGCCTCATCTGACATCCACAGCTTGTTTAGAAATTCGTCGTCATTGTTTATTTTTGTTATCACTTGTTGACAGAATCCTTATCGTAACCGGTAATCGTTGTTCTTCAATTGTTCCACCATCTGTAGTTTGTACGGATGAAACTGTAAATCAAGA
The DNA here is from genome assembly GCF_023897955.1 of Schistocerca gregaria. Classification (NCBI taxonomy): domain Eukaryota; kingdom Metazoa; phylum Arthropoda; class Insecta; order Orthoptera; family Acrididae; genus Schistocerca; species Schistocerca gregaria. The sequence goes on along the minus strand of NC_064920.1, from coordinate 478,289,227 downwards.
TGAAGAATTCTGCGAACACTCTCCCGGGACATTCCAACTACTGCTACTTGTTAACGAATTGAACGCCGTGGGCTCCGTACGACAGATTCGCGTACAGCATCAATGTTCCATGGAGAACACACACTTCTTGGTCGTCTTCCTTCTTGAGGACAGATTCAATCTCTTGAAGGTTATTAATATTTTATCGCGTGTTTCGACAGAACGGCATTATGACATCCTAAACTATAAAAACGTCGAAACTCCCTCTGCGCTGCTAAAAAACTATCATTGTTTTTATAAAACATTTTTATGGCTAAAACACACTGTTGCCTTTTTCACTGATCCATGATTACTGAAATGGCGGACTGTTTACTCGCTAACTGTCACGAACTCGCAGTGCTGCCACCTGCCCATGGCTGCCACTACTCATTTCAAACATTCCCGTTATTCTACGTCACCCTGTATATACCCGAACAGCTAATCCAGTTCATGGTACTCTGCTTCCACAGCCAACAAAAAATTGTTTTTCAATATTCCATATACTTATTGACGAAATTTAAAGAAAATTGCTGGCCTCGCTTACAAACTGGTGAAAGTAACAAAGTTTATCGATTATAACAATTTCACTGTTCATGCAGTATAACTTCGCCATCAGGCATATCGTTTTAATTTATTACTTCTTCTTTACTAACTCTATTCGCAACACATTTTGCAGACAGTAGCCACATATAACGCTGAACATACCTGCAGAATTATATCATTGTGGGACACGTTGCTACAAGTGAAAAACTAGCTTTTGCTTAAAATGAAGCACAGATTACCCAGAGCATAATGATGCATTGTTTAAATATGCGACTTCCAACAAACTTTAAACGTAATTTCAAGCCCTCACGAAACTTTTCTCGCTTACATGCTTAACGTCAATTATTTAACCCATTAGCTCATTTGTAAAGTAATCAGAAAGTTGAAGTTTGTTTTTGGACGGGAGCTCCCTTCTTTAAAGCATCGGGCGTTTATTGGTTGATAAATGACCAGTCTGTCGAAAGCCTTGTAGCTATCACACTGATGCGTGAGCATTTGACTGAAATAACCCTTATAGTTAACAGTAATATGTTCACTAAAGCTCTCTGCCAACAACATACAACATGAACAGAAGTCCCAGCATTAACTTCGTTACGAGTTTGTAGCGCATGTCCCTCGATCGGCCCGGTTAAAACTTACTTTGCCACCTCTGCACCGTTGGGCTGCACGAAAAGGACGTCTGTCGTTAAAGAGGCTGACCTCATGCCATGCGAGTAGAGTCTTTTGAAAAGGCAGAGGTCAATAACTGAGGCGCCGTCTCCCTCCCCCCCCCCCCCCTTCTCAGCTCATTCTCTCTCATTCTCTCTCTCCCTCTCTCTCTCTCTCTCTCTCTCTCTCTCTCTCACACACACACACACACACACACACACACACACACACACACACAGCCATAAGGTGTATCCCCGATTTTTTTGTCCAGTCCGCGCCGCGTCCCTCGAGTTAAATCAACTAGAACATGATTGCCCCCTCCCACTCCATCATTCTCTCGCCGCCCGCCCCATTATGTCCCACACAATTTGCTTTATATTTATATTACAAATTATAGTCTTTAAACTGATTACCTGGAGAGAAAATGGTTCTTTGGTCTTCACGTTCTCGCGGAATCCTGTAACATCACAGTTTTCTATAAAAGGAAAATAAAAGAGAGAGAGAGAGAGAGAGAGAGAGAGAGAGAGAGAGAGAGAGCGGGAGAGAGAGAAATTAAAAAAATGGAATACTCGTTATTCTGAAAGATATTGCTAGCTACGCGTAAAACTTTTTAACATTAACCTTTTCTTGGTACGACCTGCGGGTCTTAATCCTACATGTTGGTATTCTTTTTGGATGTCCCACCGACAAATTCACCGCAGTCAATGAGTTCTAGTCATTCTGTAATCAATGTAGCTGAAAGTGAGAGCAGCGTCTCTATTTATTAGAGACATTTCAGTTCAGCTTATTTGTTTGCATGTTTTGTGAATCATGCTTACGGTAACTCGCTATATTATGAATCCTGTTAACGGGATAACAAATATTACTCACTTTTTTCTGTAAAAATTTGGCTATATGATGGCCTTACTCATAATTAGATAATTATTTTACTCGTACTTTACAATAAAGTTTAATAAATATAACAGAACGACACACACATACTGTGTAATCGTTTGAGAAATTCGTGCGTAGGGAAATGGTTGTGGTCTGAAGCATTTTCAATGTTGACTGGACCTTTAATTCATTAAGGAGGTGATCATTTTTTTAAAGCTGCGTGTCTTGGTCCTTTTTGTGTAAGAGAAATGTTGATGCATAATGGAGACATTCTTGTTAGTGGCGATAGACTCATATAATGACTGGCTCTTAGAAACAAAAATGTATGTGAAAACAGATATAATGTGTGCGACTGTTGTTAGTATGTCTATTTTTTGACACAGCTGCCTACATGAAGTTTTACGTACACTACCGTATTAGTCTTATAGCGCCTTTCTGTGTAATGAGTACCTGATACCTAACTGTGGAATTGTCCAAGAAAATAATTTTTGGTGTGATTTCAGCGAGTGAAGGTGTGAGGGGATCGCTAAACTACACCTCTGATTTGCATAGGTATCTGCATTTCTGATTAAATGCGTTGTGTAACTTCCATGATCTGTGGGTTCTGCGTAAATGAAGTTGTATGTTGCTTGACGTTAACTCACTATCTAATTGCTCCCGCACTTTTCTGGAGCCGGAACCTAGGAAATGCACCAGGGATGGGAACTTTAGGAATCTCTGGGACGTCTGCAATAATTCAAGTGGAGTTACACATCGATTTCAAGCGACAAAACGACGGAAATTTTTCTCGGGTAACATTCAACTGAATCATTTAAGCATTGTGACCTCCAGGTTGCTTGCATTTATGATTGTAAAGTATAAACTTATTGCATGTGTACTAGCTACTGGAATATTATTTGAGCGGATGGTAGAACAATAAATTGCGTAACTAGTGCATCCGAGATCTTTAGTGAGGAAATTTCACATTAAGGCTTGTGGAGCGCTCCAACGCTACAATTAAGACTAAACATGAGGCAAGATATTGTAAAACTGACAATCTCTCCGTTAGTAATCTGAAACCGAAACGAGGGATACAACATTCCAACGCTACACGCTTCACCAGTCAAATAAATTCATTAGACGATTTTACGCCCAAGTAAAACAGAGCACGTTAGCAGTCGACTGCAGAAAACTTTGGCCAATTTAATGATCTTGGAGCAAACTATCTAAGACTTATCAGAAGATGCGGAATATGAAGCCGACGTCTTAACACGTGAAGACTAAACAAATTCTGTGAAGCTGGCGATCCTTCAGGCAAAATTACAGTATTGAGGGAAGACTTTCGGATACCACGCCCGATAGGATACCTTCTCGGCTTTCTACATAGTCATGCAGTTGCAATGTTTGACTTCCACCTACCAAATTAGAGGCATTTTCCATGACATTCAGCATTGGACTAGTTTTTGCGAATCTTCCATCTTCGCAGGCTTGAATTTATCAACTGCTAAAAAACGTGTATTTCTTCGACGGTATCTGGAGGGGCAGGAAATAATTTGGTACAAGGCATCGCTGTAACTGCAGCTGCTCATGAGCAAACCAAGGAAATTTTAGTGCACATTATAGTCATGGAAATGAAATTATACATGTGCATCTTAACTGATGGAAGACTTTGCACGTGTAACATTTGATTCCCAGAAAGCTCTCTTAACTAAATATTTACTGAATGTTCGGAAGGACGATGGTACAAATCCCTATCCGGCCATATAGATTTAGGTTCCCCACTATTTTCCTAAATCGCTCCAGGAGAATGCCAGGATGAATCCTTTGAACAGGACACTGCCGATTTCCTTCCCTATCTTTTCGAAATCTGAGGTTGTGCTCTGTCTCTAATGGCCTTGCTGTTGATAGGACATTAAACTCTAGTCCTCCTTTCTTACTTTCTTTGTACTCACTGACTGCAGTAAGCATATTCAAGCCCTGAAGGCACTGGGGGGACATTGCACAAGCTTATGGTCCTGTCGAGTCTTGTTTCAAAGATACTTCATGGTTTCCCAGAAGACGTATTCCGACATTGAATAATTTATTCGACTAGGGAATAATTCTCAGTAGGAAACATCCTGAAACTGTTGGAATTCTTGTTAGAAGAGGTAGATGAGGGCCTGATGGTGCAAAAATCCAGTGGGGAAACTTGTAGACCAACTAATTTTGTGCCATCCACAGCAGTCCTCTGCTTTTGATCAAAGTCAGGACATAAGGCACGCAAATTTGCACAGTTGTTTAGTTAGTTACTTACTTACTTAGTTAGTTACAATTTCTATAGATCATCTGCACGATTCTTTTAACAAAATGATGTAAAATGAGTCGGTTTTCAGGATATATATACCTGCTTAGTTTTAACATTGATGAACGCATGGTTTTAGTCCTGCTCATGCAACTACAGTTAAAAACAAAGTGTTTTTTCCTGTCTACCAAGTTTTAAATATAAATTCGTGAATGGAATAGAAGGAGTTGTCCAGGAGAAATGATTTTAAGTGAGACTTAAAACTTGCTACATTACCTGTCTGACATATTATGATGTTGGACAAATGATCAAAAAGTTTTTTGCTGCGTATTGAACTACTATCTGAGCCACTGACAGCTTCGATAAAGGCTAATAAAGGTAATTTTTCCCTCTACTGTTGGAGGTATGGACATCACTGATCTGCTCAAATTGTGATGTATTATTTATGACGAATTTCATTGCCCGATATATGTATTGTTACGGCACAGTTAAAATCCTAGCTCCTTGAAGAGGATCAACATGACGCCGGTGGGCGAGTACCAAATAAAGTCCAAAAATATAAAATATTTTAGGAGCCTGACACATTTGTTTCCGAGATTAGCAATTATACAAAGAGCAAAAGTATCTGAGCTTAAATGTTTGAGAAGCTCAATAATATGTTTCTTCATATTAAAGTATTCATCATCATGAATAATCAAAAATTTGGAGCATTCTACCCAATTTACTGACTCTTATTCATGTACTATATAAACCGCTGGTATGATTCAATTTATTGTACAAAACTGGATATAGCGCTTTTTTTCAAAATCTGGGGAGAGCCCATTTTCTGAGAACCGTTTTATAATTCTTTGAAAAATGTCATTTGAAATATCTTACATTGATTTCTCTCTAATTTGATTTATTTTGGCGCTACTGTTGTTTGTAAAAAGTACCAGTTCTGCTTGTTGAACGTTAAGTGGCATGTCATTCACAATATATGATAGGAATAGGAGTAGACTCAAAATTGAACCCTTTGGAAGTCCCTTTGCGATTTGTGGGAGGTGGAAGTCTATTGGGTGTTTGCCAACAGCGTGGTCACTGCGTGCAGACTGTGAGAAAATGAAGGATGTTCATGACACCTCTTCTCCCCCTTCATCCCCCTCCCTCTCCTTAAGATTTTGAGAACTCAGCAATAAGTGTGTTTTTTTTTGCCTCAACCATGATCACACCATAAAAAACTGTAGAAAAAACTAAGAGCATTTTGTTTCTTTTGCATCACAAATCAGTCTGCAGCAATTCTGAACGTTCCACTTCATCAGCTATTTCTGCTGAACACAGGTCAGTCAGATGTTTAGGATTTACTTAGTTCCAGACAGTCCATATGTATGTAACAGGTACCACAGACCTACATTCTGCGTTTTAATGGTGGGAGACAATTTAGATTAATCAGAAGACCACTGATCGTTAATATCAAACTGAGAGTTGTTATGAGTCACGCACCAACAGTCAATGCCTCTGAGTCTTCATTCACTCTGTCATTCACAAACACTAGGTAGTTCGTCAGACCTTACACTTTCCGTCTTCGAAAGTTTTTATCCCTTTTCAAGGCATCCGTCAGTACCTCAAGAGTCCAAAAGGCAACAAACTAGTAATTTATAACTGGGTGACCACACTGAAGGATGTGATGATCTCCTCATAGACTTACTAAGGAGCGGATCACTATTGGAAAATTGTTGAGGATACTGCGCTGATAAGCGTCTCCTCATCATTGGCTTTACTTCCTTAGAAATTCGGCTGGGTCCTTAGCAGAAACCGAAGCCTTCTAGTAAATCTCGCCGTCATTAACTTCATCAGCCTGTCGCTCAATCAGTACTTTGAAACCCCGGACCGAAACTTCCGGGATTAGAGACAATAGAAATATGCGACGATCAGGGCAGGTCAATGAGTGCGAAGTCATATATGATGGACTAGCGTTAAAGCTCGTGACTATAAACCGAGAGGTCGTGGGGTCTAAACACGCCGTTAATCTAGCATTCACACTCAACGATGTTAGGAATCGCCAGGAATTACTTACGGCTAAAATTCCACTTTAAATTGTATGCCCAATTTTCCCGATTCAATATGTTTCCCAATTGGGTAGATTAGGGACACTCAAGTCACCGGCCACTGAGCCACTCGGAATTACAGTGAGTGCGAAAGATTCAGCTCTTCTTGAGGAATTTGACGCTTCATATTCTATCGAGGATCCCACGAAAATCGGCAGGAAATAAAATCTGCAATGTAGAGAAACGCTTCTTTACTTTTCAGACGATTTCGGAGAAGAATGGCGTCCTACAAGTCACAGATGTCAAACCGTATCAGAACTTGACACGTAGAGCTGACTTCCACCCTCCCCTTCCCAAAATTCGGCTCATCAAATAGTGGTGAGAAAATGCCGTAGAAGCATCAAGTGGCGAGTCGTAGTCGACGCATCTTCACACGAGAAGGGTTTGTCTACACTTAACGAAGTCTTGGAAAAATGGCCTAGTCTTCTCCCGAAAGCTACTGCAGTACTCATACGTTTTCGAATGCAATATTTTGCCATCGTCGAGGATATTGCCCAAGCCGTTTTGCAATTAGTTCACCGTCCAGACGACAGAGACGTGATTAGATTGCTCTGGCGCCGAGACGATCATTACGGAGCAAATGAAGCAGTAACCATGCTAAGAAGAACTTTTTATCGACTCAAGCCATTGCCCTTCGGCATTAAATCATCTGCACTGAGGGAATTGGCAGTCCATATACCACTGACAGTTACCCACTACTTCTGCCTTATTAAACCATAACAGATCGATGACTTTGCAGCAGGTACTGCAGACAAAAATGCAGTGATAACCTTTTTCTACGTTCTGACCTCACTCATGAGACAAACCCAGCTGCCTATGCCGAAATGAGGAACGAACTCTCTGCATCTGGTCGTTATGAGGAAATCGGAAGGACCAGAGGTCACAAGAACTTTGCACATACTGGGAGCTCAATGGAATGTAGTAGATGACGCATTTTGTGTGGATCAGTATGAAATCATCCATAAAATATCAGCCATCTAAAAAAGGCTTGTTACATGCAACAGCCAATTTTTATAACCGTCTGATCTTAGCAATCCTAGTACCCATAACAGCGAAAATACTTGACTACTTTGGCTAGGTTGGATGAGACTCTGTCTCAGTATCTTACCACTCTGAGGCACGCTTGGATGTTAGCCCTTCCCTTGCCAAGACTACCAGACATTTATATACCAAGATGGGTCAAAAGCCCTGAAGAGGGATGCATTTGCACCCATGTTTTCTGTGATGCTTCCGAGCCAGCACATGGTGCAGTCTTGTATGGGAGGTGCACTGTAAATACGGTAAGTCCAGTTGATGTGAAACACAAGCAGAGTAGCCTCTTAAGATGGGTTATGCTACCATGATTGGAACTGTTGGTAGTATTAATGGGGATGAGACCCTTACGTTATCACTGCAAGGAACCAACACAGACATAAACAGAGAAACTCTCTGGACTGATTCCATGCAGATGCTTGCTTTGTTAAGGGTAGTCGCAGTACCTCGAAAGTTTTTGAATGCAAATGGGGATATGGAATACCACAAGTATGCCTCACGATCCCGATGGAGACACTGATAGGATAGAGACATTTCTGCAGATCATTCTTGAAACGATGCCTCAAATATTACGTACAAAGGACATACGGTGGACAGGGCCCTCTTGGCTTCCACAACAGCACTGTATCTGGCCAAATGAGTATCGCACCTTAGTCCAGTAACGGTGTCATAAAAAAGATCCTTTGTTTGCAAAAAAAAGAGCTAGAATATTTTATTTTTTTATCTAGTTTATATAGTTGAGAGTATGTTGAATCCAAGTTTTCGACCTCCAGAACCTTCGGAACAAGTTTTTGTGGCCAAAAAAACAAGGAATTTTGGCACTTTTTTCGGGTTTTCGTCCTTTACTCGGAAACTATGCATCCTATTGAAAATGTTATCCTTTCAAAAAGGAAAGAACATTCAATTTTACATCGAATGACTCATTTGCCAGATTCGGTGCAGCCATTTGGCCTCAATCAGTTGTCAAAGTTCGTACATTTTGTCCAGCTTAGCTAAAACTTCGGCTCCAACGCCTCTAAGTCAAAAACGACTACTCTGAATGAAAAATGTGAAGTTACAAAGTCTTAGAGCATGAAATTTCATGTGACAAAATCGTCTAGCTTTTCAGTTTTAGGCACTATTAAGCATTCATAAATTTGAAAGTCACAGTAATTTTTTTTGTAAGTCAAAGTTATCCAATGAAATGAAATTTCCAGTAGCAAGACGTAAGTCTGCCCCACCTTTGGGTATAGTATAGAGGTATCTGTAGATCTCCCACGACAAACATGTCGTCAACAGCCGAGGCTGCCATCCCTTACGTTTCTTTGTTACTGTTTCCACTGTTAGGGATGCCCAGTCTTACTGTGTTGTGTGAGGGACGCATTCAAAACTTGTGTCTTGCAAAATTCTCGTTCCTTGGTTGAGTTTTCTTTTGTTGTGCGGTCAGTGCATTTGAAATGAGCGCTTCAAATTGTATGCAGGTGTGTTCTATACAATTTAGGAGATGGCGATGTGGTTAAAGAAGACAGAAAGGACTGGAAACGCTACTACAAACCAGTAAGAATAGAAAATCGCAGCACATCGTAATTTATTAACTGGTATAGCTGAAGCTGAAGTACACAGTGCTTGTCAGAAAAAGTACAGCAACCCAAAACTGATTAGATCGTCTTTGGAAAAAGGCCATACATCGTCAAAGTCGAATCTTCCATAGTACAAGAACGTACTTGATTTTAGTAAACACTGCTTTTATTGGGGCGAGGAAATTGATGCTAATTGTGAGACTTGCCTATACAAAGCAAAATATTCTTCGTAAAGTCATGGAACTTGAATTAACAGATACTGTTGTTGGGGTTGCTGAAAGGCGAGATAATGACTGGGGTCGCGATTTGTTGGAACGTATGCGCAGTGATGAACTTTGTGCTAAAATGCTCGATATCGTAGGTTTTGTCAGAGGGATTTTTAACGGTCAACCACGGGTGGAAGAAAACAAAAAAGTCATGGATGCACACAGATAGATGAAGTAATAGAAATGATTTCTTCCTACAGGAGCTAAAGGACGAAATCACAAATGGCTGGGAAGGAGATACATTACTGCCCACATTGAAATTCGCTTAGCTCCTGCATAGTACTCACAACTACACAGAAAACCATTCTGACCGCGACTGACACTCGCAACTTATTGAGGGCACTGCACAGGTATCGTTCGTGGGCAAATGCACTACTGGCCAATAAAATTGCTACACAGCGAAGATGACGTGCTAAAGACGCGAAATTTAAGCGACAGGAAGAAGATGCTGTGATATGCAAATAATTTGCTTTTCAGAGCATTCACACAAGGTTGGCGCCGGTGGCGACACCCACAACGTGCTGACATGAGGAAAGTTTCCAACCGATTTCTCATACACAAACAGCAGTTGACCGGCGTTGCCTGGTGAAACGTTGTTGTGATGCCTCGTGTAAGGAGGAGAAATGCGTACCATCAAGTTTCCGACTTTGATAAAGGTCGGATTGTAGCCCATCGCTATTGCGGTTTATCGTATCGCGTCATTGCTGCTCGTGTTGGTCGAGATCCAATGACTGTTAGCAGAATATGGAATGGGTGGGTTCAGGAGAGTAATACGGAACGCCTTGCTGGATCCCAACGGCCTCGTATCACTAGCAGTCGAGATGACAGGCATCTTATCCGAATGGCTATAACGGATCGTGCAGCCACGTCACGATCCCTGAGTCAACAGATGGGGACGTTTGCAAGACAACAACCATGTGCACGAACAGTTCGACGACGTTTGCAGCAGCATCGCCGACTATCAGCTCGGAGACCATGGCTGCTGTTACCCTTGACGCTGCATCACAGACAGGAGCGCCTGCGATGGTGTACTCGACGACGAACCTGGGTGCACGAATCGCAAAACTTCATTTTTTCGAATGAATCCAGGTTCTGTTTACTGGATCATGATGGTCGCATCCGTGTTTCTCGACATTGCGGTGAACGCACAGTGGAAGAGTGTATTCATCATCGCCATACTGCTGTATCACCCGGCGTGATGGTATGGGGTGTCTCCGTCACCTCTTGTTCGCATTGACGGCACTTTGAACAGTGGAATTTACATTTCCGATGTGTTATGACCCGTCACTGTACCCTTCATTCGATCCCTGCGAAACCCTGCATTTCAGCAGGATAATGCACGACGGCATGTTGCAGGTCCTGTACGGACCTTCTTGGATAAAGAAAGTATTCGACTGCTGCCCTGGCCAGCACATTCTCCAAACCTCTCACCAATTGAAAACTTCAGGTCAATGGTGGCCGAGCAAATGGCTCGTCCCTATACGCCAGTCAGTACTCTTGATGAACTGTGGTATCGTGTTGTACCTGCATGGGCAGCTGTGCGTGTACACGCCATCCAAGCTCTGTTTGACTCAATGCCCAGGCGTATCAAGGCCGTTATTACGGCCAGAGGTGGTTGTTCTGGGAACTGATTTCTCAGGATCTATGCACCCAAACTGCGTGAAAATGTAATCACATGTCAGTTCTAGTATAATATATTTGTCCAGTGAATAGCCGTTTATCATCTGCATTTCTTCTTGGTGTAACAATTTTAATGGCCAGTAGTGTATAAGGACCATAAAAGCTGAACTCTTCCGGAAGTATAGTGAAGAAACAATGACTGTTGAGAGACATAAAAAGAGCGCCGTAGTGTGTTTCAAAATTACACACTATAATATATTCTCTGATAGTTTCTGTGATAGCAGGCTACCAGATCCACGAGAAGAGCATCTGAGAATTGTACGCGCTGCTGCAGATGTACTTCGTGAGGAAATCTGTACACAGATCTGTGATACATTGCAATACTTCCCCTCTCCTCCCCGCCTCCCCCCCCCCCCCCCCCTCCCCACCTGTTGATTTCTTGCCCATGGTCCAATCTGTGATCTCTGAATCATTGCTCCATTTCTTTGAGTCGTTGATTTTGAGAAACAAACCACGAACTCTAGATAAATGGGAAAAAAGTGTGTTGCTTTGTCACAAGCAGTGATTTCCGCAGTAAGGTCACGGTCATTTCTGTCTTCGCTATTGACTGGGCTCAGTAAATTCTAGTACAAAACATTCCGATCAGGACTTATTGCCGACGCTGTTAGTGCAGTCGGATTCGCAGGTCCATATATGGAAGTTTCCTATTCGAGACGTCCTGGACTGCACGACTGGAGAATTCTATCATAACCAGTGAAGGATTTATTGAGCTCATCTCTGATAACGTCGATTTAACATCTGCACTATTGACGGATTGAATACTTTCCATTCCATGAGTTGAATCACGGCAGTCTCTCCCTGCACAGCTCTGGAGTCTGACAAAACCACTAATCGGGAAAGAAGACGTTGAAACTCTGAATTTTTGTCTACCCAAGTGATGCTTCGCAAACGGGAACAAAGTCTTCTGAAAGATCTCGTCGTTTAAACACACCAGATTATTCATCAGATATCATTCTCGATGAAGATACAAACGCTGCACTCGCACAGAAGAAGTTTCTCGCAAATAAGAGCAACAAGAACCACTTGTTTTTTATGTTCATGAGGAAATTTGAGGATGGAGTATCAAGTGCTGCAGGCAGAAGAAGATGAGGATTCCTTAATTGTGGAAACAGTTATTTCCCAATCTGACAAAGAGTTCTGACTCCTATCGTGAGGACATTGGCGTGCTTCTTCTCCTAACGGGTCGAGGAAGCAACTACAACAACTTGTACTTCCATAAACCGGGAAGAGGAAAACAAAAAATAAATGGTTCAAATGGCTCTGAGCATTATGCTACTTAACTTCTGAGGTCATCAGTCGCCTCGAACTTAGAACTAATTAAACCTAAGGACATCACACACATCCATGCCCGAGGCAGGATTCGAACCTGCGACCGTAGCGGTCTCTCGGCTCAAGACTGTAGCGCCTAGAGCCGCACGGCCAAGAGGAAAACCAGCAGGAGTGTGATACTCCAGTAATTCTTCCAATTTCGATCCTGCGTTTTCCCTTATCAGCCACGCCTTCGCAAGATGTGATACCATATCCTCTTTCTTTGACCAAGGGAAAGGGAAATGGAGCAACAGCCACACCTCAAAGTGCAAACTGATGAATTTGTAAGACCCTCAGTCTCGCAAGACTTATTAGCAAAGGAGGAGCACAGCTGATGTTAACACTGTGTGGCATTCCAACAGTGCGACTTTGGACGTGCTCAGGTACGAACTTTTTGTAAAGCCTGTCCCGGGAAGATTTCTCAAAGATGAAAGGCTACCGCCAACATCGAACGCAGGAAGGTGGCACTCATTAGGATCCTACCATCAAGTGCAATCTTGGCCGGGAAAGAAAACTGATCCATGCCAGTGGGTCAGGAAGAAAAACTTATCAGACTTGTTTCCCGTGACGATGATGAAAGACGCGGCACCACACACGCTACTGAAGATGGTTTCCTGGACATGCAAGACAGTAATATGTGGATGCCACAAATCTGGACCGAACTGCTCCTCGGCGTGCGAACACTGTTGTGGCTTATCTTGCGAGAATGCCCCAGAAATTGTGCTCGACAAGGAGGAGAAAGAGATAGAAGATACGTTCCAGGACGAGGAATTTGGTGAAGGTGACGCAGTGGATCCTGAAGATCGGATGCAGGACCGGGATCTGCAGCAGTCTCCCAAACGACCTGAATGGAACTAAAATTTGATAAAATGTTGATCTCTGTTATTTAAATTTTTTAATGGTTTCATGCCCTTTTATTTGTTTCTTTACACAATTTTTTATATTACTCATACGTAAATACATATTTGTCATTATACTTGGTTTTCATTTTAGTATCCTACTCTTACCAATTGGGGCTTGGATAAAAACGAATAAAAATACGCATGAACGAAGAAAAATAAAAAGATACACAGATGAAACATATGTGCTCATTAAAGAGCAGTATTCCTACTGGAAATTTCATTTCATTGAATAACTTTGACTTAAAAAAGAAAAACAGCAAAATGGAATTACTTCGGCTTTCAAGTGTATGAATGCTTAATAGTTCCTAAAACTGAAAACTAGATACTTTTGTCACATGGAACTTCATGCACTACAACTTTTATAACTTGACATTTTTCCTTTGGAGTAGCCTTTTTGAGTTAGAGGCGTTGGAACCGACTTTTCAGCAAAGTTGGTAAAAGTGAACGAACTTTTGACATCTGGTTGAGGCCAAACGGCTCCACCGATTTTGACATTTAGGTAGGTCATTCGACGTAAAATTTAATGCTCTTTGATTTTGGTAAGGACAACTATTTCAGTAGGGTGCATAGCTCCCGAGTAATACGCGAAAATCTGAAAAAAAGTGCCAAAATTTTTTGCTTTTTTTAGCCACAAAAAGTTGTCCCGAGGATGTTGGAGGTCGAAAGCTTGGATTCAACATACTCTCAACTACACACGCAAGGTAAAAAAATAAAATCTTCTACCCAGTTTTTTGCAAGCAAAAAGTACCCCATTACTGGACTACCCGTTTTCATGCTGACAACTATAAACTAGCACCAAAATGCACTGGTTCTCTTATAGAGACACGCCAGCTAATGACCGATACCGAAAAATTTAGTTTCTACTCGAAACTGCTGCGAGTCACTGCCAAAGTTTTCCGACTGAAAAGGAGACTTACCTGAGAAGGTGTTTTCACTGTGAATTTACAGCGGAGGAAATATGAGCTGCTCGGCATTGTTGGATCGAGGCCGTGCCGTAATAATTGTAAATTCTCTACTACGTGTTTCTGTATAAAATTTAGCCCATTTCATCTCCCACTCTATAAAAGTGCTACGTGTTACCAAAACTATGTACCCACAAACTGTTACCCAAGTAAAACTCTTATGGCAACGTGTGACTAAACAGAACCTAATTTAAACTGCACTGTAACTGCTCGGAATACAGCTGGTTTTTATAATCAATGTGCAGCTGAAGTAAAACAATTATTTGGTCCTAATTAAAATTTGCACTAACCTTGCGTCTTGACAACATTGTTGCAGATTTTTAGAAAGCACTACACCAAACAGCAAGCAGGCAGCGACTAACCTAAATTTCTATTTTGAAACTGTTCCATTCAATATGGTGCAGTTTGGTAATGCATAATGATAAGCCTTCTTTAAACAGTGGGATGGGAAGGGTACTATTCCTATGAAATAATTTAGAAAGAAGTAGCCTATGTATTGAAAACAATGAATAAAACTTCGCATTATCTTCGCAGGTAACATTGGTCTGAACAATACTATGCTTAACAAAGTGAACAACATCTGTGAAAACCGAACAACTTAATCAGTGGGTATGTTAACGCATGACTCAGGGAAGTGTGGCGGTCTTTCTCTCAGCTTTGAGCAAGTGAACGAAGATAACTAGCTGACAGTAACCATTACGACAAACTAACTGCGCAGTGCTGCAGTCTAACCTCAAACTTTTTTTTTCTTATAGAGAAGAAGAAAAAAAGAAAAGAAACATTATTCAAAATTTATATTTGGGAACAGTGTGAAACAAGACTCATCAGACAAAATGACTTTCTTCCATTGCACCATAGTCTAGGTTTTATGGTTTCGGCGGCACATTTTCCTGTTATAGGCATTTGCACCACGGATGAGCGGTTTTGGAATATAAGCTCGTCGTGCAATTCCCTGCTTCTGGAACTCATTTCCTGTTGTTCTGGTGCCGACCAGGAATCGCGTGTCCGACATTCAGTTCTGCACTGACTTTAATAGTTGTCATGCTCCTATTTTTCGTCACAATTCTCTTCAATGACTGTCGGTCACGATCACTCAACACGCACTTTGACTGCGTTGTACCTTAGCGGGCGATGTATTTCAGCTTTCCCGGTAGGCAGTATAAATCTTCGTAACGGTGTCTCATGAAACACCAGGCACTCGGGCTACGTTGGACACGGAAGCACTCGCCATACGAACACCAACAATTTGCCCACATTGGAATTCGCTTAGCTCCTGCATAATGTACTCACAGCTACACAGAACACGAATCTGACTGCGGCTGACACCCGCAACGTATTGAGGGCACTGCACAGGTATCGTTCGTGGGGCAATACAACGAGGCTTTGCTGGCATCTGCATTTATGCTCAAGTACTATCTCTTGCGTTGTTTCCATATTTTTGTCGAAACACCGGATGTTGCGTGTGACGGCCGAGCAGTGTGCTAATCACCGGCGCAGTGCGGCCCGATAAGCCGGTAACGCACGTCGGTGCTCATCCCTATGTGCGCGCGACCTCGCTCAGCCTTTTGCGGCCACTTCGATCTCACAAGGCGGCCGCTCTCGGCCCAAACAAAGGAACGGCGGCCACGTACGCGATCCGCCTCTCTGCCTCCCCCTCCCCCCGCCCCCACCCCCTTTCTACCAACCCCATCGCCACCACCGTATATTTAACGCTACCTGTTCCCTCGTGATCCAATATTTTCGGAGCATAATTACAACTCCGTTGCCGATGTTGACCGCATCGGCGAGCAGTGTCCTCAGCTCCTCCCGCTTCCCTCTACCATTCAGTCCATTCAATCCATTCTTCTCTCTTTTCTTTAGCCGCCTCTGCAAAATCACACGGGCGATATGAGCTGCTGACAGCCGCCCACAGTTCACGACTTATGGCGCGAAATCATCCGACGTTCCGTATTCCATTTCTTATTTTTCTTTTTTATTGTCGTTTAAGTGTTGTTATAGCACATGCCAAGTAGAGGGGAGCATCCTGGCATTCTGAATGTTTGCAGTTTCCCGAGATTATAAATAATATAACTACAGTTTATTTTTCTTTTTTATTGTCGTTCAAGTGTTGTTATAGCACAAGCCAGGTAGAGGGGAGCATCCTGGCATATTGAATATTTGCAGTTTCCCGAGAGTATAAATAATATAACTACAGTTTAATATACTATGCAGTTAGCTCACAACACATGGGTTTTCATAGCTTAAATATAAATAATATCTTTCTGCAGACTTAATAGCTCGTTGCTACTCTTCTGGCTGTTACGATTTTCACAAGCCGTAATATATATTTTTACAGCTACGTCAACCAAGACTTCATTTTTGTTGTACGTTTGTAAGTAATAAACCTTGTCACTGTAGTTTCTTCTGCTAGTTTTATGGCAAACTCCTGTCCCGTAAGATATCAATCTCAGAGAAACTGAGCCGCGCGGGATTAGCCGAGCGGTCTTAGGCGCTGCAGACATGGACTGTGCGGCTGGTGCCGGCGGAGGTTCGAGTCCTCCCTCGGGCATGGGTGTGTGTGTTTGTCCTTAGGATAATTTAGCTTAAGTAGTATGTAAGCTTAGGGACTGATGACCTTAGCAGTTAAGTCCCATAAGATTTCACACACACACACACACACACTCACTCACACACACACACACACACAAACAAACACACACACACACGCACACACACACTCACTCAGAAACTGAAATATCCTGGGCCAACCGGTGTGGCCGAGCGGTTCTAAGCGCTTCAGTCTGGAACCGCGTGACCGCTACGGTCGCAGGTTCGAATCTTGTCTCGGGCATGGATGTGTGTGATGCCCTAAGGTTAGTTAGGTTTAAGTAGTTGTAAGTTCTAGGGGACTGATGACCACGGATGTTAAGTCCCATAGTGCTCAGAGCCATTTGAAATATCCTGGCAGATTAAAACTATGTGGCACACCAAAACTCGAACTCGGGAACTTTACCTTTCATGGACAACTGCTCTTACCAACTGGACTGCTCCAGAACGACTCGCAACCCCTGGTCACAGCTTTACTTCTCCGAAGATAGGAAGTACAGCTGTGAGGACGGGTATGAGTCGTGCTCGGGCAGCACAGTTGGTTGAGCTCTTGTCCACGAACGGCAAAAGTCCCGAGTTCGAGTCTCGATCCCACACACAATTTTAATCTGCCAGGAAATTTCATATCAGCGTTCACTCCGCTGAAATTGTTCTGAAGTCCCAAGTAGGAGCTAGCAGCCACAACCAGACGGAGCGTTACGATACAGTTCGTACAAGCATGTCCAAGCTGCCGACATCCCAGCGCCGAGAGACAAACTGTTCTTGTACACACCACCGAAGGGAGGCTTGAGCTGCGTGCGTGAATACAGCCACGCCAAGCGCAAACGGACGTCAGAGGAAATGTGCAGAATGCTTGCCTCTGCGAACAACTTAAATACGAGTTCATCCCCGACCCAGAAGTAAACATGTCTGCAGTAGTAAAGAGACACTACACTTGCGTCGCTTGTCGCCTGGGTTTGCACTTAGAATAGTTGTTAGCCTCGGTATGCTGCCGGTGCTAACGAGATAGATTTTGAGGAACAGTTAGCCCACTTATATTGGCCCGAGTTCAGAGTTAGACACAGGATTAGCTGAAGACGTCTTAGCCGTGGAGTAGAGTTCCACTACCAGGAATCCATTCTGATGTTTGTTTCTCTCCAAAGTTCTATAGCCGTGGAGTAGAGTTCCACTACCAGGAATCCATTCTGATGTTTGTTTCTCTCCAAAGTTCTATACTTTGAAATACTTTCACACTCTACTTTCTATCGTTAGTTGTGTCAACTAAGATGGTTCAAATGGCTCTGAGCACTATGGGACTTAACATCTATGGTCATCAGTCCCCTAGAACTTAGAACTACTTAAACCTAACTAACCTAAGGACAGCACCCAGCCATCACGAGGCAGAGAAAATCCCTGACCCCGCCGAGAATCGAACCCGGGAGCCCGGGCGTGGGAAGTGAGAACGCTACCGCACGACCGCCAAGATGCGGGCCAGAGCTAACACCCCCTGTCTTTTGTAAAGTGTCCTTCAATCTCCCTTTCGGGACACGGAGATCTGTTAGCCACTAGCTCGGCAATGTGTGCCAAATCGATCCGCTGTCGACGCAACCAGTTGTCGGAAGAGCTTTTCAAGAATTGACAGGGTCATGTCGTTTCCATAGCTGTACAAAGATGCCCGGTATTCTTGTATATGTCTGGAAAATTTCTCTGACTGGTACAGAAAGACTATGATTTTTGCGATTTCCTCGTAATCTCATTTTACGTCACCGCAATTTGTGTAACATTTTTTCTAGAGAGTATTTTAGTTGCTGAAATGTGATTCTAGAAGGTCTGTAAATAACAAACTTACAAAACGTCCTCAGTCAAAGCGTCTTCATGGCAGGTGCGACACCCTGATGACGAGAGTTTTTTACATACACTGCCTGACAAAAGAAGTGAATCACCGGGGACACGTGGTCGGATATCAAGTACCGTCGTACATGTACGCACCATCGTCAAGTAAATAAATGATTAGAGTTGCAGTACACTGTGACGTGTAGAACGGCCGCCAGGGTGTGTTAGTGTTGTCCGTGTTTAGTGGTGTTACCATATCTGGTGGAGTACATAAGGAGCGCGAACGGCGTCAGATGTAGAGCGATCTTTGTCGGATACACGGAGAAGCAGTGTACACGTATGAGACAGCATTATCAGCGCCTCATAGCGCTTGAAAGGGAACTTTCTCCGGATGTCCATTTGGCCGGTTTGTCGAATCGTGTAAACTGCAGATTTCTGAGATATTCGGTTGTGACTGTGGTCCGATGTTGGTGTGCATGGGAACGTGAGGGCAGTCATATTCATCTTCAAAGTTCCTGTCAGCCAACTCCGGCAACAATAAGGGAGGATCGGCATAATGTGCGCTTCGTAATCCCTTCACATTTGCGCCCGCAATCAGAGAGCAAGTAACGGAATGCGTGCAACGTTCAGTATCATCCTGCAGCTTTGGTCGGAGAACAGCAGCAGCCAGAGTAGTTCAAATGTGTGTGAAATCTTATGGGACTTAACTGCTAAGGTCATCAGTCCCTAAGCTTACACACTACTTAAGCTAAATTATCCCAAGGACAAACACACACACACCCATGCCCGAGGGAGGACTCGAACATCCGCCGGGACCAGCCGCACAGTCCATGACTGTAGTCTTTTTTTTTATTTTAATCTTATTTTGTTCGCTTTTGTTGGTTGTGTCTGCTCGGGTCGGACGTCGAAAGACATCCGTTTAAATTCGTTGATGATGGATTAACTGAGTTTTTTTTATTACAGAGGGCACGTAACCCTCTGACCGAACACGCTGAACTACCGTGCCTGCGTGAGCCCTAGACCGCTCGGCTAATCCCGCGCGGCTACCGTCCCATGCGTATGGTGCCGTTAACACCACAACACGAACGGCTGCATTTGGAGCGGTGCCGGGATGGGGAAGCATGAACTGCTGATGAATGGCTTCGCATTGTGTTCAGCGATGATTCGCTATTCTGCACTTGCCCCAGATGACAATCGTCGGCGACCATGGCGCAGCACATGGGAAGAGGTCCCGCTTTTCCATCCGGCTGATAGTGACTGAGGGAACAACAGTAGGTCACAAACATTCTGTGTCCTCACGTGTTTGCTCCCACGCGACATGTCGTGGTGCAGTTTTTCAATAGGACAGTTCTCACCCGCACATGGCACATGTCTTTATGAACGGTCTGCGTGATACAGAGGTACTCCAATGTCCACCAAGATTCGCAGATCTGTCCCCGATACAACATGTGTGAGAGCAGCTCAGACATCAGCTCCGTCCCGTCTCTAGAATATCAAGGACTAGTTAAAGCAGTTCATTAAATATATTCGCAATTATGGATTTGATGTATAATGCAATGATGACAATGAAAATTTATGTCGGACCAGGACTCGAAACCGCATTTCCCGCTTATCGCTTGCGAACGCCTTACCGTTAGGACATACGAACACGACTCCCAACCAGACCCAAACTTTGATATGTTGTCAACCACGCACGTCCGTAGGAACACTCCATCGTAATTCGGAATAACACAGGAATTGCAATATCGTATCTATCCGCCGACACCGGGCAAGCGACTTTTAAGTAAAATGTCTCGCCTATACGGAAATACGCATAATGGACGTACGAGTACAGGTTGTAGACACATGGTTGGCGACATATGAAAGTTTGGGTCTGGTCGTAAGTCGTGGTCGGGTAGTCTAATGATAAGGCGAGCGCTCGCGATTAGCGAGAAATCCGGTTTCGAGCCCCGGTCCGACACAAATTTTCATTGTCATCATTCCAGTTTACAGCTGATGGTTGACCATATTCGCATTTACTAATACTCTGTTTCATAACGGCTGTAGTCGTCGAGCGCATGTCCTAACGAACACTGCTTCGTAATTCGGAATAACACAGATACTGCAATATCGTAGTTGCAACAGTTGTGGTCAGCTTGCTTCAGAAGACAAACACCATTCCCAACCGAATCAATGCATGCACTCAGGTAAACACGAATGCAACGTCATACCTGTAAGTGGACTGATGCTAGAGGGTTCTTTATAAATACACTCCTGGAAATTGAAATAGGAACACCGTGAATTCATTGTCCCAGGAAGGGGAAACTTTATTGACACATTCCTGGGGTCAGATACACCACATGATCACACTGACAGAACCACAGGCACATAGACACAGGCAACAGAGCATGCACAATGTCGGCACTAGTACAGTGTATATCCACCTTTCGCAGCAATGCAGGCTGCTATTCTCCCATGGAGACGATCGTAGAGATGCTAGATGTAGTCCTGTGGAACGGCTTGCCATGCCATTTCTACCTGGCGCCTCAGTTGGACCAGCGTTCGTACTGGACGTGCAGACCGCGTGAGACGACACTTCATCCAGTCCCAAACATGCTCAATGGGGGACAGATCCGGAGATCTTGCTGACCAGGGTAGTTGACTTACACCTTCTAGAGCACGTTGGGTGGCACGGGATACATGCGGACGTGCATTGTCCTGTTGGAACAGCAAGTTCCCTTGCCGGTCTAGGAATGGTAGAACGATGGGTTCGATGACGGTTTGGATGTACCGTGCACTATTCAGTGTCCCCTCGACGATCACCAGAGGTGTACGGCCAGTGTAAGAGATCGCTCCCCACACCATGATGCCGGGTGTTGGCCCTGTGTGCCTCGGTCGTATGCAGTCCTGATTGTGGCGCTCACCTGCACGGCGCCAAACATCCATACGACCATCATTGGCACCAACGCAGAAGCGACTGTCATCGCTGAAGGCGACACGTCTTCATTCGTCCCTCCATTCACTCCTGTCGCGACACCACTGGAGGCGGGCTGCACGATGTTGGGGCGTGAGCGGAAGACGGCCTAACGGTGTGCCTGACCGTAGCCCAGCTTCATGGAGACGGTTGCGAATGGTCCTCGCCGATACCCCAGGAGCAACAGTGTCCCTAATTTGCTGGGAAGTGGCGGTGCGGTCCCCTACGGCACTGCGTAGGATCCTACGGTCTTGGCGTGCATCCGTGCATCGCTGCGGTCCGGTCCCAGGTCGACGGGCACGTGCACCTTCCGCCGACCACTGGCGACAACATCGATGTACTGTGGGGACCTCACGCCCCACGTGTTGAGCAATTCGGCGGTATGTCCATCCGGCCTCCCGCATGCCCACTATACGCCCTCGCTCAAAGTCCGTCAACTGCACATACGGTTCACGTCCACGCTGTCGCGGCATGCTACCAGTGTTAAAGACTGCGATGGAGCTCCGTATGCCACGGCAAACTGGTTGACACTGACGGCGGCGGTGCGCAAATGCTGCGCAGCTAGCGCCATTCGACGGCCAACACCGCGGTTCTTGGTGTGTCCGCTGTGCCGTGCGTGTGATCATTGCTTGTACAGCCCTCTCGCAGTGTCCGGAGCAAGTATGGTGGGTCTGACACACCGGTGTCAATGTGTTCTTTTTTCCATTTCCAGGAGTGTATGACTGGATTTTGTAATCACCGAAATAAAATTAAGTACCTTTCCAAACCGCAAAGATTCATTTCGTTTTCTCCTTCCCGTCTGTGTGTTTCGCTTTTTTGTATATATTTCTCAATGGAGATTTTCTCACAAGTATTTTTCGTTCACTTGGCCCAGAGGACTTGCGAAGACTGCGACGATTCCCTCAAGTAGGATACAGCCGATTTCCTTCTCCGTCTATACACTATCCTAGATTGCCTTCTGTCTCCCGTCTCACCGTAGGGGCTCGATCTTGCTCCTGCCTTTTCCTTCTACCCCGTTACGTCCTAAGCATATAGTCATACTCGAGAGGGGTCATTCGTTGGTTTTGAACGTAATATAACGTGTGTTTTAACGCCACTATCTACCGATAACGTAAATGTGCTCATTACACACAGATTGTTCGTTCATCCAAACATCATTCCTTGCGGCGTAGCCACGTAAAAGAGTCATATAACAGCATCTACTGGCTTGTTTTGAAGTGTAATCAACTGTATTTGCTTCGAATATTATTTGTGTGGTTGATGAGAGTGTGGAGGAGAAGAAATCCCATTCCGGCATACAGCCTACTTCTTCGAGAACTACATAGATACTTAGTGAGCTCTCTATAGATGGATGCTGGTCATCAAGAGCGTCACGTTTCCTCGCTCCATGAGCACTGTCGAGAGGTTTGGCATTAACCAGGTATATTCCTGCACAGAACTTTGGTCTTGGAATGACCACGTAGTGTCGTAAGAAACTTCAGTTGCCTGTATGTGAGCAGACGAAGTTTCTTTTGGCCATACGCCACAAGAAAAATCCGCAGTACGTATTTCAGTGTTCACCATGTCACTGCTGCACATATCTAGCACGTGTTTTCAGTTTCCTTCCTTTAGTCTGTGATTAATTTCTATTCCAAAGGTTGTTATCCCTCTTTCTTGTTAGCTTATATTACTACCTGATCATATTTAGGCCACAAGGTCCAAACTGAACGCTTCACCAGCATCGGATAAGGAAGCAGGACCAATTTTTTGTCCTCGTAACCAACACCTTTCTGTAACTTGTCTGCAGAATTATGTGAACATGAGAAACAGACGCCGGCCACTGTGGCCGAGCGGTTCTAGGCCTCTACAGTCTGGAGCCACCCGACCGCTACGGTCGCAGGTTCGAATCCTGCCTCTGGCATGGATGTGTGTGATGTCCTTAGGTTAGTTAGGTTTAAGTAGCTCTAAGTTCTAGGGGACTGATGACCTCAGATGTTAAGTCCCATAGTGCTAGAAGCCATTTGAACCATTTTTGACAATCTGTCTGGGAAGTCTCTGACCTTCACTAAGGAACTACACTCTTCGAGATGATCTCAGGGGTGTAGGAGATCCAAGAAACATCAAGCAACATAAAAATGTTTCTTACGAAAATTGAAAATTGTCCTGGTCCCATTGCTACACCTACCACACTAATCCACGGTATTTCTGAAACCGAGTCATAGCTCTTGGTCTGTGTCCCTCCGACGTGCTAGGTTCAAAATGGTTCAAATGACTCTGAACACTATGGGACTTAACATCTGAGGTCATCAGTCCCCTACAACTTAGAACTACTTCAACCTAACTAACCTAAGGACATCACACACCTCCAAGCCCGAGGCAGGATTCGAACCTGCGACCGTAGCAGTAGCGCGGTTCCGGACTGAAGCGCCTAGAACCGCTCGGCCACCGCTGACGCGCTAGGCTGGAACTTCAGTATGGTGCGTGATGTTCTTACAAAGCGACATAGAACTATCAGTAGTGCTGCGTTTCAGGCCGTCCAAATTGGCGTGCAATCACGCATTCCGTTGCTGGACGCTTGTCCTCTGGAGGTCAGCAATTGTCTTTGGTGGTAGTGATTAAGCTGCAGTTCTTCGGACTACGTCGTCCTATGAGTGTCGTTCTGATGCAGAAGTGGTGAGTAAGCTGGCCGGTCTGCGTGCGTTTTATGCTCATGTTGCTGGTAATCGCCCACCAGGCCACCGCTCTGTAATCAGGCATTATCGTCGGTCCTGTAGACCCCAGGCCCATTTTTCTTGCTGTAGTCTTCGGTACAAATACTGGTTTGGTGCAGATTTTGGCCCTGGTCTGCCATGTGACAGCCTCTTCATCTCTGTATACTAATTCTCGCTGTTTCTTGGACAGAACACAAATGTTTATTTTAAGGAAATTCTTCAAAATAATTATCCATTGGCAGCTACAACCTTTTCCCAATTTTCCGGTAGCAAATGAATTCCACAGTTTAAAAAAATTATGGTATTTCCAGGTGATCCAATCATGGAGCTAGTTTTCGAGATCGTTAAAGACTGAAGAATTTCTCAGGAAGATCATACTGCATGGACTGAAACAAATGCTAATCGGAAGGGGCAATGTCTGATGAATATCGTGGATGGGGTAAAACATGCCATCGAAGTCCTATCAAGCTTTCCTTCTATCGGTTTGCAACACGTTGGCGTTGGTGTGAATCGGAAGGACTTTCTCTTGTCTCCGAGCATACTGCGGTCTTTTGTCTTTAAATGCGAGATTCATATTGAGTATCTGTGTTTCAAAGCGTTCAACATTCACCGTTTGACTCTGTTGCAGCAGCTCATGGTACACCACACCAACTTGGACGTATTTTGTCACTCATCTCAGAATAACTGTGCCTGAATCTTCTGAACCAATCACTGTATGTTGTGTCCGACAGAGCACGTTTTCCATACTCTTCCACTAGCAAACGATGACTTTCCGCAGCAGTTTCTTAAGATGAAAGCAGAAGAGCAACACTAGCCGCAAATGCTGTTTGGTAGATACAAAACCCGTCATTTTCAAGGCACTAAATAGGTATGTCCTTTTCACTTCACTCGAAAGTCACAAACAGATATATAAGACTAATGCTCTACTATTAGACAGGTTCAAAAATGGTTCAAATGGCTCTGAGCAGTATGGGACTTAACTTCTGAGGTCATCAGTCCCCTAGAACTTAGAACTACTTAAACCTAAGGACATCACACACATCCATGCCCGAGGCAGGATTCGAACCTGCGGCCGTAGCGGTCGCACGGTTCCAGACTGTAGCGCCTAGAACAGGTGTCGTGTCGCTGTGCGCTAAGCTGCACCAGTACTACTACAGCCGTCTCTCCGTCGACAGCGAATAATATTTGGAGATCCCAATATATGTAAGGGTGGTGTGGAGTCCACATAACGTACGACCTGATCTCTAATGCAAAAACGAGTAATAGTATACAGCATAATGAGGAATTTCGTGTCGTTAGCAGCCATGTCTACGCTAGAAATGTGAAGAAGAAGACAGAAAAAGCTGAACATCGCGTAAAAAAGCATTAGATGAACATAATTCGTAGCACCGATGCATAAAAACTTTCGATCTGTGCTCTGTCTCGTAAAATGGATCTCTGGACGTAGATAAAAATTTAATTAATGTTGGTGTTAATGTTACAGTGGGATTGATGATCTAGTGGCAAAGCGCGTCCCTGTAAGCCGATAGGTCATGTGGTCGAAGTTTCGCGGTATCTGTTTTTTCGGATTCGATGTTCGTTTTAGGATATCTGCCAGTGATGTGGCCACGTGTAATTTCATTCAAATGTGCTCGCTGGTTCGTCCTGCTTTCCGACGACTCAAATAATGTGTGACTATTGTAGGTAACATGCAGTTAGATCCATTGTACCTGAGAATTCCGCCGACACAGACTAGTGCAAGTAAGCAACACCGTGTAGTGCTTGGTAATTATGTATTTCACGTCTTTCCATGTTATCCCACCACATCTTAGTTCGCACAGAAGCACTGCTTTTTCGTGAATCTCGAAGATTCCTTAACTTCGGGACACGAGCGTATTTCTGGCTCCAGCTCACTGTGCGGCGTATAACTTGTTGGAATTCCCCTGCGACAAATTTAACATTTGTGGATATACAGTAGAAAAAAAGTCTTGGGACCACCCCTACCTGGGCAAGGACACACATCGTGCGCACACAAGTTTCCGAGGGAGAGATCCCGACAGGCTGACTTGTAGTTTTTGTGGCGTCAACCATCTCGGAGATAGCCATCTGCCACGTGAGTATGCGGCGGGCGCCCTGGTCTCGGAAACGGGCCGGCTCGCTTTGGCCTGCTGCACCGGCCCGCACGGCCTCTCAAACCAATGTTGATGGAGTACCAGTACTGTCCGTCACCGCGTGCCGAGGTCCGCCTCGTGTTCCCAGCCCAGCGAGTGTCGCCGCAACCCCGCTAAGGGTGGTCTGCCAACGTCACACCGACTAGCTACACTGCGTCTACATCTACTCTGCAGTTCACATCTAACTGTTTGGAAGAGGGTGCCTATAACCTCTTTCAGGCGGCTTCACCACCGTTCCGACCACGAACAGTACGTGGGAGAAACGATTATCT
This sequence comes from Schistocerca gregaria, assembly GCF_023897955.1. Lineage (NCBI taxonomy): Eukaryota > Metazoa > Arthropoda > Insecta > Orthoptera > Acrididae > Schistocerca > Schistocerca gregaria. Next base: position 478,262,629 of record NC_064920.1, on the reverse strand, counting down.
GGATCTTCGATCCCTTACACAGATCACGAGTTCTTATTCCTCTGATTTTATAACGATGCTCATTTTTCTCAAAGTAGGTGGGAGTCAACGAAGCATTTTGCCGTTCGGAAAAGAAAGCTGGTGATTGAAATTTCGCGAAAAGATATCGCTACAATGAAAATCGCCCTTAATGATTGTCAGCTCACTGCGATTATCATATCCATGACACACTCTCCCCAGTTTCGTAAAAATACAAAACGAACTGCCCTTCTTTGAACTTTTTCGATTTCGTCCGTCAAATCCATGTGGTAAATGTTACCATGCCGTGCAGCAGTGATCCAGGAAACAATGGATAGGCGTAGTATAGACTGTCTATTTAGTGTTCTGCCAACAAAACGAAGTCTTTGGTTGTGTCGTGTCCTAACAAGGGATAGAAGGACAGCAGGGATTTACAGGTCAGTCTGCAATTTCCGAGCGGTTAGGAGTAAACGCAGGACGATAGACTTCCAGCAGAGGCAAGTTAACTGCATGGGTCAGCGACGAACACTGTCATAGGGCACCTACGAAAGACTCGAATTTTGGGCCTCGATAGGATGCACGGAACAGTAGACTCAAGGATACTCAGGGGTCTGATTAACACTATTTATTTGTAATCAGATTAATTGTTACACTGAAGGCCAATTCTATACTTTATGAAAAAGCAAAAGATGCAACTGGCTACACAACAGAAGTCAGTGACTGAGTCGGTGGGGTGAGAGCCAATAGAAATAGCAAACACTAGTAGTATTGTTAAGTACGATCTTTGAGAACAGCACTCCAAGTAAGAAAAACAGATTTGTCGAAACTTACACGAGGCTGGCGATGGGTGACACGGAGTTGGCGTCCCAACAATCTAAGAACTCTATCTGAATACAAAAACCACCGCTTTTTAAAGGATTGTTGCCGCGCACTATTTCTCGCTTCCTCAAGTCAGTCCACCAGTTTACCGGCACTTTGCAGGCTTCGGGCAATCCGATGAGCGGCTCTGCACGTCCAGGGCGCCTCTGGTCAACCACATTCACATCCATCTCCCTCTCCTATTCAGTAGATAGGTATGTTTCTGCCGTTTACATTACCAAATTCGAAGTTTAGCAACAACAGCGTTCAGCTGCAGGCTACACGTCACTGTCCTTCCCATTATGGCTAGTAACAACTGTGTTTTACGTCACTTGACCCCTCCCTGAAACCTCTCGCGAGTGGGGGCTGCTGAAGTAGCACTCTAAGCTGTGTAATCCCCTCGGCATTGCGGTTCTCAAGGGTAAATATTTAGCTTCCTGCGCCTGCCAAGACTTGTCATGTTGTGACCATCTTCTACTATGACGCCTTACAACAGCGTCTAGGCGGTATATTGAGTTACCGATTAATTCTCTGCAGTCAAACTTCTCCGCTGGGACAGCTATCCAGAGCGTCTCCAGTTCATACCGCTCTAGCGTTACTGTTTACCTCCAGTAACTTAAACGATAACACCTTGCCTGCTCTTTGCATTGTTCTCTCATTTCCTCCTTGGACTGTCCCGGCTGCTTCCAGCAGCAGTAAGCTTGACAATATACAGGTCAATTTATATCATTACATGATTGTTCGCCTTCGCCATTACATTTTCTTTGTTATTAGTCTAACCTAATTTGTTCATAATAGTAACCGCTAGACGTTTAATTGAATAGACAGTCTTTAAAGTTTTGTATTTTATTGTGTAACCAACTTTAACGGAATGTTTTGATACTCATGTGCAGGACCGCAAACTTTTCATTTTTCAGGATAAATTGGCACTTTTCGCATCACGCAGATTTCTTGTTTAACTTATTTTGTAATCTGTCTTTATCTTTTGATGACATCATCTGCAAAGAATATATAATAGGACTTCTCAGCCTGCCTCCTACATTGTGTATCTAGATTAAGAACAGTAGAAACCAGGTAACGCCTACTTCGGGAGATCCAGAAGTCAGTTGCTGAGCGGCTCGCCGCGTCGGAGGTTCGAGTCCTTCATCGGGCATGGGTGTGTGTGTGTCGTCCTTAGAGTAAGTTAGTTTAAGTTAGATTAAGTAGTGTGTAAGCTTAGGGACCGATGACCTCAGCAGTTTTGTCCGCTAAGACCTTACCACAAATTTCCAATTTCCAGTCAATTGCTATGATCTATCAGCTTATCGTACAGCTGACACGATACTCTGTAGACATAAATTTCGCCAGAAATGAGGAACAGTGCCAAAAGCCATTTGGAAATCTAGAAATACGGCGTCAACTTGAGATCTGTCAATAGCACTCATTTATTTGTGTGAATAAAGAGTAAATTGCGTTACACAACAACAATATTTTCTGAATCTGTGCTGGTTGTGTGTCGATAGACTGTTTTCTAGAAGGTATTTCATAATGATGGAACACACTACACTGAAAGGAACTGGTATAGGCATACATATTCAAATACAGAAATATGTAAGCAAGAAGAATACGGCACTGCAGTCGGCAACGGCTATATAAGATAACAAGCGTCTGGTGCTGTTCTTCGATCGGTTATTGCTACTACAATGGTAAATTATCAAAATTTAATTGAGTTTGAATGTGGTGTTACAATCGAAGCACAAGCGATTGCACAGAGCATCTCCGAGGTCGCGATGACGTGGGGAATTTCCCGTGCGACCATTTCACGAGTGTACTGTGAACACCAAGGATCTGGTAAAACATCGAATGTCCCACATCGCTGCGGCTGGAAAAAGATCCTGCAAGCACAAGAACAACGGCGGCTGAAGAGAATCGTTCAACGCGACAGAAGTAAAAACCCTCCCCAACAGATTTCAGTGCTGGGGCATCAACAAGCATCAGCGAGCAAACCATTGAACGGAAAATCATCGATATGGGCTTTTGGAGCCGAAGGCCCACTCATGCACCCTTTATGACTGCACGGCACAAATCTTTACGCCTCGCCTGGGCCTGGACTGTTGATGACTGGAAATATGTTGCCTGGTCAGACGAGTTTCGTTTCAAATTGTATCGAGCGGTTGGTCGTGTAAGGGTATGGAGACAACCTCATGAATCCATGGACCCTGCATGTCAGGAGGTGTCTGTTCAGGCTGGTGGGGTCTCTATAATGGTTTGGGGCGTGTGCAGTTGGAGTGATACATGACCCCTGATAAGTCTAGATACGACTCTAATTAATTTGTGGTAAGTTCCTATGGGACCAAACTGCTGAGATCATCGGTCCGTAGGCTTACACACTAATTAAACTAACTTACGCTAAGGACAACACACAGCCCGCATCTCGTGGTCGTGCGGTAGCGTTCTCGCTTCCCACGCCCGGGTTCCCGGGTTCGATTCCCGGCGGGGTCAGGGATTTTCTCTACCTCGTGATGGCTGGGTGTTGTGTGGTGTCCTTAGGTTAGTTAGGTTTAAGTAGTTCTAAGTTCTAGGGGACTGATGACCTAAGATGTTAAGTCCCATAGTGCTCAGAGCCATTTGAACCATTTGACAACACACACACCTATGCCCGAGGGAGGGAGGGAGGACTCGAACCTCCGACCGGGGGACCCTCACGAACGGTGGCAAGATACGACTCTGACAGGTGACACGTACATAAGCATCCTCTCTGATCGCCTGTATCCATTTATGAACATTGTACATTCCGACGGACTTGGGCAATTCCAGCAGGACAGTGTGACACCCCACACTTCCGGAATTGCTGCAGAGTGGCTCCAGGAGCACTCTTTTGAGTTTAGACACTTCGGCTGTCCACCATACTCCCCAGACATAAACATTACTGAGCACATCTGACGCATACTCTTACGGATTTATGGACAGCCCTGCAGGATTCATGGCGTCAATTCCCTCCAGCACTACTTCAGACATTAGTCGCGCCCATGCCACGTCGTGTTGAGGCACTTTTGCGTGCTAGTGGGGACCCTACACGCTATTAGGCAGGTGTACCAGTTTCTTTGGCTCTTCAGTGTATAAATCGATGTCAGTGATCTGGGTGTCATTGTGTTCACGTGGTGGAATGCGCTGGGCAAGTTGCTACGATCCTCATTGTGTAAGGAAAGGGAAAAGGATTCTTGCACGTGCCTACTAACTACGTGTGTTTTTCTAAATAAGCATGTATATAGTATCTGCATGATGGAATTCCTTTCCTTCTACAATGTTGTTTTTATGTTATTGATAACGATTAGAGAGAAGGGAAAGGTTGATACCCGGTGCCTGCTCATGCTCTTCTCCTGGTGAACGACACCACTGAGCTTAATGATCCCATCTGGCGTATGCATCACCGTCAACAGTGTCACATGCTCTAACCCTCTGAGACCGTATGGAATAGTTTCGAATGTACGTAAGGACATTCGTGTAATGTCTGATGATCAGCAAATTTAAGCTTTCTCCTCGCCTCACTGTGTCGATCAAACATTTGCGGCGAAAAATCTTAAACGTGTTTTCATGAAGACGCAAGAACAAACTTATCACAAAACTTGTGAATGTGCTACAGTCTGAGTTCCATACGATAATTCTTAGATTATTGTAGCGACACACCATCAAACACATAATCAGTTACCAACACTTACTTACATCTACCACATTCACTGCATTGAAGGTGTGCAGTGATATAGAAGTTCGTTAAAAAGCAGGTGGGTAAAGGAAGTACGAAATTAATTGGTATTAAGAATAACAGGCGAGGAACGAAGTTTACGGAAGCAGCCATACTTCACGCTAATCTTAACTAGAAGATAGCTAAGATTGGCAACACAATGATAAACAAGTAACCAGCATTAGTTAAAAGATTTTACAGTGAAGAACTCAACTTTTACTGGTGTATGACGTGTGGCTCTGTAGCTGAAGTCCTACACAATAATCTAACTTAACACAGTGAAAGAGAACTATGTTATCTGTAGAATTTCAGTCTGGACTCCTACAACAAACAGTTCGCCGTTCGGACTGAGGCTCGAATAACACTCAGCATTCACTGTCCGACGAGCACTTGTTGATAACGGCTGCCTATAACGGCGGCAAGTGAGACGGTCATTGACTGCTGCTGGCAATGAAATGGCTGAGTGTGGCATTGTGTCTTCATTTATCCACGAAGGGTGGAAAGATGTCCATCTGTGATCTAATTGACGGTTGCAGAAAGCAATTCTTAGTATCAGCGCCCTCTTGGGTGGCTGAGACACCTATTGGAAAATGGTGCGGATTCCTTGAAAGTCCTGTGATATAGAAGCATAAGTAGGTTCCCCTTATGTGCGCCGCCTATATGGCGACTGATCGGAACTATGTGGTGCCTCTTTGGAGAATGCGTGACTGATGTTGCCTTCTGTGGCTATGCATGAGTACCGTGTGACAGAGTACACACCACTTACCAAACAAGGCGACGCAGTGGATAAGGTAATGGCGTTGAGGAAGAGAAAAGTTCAAATTCCTGTTGGACCTTATTAATTAGACTACCTTTTTCCTCATTTTCCCATAAATATTTTCAGGAGAATCCTAGGTTGGTTAATTCAACTAGGCCAAGGCCCATTTCCTTCAGTATTCTTGCCCTACTGAGTTTGTGTCTAGCGAATTCTATGTTTCTCTAAGTATTCGCGACCTATAGAATGTTCCATCATTCTTCATATGTTCATGAGGGGCAACAGTTTTTCTTCTTCCGACATTCGGCTGATAGTCACACAGACCATCACCCAGGTGGCGCGAAGACTGAATTAAAACCACGTGACCCAAAGGTATAGCGTGTAGTTAATGCGCTTGCGTCTGAGGTGCGACAGCCGGCACGAGAGCGTCAATCAAAGATAAAAACCTTACGTGTGTGGCAAGGGGTTCATACTTACAGAATTTGAGAGTCAGTGCTCTGGCATAATTTGGTCCCATAGTAAAGATGTATTAGTTGTTTCTTGAGCATCTTCACTCATTCACGAAAATATCGAACTTTCCCTGGAATGGTAAATGAATGGCTGTCCATCGATTTTAGGTGTATTAGTTCGAGATAAGGAAAATGAGTTTAGGGCATAGCATGTACCGCAAATCCTCCTTTCATTTATACTTGCAAGTGCCGAATGCCACCATCCTTTGGAAACTTCGAACGTACTTTGTACTTGAGTATTTTAGTATGTAAGGTCCATGTAGTCCTGACACCCCGAACTGCAAAGCGTGGAAGAAGTATTCGTAAAGATGGATATGCAAAACGTCAAGTTTAGTGAGCTCAGCAAACGGAAACGCCACACCAACCTAAGGAAAAGCAAGAGGGAAGAAATATAAAGTGTAGGGGCTTTCTACAGTATGTGCTAAATGTTTCCTTAAATTGCCCGAATAATGAAGAAGCATAAAATGGCTACGATCTTCCATCTACTGGCCGAGACAGTGGCTCTTCTGGGATCTGTGGAAGACAATGTGCTTTTACGTAAGGCGAGTCTAAATGAAATTCTTTGTCAGTTTCCTAAAATTAGTAGAAACAATAAGCACTGTACAAGAATAACAATAGCCTTCCACAATCCAAGAAATGTAATGGCTGAACATTTTCCAGTGGGTATTCCTTGGAATACAGAGAAGGCAGGATACCGGCCATAGGCACATCATACAAGGATTCAGTCGTAAAGAAGCTATAGAGCCGACCGTTGTGGCCGAGCGGTTCTAGGCGCTTCAGTCTGGAACTGCGCCACCGCCACGGTCGCAGGTTAGAATCCTGCCTCGGGCATGGATGTGTGTGATGCTCTTAGGTCAGTTAGGTTTAAGTAGTTCTAAGTTCTAGGTGACTGATGACCTCAGGTGTTAAGTTCCATAGTGCTCAGAGCCATTTGAACCATTTTTCAAGCTATAGAAATACAATAAGCAGACAATCCGCTCAAATGAGTCGTTTCCAGCTCGACAATTCATAGAAGCCACGCATTTCACGCCTGGTCACTCAGGGAAAATATTTTCCTGAACTTTTGCTACTTGGCATTCAAAAACATGCCATCCGTTGTAATAATTTTTAAACTCTGGATTTGATGACTTGCTACTTCCTGTGCTTTATTTCTGAAGCATAAAGTTTTATCTATGATTGACGCTCTCGTGCGGACTGTCTTATTTGTGATGCGGGAGACATTGTTTCCAACGGAACGGCCAATTAGGGCATGTAGCTATTGCTTTGAGTGTGTTCGACCATGTCACTCGCAGCAATTTAAGCTATGCTATTAGCTCCCAACCTGATCACAACCTCGGAAATCATAACGTAAGCGAGTTTCACATCAGCTCGACATATACTCGTTGATCAACATATAGCGTAAACGATCGACAGCTTGTGACATCACTGCCTTCGGCTGTGCGGGTGGAAACAAAGTGTATCTCGGACGCAAGCGCATTTACTCCATAGTATATAGGACGATTTCGTGATGAAGTTACAGACTTTAAGGGACGATTGAGAAGGGGAAATGTATCGATTAGAGGTAACGGATCCTGGTCTCGAAACGACCGAGTCGAAAGTCAAAGGCGAAAATCGTTCTGCTACCTCTGCAGTGGGCCTCTTCTACTGCAACTTCTTTACTTACTATATTATGGGGGGAGGTAGTACGGACCAAAAGGAAAAAAAAAACTAGTAAACATGGGCTCTAAAATGCTTGCCATAAAAGCTATGAGCAGAGATACAGCAGAAGAGATGTGTTTCGCAATAGCAAAGATGAACAAGTGCTCATAGCTCTTAAGGTATGCAGTTTAGAGCTCACGTTTACTGGACATTTTTTTCTTGTTTTGGTTCATACTACCTCCTCCAAAAATATGAAAAATAAAGATGTTGCAGTAGAAGAGATCCATCATGAGAGTTATCAAAACTTTTTCGCTTCTAACTTTCGTTTCGGTCGTTTTCAGAGTGGGGTCTCTTGCCTCAATTTTTACATTTATCGTTCTCCATCATACCTGTATGCTTGTAACATTATCACGGGCCTCGCGGGGTGGACGCGGAATTCGAGGCACCATGTCACGGATTGTGCGGGCCCTCCCTCCGGAGGTTCCAGTCCCATCTCGGGCATAAATTAGATTAAGTTAGTTTAAGTGGTGTGTAAGTCTAGGGACCGATGACCTCTCAGCAGTTTGGTCCCTTAGGAATTCACACACACACACACACACACACACACACACACACACACACACACACACACACACACATATCATCATCATCATCATCATAACGGAATCACGCTGTATAGCTGTATCAAGTAATTTTAATTCAGTCATCGACCCAACTTGAAGATGACTTTGCAGCCGTCGGATGAAGAAGTATTGCTGTCGTGGATGTTCGCCTGAAAGACGACGGAATAAAACTCTTTGTCGACAGGAAACTAAGCTCTGGTCTAACCACTGTTATTTTTTGTGTTTCTGAGAACTAAGAAATAATCACGATGCGGCGCTGAAGGTGCGGAAATTAAATGTGCTATATTTTTTAATGACCTAAATTAAACTCTACGCCGTTTGTCCGTAGCATCGGGTACAGGTGGAGGGGCCAGTGGAGAAACCCCTTCGGGGTCTAACATCTGTTCTCGCTAAATTTGTCAAGTTATACCACCGCGTTGTTATCTCTTAAAAGGACGACAGTTCTTCAAGGAACGGTCTAGGGAGGGGAGCAGAGGATGCGGACTTCTTATGTCGGGAAACAAAAGCCGTAACCGTGCGCTCTTCATCTTCCGACTGTGGGAGTAAGGTTAGGGAATGAGGGGTAGGGGACTGAATTAAGAAGGTAAATAATTGAAGAGACGTTGCAGGACCGAGGAATTGGTGGAGAGGGGGTGGAGGGGTGGGGGGGAGGAGAGAGAGCGGCGAGAGGAACCGCCAAGGAAAGCGTTGTGCGGCGCGGCGAGCGCGACGCGTTATTTTATAAATATGTCAGCGCGGGACAAATTATTCCGGGCACGTTTGCGAGACAAAGGGGCGGCCGGTGGGCCTGCTGGCGCAGATAAGATCGCGGGGCGCACATCAAAAACTGCGGCGGCCTGAGGCCGCGACTGCGCCTGCGCGGCCGCCTGCCCTCACGTCATGCCGCGCCACGCACGGTGGGAAACGCGCCGCGCTCCCAGCTGGGCATTCCGGGGGTCCTCGCGCTCACCCAGCCCCTGCCTCGTCCGGCGACTCGTATCGCGAGGCTACACTCTGTGCGCTGCCTTGTGCGTGTAATGGGTGGAAAAAGTCTAAAATATTTACCCGAATAAAAAGTAATTTTTAATACACTACTGGCCATTAAAATTGCTACACCACGAAGATGACGCGCTACAGACGCGAAATTTAACCGACAGGAAGAAGATGCTGTGATATCCAAATGACTAGCTTTTCAGAGCATTTACACAAGGTTGGCGCCGTTGGTGGAACGTTTCCAACCGATTTTTCACACACAAACAGCAGTTGACCGGCGTTGCCTGGTGAAACGTTGTTGTGATGCCTCGTGTAAGGAGGAGAAATGTGTACCATCGCGTTTCCGACTTTGATAAAGGTCGGATTGTAGCCTATCGAGATTGCGGTCTATAGTATCGCGACATTGCTGCTCGCGTTGGTCGAGATCCAATGACTGTTAGCAGAATGTGGAATCGGTGGGTTCAGGAGGGTAATACGGAACGACCTGCTGGATCCCAACGGACTCGTATCACTAGCAGTCGAAATGACAGGCATCTTATACGCATGGCTGTAACGGATCGTGCAGCCACGTCTCGATGCCTGAGTCAACAGATAAGGACGTTTGCAAGGCAACAACCATCTGCACGAACTGTTCGACGACGTTTGCAGCAGCGTGGACTATCAGCTCGGAGACCATGGCTGCGGTTGCCTTTGACGCTGCATCACAGACAGGAGCGCCTGCGATGGTGTACTAAACGACGAACCTGGATGCACGAATGGCAAAAGGTGATTTTTTCGGATGAATCCAGATGATTGCATCTGTGTTTTTTTCGACATCACGGTGAACGCACATTGGAAGCGTGTATTCGTCATCGCCATACTGGCGTATCACCCGGCGTGATGGTATGGGGTGCCATTGGTTACACGTCTCGGTCACCTCTTGTTCGCATTGACGGCACTTTGAACAGTGGACGTTACATTTCAGATGTGTTACGACCCCTGACTCTACCCTTCATTCGATCCCTGCGAAACCCTACATTTTAGCAAGATGATGCACGACCGCATGTTGCAGGTCCTGTGGGGGCCCTTCTGGATACAGCAAATGTTCGACTGCTGCCCTGGCCAGCACATTCTCCAGATCTCTCACCAACTGAAAACGTCTGGTCAATGATGGCCGAGCAACTGGCTCGTCACAATACGCCAGTCACTACTATTGTTGAACTGTGGTATCGTGTTGAAGTTGCAAGGGCAGCTGTACCTGTACACGCCATCCAAGCTCTGTTTGACTCAATGCCCAGGCGTATCAAGGTCGTTATTACAGCCAGAGGTGGTTGTTCTGGGTACTGACTTCTCAGAATCTATGCACCCAAATTGTGTGAAAATGTAATCACCATGTCAGTTCTACTATAAGTGTCCAATGAATACCCGTTTATCATCTGCATTTCTTCTTGGTGTAGCAATTTTAATGGCAAGTAGTGTGTAACACTTTTTAAAACTGCCTAAGGAGTAGAAAACAATTTCTCCTAACCTCATACAGATTCATAAGACGATACGTGTGAATTTTGTAATAGCTATGACAAGACCCACACAGTTTTAAACGCAGAACGTGGGGCACGTGGAATACGTAATCGGTGCACGAATAGTTCACGTAAGTCGTTAAGAACTTTATTGCACTGCACAAGACACGGACTGTTGTATGATTTTTCTCAGAGTCAGCTGCTCTGTATACTCCCTACCACTCTAAGCTGACTAAAGTCGTGTGATACCTTCTACGAGGTTGAGTCAAATGAAAACCTTAAATATTTAATAACAAATCCAAATTTCGCGCCGTTTTCCTGTAAGTTGGTAAGCGTCCTACAAACAGCGTATAGAATGTCCTGTAGGTGGCAGCATAGTGCAGATGCACACACACCGTCACAGTGCAGTATAAAAATGGCCGCCCTACTTGCGACTTGCACCAGGGAAGAACAGCGCTGTGTTATTCGGTTTTTGCGTAGTGAAGGTGTGAAACCTATTGAAATTCATCGACGAATGAAGGTTCAGTACGGCGATGCATGTTAGTCACAGCAGCAAGTCTACGAATGGAGTAGGAAGTTCGCAAATGGTGTGACTTGAGTGGAAGATGCTCCTCGTGCAGGTCAGGTACAACGAGTTGTGACTCCACAGAACATTGCAGCAGTTGAAGCCATAGTGAAGGAAAACCGCCGAGTGACAGTGAATAACACTGCAGCATGTTTACAGATTAATCATGGGGTCAGCACACCACATTGTGCATGATGTGCTCCAGTATCACAAAGTGTCTGCAAGCTGGGTGCCACGGCAGCTGACTCCTGAAATGAGAGAACGACGTGTTGATGCTCATTAAGAACTTCTTCGGTGCTTTGAACAAGAAGGTGATGGCTTCCTTGCAAGAATCGTTACTGGGGACGAAACCTGGGTTCACTTCCACCAACCGGAAACGAAGAGAGCGAGCAAGGAATGGCGCCATTCCTAATCACCAAAACCAAAGAAGTTTCGAACAGAACCATCAGCCGGGAAGGTAATGCTGACTCTCTTTTGGGACGAAAAAGGCGTCATTTTGGAATATTACATGCCTAGAGGGACCACTGTCATCAGTGCATCATACTCAGATCTCCTAAAAAATCATCTGCGGCCTGCAATCAAATCGGAGCGACGTGGATTGCTGTCAGCAGGTGCCCTTTTGCAACACGACAATTCTAGGCCCAACACTGGCGTTACAACAATTGCAAACAATCACATACCTACATTTGGAGTGTGTTCCTCATCCACGATACTCACCAGACCTTGCCCCAAGTGATTTCCATATGTCTGGAGTACTCAAAGACGCAGTGGGAGGAAAGAAGTTCCGTTCTGATGAAGAGGTACGCCACGCGATGCATGAGTGGTTGCGCGGACTACCAAAAGAATTTTTTTCTAAAGGAATTTACGCATTTTGTAGCGCTGGAGGACTTGCATTGATCGTGGGGGAGATTATGTTTAAAAGTGATACCGCTTTGTACGACTTCTGCACAATAAATAATATTTAAAAATATTTAACGTTTTCATTTGACTCACCCTCGAAATATAGTGACGGATCTGGTTTTGCCCGGCGTAGTGCATCAACTCGACGTGACACGGAGTCGACAAGTCGTTGAAAGTCCCCTGGAGAAATACTGAACCATGCTGCCTCTATAGCCGTCCACAACTGCGAAAGTGTTTTACCGCACGCACTGACTTCTCTATTATGTCCCAGGAATATTCGATGGGATTCATGTCGGGCAATCTCGGTGGCTAAATCGACCGCACGACTCGTCCAGAATGTTCCTCAAACCAATCATGAACAACTGTGTTCCGGTGACATAAACATAGTTGTTTGGGAAGTCCATGAATGGCTGCAAATAGTCTCCGAGAAGCTGAACTTGAGCATCTGCAGTCAGTGCTCGGTTCAGTTGGACCAGAGGTTCCAGTTCATTGCGTGTAAACACAGCCCACGCTATTATGGAACCACCATCTGCCTGCACAGTGCCTTGTTGACAACTTGAGTCCATGACTTCACACTCGAACCTTACCATCAGCTCTTACCAACCGCAATAGAGACTCATCTGAGCAGGCCACGAGCGGAGAAAATGTCCAACCCGGCCTGGAATCAAACCCGGGCCCGCTGTGTGGAAGGCAAGCACGTTACCACTCATCTTAACAGGCGGACACTTTAGTACAAATAACAGCTCAGCCGATGCACCTCCCTTTTATACCCCGTATACGCGATACTACTGCCATCTGTATATGTGCATATCGCTATACCACGACTTTTGTCTCCTCAGTGTATTATCTACTGCATGCGTCGCACGGTTTTCTTTTTAAATTTTACGAGTACTGTCATAGCTATTAAAAATACACAAGGACAAATTTTCAGGAGTATCTGTATAACGTTAGGTACGTTTAGGAGCTAGAAGCAATAATTTTATACTTTTTAGGCCATTTTAAAAACATGTTACGTTAAAATAATTATTTTCTGTTTTTTAGTTTTGTGTGTGAAATTTTTCGATCGATATGAAACATTCTGGTGACTTCACAACAGAGACACTTGGTGAATTTTGGGTTTATTTCAGTTTCTCTTCTCCTTAGTCAAGGAATATATCGCTTCATCCTACATATATCTCGGGAGAAGAGCGTGAAGGTAAAAATGAGAGAGATTCTTGTACATCCAGAAGATTACTATCAATCGTTCTTACACCTTAATATTCGCAGGAAAAGGAGTGGTCACATACTACCCTCCACCACACACCAGATAAAAATCGGAATTTTCACCCTGTTCTGAGCTGCATGAGCATTTCGAGTCTCTACCTCATTGGGGAGTTAGATTAAAATCAGCTGCAAAATTTACGACGAGCAGACAGACAGATTCAAATGGTTCAAATGGCTCTGAGCACTATGGGACTTAATAGTGAGGTCATCAGTCGCCTAGAACTTAGAAATGCTTAAACCTAACTAACCTAAGGACATCACACACATCCATGCCCGAGGCAGGATTCGAACCTGCGACCGTAGCTGTCTCGCGGTTCCACACTGAAGCGCCTAGAACCGCTCGGCCACTTCGGCCGGCAGACAGACAGAAAAACGAGGTATGTTCCACCATACACCGAACAGGGAATCGAGTTAATATTGCAGTGTCATCCAGTTCTGAGCCATGTTGAATGTTTCAAGTCTCTAGCTCATCGACAAGATAGTTTAAAATAAACTACAAAATAGGTACTGAACAGACAAACACACAAGAAAGACGTGTAATGAAAAAAAAAAAAAAAAACCGAAAAAAAAGAAACACGACTCATTTCAGACTAAAAGACATCGATTTAATTGCTAGCTACTGTGTCATTTGATATTATTAATTGAGGATCCTAGTATTAGTGGAAAACACACATCAGTTTACACTGTATGAGTGGTCCGCTCCCGCGTCGCACGGCTCGCACTAACAAGGGAACCTGCTCATCACACCCCCGTCACACTTAGTGGTAAGATGACCCAGCGGATAGCCCGTCAAAATCTGAACACAGGTCAAGCATATTAACAGGAAGAAGGTGTAGTAATTACGAAAAAAAAAGCAAAATATAAACAGAGAACGGTCCAAGCTCAACAAGTGTAAGTTTGTAACAGACGTGGCGTCGTGGTAGAGTTAGCCGGCACGGTAGCTCGGCGTGTTCGGTCAGAGGGTTAGCTGCCCTCTGTAATAAAGTTAAAAAAAACTGAGTCAATGGCACAACGAAGAACTTGAACAAGCGTCACTGGACGTCCACCCCGAACAAATAGAACGAACAATAAAGAACAAACTGAGATAAAAAAAAACTGGTCGCGGTGTTGGACTACGAAGTGGTTGAGCCGGGTGCGGAACCCCGTTGATCCATTTTTAATTTTTTTTCACAACTTTATTAACTGTCCGTCCAGTCACTGAAATGCTTGTTCTCTTTCTGTATTCTCGACAGTTGTCATACTATACATTACTTTTAGAATGTAAGTGATGTGGAAGGAAGACATTACCGTCGCAAGTAAATGTGATGAATAGTAGGAGCAGACAAGTTACCACAAAAACATCTCACAGAAATGAAAACAACAGATAAATGGATGTGAGCTATTACAACAAAGGAATTTAAGAGCCAAAACTTCAAAAACGGAACGCAACTTCAAAAACGGAACTCAACTTCAAAAACGTTAAAAACATGTATTTTGACAGAGCACAGAGGAACTGTGTGATTGTATACTGTTGCGTCCATTTGTGGCAGCTTACGTGACAAACTGTTATGTTTTCATCATTTCCTTGGGAGTGATCACATTCACATTCGTACGAACACCTATATCGGGCATGGAGGCATATCTCACTCACTCACCTAACGTAAAAATTAGGTCCTATTATATGACACACGAACTGTCACTAATGCCATGTATGACCCATCAGATATGTTTTCCGGTAGAGGATCAGGTCGCCTTGTCATCAAAATTTGCGGTTCCCACTCGAAAGCCACTTCCTTCCGGCTGCAAATAGAGTAGTCGTGCAGCATCAACTTTCATTACACATCCATTCCTTATACTTCGCTGTTGTAAACGGGCGTTACACCACGACACATACGCAAATTTGAATACAGCGAACAGTGGATAAAAAAGACAAGAAAATGCGTGAGGGAGCTTTGAACACGGCTCGTCCCCTTCGCAGTCTGACACCGTAACCACTTTTCTTCGTTTTTGTTTTGTTTATTTGCAGATTCGGAAATTACGAACCAGACCGAGAGATTTATACCAAATAAATTAACTAACGACGGAGCGGATCCTCCTTGGTACACTGTTACAGAAACAACGAAACAAACATGCCAAATTTAAACAGACGCAAAATTCCCAAGATCGGAAGTCTTGTACAGAAGCTCGAAATTTAACGTGGATGCTTATAACAGTTTCCACAACGAAACTTTGTTTCGAAAACTGGCAGAAAATCCAAAGACTTTCTGGTCGTATGTGAAGTATGTTAGAAGCAAGAAACAATCAATGTCTTCTCTGCGAGATAGCAATGGAGATACTATCGAAGACAATGCTGCCAAAGCAGAGTTACTAAACGCATCCTTCCGAAATGCCTTCACAAAAGAAGACGAAATAAGTACTCCAGAATTCGAACCAAGAACAGCTGCCAACACGAGTAACGTAGAAGTAAATATCCTCCGAGTAGTGAAGCAACTTAAATCACTTAATAAAACCAAGTCTTCTGGTCCAGACTGTATACCAATTATGTTCCTTTCGGAGTATGCTGATGCATTAGCTCCATAGTTAACAATCATATACAACCGTTTGCTCGACGAAAGATCCGTACCCAAAGACTGGAAAGTTGCACAGGTTACACCAATATTCAAGAGAGGTAGTAGGAGTAATCCACTAAATTACAGGTCCATATCTTTAACGTCGATTATGGGACATATATTGTGCCCGAACGTTACGAATTGCGGTCTATTGACACACAGTCAACATGAATTTAGAAAACATCGTTCTTGTGAACACATCTAGCTCTTTATTCGCATGAAGTGTTGATTGCTATTGACAAGGGATTTCAGATCGATTCCGTATTTCTGGATTTCCATAAGGATTTTGACGCTGTACTACACAAGCGGCTTGTAGTGAAATTGCGTGATCGAGGAAAACGTCTCAGTCATGTGACTGGATTTGTGATTTCCTGTCAGAGAGGTCACAGTACGTAGTAATTGACGGATAGTCATCGAGTAAAACAGAAGTGAGTTCTGGCATTCCCCAAGGTAGTGTTACAGGCCCTTTGCTGTTCCTTGGGAGACAATCTGAGCAACCGTATTAGGTTGTTTATCGACTAATAAAGTCATCAGAAGATCAAAACAAAATGCAAAACTATTTAGAAAAGATATGTGAATGGTGCGAAAATTGGCAGTTGACCCTAGATAACGAAAAGTGTGAGGTCATCCATATGAGTGCTAAAAGGAATCCGTTAAACTTGGGTTACATGAAATCTAAAGGCCGTAAATTCAACTAAATACCTAGGAAACAAAGAACTTAAATTGTAAGGAACACATTGAAAATGTTGTGGGGAAGGCTAATTAGAGACAGCGTTTTACTGACAGGACACTTAGAAATTGTAACAGATCTACTAAGGAGACTGCCTACACTACGCTTGTCCGTCCTCTTTTAGAATACTGCTGCGCGGTGTGGGATCCTTACCAAATAGGACTGACGGAGTACATCGAAAAAGTTCAAAGATGGGCAGCGCGTTTTGTATTATCGCAAAATATGGGAGAGAGTGTCACAGAAATGATACGGGATTTGGGCTGGACATCATTAAAAGAAAGGTGTTTTTCGTTGCGACGGAATCTTCTCACGAAATTCCAATCACTAACTTTCTCCTCCGAATGTGAAAATATTTTGTTGACACCGACCTACACAGGGAGCAACGATCACCACGATAAAATGAGGAAAATTAGAGCTTGTACGGCAAGATACAGGTGTTCGTTCTTTTCTTGCGCTGTAGAGAATTGTGAATGTGGTTCGATGAACCCTCTTCCAGGCACTTAAATGTGATTTGCAGAGTATCCACGCAGATGTAGATGTAAAGACTCGACCTCGGGACCTTTGCCTTTGACATGTAAATGTTCTACTGACATTTTCTTCCAGTGGAGACCGCGAGGCCAGTAAGTAAAATAATAAATATTGCTTTAATGTAAATACATAATTGGTCTAACGCAATGCAAAAAAATATACTGTCTGCCAGACGCAAGTCTCGAACCCTGAGTCCGATTCGCTAAAGTGGAGAACGTGGGCCGGAACCACACCAGGGTGAATAATGGACTTGGTTTTTTTCGCGTACTTACTAATTTTTTAAGGAAAGTAGGA
Organism: Schistocerca gregaria; assembly: GCF_023897955.1. Lineage (NCBI taxonomy): Eukaryota > Metazoa > Arthropoda > Insecta > Orthoptera > Acrididae > Schistocerca > Schistocerca gregaria. Next base: position 478,245,193 of record NC_064920.1, on the reverse strand, counting down.
CAAACAGAAACCTTTATTATTCAACAACGACGACGTACCTGTAAATGCTACTCAACGGTGCACTTGCTAAGCTTGGACCGTTCACTGTTCCTATTTTACTTTTTTTTTTAATACCTCAATACACCTTCTTCCTGTTTTCATGGTTTATCAGTATTCAGCTTTTGACAGGCTGTCCACTGGGTCCTCTTACAACTAAATCTGAGGGGGATGCGATGGAGAGTTTTCCTTGTAAGTATAGGAGGCCGGAAGACTCGCCTGGCGTAGCGGTAAATTTGTTTACGGGTCACTGTGTAGAATCTTGATTATGCTCAGAGAGTAACGTTAGGTAACTGAATACCATCAGCAAAGCAGTTCTGGCTAGGGACAGGCCAATTAGCACCGCCCGACTGTCGGATCATCCTGTGTCAATGGCGTTGTTTGGGTGCGGTACAGCTGGCTGGGGGTCATCTCAGCGCTCTCCCGGCCGTTTTAGGTTTAGCAATCTGGTGCCGCTAGTGCTCAGTTAATCAGTTACTCGGTTGGCACCACGAGGCTGAGTGCACCCACTTCCAGTCCTTCTGCCAAGGAATAGTCCCTGGCATTACCGGATATTCAGCGAATAGATTGGCCAGCTCGTCACCTTGTCTTACATCCCGCTGAGTACGGGTTGTGATGCACCATCAACCACTCAGCATTTGTCAACAGCTCTACTGTGTGAATGGAACGCGCTTACCAACCTTGTGACCAGCATGAGAGCACATTGCAGAGCATGCAATGCCGTACTCCGTGATCATGCAACCTCCTAAGAACCATCTTCCATCGCTTGTAATGTCTAGGGAAACATCGTGAATCGCGGTGACTTCAGGGTAATTATTGTCTTTGACTAAGTGTGTCATTTCTGTTCGACTCATTGCGCATTTGTTTCAGTTACCTCCAGTCTTCTGACTGGTTTGATGAGGCCTGCCACGAAGTTCCCTCCTGTGCCAACCTCTTCATCTCAGCGGAAATGCCGTGTGGCTAGGGTCTCCCGTCGGGTAAACCGTTCACCTGGTGCAAGTCTTTCGAGTTGACGCCACTTCGGTGACTTGCGTGTCGATGGGGATGAAATGATGATGATAAGGACAACACAACACCCAGTCCCTGAGCGGAGAAAATCTCCGACCCAGCCGCGAATCGAACCCAGGCCGTTAAGTATGACAGTCCGTCGCGCTGATCACTCAGCTACCTGGGGCGGACTTCATCTCAGTGTATTTCTTGGTCACTACGTCCTCAATTATTTGCTGGATGTATTTCAATCACTGTCTTCCTCTACAGTTTTTACCCTCTACAGCTCTCTCTAGTGCCATGCAAGTTATTCCTTCATTTCTTAACAGATGTCCTATCATTCTGTCTCTTCCTCTTGTCAGTGTTTACAATACATACCTTTCCTTGCTGATTCTGCGCAGAATCTCCTCATTCCTTGCCCTGTCAGTCCATCTAATTTTGTCCGCAGCTCGTGGTCTCGCGGTCGCGTTCTCCCTTTCCGACCACGGGTTCCCCCGTTCGATTCCCGGTGGGATCAGAGATTTTTCACTGCCTCAAGTTTGTGTTGTCCTCATCATTTATGAAAAGTGGCGAAATTGGGCTGTCCAAAGGTTGGGAATTTGCACAGGCGGTGATAACCGCTCTGTTGAGCGCCCCACAAACCAAACATGATCATCCATCTAATTTCCAACATTCGTCTGTATCACCACATTTCAAAGGCTTCCATCTTCTTCTGTTCCGGTTTTCCAACATTCTATGTTTCACTACCATAAAATGCTGTGCTCCAAAAGTAGATTCTCAGAAATTCCTTCCTCACATTAAGGCGTATGTTTAGTACAGTAGACTTGCCTTGGCCAGGAATACCCTTTCTGCCAGTGCTAGCCTGTTTTATATATCCTCTTAGCTCCGTCTGTCATGGGTTGTTTCCCTGTCTAGGTAGCAGAATTCCTTAACATCGTATACTTCGTGACAATCAGTCCTGATGTTAAGTTTCTCGCCGTTTTCATTCCTGCTAATTTTCACTATTTTCGTCTTTCTTCGTTTTGCTCTCGGTCTGTTATCTGTACTCATTAGACTGTTCATTCCATTTAGCAGACTGTAGAATTATTCTTCTGTTTCACAGAAGATAGGAATGTCATCAGTGATTCTTATCATTGATATCCTTCCGAATTTTATTCCCACTCTTGAATCTTTGATTTCTATCAATGCTTCTTCAATGTATAGATTGAAGAGTAGGAGAGAAAGACCATATCCTACCTTACACCCTTTTTAATCCGAGCACTTCCTCCCTTGTTATTCCCTCTTGGCTCTTGTACATGTTGTATATTACTCGTCTCTCCCTGAAAGTTACTCCTTCTACACCGTTTCTACACTATACTATACTATACAGCAGCAGTTCTCTCTATGTATCGTCAAATATTATCGAGTTATATTACTTTGGAGTGATATATCATGCGTAAGTTACTTTCTATATACTAAGATGGTATCTGTTCTTTCGGACATGTCCGAAAGAACAGATACCATCTTAGTATATAGATATAGTTAAGGCTCACCGGCCACTTGACCATCTTGAATCGGCAACGCGCCGCGAGTAATGAGTATAATGGGCGAGGGCACTACGAATGTAGTGCGGGACAATACGTTGAGAATGTGGGTTTCGCGGGAGGCGTGCCACAGATAAATCTCTGCAGTCGCGCTATCCTCTGTGTTCTCGGTGGCTCAGATGGATAGAGCGTTTGCCATGTAATCAGGAGATCCCGGTTTCAAGTCTCGGTCGGGGCACACATTTTCATCTGTCCCCATTGACGTATATCAACGCCTGTAAGCAGCTAAGGATGTTCATTTCACTGTAAAGTTACCTTCGTCCATAAGTTCTTGACGCTAGTGCAGCACAGGGAAGTCTATCTCGAAAACAAAAACTACATCAGCACTATAGCACTCCTGAGAGTTTATCCATGTTCGATGTTTATAAGATCTTTGTACGACAACGATTCAATTACATTATACGATCAAAAGTATCCGGAAAGCTATTAGTGGACATTAATGTGGGGTGTATCGGTCCTTCGCCTTAACTACGCTGCGGACACTTCAATGAGATGTCTGATTGTCCGTGGAGGAATAGCAGCCTAATGCTCCTCAATAGCCGAAGCCAGACAAGATAGTCATGTCGGACGCTGGGCTCTGACTCATCGTAAAATCGTCCCTTTGGGTTCAATGTCCGGCTATGGGCAGCCCATTGCCTCACAGATGCTACTTTCTGACAGGATGCACTGTCATGTTGATATAAACAGTCATCGTCTCTGAATTGTTTCTCTGTTGTACGCAGTTCACAATGCCGTAAAATGTGTTCATGTCCTTGAGTATTTTGGGTTTTCTAACATCCTTACCAGGAAAACACCCGTATACCGTTACATCAGTTCCTTCGTACTTCACCGTTTTCACTACACATGCACTCCGTCTTCAGGCCACTAGTAGCCCATCGGGACCATCCGACCGCCGTGTCATCCTCAGTTAAAGATGTGTTCAGCACGCCGCTCTCCCGGTGGTTATGACGGTTTTCTTTAACCGGAGCCGCTACTATTCGGCCGAGTAGTACCTCAATTGGCATCACGAGGCTGAGTGCACCCCGAAAAATGGCAACAGCGTATGGCGACTTGATGGTCACCCATCCAAGTGCCAGCCACGCCCGACAGCACTTTACTTCTTTGATCTCACGGGAACCGATGTATCCACTGCGGCAAGGCCGTTGCCTGGCACTACATGTGATGGGAGGCAATGTTCTCCAGTCATTCGGTAAACCAAAACCATTCCACAGGCCTGCCACAGGATATAGCGTGGTTCATGACTCTGAATAAGTCGTTTCAAATCATCCATCGACCAGCGGCGTAGCCCTTTACACCACCTCAAGTGTTGCTTATCAGTGGTGTCAGAAATGTATGGCTTACGAGGAGCTGCTGGACCACTGAATCTCATTATTTTTAACTCCATAGGCACACACATAGTGCTAGCTCGGCTGCTGGTAGCGCTTTGGAACTCACGAGTGATTCCTTCCGCTGGTTTCTAACTATTTTCTACAACCACCCTCCGCAGAACTCGACAGTTCCTATCCGCCAGTACATGAGGTCTGCCAGACCTTCCTTTAGCTGTGATCGTTTCTTCTCGTCTTACTGCTATAACCACATCCCCATCAGTCGTCTTGGGCAGCTTTAGAAGGATGGAAACGCGCATGATAGGTTTGTTACTGAAGTGGCATCCAGTGATTAGTTCACGTTCGAAGTCACAGAGCTCTCGTGACTGACCCATCCTTCTGTCACTACCCCTTCTGTTACTACTTCTATACTGACAACACAGTACTTCATAGCGTACTTCTGTACAACACAGGCACTGTAATATCGTGTTTATCCGCCGACACCGGACAATCGACTTCCAATTAAAATGTCCTCCCTGTACGGGAATATACACTACTGGCCATTAAAATTGCTGCACCACGAAGATGACGTGCTACAGACGCGAAATATAACCGACAGGAAGAAGATGCTGTGATATGCAAATGATTAGCTTTACAGAGCATTCGCCGGGCCGTGTGGCCGTGCGGTTCTTGGTGCTTCAGTCTGGAACCGCGTGATCGCTACCGTCACAGGTTTGAATCCTGCCTCGGGCATGGATGTGTGTGATGTCCTTAGGTTAGTTTCGTTTAAGTAGTTCTAAGGTCTAGGGGACTGATGACCACAGATGTTAAGTCCTATAGTGCTCAGAGCCTTTTGAACCATTTGAACAGAGCAATCACACAAAGTTGGCTCCGGTGACACACCTACAACGTGCTGACATGTGGAAAGTTTCCAACCGATTTCTCATACACAAACAGCAGCTGACTGGCGTTGCCTGGTGAAATGTTGTTGTGATGCCTCCTGTAAGGAGGAGAAATGCGTACCATCATGTTTCCGACTTTGATAAAGGTCGGATTGTAGCCTATCGCCATTGCGGTTTATCGTATCGCGACATTGCTGCTCACATTGGTCGAGATCCAATAAATGTTCGCAGAATATGGAGTCCGTGGGTTCAGGAGGGTAATACGGAACGCCGTGCTGGATCCCAACGGCCTCGTATCACTAACAGTCGAGACGACAGGCATCTTACCCGCATGACTGTAAATGACCGTGTAGCCACATCTCGATCCCTGAGTCAAGAGATGCGGACGTTTGCAAGACAACAACCGTCTGCACGAACAGTTCGACGACGTTTGCAGCAGCATGGACTATCAGCTCGGAGCCCATGGCTGCGGTTACCCTTGACGCTGCATCACAGACAGGAGCGCCTGCGATGGTGTACTCAACGACGAACCTTGGTGAAAGAATGGCAAAACGTCATTTTTTCGGATCAATCCAGGTTCTGTTTACGGCATCATGATGGTCGCATCCGTGTTTGGCGACAGCGCCGTGAACGCACATTGGAAGCGTGTATTCGTCATCGCCATACTGGCGTACCACCAGGTGTTATGGTATGTGGTGCCACTGGTTACGCGTCTGGGTCACCTGTTGATCGCATTGACGGCACTTTGAACAGTGGACGTTACATTTCAGATGTGTTACGATCCGTGACACTACCCTTCATTCGGTCCCTGCGAAACCCTACTTTTCAGCAGGATAATGCACGACGGCATGTTGCAGGTCCTGTGCGGGCCTTTCTGTATACAGAAAATGTTCGACTACTGCCCTGGCCAGCACATTCTCCAGATCTCTCACCAATTGAAAACGTCTGGTCAATGGTGGCTGAGCAACTGGCTCGTCACAATACGCCTGTCACTACTCTTGATGAACTGTGGTATCGTGTTGAAGCTACATGGGCGGCTGTACCTGTACACGCCATCCAAGCTCTGTTTGACTCAATGCCCAGGCGTATCAAGGCCGTTATTACTACCAGAAGTGCTTGTTCTGGGTAGGATCTATGCACGCAAATTGCGTGAAAATGTAATCACATGTCAGTTCTAGTATAATATATTTGTCCAATGAATACCCGTTTATCATCTGCATTTCTTCTTTGTGTAGCAATTTTAATGGCCAGTAGTGTACATAATGAATGTAAGAGTGTAGACTGCAGACACATGGTTGACGACATATGCAACATTTTATACTTTTATGGATATGGTGTGTGTTCTTTCTGACATGTCCAAAAGAACGGTCACCATATCCATATGAGTATATAGTTCTGCCAATACTGACCATGACCTTCTGTGTGGATGCACACATATTACCCGGACTCTTACGGGACTTGGTAAGAATGTCTTCCGCGAGCAATGAGTGTCTTGGGTAGGGACACTACGACTGTAGTATGTGGACATATAAGGTGAGAATGTGGGTCTCGCAGGAGGCGTGCACGAGATAGTCCCTGCAGTCGCACTATCCTCTGTGCCAGCGGTGGCTCAGATGGAGCCGGCATGGTAGTTCAGCGTGTTCGGTCAGAGGGTTAGCCGCCGTCTGTAATAAAAAAAAACCTGAGTGAATGGATCAATAATGAACTTCAATGGACATCAGGGGACGGCCGTCACGAACAATTGCAACGAACAATAACGAACAAAATGAGATAAAAAAAAAGAAAAATGATGGATAGAGCGTCTGTCATGTAAGCAGGAGATCCTGGGTTCGAGTCCCGGTCGGAGCACACGTTTTCACCTGTCCCTGTTGATATATATCAATGCCTGCCAGCAGCTGAAGGTATTAATATATAATTCTAATGTGGAAATTTTGGTCTGATAGTGAGTCGTGTTCGGAGAGTCTAATAGTATGGTGACCGCTCGCGACAAGCGGGAAATTTGCGTTTGTGTCCCTGTCCAGTACGAAGTTTCATTGTCGTCATTCCATTACATAACTGATGGTTGTCCACATTCGCAACTGCGAATATATTTCGAATATTTCATAACGGCTATAGACGCCGCAGTGGCTGTTCCTTCGGAAATTCATGCGTCCCCGAAGGAACTTTACCCATCACACGGAATAAGGAATTATAATTTCCGAAGTTAAAAAAAATAATAGGTGAGTGCTCTTTATAAGCTTTATCATTTTCGTTCGTAAACTCAAACCTGTATTTACATAGCTCGCTTAGCCAATATTGAGGACTATATACTTTCACATGCTGTCGTCAAATAAGAGTGTTGTTTATGCGATTGCAGTCTTTCTCGGAGTATTCCAGTGATGAATTCTTCTCGGGATATCAGCTCAGTGGTGGCGTCGTCTTCTGGCGAAGATGATGTGTACGAAACTCATCGAAACGTTGCGGCAAGACGTCGCCACCACTCAGCTGATAACCGGAGAAGAATTCATCAACAGTGTTGTTGCATAAAATGAGTTACAGTTGTAATATCTGTGGAGGTCGATGCGAAAACGTTTTTTTGTTTTCTTTATCGATCATTTTTATAGTGTGGGTGAGATCAGAATTACTGCTCCGATGCCTTAACTAGTTTTGGAACGAAACTGATATTTCCTCAGGGTTATTTCTACTGATTGTCTAGTAAATGGTTCTCTAAAAGCATGACATTCAAGTTGGAAGGATCTGCGATAGCTAAACTATAATATAGCTTTTTAATTCTGTTTATGGTCACACTTATTTTTACAATGATAGCCTATTTCGTACTTTACTGAACATCTTCAGATCAACTAAAAGTGTTATGTTTATCTTGGTATTAACCAATTAGGACGACTTAATCAGGTAACAGCTTTAATCCTTCCTCTTGTTTGTTGTTTCCTTTTTTCTAGTAATCTTCTATCACCTTGCCATGTTATCTTCTTATTTCTTGTGCCATATTGTTCTTGATTTCTTATTTACTGTATGCTGAAAATCTTTAAAATTCCCTATTTTACCCTTAAAACAGTCTGTTATTGTTGTTTCTTATTTTCTGATGTTCTATCTATCTACTTATTTTCTTATTCCTGTAGTTCATGGCGCAGTCCATGGCACTATTGTTTTATTTTTTTCCAAAAACACAGATTAGTCTCTTTCATAGGCTGATTCATTCATTCGGCAGAGCTTCACTTTGCCATAACTTCTGATAATTTCTATATATTTTGCTACATCTCTTGATTACTTTTCATACTCCAGTTGTTTTTAGTTGGGACTGCGCCATTTATTTTAGAGCATTGTTTTCAAGTATCTCTTCTCTTTCCAGATTATCGTTCATATTATGCATTAACATGCATAATTTTAAAAACACTCTGGTCCTACCACTGTGGTACATTGTTTTGTGTTTGTGTTTCTGGAGATGCATCTCTTGTTGTAGATATTTTAATTAAAGCATCTATTCTTTCAGTTTTCCTAACTCTTACATCAGTTGCATGTTTTTCTTTTTCGCTCTGCTTGATGGTTTCTTCAAGTGATTTAAATTTACTCACTCTGTTTTATCTGTTTGTATTTCTATGTAATTTTGGTGCACTTCTTAAATCTGTCATAAATTTTGTTTCTCAGAAGAAATTCTGATATCACTTCTATTGACTTTTATTGACTAATGGCTTGTGTCAGATTTTCTGAAAATATTACAAGATCAACTGCCAAAGATAGACAGTATACCATAATTTAATTTCAATTCTCTCCCAGAATTATTGGTTCAGTTTTGTGTTTTGCTACCTCCAAATTCCAGGTCCTTACAATTTATAATAAAATACCGTAAATACTTTTCCTTTGAGTCAGATTAAGAGTTTCAGACAAGGTGTAAAGCTTGTCGCTTCGATATGGTCTCAAGTGTGCATGTGTGTGTGTGTGTGTGTGTGTGTGTGTGTGTGTGTGTGTGTGTGTTTATAGGCTGTCCATGACCGCCGAACGATCTGTAGGTGAATCGATCGTTCGGTAGGTGAATTCCTGCGACCATCCATAATTCAAACAAGCTGTCAGAGCGCCAGCCGCTGCAAGGGAACACGGTTCGGCCCCTCCTCCTCCTTTCAGTAGACGCTGAGATAAGACCAGCCACCTGTCTCCCGCATCCGCGTATCGGCTGGCTGGCATGCCTCCCTATAGGCGGTGCCTTGATCAACGCTTTTGCCTTCAACGCACTGCTGCTCACGTCACAAAACCCGCCGCGTCTGAGCACTCATCTCATTTTGTCTCTTGCTGTATCTTCTTGCAACTTCTCAGTCCGTCATTACTGAAGGACGGCAAAGCGACTTCCATGTGAGACTTCTGGACGAAATAGCGTAGACAAAATGTAATTTATGATGTAGAGAAATGTTATTTATAAGGTGAATTCTGTGAAAGTACGGTGCTAGAGTAACCAAATCACGCCCGCCATTGCTCAGAAAGGAATGTCTCTAGAGGAAACCAGTCACTAAGAACATATAACAAGATTTTTGCACAAAGTGTGCTATGTAACTAGGACATTCGTACCCCGTACTTTGAAGTAGCAAGTGCTTCAAGGACAAAGAAAGAGATTGTGTTAGGCTCATAATGTCTCTGACATGTTTACAGTTTCCGTAAACAGTTTATATACTCTTGGTGACGTCGCACAGAGGCGCCTGTTGGACCGTGACTTACAGAACGGAATCCTCGGACGTCATGAAAGGGGCCAGACACAGATTGCACCGTCAGCGGCCTCGTATGTTCCACGAAGAGTCGTTTCAGTGTTGTAGCTATGGTTTCGAAACAAGAGATAAGTGAATGAAGGAATATGCTTTCCAAGATATGCAAAGCTGAATCCCGAGAATGGCTCCCAATGTAGTTTGGAGTATAGAAAAAGTAAAATCTAGTAAAATCACAGGAACAAAAAAATGGTTCAAATGGCTCTGAGCACTATGCTACTTAACTGCTGAGGTCATCAGTCCCCTAGAACTTAAAACTACTTAAACCTAACTAAGCTAACGACATCACACACATCCACGCCCGAGGCAGGATTCGAACCTGCGACCGTAGCGGTTGCGCCGTTCCAGACTATAGCGCCTAGAACCGCTCAGCCACAACGGCCGGCCATCACAGGAACAATCCGTACAGCAACCCCCCCCCCCCCCCCCAACCCACCACATATACTTTTGCTGACGTAATGACGTAGATGTTTAAGACCTGGCAGAACTGAACTGCAGAAATAAAGGAGTTCTACCTGTCATATCTTCTTCTGCAATCAGATTAAACTGACGTCACCCAATAATCTTCTGCTTCCTGGACAGTGCAGGCAATGATTCTTTCTAACTGTAGGGAATTCAGTTACCGAGATAAGTAAATTAATTGATTAATGAAGAGAACGAGAGGGGAGGTGGGAGGCGGGAGGGGCGAGTACAGACCAGTAACAGAAGGACAGTGGTAATTAAATCTGATATATCACTAACGAAACACAGAAATGAGAGGCAATTTGGCAGCCTACAGTTTTGGACTATACAGACTTGCCGCGGGTCAAGCCAAATGTACATGAAAAGATACAAAAATACTGGTACATTTCCAGTCCCCAGTGAGAACATTAAGCAAAAAATCGGAGAAAAATATTGAGAATTTAGAATCAAGAACGAAAATAACGAGCCATGAGCAACCACGTCAAGCAAACAGCTGATTCCTCGTGGCGCAAATCGGAGAATTGCTGTTGAATAACGGGCGGATGTGCTACGAGCTTTTTCTACCGCCAAAGTTTTGCATAAAGCTGAACCACACTGTCCACAGCTGGTCCCAAGGTGGTAGAAACAAATACATGCGTCGCAAAAAAGCAGCAGCTGGCGCTCTAGTGCTAGTCTCAAAGTGGTGGCTACCAAGAACAGCAGTGAACTGAGACTGACAGTTTTGTTACCTCGGACGCCGCACAAATGTGAGCTTTTCTGAGAGAAAAAGGTTCCTGAAGCCATCTTAAATGGAGGAGGACACGACGATGGTCGCTTAGGCCTCTCTGCCGGGCGTGCAGAGCGAGCCGCGCGACCGCATGTCCTGGGCTGGTGCCAACTGTCCTGCAGCAATGCCGTTGCTCTGGGTTGAATTTGATACCAACGGCCTATGGAGCTTCTTTAGATTTACGCCATCTTAAATATTTTATGATTAAATGAATAGCGCTCACGAAAATATCTCCGGCCCAATCCTCCACTTGGGCAAGCCATCAGTGGCTTCATTTACCTCAGGACAATTGCTTTTAATGTGTAAATAAGCGTATCAAATTCGACGAATTTTTAATTACCAGTGTGAACTAAACACACAGAAGGAATTTTTGTTTTACGTGCCTTTTTGTAAACCGAGAGGGGCGCGCTCTCTGCTCGTAGTTTCTTTCGTTTTTAGTCATTGTTCTCGGCAGCCAGACCGTTGTCGTGCCGTTTCTTTAGTCCGAATAGCAGCTTCTGAGCATGAGGGACAGTCATCTGTTGCGCAACGAATTATAATCAAGTTTATCACGACAGAGCGTTAAACCTCTCGAAATTTGAAAAGATTTGCGGCACAGTTCGAGGCCAACACCCTGAAAAAGACTCAGTTCTTCGCATGGCACTAAACAGTTTTTACGAGGTCGAGTTTAGATCGCAGCTCAGGACGTTGCCCGAGGACCAATATGACATAAGAGAATACCCACATCATTAGTCCACGCCGAATAAGAGTTCCTGAAATTGCTACGTATGGTAACGCTAGGGTCAACAATACTGGCATCCTTGGATTTCAGTAAGTGTCCGCACGTGCGAGCCTCATCTTCTGATTGCAGAGCACTAATTTCATTGTCTCCAGGTGTGCAAACGGCTACTGACACCGGATTGTGGCAAGGGATGAAACGCGGGTGCCCCTTTACAACCCAGAATCGGAAAAAAAAATCTGTCTGGAATGGCACAAAAAGGACGAATCTGCACCGTCAAAGCTAAAACCCTCTCTCCGCGGTTATGGCTTTTGCAATAGTTTTTTTTTTACTTTAAAGGAGTTCTTATCATCCATTTCCTCCATGAACGTCGTACTGTGAACGCTGCATACTATCGCCAACTTTTGGACCAATTAAAGCATGTATATCGTCAGAAAAGGTGCCCGTTAAAATGAGGGATATTATGGTGCTTCATGACAACGCTCGGCCTCACAAAGCTACCTTAACTCAACAAGAAATTCGAGAATTGTTCTCGACCTCACCAGAACATGCTCCCTTGAGTCCAGACTTATCACCCTGCGATTTTCATTTGTGTGGTCCACTAAAGGAACTAGTCGGAGGACACAGCTCTGACGATGATCGCGCCATCGAAGTTTTCTTGCGCAACTGGCTGCTGCCACAGGCACGTTCATTTTACGATAATGGGATCAACATGCAAGCTTACTACTTTCTTTTATAATCTTGACTTTAATAAAAATGGCAAGGTACTGTTAATCAGAACACAAGGATAAGTTGTGATCTAAATGACAATAGATTTATTCATTCTTAAAATCACAAGACAAACAAACAAAAAAAAAAGACTGAAGAACCATCACACAAACATTTTCATTTGACAAACGCTTTTACTAATTTGGGTTCTATGGTGGACAAAATGATCATCTCGGGATCGACACACGACGCTAACCAGAACACCAATCGCTATATCTGGCTTCATACCCGCGAATCCGGGTTATGCAACAAAAACTACGCCACCACCAAGAATCTATACTTTACTATTCAAACAAGAAAAATATGTTTCGAAAGACCAGGATGTTGAGAAACATATATTGGAGCCCTACGCCGTAACAGCGAACACTTTACCCTTCTGCTGGTCAGGGCGGCACACCATGATCCGTTCAGCGACTGAAGTCTTGGACGGCTGCAATCTGTTATTAATGGCGCACACCCGAAAAATGCAAGTACACGGTCTCCGGTTAATTCGGAACGCAGGTACTTCCCTAAGAGCCTCTGAAACGCCGGTGGATTCCAGTGTGCAGGTGGACCCGTTTGCTGGTCTGCCAAACCAATTTGACTCCGTGCCATGACTGTGCGTGACGGAATATGTCAGATGTTAAGACGGCCGACTGAAGACAAATAAGCACACCCACGCATCACTCGTTGTGTGCATGACGCTAGAAACAGTACCTCTGATGACTCAGAAGGTGACTGGCACTGGGTCTAAGTGGCACACTAGCAAATGACGCAAGTCTCACCTTTTAGTTAGAGACCTGCAGGTCTTTGCTAGAGAAGCACCAGTACCTTCCTCCTCAGCTCAGTAGCAAAGCACATTTACATCTTAGACTTCCCCCACTTCACAAGCCAATCACACGCTGGAGCAAAGCATTCGAAGCTGGGAGAGCGTCCTGTCCTCTGCATACACCGATTTGACCAATCACAGACTTCAAAGTTAATTGGGAGAAAAGGGAAAAAGATTCAGCTTTGCGGCCTCTTTCCAATGCGTTTACGCCATGTCTTTTGCTAACAACGCCGTCCGCTGTGGCCGAGCGGTTCTAGGTGCTTCAGTCTAGAACTGCGCTGCTGCTATGGTCGCAGGTTTGAATCCTAACTCGGGCATGGATGTGTGTGTCATGTTCTTAGGTTAGTTAGGTTTAAGTAGTTCTAAGTCTAGGGGACTGATGACTTCAGATATTAAGTCCCATAGTGCTTAGAGCCATTTTTTGCTAACAACGTGGCCAGGTTGGAACCACAGCCCTCCATAAAAAGCTTCTTATCTCTCCTGTTGCGTCCATTTTGAAGTTTCCAAAGAACGACCTTAAACTCGCTAAAAGCCTTGTGCTTTCACGATTATGTTTTGTAACAGTCTGGACGTCTGGGCGCCAGTGACCTGTCCCACAGAAATGTGCATAACGCACACAGATATCCCGTTGGATTCCTGCTTAACAAGGCCCCATCCTCTGCTTTATTGCCGGTCTACAATGCGCTGGCCACTGCAGCGGCGACTTCTCGGTACTAGACAGTCTACCTCGATGCAGATGCCAACCGACTGGTGCCAACCAATGTGCCTGCACAATGAGACCACAGAACTCGGCCGTCCTGAAATGTTTCCAGCCAAGTTCCGCAGAAAAAAGGCGCTTCTCTCGGCCCACCTTTACCGTGCTTTTACTTCAGTCGTCTAAATCAGCACCCTACTCCTTTCAACGGAGGTAAAGCTTACCGGAATTGCTTCCCTAGAGCACACAAGCAAGAGCATTAACCAGTGCCCACCATTTCATCATGATGTATGAAGTCAAATTGCAATAAAGATCCTATTCCCTAAGAACATGAAGCAGCATAACAATAAATCAGAAGTGAGAGTGCTCCGCAATCTCTCAAACAAACTGGCTATCCGCTGCGAAAAATGTGTTTTCCGTTCAGGAAACAATACAGAAGAACAAGTCTGCGTGGATAAATTTTTCTGAAGCTTCAATAATCCCATGTGGAGTTCTCTGGCCTCCCATCAGGCGCCTCCGCAGGTGAGGGATAGGGGAAAGCTCATCAGATATGACGCGTACCAAGAAAATAAAATACTCTGGGTGGACCAAAATCAGCACTGCTACCTTGTAGTAGGTAGAGGTATCTACAAAGGCTAACGGAGGAACACCTCTACAGAAAAAGCCCACGTCCTCCAGGTTGGGAGTTGTATGTAAGGCCAATAACCAAGCTACGGAAAACTCTAGTATTACGAGTATCTCACATATGCCTCGGATAAAAAATGGACCCCAAAATATGATGACCTTTCTGTGGAAATCAAACATAAGAGTTGGAACATGGAGTGTACAGAGTATGTTTAAAGCAGATCCTTCTGAAGGCTCAGCATAACAACTAGACATTAACAATGTAGCAATAGCAGCAATACGGGAAACACTACTATTAGGATGGAATACACACGATATGGACAAGTACACAATATTCAACAGTTGTAAAGGAAAAGGTTATCACGAATTTGGAACGGCCTTCTACAGGGTGTTTCAAAAATGACCGGTATATTTGAAACGGCAATACAAACTAAACGAGCAGCGATAGAAATACACCGTTTGTTGCAATATGCTTGGGACAACAGTACATTTACAGGCAGACAAACTTTCGAAATTACAGTAGTTACAATTGTCAACAACAGATGGCGCTGCGGTCTGGGAAACTCTATAGTATGATATTTTCCACATATCCACCATGCGTAGCAATAATATGGCGTAGTCTCTGAATGAAATTACCCGAAACCTTTGACAACGTGTCGGCGGAATGGCTTCACATGCAGATGAGATGTACTGCTTCAGCTGTTCAGTTGTTTCAGGATTCTGGCGGTACACCTGGTCTTTCAAGTGTACTCACAGAAAGAAGTCACAGGAGTTCATGTCTGGCGAATAGGGAGGCCGATCCACGCCGCCTCCTGTATGTTTCGGATAGCCCAAAGCAATCACACGATCATCGAAATATTCATTCAGGAAATTAAAGACGTCGGCCGTGCGATGTGGCCGGGCACCATGTTGCATAAACCACGAGGTGTTCGCAGTGTCGCCTAAGGCAGTTTGTACCGCCACAAATTCACGAAGAATGTCCAGATAGCGTGATGCAGTAATCGTTTCGGATCTGAAAAATGGAAGAAATGGCGGCCCAGACCAGTACTCTTTGAGGATGCAGGGACGATGGGACTGCAACATGGGGCTTTTCAGTTCCCCATATGTGCCAGTTCTGTTTATTGACGAAGCCGTCCAGGTAAAAATAAGCTTCGTCAGTAAACCAAATGCTGCCCACATGCATATCGCCGTCATCAATCCTGTGCACTATATCGTTAGCGAATGTCTCTCGTGCAGCAATGGTAGCGGCGCTGAGGGGTTGCCGCGTTTGAATTTTGTATGGATAGAGGTGTAAACTCTGGCGCATGAGACGATACGTGGATGTTGGCGTCATTTGGACCGCAGCTGCAACACGGCGAACGGAAACCCGAGGCCGCTGTTGGATCACCTGCTGCACTAGCTGCGCGTTGCCCTCTGTGCTTGCTATACGCGGTCGCCCTACCTTTCCAGCACGTTCATCCGTCACGTTCCCAGTCCGTTGAAATTTTTCAAACGGACCCTTTATTGTATCGCTTTTTGGTCCTTTGGTTACATTAAACCTCCGTTGAAAACTTCGTCTTGTTGCAACAACACTGAGTTCTAGGCGGTGGAATTCCAACACCAGAAAAATCCTCTGTTCTAAGGAATAAACCATGTTGTCTACAGCACACTTGCACGTTGTGAACAGCACACGCTTACAGCAGAAAGACGACGTACAGAATGGCGCACCCACAGACTGCGTTGTCTTCTATATCTTTCACATCACTTGCAGCGCCATCTGTTGTTGAAAATTGTAACTACTGTAATTTCGAAAGTTTGTCCGCCTGAAAATGTACTGTTGTCCAAAGGATATTGCAACAAACGGTGTATTTCCATCGCTGCTCGTTTAGTTTTTATTGCCGTTTCAAATATACCGGTCATTTTTGAAACACCCTGTATGTACTAAATGATATTCTACCTACAGTAATAAAGTTTGAAGCCATTGATGAAAGACTATGCTGAATCAGGTCTAAGTGGTTCAACTTATCACTAATAAACTGCCATGCACCAACTAATGACAAAGATATGTAATAAAGCATAACTTCTATGAAAACTTATCAGATCTGTGGAACAAACTACCAAAACATGATATAAAGATGGTAATAGGCGATTTTAATGGAGAAATAAGAAAAGAGGATATTTTCAGAGCAACTATTGGAAAAGTCCCCTTCTCTCCAATACAGGTTTAGAAAGAATTGTGAGGAAACTGAAACTGGAACTTGCTGGGATCCTCCAAGAAAGCAAAATTAACCTGTTAGCATCCGCAGATGACATAGTACTCGTAGGAAACAGTGAAATAGAGATTAGACAATTATTTGTGGAGCTTGTAACAGAAGCATCAAGACTTGGCCTGAAAGTAAATAACGAGAAAACGAAATACATGATAGTTCAAAGATGTAGAGATCAGTGGGATAACTAATCACATCTAATAGTTGGTGAACACAAATTCGAGCGTGTTGAACAGTTCAAATTTTTGGCATCAGTGACAGATGAACAAAATCAGAGACAGTTAAAAATAAAAGCGAGATTGCAGAATCTTAACAGAGCCTATTATGCAATACAAAACCTCTTAGGGTCCGAACAGCTGACTAGGAAAACTGAAACAAAGTTGTATAACACAGTCATCAGACCAGTTCTAATCTATGAGACAGAAACAAGGAGCCTAACGAAAACAGAACACCACCTTTTACAAGTGTTTGAGAATAAAGTTTATAGTAATATCTTTGGTATATATTACCACAATAAATCACAATGCTGGAAGAGAAGACATAAGATAGAAATCCAGGAGGTATCATAACAACCAGTGATAGTAAACGTAATAAATGCTAGATGACTGCAATGGGCTGGACATCTGATGAGAATGAAAGAAGACCAAATTGTGTTAAGAATATTCAGGGAGAAGCCATGCGGCAAAAGACCAAGGGGAGACCCAGGAGTACTTGGCATAATGAAATTGATTGCATGTGCCAAAGACTGGGAATAAATAACTGGCAAGTGGAAGCACAAGACAGGAGAATCTGGAGGAATCATGTGAGATTGGCACGGGAGCTTTGAGTCCCTTAGAAGCCTACTACCACTTCAACAAACTTATAAAAGTATTGCTGTTTATAGTATTTGAGCCACCCTCGTAATTGGTGTACAAACATATGTCTTCTACCATTTAACTCGTAATTGCATTGGCCGAAAAAAACCTCGGCTCTTTAACAGGCCACATCTGAAACACGATGCTCAGCTTCTTAGGGTGGAGAGGAAAAGAGGAACAATCCCCCTGTTTCCACCAAGGTTTTCGGGAGTTTTCTCTTGATCATCTGGCTAAAACTGGAACTGGAATTACTCTCCCAATTATTTCGGATTGAGGATGCCCCACTCCTAGCCTGCTGGGGTGTTTAGCTGTAAAGTACAAAAGTCTGTAACATTGCACACATTTGATATTCAAGAGAAGACAATGAAAAATGTTTAAAAAATGAAATATCGTTGGGAGGAAGCAGGTTGTAGGCGACAGACTCGTGATCTCGAGAGGCCTCACATTATAAGGTCGTAAGAAATTTCATATCTTCATTGGTGGTCAAAGAAATTCTGTTAATGCCCATGAAGTACTCGAGCTGCATAGAAGGACCGATATTCCTTTTCATCTATGAAAATGGACACACGTGTGGACCTTCTCACGAAGACGAATTTCTATCAGGTGGTCTCGTTCGCCGCATGCTCTGGGCAGCGAGGTCTGCAGATAAGGTCTGCAGACAAACTGCAGGTCATGAACCGGCACCAAATCTCTCTCAGGGATGGGATTGCTTGCCGTCAGAGATCTGGAAGTACTTCACAGAGAGTATGTTACAGTGAGTGGACAAAATAGTGTGAACACCTGACACATACACAGCATTTATTAATAAGCAGTTGGCCTTTGTGAAGAGCTGCAGTTGTTCGAAGAATAGATTCGTAAAGTGTCTGAGTAGTTTACAACGGAATGTTTACCCATTCTTGTATCAAAACATTTGCGAATTGCTTCAACGATGTCGGAGCTGGAAATTTGCGCCTAACTCTGTGCTCTAAAACTTCCAATAACGGATCAATGATGCGGAGGTCTGGCGACTGTGCTGGGCCGGGAAGATTATAGATGATATACTGATGCTCCGCAAACCGCGCCTGAAGCTTTTTGGTTGTGTGTATGGCCGCATTATTATTTGGAATGTGATTGCGTTAGGAGACAAAATCCAGCGAGTGAGGCTAATGGTAGGACTAGCTGGATATCACGATTTAGCCTCCCAAATCATAGTGGATCCTACTCCATGGTTGACTGTAGCAAACAGGCGGTCCATATGGAAGACTCCTTTTTGATGATGATGATGATGTCTGGTTTGTGGCGCGCTCAACTGCGCTGTCATCAGCGCCTGTACCAAGTTCCAATTTTTACATAGTTAAATTTTTACGCAGTCCAATCTTGCCACTGTCACGAAAGATGATAATGATGATGATGATGATGAAATGACGAGGGCAACACAAGGACCCAGTCTCCGGGCAGAGAAAATCCCCAGCCCGCCCGGGAATCGAACCCGGGACCCCGTGCTCCAGAGGCATCAACGCTAGGCGCTAGACCACGGGCTGTGGACGACTTCTTTTTGGTGTTCTCTATACGTAAACCCGGCCGTTTGTAGGAAACAATGTAAACGGTGATTCACCAGACTATGCGACATTCTTCCAGTCACCAAGCGTTCAGGTTTCATGATCGTGAACGACTTCTTTCGCAGGTTTGCATTGGCTTTTGTTGTTAAGGGTTTCACAATTGCAGCCCTTCGATAAATCTTAGCCCTGTGAAGATCCAGCAGCACGGTTTTTTTCCACACAGTTTATTCAAGTGAGTTCTGAATTGTGCACCCACTTTTGTCGCGGTAGTTTTATGTTGTCTGGCAACAGTTCTTTTTAATGCTCGTTAGGCAATGCCAGTTAAGTTCGGATTTCGCCCGCTATTCTGCTTCGCCAATGATGTTGATTTGCGATGTTTTGTGTGTGCTATCATTATCATGGAGATTATCACTCGTGTAACGTGAAATAATTCATCCGTTTTCTTCACGGATGCTTCTGCTAATCGTGCACCAATGAGATGCCCATTTTGAAGGTCTGATAGATGACACCTTTCACCGACAGCTTGTGTTAACCGTCGCAGAACAAAGCGTATAATTCACTGACAGACAACTTCCAAGACCTGACACACCAACTGTACACTGCAGCCGCGTGGCAGTTCTTACACGTACGTAGTGGTGCCAACTTGCATTTATGCTAAATTTTTGATAGTGTTGTTTATTTATAAATACCGTGGCATACTCCGCGCCTTCTACCGTGATGTATCGGTTATGCTCGTTGCCTTCGACGTGCGAGTCGTCAGTTCAGTTTTTTCTCCCAAAACTATTTATTATGGAACATGTGTGATTTGCGGAACGTTGGATGACTTACTTATGTATGGAATATTGTAAGTTGCTAGAATGTTCTATGTATGTATAAACAGCACTCACGTCAGTGGCTAGCACACTGGACTCGCGTTCGCGAGGACGACCGTTCAAACTCGCGTCCGGCCATTCTGATTTACGTTTTCCGTGATTTCCCTAAACGCTTCAGGTAAATGGCGAGATTTTTCCTCTGAAAGGGCGCAGCCTATTTCCTTCCCAACCCTTCCCTAATCTGAGCTTCCGCCCCGTCTCTAATCACTTCGGCCGGCCGGAGTGGCCGAGGGGTTCTAGGCGCTACAGTCTGGAACCCTGCGACCACTACGGTCGCAGGTTAGAATACTGCCTCGGGCATGGATGTGTGTGATGTCCTTAGGTTAGTTAGGTTTAGGTAGTTCTAAGTTCTAGGGGACTGATGATCTCAGAAGTTAAGTCCTATAGTGCTCAGAGCCATTTGAACCATTTTTAATGACTTCGTTGTGGACGGGGCGTTAACTCTAATCTCCTCCTCCTCCTCCAATAGCACTCTCTGCTGTGACATTTTTATTTATGCTCAATGAATGTGCTTTCAGTGTGATCTGTTATTATCCGTTTATATCCTTATCTTTCAACTGGAATTCAAGTCTGTGGGTTCCACGTGACATACATCTTTAAAAGAAGTGCTTGATAGGCGTTCTCTGCATCGCCTTCTCTAAATGTGATACTCGCTCTGATTCCATTGCGTTCAGCTTCATTATTATACGTACATAGACTGTTCTAGCAAATTACAATATTCAATAAGAATCTAAATCCAAGAACCTTAAAAAACTCACAAATGTTACGTGATTAATGTTGCGAAGATAGAACTGCACATTGCAAAACAGTGACCTTGTCTCAGCTTGCCCTTTTGTCACATGATATCCTACAAACCATGTTTAGAAGGCAACAGTCAGATTCCACACTCCTAGGTTTTGTAAGGCAAGGGCCATGCAACAGCTTTGCTGACAATGGAAATATCTGCTATGTGAAAAGCACAAACACAAGTCAATACATTTATATAGACTCATCTTTCCCTGATAAAGAGAAGGCAGCATTCAGCAGTTTCAAATGGTTTAAATTACTTGGTTACATAATTGCATATAATTACTGTACATACTTTGTACTTAAGTAAATAATGTAGGGTGTGCTTGTAATGTGATCCTTGGATTTGCTGGATACCTAATCATTGAAATAGAAGTCATGCGAAAACGAGCTCTTGCAAGTAGTTCCTAATTTAAATTTAAAGCACATCAGCAGAAAAAATATGTTGGGCTGGTGTAATTGAATCAAAACGCCTCATAGTAGAATTAAGTTATAAAGACGTTAAGAACAACTGCAAAGTAAGTCTTTATTTTATTATGAAGACACCATTCAGTTTCGATCTTTGTAGTGCCAGAAAGTATGTCTCATATTTCGTGCAAACACGACATTAAATGAAGGGAGGGGTGTGAAACTGTGGCAAAACATGGAGTTATTCCTAATTACGTAACTCTGATAGCATGTCATAAATTAGTACTGATTTTAATTTTCCGTGGTTATGAATAAAATTATGTATTAAATGCAAAGTGAAAATAGTGTAATGCAAAATGGACATGAAAGTACTTGTTTTGTGTTTTGATGAGCGTTCGTAGTTCCGTTGCATAGTGTTTTGTTTTTTAATTGCAACGAAAATGTGTGTAAAATTATGTAATGTATTTAGGTTTAAGTATTTAAATCTTATAAAATTGTAAACGAATTGTGGCCATGTTTAGGAATTATTTTCATTAATGTAGTGTCACGTGACGCGACTCAGGACTGGGGATATGAACGTGAAAGTGGGGCTGTTGGTCGTTGTCCGTTGCAATGGTAAGCTCGGAGCGACAAAGTGCCTCGAGTGTAAGCATGGACGCCAGTGTATGCGAATAAACAGTGAAGGAACAATATGAAAGTGTGTAGGTGCGAGACAATAAACCATGTGTACAATTGCACCGATCATCATTTATACAGACCGGATTTATTTGTGAACTTCAAAGGCATGGCCACAAAGTTAGATCTGAACTTGTGTAGTGTACCTCGTTTTTGCCCAAGGTCGTGGTATAGACAGTTTTGTATTCAGTTCACTACTGTTCAAAGGCTAGACAATATATAACTCAATATTAGGGGCGCAAATGCAACCGTTCACTACCAACCCCTCTTTGCAGATGAGCCACGTGTAAAATAGATAGTGAATGAGCCCGAGTAGAGTTGCAAATTTCCGGAAAGCGTTTGACACTGTGCCGCACTGCAAATTGTTAACGATGGTACGAGCAGACGATTTAGGTTCCCATACTTGTGAGTACCTCGAAGACTCTTTATATAATAGGACCCAGTGCGTTGTTGTCGAGTGTTCATCAGAGACAAAGGTAACATCGGGAGTGACCCACGGATTATGTGTTAGGAACGCTCTTATTTTCTCTACATACATAAATGATCTGGCTGTCCGCTGACGACGCCGTGGTGTACGAGGTTTCGTCCTTGAGTGACTGTAGAGGGATACAAGTTGAGTTATACAGAATGTCTAGTAGGTGTGGTGAATGGCAGCATGCTCTAAATATAGGAAAATGTAAGTTAATACGGATGAGTAGGAAATACACTATTACTAATATGCTGCTGAACAAAGTCATATAGATGAAATATCTAGGTAGGGGTAACGTTGCAAAGCACCATGAAACGGAATGACCGTGTTAGGTTGATAGTAGGGGAGGCGAATGCTCGACTTCGTTTTGTGGGGACAATTTTGGGAAAGCTCGTCTGTAAAGGAGACGGGTAGAAAAACGTGACCCGATTAGATGAGTCCCGATATCAGTTGGCAAGAGCTGATGGTAGGGTTCGAGTGCGGTACAGACTACACGAAGCCATGGGCCCAAGTTGTCAACAATGCACTGTGAACGCTGGTATGGACTGTGTTTTCATGGAATGGACTGGGTCCTCTGATCCATCTGAACCGATCATTGACTGGACCATTTGCAGAGACCATTTGCAGTCATTCATAGACTTTATGTTCCCAAACAACAATGGAATTTTTATGGATGACAACGCGCCACGTCACAGGGCCACAATTGTTCGCGATTGGTTTGAAGAGCTTTAATCCGGTCGAACGACAGTTCATGCACAGAATACTGCACTGACAATACTTTCGCAATTATGGAGGGCTATAGAAGTAGCGTAACTCAAAATTTCTATAGGGGGCTTCCAGAACCTTGTTGAATCAATGCCACGTCGTGGTTCTGCATTACGCCGGGAAAAGGAGGTCCGGCGACATATTAGGAGGCTTAGGGTAACTTTTGTGACAGTGTATCAACAGTGTCATGTAAAAGGGTCGCAGACAGTACCGCTCCTTCTTTCAAAACTGTGCGTCCGAGCGCTTTGAGGGAAATACACTCCTGGAAATTGAAATAAAAACACCGTGAATTCATTGTCCCAGGAAGGGGAAACTTTATTGACACATTCCTGGGGTCAGATACATCACATGATCACACTGACAGAACCACAGGCACATAGACACAGGCAACAGATCATGCACAATGTCGGCACTAGTACAGTGTATATCCACTTTTCGCAGCAATGCAGGCTGCTATTCTCCCATGGAGACGATCGTAGAGATGCTGGATGTAGTCCTGTGGAACGGCATGCCATGCCATTTCCACCTGGCGCCTCAGTTGGACCAGCGTTCGTGCTGGAAGTGCAGACCGCGTGAGACGACGCTTCATCCAGTCCCAAACATGCTCAATGGGGGACAGATCCGGAGATCTTGCTGGCCAGGGTAGTTGACTTACACCTTCTAGAGCACGTTGGGTGGCACGGGATACATGCGGACGTGCATTGTCCTGTTGGAACAGCAAGTTCCCTTGCCGGTCTAGGAATGGTAGAACGATGGGTTCGATGACGGTTTGGATTACCGTGCACTATTCAGTGTCCCCTCGACGATCACCAGAGGTGTACGGCCAGTGTAGGAGATCGCTCCCCACACCATGATGCCAAGTGTTGGCCCTGTGTGCCTCGGTCGTATGCAGTCCTGATTGTGGCGCTCACCTGCACGGCGCCAAACACTCATACGACCATCATTGGCACCAAGGCAGAAGCGACTCTCATCGCTTAAGACGACACGTCTCCATTCGTCCCTCCATTCACGCCTGTCGCGACACCACTGGAGGCGGGCTGCACGATGTTGGGGCGTGAGCGGAAGACGGCCTAACGGTGTGCGGGACCGTAGCCCAGCTTCATGGAGACGGTTGCGAATGGTCCTCGCCGATACCCCAGGAGCAACAGTGTCCCTAATTTGCTGGGAAGTGGCGGTGCGGTCCCCTACGGCACTGCGTGGGATCCTACGCTCTTGGCGTGCATCCGTGGGTCGCTGCGGTCCGGTCCCAGGTCGACGGGCACGTGCACCTTCCGCCGACCACTGGCGACAACATCGATGTACTGTGGAGACCTCACGCCCCACGTGTTGAGCAATTCGGCGGAACGACCACCCGGCCTCCCGCATGCCCACTACACGCCCTCGCTCAAAGTCCGTCAGCTGCACATACGGTTCACGTCCACGCTGTCGCGGCATGCTACCAGTGTTAAAGACTGCGATGGAGCTCCGTATGCCACGGCAAACTGGCTGACACTGACGGGGGCGGTGCACAAATGCTGCGCAGCTAGCGCCATTCGACGGCCAACACCGCGGTTCCTGGTGTGTCCGCTGTGCCGTGCGTGTGATCATTGCTTGTACAGTCCTCTCGCAGTGTCCGGAGCAAGTATGGTGGGTCTGACATACCGGTGTCAATGTGTTCTTTTTTCCATTTCCAGGAGTGTATGTTAAGGACAAACGGCGCTGAGAATCTCACGTTGCCTAGAATCCGTGTAACATTGATGAAGCCTAACTAGAAAATCAAAGCATAAATTTTGTATAACTAAATATATTTATACCGATAATGATTTTTAGGTATTATGTGTTGGACGATAACGACAAATAAAACTTCCGGACACTGGTGAGTATAGCAGAGCTTAAGGGAAGATAAAAACCCGTGTTTAAAAATGCGCTACAATTTTTTTCTGATCAACAAGTTGCGTAAGGTGGATCAGACTTAATTCGCTTCGCTTGATGTTTCCGAGTGTGTACCAAAGATAAATGGTACCAACAAGGCTCTCCAACGAGAGATACGAGGGGCGTTTGAAAAGCCCGTGCAAAAATAAAAACTACTTATATGTTTGGGGTGAACCTTTTTTATTTTACGACATAGTCTCCTTTTAGACTTATACACTTCGTCCAACGCTGTTATAATTTGTTGATCCCTCCCGAATAATAGGAATTGTCCAAGTCTGCAAAATAGCTATTAGTTGCTGCAATCACCTCCTCGTTTGAATAAATTCTTTGTCCCGCCAGCCATTTCTTCAAATTGGGGAACAAATAGTAGTCTGAGGGAGCAAAGTCTGGAGAATAGGGGGGATGTAATACGAGTTGGAATCCTATTTCCATTAATTTTGCGACCACAACTGCTGAGGTGTGTGCTGGTGCATTGTCGTGATGGAAAAGGACTTTTTTGCCGTCCAATCGCCGGCCTTTTTCTTGTAGCTCGGTTTTCAAACGGTCCAATAACGAAAAATAATATGTACCTGTAATAGTTTTACCCGTTTCCAAATAATCGATGAGGATTATCACTTGCGAATTCCAAAAGACAGTGGCCTTTCCGGCCGAAGGAATGGTCTTCGCCTTCTTTGGTGCAGTTTCTCCCTTGGTAACCCGTTGTTTAGATTATCCTTTGGTCTCAGGAGTATACTGATGTATCCATGTTTCATCCACAGTGACGACACGACACTTAAAGTCCTGCGGATTCTTCCTAAACAGCTGCAAACCATCCTTACAACACTTCACACGAGTCCGTATTTGGTCGAGCGTGAGCAATCGCGGAACCCATCTTGCGGATAGCTTTCTCATGTCCAAATGTTTATGCAAAATATTATGCACCCGTTCATTCGAGATGCCCACAGCACTAGCAATTTCACGCACCTGAACTCTTCTGCCATCTATCACCATATCATAGATTTTATCAATGATTTATGGAGTCATAACCTCCACAGGGCGTCCAGAACGTTCAGCATCACTTGTGCCCATATGGCCACTCCGAAAATTTTGAAACCACTTACAAACTGTTGTAATCGAAGGTGCAGAGTCACCGTAATGTTTATCAAGCCTCTGTTTAGTCTCCTGAGGCGTTTTGCTTTTCATAAAGTAATGTTTAATCATCACACGAAATTCTTTTTCGTCCATTTTTTGACAATCACTCGACTTCCTTGAATAACACGAATGCCAAACACAAAGAAATAGACCAATATGGCGGAAATTTGGTGTGCGTTCTCTCCAAAGATGCTAAATGTGCACGGACTTTTCAAAAGCGCCTGGTTTCCTGCTAACAAGTGTCGAGATGCTTCTGGTTACTAACGGTGTAGGAACGTTCTTAGGTCAAGGGGAGACCAACAGGATTTATTGTCTGTGCACACCACAATAGGTATAGGACACATGACTGTTGTTTACATCAGCAACAGCAGTTATTGCAGTACTAGCTGTAATTAAGGAGTTGTTTTACATCTACTACAAAACAAGGAACATTAGAGTCGGTGGAGAACCTCAGATTAAGGAGGGGTGGGGAAGGAAATCTGTCGTTCCCGTTCAGAGGAACCACACTGGCATTTGCCTACAGCGATTTAAGGAAATGTAGGAAAATGGATGGCCAGGCGGGGATTTGAACCACTGTCCGCCCGAATGCTAGGCCAGTGTGCTTGATCTACAGCTATTATAGTAAACTGGAAACAGTTCGATTTTTTTGTAAAAGTAATTATTTAAGAGTATAATTGTTTTAACTAGGTTTTCTGAAATATTCTGCCTTTTCGATGATAACAGAATGTTTTTGACTTTCACATGCTGAAAAACATCAGAATTTCACGGTGTAAGACGGTATATATTAACGAAGGTTTGACATACTGTCACGTGGATGTTCTTTAACTTAACGAAACCCGTTATCACTGTTTAACATCCAAGTGACAGTATGTCGAGTCTTAATAAATGTATACCGTCTTATCCTTTGAAATTCTGAAGCTGTTTTCGTTCCATCCAGTCTCCAGGCTGTGCGAAATTCTCCACTCAGTTTCTTAAAGGTTTACCTAGAACAAATTCACCTAAAAACGTCTCGGACCCGCACTGCATGATAAATCTCGGACACCTGGTGTATCAGTCTGTGAGAAACTGCAAAGTCATTTTGAATATTAATCCTCAACGTTACAATGCAGTTTCATAACCGTCAGGTATTCACCGTATGCAGGACAAATAGTGGTGGGTAACCACCACTATCGATCTAGCCACCACGTTACTCGGCTCCACGCGATGGTGTCTTGCGCGACACGGGCAGCTTTGTAGTTCAGCATATACCGAGCGAGGTGACGCAGCGGTGGGGTCGCTGGACTCGCATTCGGGAGGAAGACGGTTCAAACCCACGCCCGCCCATCCTGATTTAGGTTTTCCGTGATTTCCCTAAACGCCTCAGGCAAATTCTGGGATGATTCCTTTGAAGGAGCATAGCCGACTTCCTTCCCTTCCTTATGTCATTCATTGGAACCGATGACCTCGCTGTTTGGTTCCCTCCTCCGAATCAACAAACCAACCTAGTTCAGCATAGAGTTCTGTGCCTGCGACTGTACTGTAACTGCGATCGACTCGTTCTCTCGAAAAGCGTGCACATCACTAATGTTTCTTCTTGAAATACACGTGGACTAACTCTGGTACTGATCGTCGGAATTTCTACGATGTCATAGACTCTCAAACAGAATTTCCAAGTGGATCTATTTACAATGGTACTGGAAAGATCTCGAGTCAGATTAACAGTAATGTTTGAGCCCTATACGAACTGCATGGAAAACGAAAAAAGAGTGTGAAGATGCAATGAGACTGCGCGAGAGACGGGCAGCAATTGCCATGGGCAGTTCCGTGACTTCCTCGTGGTCAGTTGATTGACTGACACCATTGTAAGAACTAGATTATAAACTTTTGTGCCCTGGTAAGCCCCCCAAGGTCAACTATCTCTATTTGCTGTCTTTTTTTGGCCCGTTTTAATGCCCAAGCGACATAAGCGGCCGTTTGGGGTGCCAAGCAGAGACGGTCGCCAGAGGCATGCACTTACAGGGTGCATCATAATGAATAGCGAAACCTGATAAGATATTGTAAGCAGAAACTTTCCATTAAACATGGGTCCGCTAACAGTCCGTACAGACGTCAGTGTCAAATGTAGTCCTAGTTCGTGTAAATATGTCTGAAACGTAAAACCAAGCAATGGAATGAAATTACAATGAAATCCAGACCTTTAGCTGCTTACAGGCGTTGATAAACATCAACGGGGACAGTTGAAAATGGGTGCCCCGAGCGGGACTCGAACCCGGGATCTTCTGCTTACATGGCAGACGCTCTGTCCGGTTCTTTTTTCTTCGTTATGTTCACTATTCTTCGTTGCATTTGTTCGTGGCGGACGACCCATGACACCTGTTTAAGTTCATCGTTGATTACAGAGGGCAGCTAGCCCTCTGACGAACACGTTGCGATACCGTGCCGGCGTACATCTGAGCCACCGACAACGCAGAGGATAGCGCGACTGCAGGGACTTATCTCTGGCGCGCTTCCCGTGAGACCCACATTTCCAACTTTCTGTCCACACACTACGTTTGTAGTGCCCCTGCCCACTATACTCATTACTCTACCGATTCTCGTAAGGGTTAGAGCAATGTGAGTGCATCGGCACTGAAGGAGATCATTGGCCAGTATGCCTTATCTATATGAAGACGTGACATCATACAAGTGAGCAAGTTGACAATACTCTTTGACCTCCAAAGTCAGTGAGTGTTGCAAGTCTTTTTAATAGTACGGCCGCTCTGAGCTTAGATATATTGTCAAAGATTCAAGTAATTATGCACCATCCAGGGGTTCGTACAATATAAATGGAAAAACAAGTTTACAAAATATGATGGGTTTTAACGTATTACTTCTTCCATGCATAGTATATTATAGCAACGAAAGACCTAAAGTTGATTTTATACGCCAAGTAACAGATAAGATAAAGACATTGTGACCACTCGACTGCAAAAATCAGTCTATAAAAGAAAACACAATAGGCCATTCACATAATTATACATCGTTACCAATGATACACAGTTCATAGATGCTCCAGTAAATTTCCAGTAACGATCGTACAGCTGAAATATAATTATGGATGTTCAAGAAAAGAAATTTTTCCGCGCTTTCACGCCGAACACTTCTTGCGGGAATGAAGTGGAGCTGGATCATACCCTGTCCAGTTATAAAAACTGAAGAACAGGTGTAGGGGCTTTCAATAAGTAATGCAACACATTTCTTCTGAAAACAAGTTGGTTTTGTTCAGGATTCCAATAAACCATATTATTCCCATTCTTTTGGGTACAAAACCCTGTTTTTCAGCATAATCTCTTCTTAATGTGATGCCCTTATTCCACCTTACTGGCAGGGCCTGTAAGCCTGCATGATACCACTCCACTGGAGACGTCTGAGCCGACATCTTACTGCAATAACCTGTCCATCATCAGCGTACTGCTACCAGCCTAGTGCATCCCTCATTGGGCTAATCAGATGTAAATCGGAAGATGCGAGATCCGGGATGTAGGCTGGCTGACGAGAACAGTCCAATGAATTTTTGTGAGATCCTCTAGGATAGGCAGACTTAGTGAGGCCTTCCGTTGTCATGGAGAAAGAGAAGTTGTGTCTTATTTTTGTGGCACCCACAAGACACAGGATAATGTAGCAACTCCCAGACGACCAAAAGTTTTGGGATGTGGCTAGCGTTACTGCGTGGACAGTTCAACATGGCGTAGTTGTAGCATTCTTCTGTAAGAAATGTAGCATCTACTTTCCCTGCGCCATATCGAAAATGTCATACAACGATGGAGAAGCAATTATATCGAAACCTACTGCTGACTAACTGAATTCAGCTACCAAATTTCCATAGTTTGCCCATTACACACCCAGACAGTCACGCTCGGAGGCCTTCGGGTGCCTTACAGCTAGTCTTATATTCATGAAATGTAGCCAATACTAGGGAAAATTTCATTAAACAAAGAATTCGGGTATTTCCTATATTTCCTAAGTTTGTATATCAGACGCGCATACCATTTTGCAAACAAATCTAGTACAAATAAAAATAATTTTACCTGGAGTTTTCAGATATATTCTCTGTATTGCGCATATAAGAGAAAATCGGTTCACACATGTCATGCACCGCCCAATCCTCTGCTCTAGGTGGCCAGCAACGTCTGTGGTAACAGATAATACCTCCACTGAATACAATTACGTTGAGCTCTATTTCTGAAATAATAGAAGAGAAATGAATTTAGAGAAACGAAACTGGTTTCCAAGCACATTCTAAAATCTAGGTATGGGATAGATGATCAATTACGAATAAGATACACAGGTCCAAAGATGTCCAAAGGAGAGCAGAGCATTTTGTTGCAGGTTCATTTAGTAAGCGCTAAACAGTCGCAGAGATACTCAGCTAACTCCAATGGCAGACGCTGCAAGAGAGGTGCTGTGCATCACGGTGTGATTTATTATTAAAGTTGGGGAAGAATTTGTTCCTAGAAAATTCAACCATCATGTTGCTTTCCGTGCGTGTATCTCACGAAAAGCCCATAGACATCTAATAACACTGAGGTACCAAAGTCATGGGATACCTTCTAATATCGTGTCGGACTTCCTTTTACCCTGCGTAGTGCAGCAGCGCGACGTGGCATGGATTCAATAAGTTGTTGGAAGTCCCCCGCAGATATATTGAGCCATGCTGCATTTGTAGCCGTCCATAATTGCCAAAGTGTTGCTGGTGCAGGGTTTTGTGCACTAACTGACCTCTGAATTATGTCCTGTAAATGTTCTTTGCGACACATGTCAGACGATTTGGGTGGCGACTAACACGCTAAATCGTTTCTTCAGCTTCTGAGAGTAGCACAATACGCCTCAGAGTTGACCGTTGCACCTTAAGCGAGGACATAAAACACAATAAACCATTCAGAGCCCCAGAAGACCATCGCCATGGCTTTACTTGCTGAGAGTGCAGCTCTGAACTTTGTCTTCGGAGGAGGGGTTGCGTGACGCCACACCATGCATTGCCGTTTTGTTTCCATTAGAAGTGAAGAACCTCTGTTTCATCTTTGCGCTAAAATGCTCGATTTCGTAGGTTTTGTCAGAGGGATTTTTACCGGTCAACCAGGGGTGGAGGAAAACAAAGAAGTCATGGATCCACACAGATAGATGAAGCAATAGAAATGATTTCTTCCTACAGGAGTTAAAGGAGCAAATCACGAATGGCTGGGAGGGACATACACTACTGGCCATTAAAATTGCTACACCACGAAGATGACATGCTACAGACGCGAAATTTAACCGACAGGGAGAAGATGCTGTGATATGAAAATGATTAGCTTTTCAGAGCATTCACACAAGGTTGGCGCCGGTGGGTTGCACCTACAACGTGCTGACATGAGGAAAGTTTCCAACCGATTTCTCATACACAAACAGCAGTTGACCGGCGTTGCCTAGTAAAACGTTGTTGTGATGCCTCGTGTAAGGAGGAGAAATGCGTTCCATCATGTTTCCGACTTTGATAAATGTCCGATTGTAGGCTATCGCGATTGCGGTTATCGTATCGCGACATTGCTGCTAGCGTTGGTCAAGATCCAATGACTGTTAGAAGAATATGGAATCGGTGGGTTCAAGAGGGTAATACGGAATGCCGGGCTGGATCCCAACGGCCTCGTATCACTAGCAGTCGAGATGACAGGCATCTTATCCGCATGGTTGTAACGGATCGTGCAGCCACGTCTCGGTCCCTGAGTCAACAGATGGGAACGTTTGCAAGACAAGAACCATCTGCACGAACAGTTCGACGACGTTAGCTGCAGCATGGGCTATCAGCTCTTCGACCATGGCTGCGGTTACCCTTGACGCTCCATCACAGATAGGAGCGCCTGCGATGGTGTACTCAGCGACGAACCTGGGTGCACGAATGTCAACACGTCATTTTTTCGGATGAATCCAGGTTCTTTTTACAGCATCATGATGGTCGCATCCGTGTTTGGCGACATCGTAGTGGACGCACATTGGAAGCGTGTATTCGTCATCTCCATACTGGCGTATCATCCGGCGTGATGGTATGGGGTGCCATTGGTTACACGTCTCGGTCACCTCTTGTTCGCACTGACGGCACGAACAGT
The DNA here is from genome assembly GCF_023897955.1 of Schistocerca gregaria. NCBI lineage: Eukaryota > Metazoa > Arthropoda > Insecta > Orthoptera > Acrididae > Schistocerca > Schistocerca gregaria. The sequence goes on along the minus strand of NC_064920.1, from coordinate 478,213,037 downwards.
GGACGTTACATTACAGATGTGTTACGACCCGTGGCTCTATCTTAATTCAATCCATGCAAAACCCTACATTTCAGCAGGATAATGCACGACCGAATGTTGCAGGTCCTGTAGAGGCCTTTCTGGATACAGAAAATGTTCGACTTCTGCCCTAGCCAGCACATTCTCCCGATCTCTCACCAATTGAAAACGTCTGGTCAATGGTGGCTGAGCAACTTTCTCGTCACAGTACGCCAGTCACTACTCTTGACGAGCTGTTGTATCGTGTTGAAGCTGCATGGGCAGCTGTACCTGTACACGCCAGCCAAGCTCTGTTTGACTCAATGCCCAGGCGTATCAAGGCCGTTATTACGACCAGAGGTGGTTGTTCTGTGTACTGATTTCTTAGTATCTATGCACCCAAATTGCGTGAAAATGTAATCTTGTCAGTTCTAGTGTAATATATTTGTCCAATGAATACCCGTTTATCACCTGCATTTCTTCTTGGTGTAGCAATTTTAATGGCCAGTAGTGTAGAATAAACAGGGACACCTTTTCCGCAACTTTCCGAAGCACCATAATCTGTTCTTTCCAAATCACTTCAGTAATTTAGAAAATGTAGGTATGAGTCCCTCAGAACGGCTGAGACCTTTCTTTCATTCTACGGTTGTTTACCTCATCTAGTATTTAGCCTCCAATGATTTCGATGGCTTCTAATGGTCTTAGTATCTGTATAAATTTTGTTCAAGCACCTGGAGTCGAAACAGATGACTTCAGGGTCAGGGAGCCTGGAATTAGGGCGATTTAGTGACCGCTGCCATGGAGGTGGATGTTGTATTGCTCGATGGTATGAAAAATCCAGGGTGACGTGGGATGAATATTGATCCGGCGTACGTTATGAATACGAAATGGGCGAGCCTTTCGGTGGTGTAGCTCGGAAGAATAACAGCGGCCATTAACGTCATCCGCTGGCTGCCGTGAAACGTAGAAGACGCAGCAGTGGGCGTGAAAGCTGCGGGAGCCTCTCTCTTTTTCACAGGGAGTCCCGGTGGGGAATGACGGAGCACGCGAGATGCTTATGCCGGATTTGAGCGCGCCGGGTTTATTTGCGTACTGCGCAGGCGCGGACGGGACGCGAGAACGTAAATCGCTCCGGCTATCGTAGAGCCGTGCTAAACGCGGCCGGGAGGCGTACGTCTGCCCGTGGGCGTCGGGGCGCGTATCGCGCTCTCGAATTTGTCGTGGCCGCCGTGTCCGCGCGCGGGTCGCCCCGCTGTCGCCGGTGTTTTATTCATCCGGGCCCGCGCCTACGTCATGCGGCGAACACGATAAGCGCGGGTGGGCAGCAGGTGTCCGGTCCGCTGCCACCCCGCCGGCCGGCTGCACTGCTTATAACTTTGCAACGCGATCCGGTGCACCGCATTCACACTGCTATTCGAGGCCATCATAAAATTGGTGATTCTCGGGTCGTTTGGCCAGACGGTCAAGCATATATATCTACATCTACATATACGCACTGCAAGCCACCTTACGATATGTGGCAGAGGGTACTTTTCCTGTTACAGTCACGAATTGTTCGCGGGAAGAACAACTGCCGGCCGCGGTGGTCTCGCGGTTCTAGGCGCGCAGTCCGGAACCGTGCGACTGCTACGGTCGCAGGTTCGAATCCTGCCTCGGGCATGGATGTGTGTGATGTCCTTAGGATAGTTAGGTTTAAGTAGTTCTAAGTTCTAGGGGACTGATGACCACAGCAGTTGAGTCCCATAGTGCTCAGAACCATTTGAATCATTTTTTTGAAGAACGTCTCCGTGTGACCTCTACACTCAAGCGACGGAGGTCTTCGCGTAACAGGGTACAAAAGGGCAGTGCATTGGCGGAGCTGTCATTTGTGCTCAGGTGATTCATGTGAAAAGATTTCCGTTGTGATATACATCTACATCTACATAAAAACTTTGCAATCCACCATACGGTGCGCGGCAGAGGGTACCTCGTACCACAACTAGCATCTTGTCTCCCTGTTCCACTCCAGAACAGAATGAGGGAAAAATGACTGCCTATATGCCTCTGTACGAGCACTAATCTCTCTTATCTTATCTTTGTGGTCTTTCCGCAAAATATAAGTTGGCGGCAGTAAAATTGTACTGCAGTCAACCTCAAATGCTGGTTCTCTAAATTTCCTCAGTAGAGATTCACGAAAAGAACGCCTCCTTTCCTCCAGAGACTGCCGCCCGAATTCCTGACGCATTTCCGTAACACTCGCGTGATGATCAAACCTACCAGTAACAAATCTAGCAACCCGCCTCTGAATTGCTCCTATGTCCTCCCTCAATCCGACCTGATAGGGACTCCAAACGCTCCAGCAGGACTCAAGAATAGGTCGTAGTAGTGTTTTATAAGCGGTATCCTTTACAGATAGACCACATCTTTCCAAAACCCTACCAATGAACCGAAGACGACTATCCGCCTTCCCCACAACTGCCATTACATGCTTGTCCCACTTCATATCGCTCTGCAATGATACGCCCAAATATTTAATCGACGTGACTGTGTCAAGCGCTACACTAATGGAGTATTCAAACATTACGGGATTCTTTTTCCTATTCATCTGCATTAATTTACATTTATATATATTGAGAGTTAGCTGCCATTCTTTATTACAAATCCTGTCCAAGTCATCTTGTATCATCCTACAGTCACTCAACGACGACACCTTCCCGTACACCACAGCATCATCAGCAAACAGCCCCACATTGCTATCCACCCTATCCTAAAGATCATTTATGTAGATAGAAAACAACAGCGGACCTACCACGCTTCCCTGGGGCACTCCAGATGGTACCCTCACCTCCGATGAACACTCACCATCGAGGACAACGTACTGGGTTCTGTTACTTAAGAAGTCTTCGAGCCACTCACATACTTGGGAACCAATCCCGTATGCTCGTACCTTAGTTAGGAGTCTGCAGTGGGGCACCGTGTCAAACGCTTTCCGAAAGTCAAGAAATATGGCATTCGTCTGATACCCTTCACCCATGGTTCACAAGATATCATGTGAAAAAAGGGCGAGTCGCGTTTTGCAGGAGCGATGCTTTCTAAATCCGTGCTGATGCATGGACAGCAACTTCTCTGCCTAAAGGAAATTCATGATATTCGAATAATGGCCTCACGACGGGAATTAACAGATTCTGAACGCGGAACGGTAGCTGGAACTAGACTCATGGGACATTTAATTCCGGAAATCGTCAGGGAATTGAATTATCAGAGATTCACAGTGTCAAGAGTGTGCCGAGAATACCAAATGTCAGGCATTACCTCTCACCACCGACAAAGCAGTAACCGACGGGCTTCTCTTAACGACCGAGAGCAGCAGCGTTTGCATAGAGTTGTCAGTGCTAACAGATAAACAGCAGTGTTTGAAATAACCGCAGAAGTCAATGTGGAGCCTACAACGGACGTATCCGTTAGGACAATACGGCGAAATGTGGAGTTAATGGACCATGGCATCAGACGACCGATTGCTCACAGCACGACATCGCCTGCAGCGCCTTTCCTGGGCTCGTGGCCAAACCGGTTTGACCCTAGACGACTGGAAGGCAGTGGCGTGGTCAGACGAGTCCCGATTTCAGTTGGTAAGAGCTGGTGGTAGTGTTCGAGTGTGGTGCAGGCTCCACGAAGCCATGGGTCCAAGCTGTCAACGAGGTACTGCGCAAGATGGCGGCGGCGGCTCCAAAATGGTGTGCACTGTGTTCACATGGAATGGAGTGGGTCGTCTGCCCCAACTGAACCGGTCTTTGACTGGAAATGATTATGTTCGGCTACTTGGAGACTACCTGTAACCATTCGTGGACTTCATGTTCCCAAACAACAACGTTATTTTTATAGATGACAACGCGCTTTGTCACCGGGTCACAATTGGTTTGAAGAGCATTATGGACAGTTCGAACTAATGGTTTTGCCACCCAAATCGCCTGACATGAATCGCATCGAACATTTACAGGACATAATTGTGAGGTTATTTAGTGCACAAAACCCTACACCAGCAGTTATGGACGGCTATAAATGCAGCATGGCTCAATATATCTGCGGGGGACTTCCAACAACTTATTGAATCCATGCCACGTCGCGCTGCTGCACTACGCCCACACGATATTAGGAGATAACCCATGACTTTTGTACCTCAGTGTAATTTTTTCAAGATACACGCACGGAAAGCAATACGTTGACTGAATTTTCTAGGAACAAATTCTTCCGAAACTTTAATAATAAATCACACCGAAACACAAAATTTCTCTCTTGCAGCGTCTGCGATTGGAGCTATCTATCTCTGCGACTCATTAGCGCTTACTAAATGAACCTGTAACAAAATGCTCTGCCCTTCTTTGGATCCTCTCTGTTTCTTCTACCTTTGTATCTAGTACTTTTCAATCTATTATTCGTAACTGATCATCATTCCCATATTTGTTTTTAGCATGTGCTTGGAAACCAGTTTCATTTCTCTAAATTCATTTATATCTACATCTACATTTATACTCCGCAAGCCACCCAACGGTATGTGGTGGAGGGCACTTTACGTGCCACTGTCATTACCTTACTTTCCTGTTCCAGTCGCATATGGTTCGCGGGAAGAACTACTGCCGGAAAGCCTCCGTGCGCGCTAGAATCTCTCTTATTTTACATTCGTGATCGCCTCGGGAGGTATAAGTAGGGGAAAGAAATATATTCGATACCTCATCCAGAAACGCACCCTCTAGAAACCTGGACAGCAAGCTACACCGCGATGCAGAGCGCCTCTCTTGCAGAGTCTGCCACTTCAGTTTGCTAAACATATCCGTAACGCTATCATGCTTACCAAATAATCCTTTGACGAAACGCGCCGCTCTTCTTTGGATCTTCTTGGATCTCTTATATTATTTCGGAAATAGGGCTCAGAAACCTGTTAAGGTGATCGTGCGTAGTAATTGTATTCAGTGGATGTAGTATCTGTTACCACAGATGTGGCTGGTCACCTAGTGCAAAGGAGTGGGTGCTGTATGTCGTGTGTGAATCGTTTATGTCTTATATACGCAATATAGAGAATATATCTGAAAACTGGAGGCAAAATTATTTTTCTCTGCACCAGATTTCTTTGCAAAATGGAAAGCGCTTCTGATGTGAAAACTTAGGAAATATAGGAAATACTCGAACTCTTTGTTTTAACGAAATTTTCCCAAGTATTGGCTAGAATTCATGAATATAAGACTAGCTGTAAGGCACCCGAAGGCCGCCGAGTGTGATTGTCTGGGTGTGTAATGGGAAAACTATGGGAACTTGGTTCCTGAATTCACTTAGTTAGCAGAAGGTTTCGATATAACTGCTTCTCCATCACTGTAAGACATTCTCGATATGGTTCAGGGAAAAGAGATGTTGCATTTTTGATAGCAGTTTCAAAAATAATACATAAAGACTCCTATTAAATGGCTTGGTTCAAATGCCTCTGAGCACTATAGTACTTAACTGCTGAGGTGATCAGTCCCCTAGAACTTAGAACTACTTAAACCTAACTAACCTAAGGACATCGCACACATCCATGCCCGAGGCAGGATTCGAACCTGCGGCCGTAGCGGTCGCGCGGTTCCAGACTTTAGCGCTTAGAACCGCTCAGCCACTCCGTCCGGCAGACTCCTATTAAAGCGAGATATAAATTTTATTGATATGAGTTTGTAAATCAGTGTTTGCAACAAGGGGAGGTGGTCTGGCTTGTGGTGGGGAATCTAGCGAACGACAGCTGACTCAGTTCCAAATACGAGGGTTGACTGAAAAGTAATGCCTCAATCTTCGTAACTCTTCAACAGTTGGCAGCATTGGTATGCGGGAGGTACTGGCTTGTTCCGTAGCCTCTTCTCTACAGCTCCAGTTGGCGGAAAGCCTTACCATTGAACTGTTGTGTTGTTACAGTGTAAAATATGGAACCCTGGGCGGACGGAGTGTAAAGTATGGAACCCTGCGCAGACTGTCGGTCAGTGCGATTTAAGCAAAGTGCAGTCATTGAATTCTTGACAGCAGTAAGCGTCACCCCAAAGGATAGTCATCAGAGAATGAAAGCAGTTTATGGTGATCGTGTTGATGTGAGTACTGTGCGTCACTGGGCGAGTAAGTTTATAGATGTTGAGGTGGGAACAGCTGACCTGCGTGACGAACAAATATTTGGACGTCCTGTGACAGCAACCACCCAGGACGATCGTGGTATCATCAGAGAGAAAGTACAAGTATAATAGGCATTTCACAAGAACGTGTGGGTCACATTATTGCTTTGCTTGGCTATCGGAAGATCTGTGCACGATGGGTACTCCAGATGCTGAAATGAAAGTGCATAGACTTGAAATTTGCCGGGAACTCCTCTTGCTTTACGAGAATGAAGGTGACGTCTTTCTAAATTCAGTAGTGACAGGAGACGAAACATGGGTACACCATTATGACCCGAAGTCTATACAATATCGACACAAATACTCGACCCAGAAAAAGAAATTCAAGACGCAGCCCTCAGCTGGAAAAAATGATGGCGACAGTGTTCTGGGACGCAGAAGATGCTATCCATGTCGATTTCCTTGATCGTGGAACAACAATACATTCAGAGTGGCACATCACAACGCTGCGAACTCTGAAACGACGGCTAACAAGTGTCCGAAAGGAAAAGGAAAATGTTTTCCTGCAGCATGACAATGCCAAATCACACATTTCACGTGCCACCACAGGAGAACTTCAGAGACTGAATCTCACCACCGTACGGCATTCTCCATACGGTCCAGATTTAGCACCGTCTGACTTCCATATATTCCCGATAATGAAAGACGATCTGCGGGGACATCATTATGCTTCTGATGAAGACGTTCAGAGAACTGTGTGGTTGTGGATACAGAGTGTCGACTTCTTCCGTGACGGCTTCAGAAAACTAGTTCATCGTTGGCAGAAATGTATCCAGTTGGCTGGTGATTATGTGGAAAAGTGAATATTGGTGATTAAAGATCACATTCTAAGGTTTATTTCTTCGTTTATTAAAATATTCCTATCCAAACCCAATTAAAGAAGGTGGAGGCACTACTTTTCATTCAACCTTCGTATTACGGTTCAGTGGGAAGCGTACGCCAGCCTACTGAAGCCGCTGCGCAGGATCTCAAACCTGGCTGCGATCTGAAACAGAAAAGACGAGCGCTTCGTGCTCCACGAGATTGGCTGATGACAGCCGAGACTGAGTAATAATTCCATGGAGGTGCTGTAGCACGCAAGGATGAGAATCTAGGATTGGATTTGTAGACAATCTCGTGCTACTTATTGACCTGTTTAATTACTTCTAAGATTTTTTGCCAGTATGTAATAACAATTTTATTTAAATTAGATGCCGATGAATGTTCACTTTACGTCACGATGCGAAAGTGTCATCAGCCAGTTTATATGTTGTTAGGTTTATTGATTCGTTGTTCGGACACAGAGATGAAGTGCAGCAGAACTAACTGTTATGTATGCGAGTTCGTAACCTTACGTTCCTAGGAGCAAAATGTTACATCCTCGTTGCTAATGTTGAATGTTTGGGAAGGTAGCCAAAGGATCTGTCGCTGTAGGAATCTGGACGTGCAAGCAAAAGATTAGTTGACACAAGTGCAGTTTAAATAAATATATTGTACTCAACTTGTGGATGAAGAAGTGCTACAGTGTTGAAAAATTGTGGCAGACGTGGCTCGCTATACGAAGAGGTCCGACATGGGCGTGCATCTGTGTACAGTGAATGTTTGTCGGTAGAGCTAGCTATCAAAAACTCGGTACAACGTTCAGCACTAACTAGCGGCACGGAAGTAAACTTGACTAGAAGTAATCTTGAACTAGAAAGACTGCTGCCCAGGTGGCCTCTGCTTGTATCGCCGTGTGTGTGTGTGTGTGTGTGTGTGTGTGTGTGTGTGTGTGTGTGTGTGTGTGTGTTGAACCGGGGACCTAGAAACGACGGAGAGGCTTCGACCCGCCGTAGCCCTCAGTGGTTCATAACCCCACAACAGGCCACAGCAGTCCTCCCGCCCCACACGGCACCCAGGGTTATTGTGCGGTTCGGCCCCCAGTGGACTCAAAAGAAAACAATTTTTTTTCTCTAAGAAGAACACAAGAAGGGGAGCCTCCAGGACAAGGGAAATATAAATATCCAATACCTTGACGATTGAAGACAAGGTGCAACGTATTTGCAAATAAAGCACGATAAAACATGAAAGCCTCTGTCATTTGCAACGCGTGTTCACCATGTGTTGGCGTAAAATACGTGGGTTGGGATCGTTGCCACAGTCGACCACATAGTGGGTCTAGTGTCCGAGGAACCAAACGATGGAATTTGTCTTCGTCCGAGGGAAAACAGAGAAACCCGACAGAGAAGAGTTTCAGCCGAGGAAGCAGCTTCAGCTGACCGGGTAAGAAAAGCCAGTTGTCGGCGAATCCAATAGCAGCGTTCTCGTCCGAAAGAGACAAGCCTGTGTGCTAATGTATCAGTTTCATGACAAGAGTCGCAAAGACACCAAGACCAATGCGATGGAGGCGTTCATTGGTCGGAATCAGATTGTGGCTGACCCTATACCACGATGAGGCGACTTCCTTCGGAGGGGGGGGGGGGGGGGGACACGAAGACTAACGTGAAACCAGATTGTTTTCTAGGATATTATTGGTGAGGCCATTTCAGCCAGAGAGAGGGATGATTGTATTCCCCAAGAAGAAGTCTTTGCTAAACGCCGGCTCCCAGAAAACTTATTGTTAAATGAAATTCACGTATGTGCGGCAGTTTAAGTTGATCCGGTCAGCATCTGCAGGGGGGAGTCAGACCGGCCACTCGAAGACACGTAAATAAGCGAAATGTATTAGAACGAGTTGCGCCATTTAACAATACTGAAGCCTATTTTTGATACTGAAAAGTCCCAACCCTCCATGGGGACGGAGTTTCGCTACCACTCCATATCAGATTTGAAAAATATAAATTTTCCATAGGAAGTGACCGGATAATTGCATGAATTTGCGCGCCATCAGCACGAGGAATGGGAATATTTGTGCAACATCGTGCACATTACTGATAATGTAGGAAAGAGGGCTAAGGGAACGACGCTCGTGTTCAGGAATTGCCCCTTGAATTCGATCAGCCAGTTGAGTGCAGCCATTTTCATAGGGCAGCGATACGCGGTAACCATTAAGTATCATATTTGTGTCAAACAACCAACGTTGCGGCCCCAGAGAGAGAGAGAGAGAGAGAGAGAGAGAGAGAGAGAGAGAGAGAGAGAGAGAACAAACGGAAGTCAATATGTCCTTATGCAAGGATATGTCATCTATATGACTTAGCAGCACCATTACATAACATCATCTGTGTAAGCTAGCGCCGACCCATTATTTTCCAGCCACTTTACGACGGAGCGGAGGTTCAAGGGACAATACAAAAGGCGACATGCGGAGTGGACTCTAGTGCGGTAAGCGTCGTCGGATTGTGATCTGGGGAGTAAGATGCCATTCACCACGACAGTTGCTTGAACACGATTATAAACATTGGATAGTACCTGACACGCAGTATGATTGAGAACGGTCGCCTCGAGCATCTGCATCAAGAAATTATGACTGACCCAGCCGAATGCCTTATTGAAATCAATGTATTGTTAGGCTCCATAAACAGAAGTGGCTGCAGCTACCGAGACGACATCCCAGCATTCGACTACAGAAATCTGGATTGTGCTCCCAGACACACAGCTTTGGTGAACGGCAAGAATTCGATCTAGCAATATCGACAAACGGAGTGTGATCGGGCGGAGCTCATTACTTTATGGAAGTTCGGTTGTCTTCCCAATTCTAACGATTTTAACAACCTTGAAAGGCGCAGGAATGAAACCTCCCTGCATCACCTCATTTGCGTTTGTCGTAAAGGTATCATATGTAAGAGGCCAAAAAGGTACATAAAACTTCTTAGGGTTACCGTCGAGTCCCGGCGATTTTTACGATAGTGAACGAAGAATAAGGCGTTAGATATATTCTCGCTTAAAGTAACGTAGAAATCCATCATTTAATGCAGGAGTAACCACGCAATCCAAGAGAGGAGTAAATGGATCAGGGAAAATCGTATCAGTAACATGTACGTCATAAAAGTCGGTAAAGTAATTATAGATCTCTCTGGAAATGTCTCTTTCGGACTTCAGTATGTGACTATCAGACTGAATGAGGGTCGCCATACATGCTCTTTATCGACACGCCCACAACCGCATAAGATCATAAAGGAGGTCAGTTAATCCCGTAGGAATGAATTGTATTTTGATTGCACCCTGAGTCCCTCCATTTGCTGTCTCTTCTTTTAACTGAAGAAGCTTCGCCTTAACGTGGCTGACAGGCATAATCCATAAGATAGCTTGTCTGGCATCTTCATAACGTTGTTATAAGACGAAATAACAAAATTCCTGGGTCTGCCGGTGATCCCTCGCGCTCTCTCAGCGCCGTAACGCATTAACGCTTTCTGGAGTAAAGGGTTTTGCTTGCCTTGGTTCAAACCCCGCGAACGATAATTCCAATGGGAGGATCCTTTAAGAGCGATGTCTTCAGCATCAAGGGAGTGCGATACTCTTTAACTGGTTGCGGCAGATGATTTAAGATTAGAGCTACGGCACAATGATAAGTGAAACAAGTGGTGGGGATGTGGTGTCACCGCCAGACACCACACTTGCTAGGTGGTAGCCTTTAAATCGGCCGCGGTCCGGTAGTATACATCAGACTCGCGTGTCGCCACTATCAATGATTGCAGACCGAGCGCCGCCACACGGCAGGTCTAGAGAGACTTCCTAGCACTCGCCCCAGTTGTATAGCCGACTTTGCTAGCGATGGTTCACTGCCTACTTACGTTCTCAATTGCCGAGAACATATTTTAGCATAGCCTTCAGCTACGTCATTTGCTACGACCTAGCAAGGCGCCATTATCAGTTACTACTGATATTGAGAATCATGTAACGTCCAGACCGACGTTCGTCATTAATGGATTAAAGTTAGGTATTCCACCAGCTACGTCCGTTTTTCTCAATTCTAATTTCCTTGTCCTGTTCCAGACCTCACGCCAGCCTGCGTCAGCTAAAACGCGTGCCTTTCGGCCTCCTCTAGTAACACGGTGTTGGCTCTCCTGCGAACCACAACAGGGGATCACTTCTATCGCTATCGAGTCTGCTGGTGGAAGTAGATGTAAAGTGCGTGTACCTGCCGAGAGTGGAAAAAGAGTCAGATCCAAGCATCGCGTATTTGCGAAGAGCGCACGAAATCGTCTAGTTCCCTGCTGAAATTAAAATTGTGGGTCTGTTCCAGAGGCCGCAAAACACAACTAAAATCTTCGACTAACAGAAGTTTCCGCGGAGTTTTACGAAATAAATAAAACTATATCCTCTTTGTAGAAACGCGCTCGGTCTGTGGAACGGCCATATCGTGAAGGATCGTAAAGAAGAATTGAAGTAAAGTCACAAAAAAGGCAGCCTATCTCTTGGCCGTTATCAAGAAATTCGAAATTAGTCAATGGTATTCCCTCTGTTCAAATCTGTGTGAGTTATTAAGGGGCCAAACTGCTGAGGTAATCAGTCCGTAGACTTTCACACTACTTAAACTAACTTACACTAACTTATTCTAAGAACAGCAGACACTTTTATGCCCGAGGGAGGACTCGAACCTCCGGCGGGAGTGGCCGCGCAGTCTGTGACATGGCGCCTCAAACCACGCACCCACTCAGCACGGCATTCCCTCTGCAAAATAATGCAGTACCAGTATATAGTTCAGGAGCCACATTAAAAAAGTAGAAAAGCCGGGAATAGAAAAATGATCAAATAACGCTTCCTGCAAAAATATCCTTTCTGCACTTGAATCGCAAATAAAATGTCGCAAAGCCGCAAGTTTAAGATCGGAACTAATTCTGTTCACGTTCAAGGTTATTTTCAAAACAGTTCAGATGATTAGTAGCAAATGACTATCAAGGTGGTGTATCACAGTCCATGGCAGAGTAAGCGTTTGAGTCGGAACGTAAAGTGCTCGACCCCTCTCTTCCACCCCGCTTACGTTTTCCCTTTTCTCATGACGCCGCACGCCGAGATTGAAGACAATGTTCGTTGCGACTTTCTGGGAAGGTGACTCCCCCATCGGGCTACGCTGGAGTGGTAGTAGGGGATAAGGGGGGGGGGGTGAATCCTGGGGATATTCAGTATCAGGTGCAGAGGACACGCCCACTCTTCCGCAGCTGGCTGTGCAGATCCTGATAATCAACGGAAACAAAAACTGATGGTATGTCTTTTAGCGTCGCCACATGTTCGTTCTAATTCCGAAGACAACCTGACGTCCAGACATTAATGAATTCCGTCCGATCACACTCCGTTTGTCGATATTGCTTGATCAAATTCTTGCTGTTCACCAAAGCTGTGTGGCTTCTGTAGTCGAACGCTGGGACGTCGCCTCGGTGTCTGCAGCCACTTGTGTTTCTGGAGCCTAACTTTTCATGGATTTAATAAGATATTCGGCTGGGTCAGTCGTCGTTTCTTGATGCAGATGCCCGAGGCAGCGGTTCTCGGTCATACTGCGTATCAGGTATTATTTAATCTTTATACTGGTATTCAAGCATCTGTCGTGGTGAATTGACAGCTTATTACCCAGATAAAAATCAGACGGGGCTTACCGCAGGAGAACCCACTCCCCATATTGCTTTTTATTTTGTCCTCAGAACCTCTGCTCCACCGCGTTGCTGATCAGTTATGTGGCTGGAAGATATTAGGGAAAACCTTCTCGGTGCGAGCGTACACAGATGATGTTTGGTACTGCTACGTCATATCGATGGCACACTTGTACGGATCTGGGCCTGATGAGCAGTGGCCTGTGGCATGCTTTCCCCATCCGGAGGAGCAGAAGAAGGGAAGAGGAATAATATGACTGTTCACTATTTTACGTCCGTCTACAATTGTTTTGAAATGGAGGTGGCAACGACGTGGATACTACCGCGCCAAAGTTCCTACGCGAGGTGAACTGGGGAAATTCACTAGGATCATCAAACAATGGTTCGCGTTGCCACTGAAGAACTAGATTGGACCCAATAGGTGCCAGCTGGGGAACGAGTTCCGCTGAAGTTAGCCAGTTACGATGTTCGATAGTGGATTTTAATACCCCCAGCTGGGGAATGAGTTCCGTTGAAGTTAGGCTATTACGATGTTCGATAGTGGACCCTAACATGACGACGCCAATTTTTGCGGAGGTGTCCACTCTAATTACCAATGAAACAGGTCCTGTGTAAATTATATGCACCCAGTATCCACACACCTGCAAATGAGAGAGGATATTCCGTTTTACCACAATGTTTACATATCGATCACCTCTATAAACATGTCAACGATGCTGAGTGGGCCAATGTTCCTCCCAAACCGAACCAGGTCGGTTCAAATGGTTCAAATGGCTCTGAGCACTATGGGACTCAACTGCTGTGGTCATAGCCGGCCGCGGTGGTCTCGCGGTTCTAGGCGCGCAGTCCGGAACAGTGCGACTTCTACGGTCGCAGGTTCGAATTCTGCCTCGGGCATGGATGTGTGTGATGTCCTTACGTTAGTTAGGTTTAAGTAGTTCTTAGTTCTAGGGGAATGATGACCACAGCAGTTGAGTCCCATAGTGCTCAGAGCCATTTGAACCATTTTTTTGCTGTGGTCATACATCCCCTAGAACTTAGAACTACGTAAACCTAACTAACCTAAGGACATCACACACATCCATGCCCGAGGCAGGATTCGAACCTGCGACCGTAGCGGTCGCTCGGTTCCAGACTGTAGCGCCCAGAACAGTTCGGCCACTCCGGCCGGCGAAACAGGTCGGTCTAAGGAAACTTCATCAACTTCGGGCGGAAGGTTAAACACCCTTAGGTTCGTATATTTCACCTCCGCGTTTGCCAGAATAGCCATACTGTCAGAACCACCGCGATGAATGAAAGGGAGTTGTCCCTGCCGCAGAAGGAGCCTGTCAACCTGAAGTGGGTCTTCAAACTGGACATAAAACACATACGATTCAGAATCTAAGTGAGCTGTATGAACTTGTTCTAAAGCTACCTTGATCGTGTCCACAAGCTGATCATGAATTTCTAGTGAAACTGGTTGCACTTGCCTCTTGGATTTGTCAAAGCTAAAACTCAAAAAATGTTCAAATGTGTGTGAAATCTTATGGGACTTAACTGCTAAGGTCATCAGTCCCTAAGCTTACACACTACTTAACCTAAATTATCCTAAGAACAAACACACACACCCATTCCTGAGGGAGGATTCGAACCTATGCCGGGACCACAAAGCTAAAGCTGACGGTACCTGTGTATGGAACGTTCCTGGGAGCCTTGGATGACATCACGGTACCAGACAACGCCACGTCAAACCTGAATCACAAACACGAGACGCTGAATGACAAACAACAACGCGACGCACATAAGGATTGACTTGAGACTGAAGGCAAACGAGGAAGCTCTTTCGGCGCCAAATTTTATTTGGGAATAAGCGGAACCTGCTCACCTGACTTGCGGAGCAGGAAATAATCCTGGGGAATACTGAGTTTTGTATATTGTAATTATCTTCTATTACAGATTTTGGTGCAAGTGGTAGCTATTTTTAAGAATTATTAGATACAGTTCTGTTTTAGAGTTGCGTGAGCTACGACATCCAAAAGACGTTTCCATAAAGCTAGGAATCGACTCCACTACGACGAACTCTGCCTCGCTTGTCTGGTTTATCGCAAGACACAATGGTTTCAAACTGTTCGCCTTCCGAGAGAACCAGTTGCATTCAGTAAGTCGAATCAAAGCAGTTGTAAACTACAGCTGTAAAGCCTTATCAGGCACAGCGTTGCTGTTTTAACAATGCTCGACACAGGCAAAACCTGTTCTTCGGCACAGGAGCAGAGTACATTAGCGATAACGCATCTGTAAAACGTTGTACGCGAGGCAGTACTCCGTCTCCTCCGCCGCGCGCACTGTTACGGGATGTAACGGGCCTAGCCGACTGTTCAAGTTTCAGTCCGACGCTTTCGCGGCCAAATGCAAATGGAATGAACTCAGAAACCGGGTGCGCTCGAGGAGCAGTAATTCTTGCCGGGCGACGAGTGTCGCCCAGTTTCTTCCGGAGTGGACAGGTGGACCTCGCCGGCCGGGCTCCCGCAGGGAAGCGGAGGATACGGTTACACCGGTGGTCGCCGCAGACTCGGCGACGGGGGACCGTATCGTTTCGCGGACACATAAACAAGTGCGAAGGACGCCCGGCGCGCTCCACACGAACGCACTCGTACAGCCGGTGCGGCGGCGGCGGCGTGTTTTATCGCATTATTCGCGGCAGCTGGCACGCTACACATATATACACGCGGACAGGGACAACCCGGCCTGGAAGCCGGGCCATAAAGAACGCGGCCGGCCGGCCGGGCCCAGAGGTCCGCGCGGGGACACGCACCAGGTGCCGTGTCGCGCGTCCCGCCTTATCCGTACCTCGTCCCCGCGGCGGCGCTGTTTAAAAACAGCGTGCGAATGAGCGCTCGGCCGCGTACTGGTCTTATTCTGCTCAACATGCAGCTACTGGAACGCACGCCGCAGAAGGTGGGGCTGCTTTACGACCTGTCTTACGTACAGAGCAGGTGACGAATATGTTCCATCATGGAAGCCGCTGGTTTCTTCACTGACGTCGTGATCGTCATCATCATCTACATCGACATACATACTCCGCAATCCACCATACGGTGCGTGGCGGAGGGTACCTCCTGTTCCACTCCCAAACGGAACGAGGGAAAAATGACTGCCTATATGCCTCTGTACGAGCCCTGATCTCTCTTATCTTTGTGGTATTTCCGCAAAATGTAAGTTGGCGGCAGTAAAATTGTACTGCAGTCAGCCACAAATGCTGGTTCTCTAAATTTCCTCAGTAGCGATTCACGAAAAGAACGCCTCCTTTCCTCCAGAGACTCCCGCCCGAATTCCTGACGCATTTCCGTAACACTCGCGTGATGATCAAACCTACCAGTAACAAATCTAGCAGCCCGCCTCTGAATTGCTCCTATGTCCTCCCTCAATCCGACCTGATAGGGACTCCAAACGCTCGATCAGGACTCAAGAATAGGTCGTATTGGTGTTTTATAAGCAGTCTCCTTTACAGATGAACCACATCTTCCCAAAATTCTACCAATGAACCGAAGACGACTATCCGCCTTCCCCACAACTGCCATTACATGCTTGTCCCACTTCATATCACTCTGCAATGTTACGCCCAAATATTTAATTGACGTGACTGTGTCAAGCGCTACACTACTAATGGAGTATTTAAACATTACGGGATTCTTTTTCCTGTTCATCTTCATTAATTTACATTTATCTATATTTAGAGTTAGCTGCCATTCTTTACACAAATCACAAATCCTGTCCAAGTCATCTTTTATCCTCCTACAGTCACCTTCCCGTACACCACAGAATCATCAGCAAACAGCCGCACACTGCTATCCACACTACCCAAAAGATTATTTATGTAGATAGAAAACAACAGCGGACCTACCACACTTCCCTGGGGCACTCCAGATGATACCCTCGCCTCCGATGAACACTCACGATCGAAGACAACGTACTGAGTTCTATTACTTAAGAAGTCTTCGAGCGACTCACATATTTGGGAACAAATCCCATATGCTCGTTCCTTAGTTAGCAGTCTGCAGTGGGGCACCAAGTCAAATGCATCCCGGAAGGAATATGGCATGCGTCTGATACCCTTCATCCATGGTTCGCAAGATGTCATGTGAAAAAAGGGCGAGTTGTGTTTCGCAGGAGCGATGCTTTCTAAAGCCGTACTGATGCATGGGCAGCAACTTCTCTGTCTCAAGGAAATTAATTATATTCGAACTGAGAATATGTTCGAGAATCCTGCAACAAACCGATGTTAAGGATATTGGTCTGTAATTTTGAGGATTCGTCCTTCTACCCTTCTTATATACAGGCGTCACCTGCCCTTTTTTCCAGTCGCTCAGGACTTTACGTTGGGCAAGAGATTCGCGATAAATGCAAGCTACGTAAGGAGCCAATGCAGTATGTCATCATCATTAGTTAGCCTTCGTAGCTAAGTGATCAGTCAGTCAGATTACTACGCAAATTCCCGGTACTGGTAGAGATTTTTCCTTCGCTGGAGGACTGGAACAGATGTGCTGGCGATACCAACAGGAGACTTACTCTAGTGAGAGGTAACGACTCCAAGGTCATATCCTTATATAATTCCCTTGTAGCTTACCCACTACTGTCTTTCAGTTTGCAAACTGAGCAAGCAGTGCAGGAAACCGAGGCAAAATTTGGAAAGGGAATTAAAGTTTAGGAAGAAGAAGTGAAAACTTTTAGATTTGCTGAGGACATTTGTAATTATGGAAAACTTGGAAGGGCAGCTGAATGGAATGGATGGTGTCTTGTAAAGAGGGTATTAGACGAGCATTAGCAAAAGTAAAACAAGTGTAATGCGATGTAGTCGAATTAAATTACGCGATACTGAGGAATTAGATGATGAAATGACAGACTAAAAGTAGTAGATAAATTGGTTGTTTGGAGACCCAAATAACTGATGATGGCTGAAGTAGGGAGGATATAAAGTGCAGACTGGTAATAGCAATAGCAAGGAAAGCGGTTTCTGATAAAGAAAAGTTTGTTAGCATCGAATACAAATTTAAATATTAAGAAACCTTTTACGAACCTTTGTAGCCTTCTAAAACGTTCAGATAAGGGGAAACGAAAAGTTTTTGAAATGTACTGTTCAGAAGAATGATGAAGAACGGATCGATCGATACAGCAAAAAATTGATGGAGAGGCACTCGATCAGATCAGGGAGAAAATAAATTTAAGGCACGACTTGGCTAAATGAAGCGATCAGTTCATAGAAATAAGGCACCAAGGAAAGCTCAGTTATGTAATGGAGGTAAGGTAGGGGGTAAAAATTGTAGAGGGACACCAAGGCCTTACTATAGTAATTAGCTATGAATGGCTGTAGATTGCAGTAGTTGTTGAGACATGAAATTAAGAAGATACGTCAAAAAACTAAACGGCATTGTAGAACAATCATGTTTTCGACAGCAGACTGTTGTTTTTTATCTGTACAAAGTACTTCCTCTACCCCCTCCCCCGCCCCCCTTGCCCTTCCATTTTATGTTGTTATAAATGGTAGCATTCAACCACAGAAGGACAAAACTCACGGTTTAATGCCACCAGTTATTGTTGTAGAAACTGTTTCTTCTCTATCAAGTCCTTCGTTACTGCACTAGTTACAGATAACCTCTCTCTCCATGTATTTCATCCCCCCTAAGTTCGACAGCACCCCCCCCCCCCCCCATGAACCATGGACCTTGCCGTTGGTGGGGAGGCTTGCGTGCCTCAACGATACAGATAGTCGAACCGTAGGTGCAACCACAACGGAGGGGTGTCTGTTGAGAGGCCAGACAAACGTGTGGTTCCTGAAAAGGGGCAGCAGCCTTTTCAGTAGTTATAAGGGCAACAGTCTGGATGATTGACTGATCTGGCCTTGTAACACTAACCAAAACGGCCTTGCTGTGCTGGTACTGCAAACGGCTGAAAGCAAGGGGAAACTACGGCGGTAATTTTTCCCAAGGGCATGCAGCTTTACTGTATGGTTAAATGATGATGGCGTCCTCTTGGGTAAAATATTCCGGAGGTAAAATAGTCCCCATTCGGATCTCCGGGCGGGGACTACTCAAGAGGATGTCGCGATCAGGAGAAAGAAAACGCATTCTACGGATCGGAGCGTGGAATGTCAGATCCCTTAATCGGGCAGGTAGGTCAGAAAATTTTAAAAGGGAAACGGATAGGTTAAAGTTAGATATAGTGGGAATTAGTGAAGTTCGGTGGCAGGAGGAACAAGACTTCTGGTCAGGTGACTATAGGGCTATAAACACAAAATCAAATAGGGGTAATGCAGGAGTAGGTTTAATAGTGAATAGGAAAGTAGGAATGCGGGTAAGCTACTACAAACAGCATAGTGAACGCATTATTGTGGCAAAGATAGATACGAAGCCCAGGCCTACTACAGTAGTACAAGTTTATATGCCAACTAGCTCTGCAGGTGACGAAGAAATTGAAGAAATGTATGATGAAATAAAAGAAATTATTCAGATAGTGAAGGGTTACGAAAATTTAACAGTCATGGGTGACTGGAATTCGGTAGTAGGAAATGTAGTAGGTGAATATGGATTGGGGCTAAGAAATGAAAGAGGAAACCGTCTGTTAGAATTTTGCACAGAGCATAACTTAATCATAGCTAACACTTGGTTCACGAACCATAAAAGAAGGTTGTATGCATGGAAGAGTCATGGAGATACTGAAAGATATCAGGCAAATTATATAATGGTAAGACAGAGATTTAGGAACGAGGTTTTAAATTGTAAGACATTTCCAGGAGCAGATGTGGACTCTGACCACAATCTATTGGTTATGATCTGTAGATTAAAACTGAAGAAACTGCAAAAAGGTGGGAATTTAAGGAGATGGGACCTGGATAAACTGACTAAACCAGAGGTTGTACAGAGTTTCAGGGAGAGCATAAGGGAACAATTGACAGGAATGGGGGAAAGAAATGCTCCCTCCTACGTATATCTCGCGAAGAGACCATGAGGTTAAAATCAGAGAGATTAGAGCCCACACAGAAGCATACCGACAATCCTTCTTTCCACGTACAATACGAGACTGGAATAGAAGGGAGAACCGATAGAGGTACTCAGGGTACCCTCCGCCATACACCGTCAGGTGGCTTGCGGAGAATGGATGTAGATGTAGATGTAGATGTAGAAGAAGAATGGGTAGCTCTGAGGGATGAAGTAGTGAAGGCAGCAGAGGATCAAGTAGGTAAAAAGACGAGTGCTAGTAGAAATCCATGGGTAACAGAAGATACATTGAATTTATTTGATGAAAGAAGAAAATATAAAAATGCAGTAAATGAATCAGGCAAATAGGAATACAAACGTCTCAAAAATGAAGTCGACAGGAAGTGTAAAATTGCTAAGCAGGGATGGCTAGAGGACAAATGTAAGGCTGTAGAATTGAGTATCACTAGGGGTACGTTAGATACTGCCTACAGGAAAATTAAAGAGGCCCTTGGAGATAAGACAACCACTCGTATGAATATCAAGAGCTCAGATGGAAATCCAGTTCTAAGCAAAGAAGGGAAAGCAGAAAGGTGGAAGGAGTATATAGAGGGTCTATACAAGGGCGGTGTACTTGAGGACAATATAATGGAAATGGAAGAGGACGTAGATGAAGATGAAATGGGAGATACGATACTGCGTGAAGAGTTTGACAGAGCACTGAAAGACCTGAGTCGAAACAAGGCCCCCGGAGTAGACAACATACCATTAGAACTACTGACGGCCTTGGGAGAGCCAGTCCTGACATAACTCTACCATCTGGTGAGCATAATGTATGAGACAGGCGAAATACCCTCAGACTTCAAGAAGAATAAAATAATACCAATCCCAAAGAAAGCAGGTGTTGACAGACGTGAAAATTACCGAACTATCAGTTTAATAAGTCACAGCTGCAAAATACTAACACGAATTCTTTACAGACGAATGGAAAAACTAGTAGTAGCCGACCTCGGGGAATATCAGTTTGGATTTCGTAGAAATGTTGGAACACGTGGGGCAATACTGACCCTACGACGTATCTTAGAAGCTAGATTAAGGAAGGGCAAACCTACGTTTCTAGCAATTGTAGACTTAGGGAAAGCTTTTGACAATGTTGAAATGTATACTCTCTTTCAAATTCTGAAGGTGGCAGGGGTAAAATACAGGGAGCGAAAGGCTATTTACAATTTGTACAGAAACCAGATGGCAGTTATAAGAGTCGAGTGACATGAAAAGGAAGCAGAGGTTGGGAAGGGAGTGAGACAGGTTTATAGCCTCTCCCCGATGTTATTAAATCTGTATATTGAGCAAGCAGTGAAGGACACAAAAGAAAAATTCGGAGTAGGTATTAAAATCAATGTAGAAGAAATAAAAACTTTGAGGTTCACCATGACATTGTAATTCTGTCAGAGACAGCAAAGGACTTGGAAGAGCAGTTGAACGGAATGGATAGTGTCTTGAGAGGAGTATATAAGATGAACATAAACAAAAGCGAAACGAGGATAATGGAATGTAGTCGAATTAAGTCGGGTGATGCTGAGGAAATTAGATTAGGAAATGAGACACTTAAAGTAGTAAAGGAGTTTTGCTATTTGGGGAGCGAAATAACTGATGATGGTGTAAGTAGAGAGGATATAAAATGTAGACTGGCAATGGCAAGGAAATCGTTTCTGAAGAAGAGAAATTTGTTAACATCGAGTATAGATTTAAGTGTCGGGAAATAATTTTTGAAAGTATTTGTGTGGAGTGTAGCCATATATGGAAGTGAAGCGTGGACGATAAATAGTTTGGACAAGAAGAGAATAGAAGCTTTTGAAATGTGGTGCTACAGAAGAATGCTGAAGATTAGATGGGTAGATCACATAACTAATGAGGAGGTTTTGAATAGGATTGGGGAGAAGAGAAGCTTGTGGCGCGACTTGACTAGAAGAAGTGTCGGTTGGTAGGACATGTTCTGAGGCATCAAGGGATCACCAATTTAGTATTGGAGGGCAGCGTGGAGGGTAAAAATAGTAGAGGGAGACCAAAAGATGAATACACTTAGCAGATTCAGAAGGATGTAGTTTGCGGTAGGTACTGGGAGATGAAGAAGATTGCACGGGGTAGAGTAGCATGGAGAGCTGCATCAAACCACTCTGAGGACTGAAGACCATAACAACAACAACAACGTTCGCCGGCCGGTGTGGCTGAGCTGTTCTAAGCGCTTCAGTCTGGAACCGCGCGACCGCTAATGCTATAAACGTAGGTGTCCCTTCTAAAAAATGTGTTACGGTCAGTCTTTCCTCACACGTTCCTACATTTCCCTGAAACTGATCTTCAAAGAGGTCAGCTTTTACAAGTTTGGAAATCTGTGGTAAGGTCTTATGGGACCAAACTACTGAGGTCATCGGTCTCTAAGCTTACGCACTATGTAATCTAACTTAAACTAACTTACGCTAAGGACAACACACACACACCCATTCCCGAAGGAGGACTCGAACTTCCGACGAGGGAAGCCCGACAGACCTTGAGAAGGCGCCTCAGACCGCGCGGCTTCGACTGGTTTAAATGGCTCTGAGCACTATGGGACTGCTTCTACTGGTCTTTCCCTTTTTATGCATACATGGCGGCCACAAACAATCTGAAAAGCTTATAAGGTTGTTGCAGGGTACGTTGCGCTGAGAAATAATCGTCAAGAAAAAATTCGATACCTTGCGCCGTTTCCGATTTAATTAGCATTAAAGTTAGCAAACAGACCGCAGCTCGCGTAATTTCAAGCCTCCCAGAGACGGTCTCGCCAAACGTGTTTTTTCGTTTGGTTTCCTCAGATCGAATAGACGTAGCTTTCGATCCCCTAGTTCATATTTTATCATTTCCGAAAAGGGAACGGTTTAACAGGTAATGAGCATTTGAACAAATGGTTTGTGCTTCATAGAATTTACCGCGTGCAATTGCTTGAATTTGACCGCGCAACGACCTGATTGCCTAACGTCACTGCTAATTAAATCGGGCCGGCCGTGGTGGTCGTGCGGTTCTAGGCGCTGCAGTCCAGAACCGCGGGACTACTACGGTCGCAGGTTCGAATCCTGCCTCGGGCATGGGTGTGTGTGATGTCCTTAGGTTAGTTAGGTTTAAGTAGTTCTAAGTGTAGGGGACTGATGACCTAAGATGTTAAGTCCCATTGTGCTCAGGGCCATTTGAACCAACCTTAATTAAATCGGGAACGGCGCAAGGTATCGAATTGTTTTCTTAACATCAGTTTCTCGACGCAACCTACCTTATAATTTTTTCAGACTTTCTGATCACTCTGTATAAAACATGTTAGTAATTAGCAATCATAAGCTATAACCGAATTGTTGTAGTATTCACACATGTCAGCATCTGCATTCCATGGAACGGGGATTATTACATTCTTCTTGATGTCTGAGGGTATTTGGCTATCTCACAATAACTTAAGATCAAAAATGGTCGAAAATGATTAAAAAAATAATGTAATAGCTTTTGGCGGTTTAAGATGTCTTTTGTGAACAAGTTCTCAGAAGTTTGCTAAGGGTTCCTTAATGTCCGTTTTTCGTCCAATACATTTCTCCACACTTCCTGATTGCTGTACCTGTTCGATACGTATGGACGTATGGGGGCTGTCATAAAGTTTTAATTCTAATCTCGAGAAAAATAGTAACAAATATTTTTTATTTATTTGCAGGTACATCTGTGCATTATTAATACGCTTAGAAGTATACTATACTATATACTACAATACTATACAAGCTTCTACAGGCGAAGAAACATAACTGTGCAGCCCAATGGTGAAATGAAATTTCATGCGCCACTTTCTCTTCTGTACTTGAAGGGGAAGGACG
Organism: Schistocerca gregaria; assembly: GCF_023897955.1. Classification (NCBI taxonomy): domain Eukaryota; kingdom Metazoa; phylum Arthropoda; class Insecta; order Orthoptera; family Acrididae; genus Schistocerca; species Schistocerca gregaria. The sequence goes on along the minus strand of NC_064920.1, from coordinate 478,189,569 downwards.
CTGCAACAATCCATGTTTTGGTACCGCAACAACGCATCATCATACGACCCAGTGGTTACTTAGTGTAGACGCTTTCAGTGTGGTCAAACAAATCTGAATGACGAAGAACGAAGTGGGAGGCCATTTGTCTGTGAAAAACGGGGAACCACACGAGAAGTATCGAAATCCAGGCAATAGTGAAGAAAGCGACAACCAGTCGGATCAGTTTTCAACAGACTACACATTTTGAACATGATGGTTTCTGCCTGCTGGTTTCCGCGACTTTTCACGTCCATTCAACAAGTTCGCCGAACCGAACCTGCCGCGAAAATGTTTCAGCAGTGTCAGACCAATCCAGATCAATTCTTTAGTCACCTAATCACAATCGACGAGTGCTGGGTGTGTTGCTTTGGCCCGGTGCCAAAGCATCAAGTCAAACAGTGGAAACATATGGATTCACCGCCAAGGCGAAGCTATCACCATCATAGGACAAGATGATGCTTAGTGGCTTCTTGGTTCTGCTGTTGTGTGACGCTAACGGATTGCGTTTGTAAGGGGAAAAACGTTACAGAAGCATACTGCTCAAATATTCTGACGAAATTACAGGTGGGTGTCAAAACAAAGCGTTTCAGGAAGCTGACCAGATCATTTTACGCTGGAGGCTGTCACTCATGCTGCTTCTGTGGGATATGGAATTTTATGAAATAATCTATCACTTTTTTACTAATATTTAATTAGTACGAAACGTTTCGGCAGCATGCTGCCATCATCAGTTGCATTCCAGTTATATTCGCTTCATATTACTCTGGAATGTGATTATCCTAACTTGCTGTCTGTGCCACTGAGGCTATACATGAACGTACGATCATTTTTATTGGTAATGATGAAACTTCTGCATATAAAAGTGTTAAGTTCTGACGTGTTTGTCACTGTGCTCTATGTGCAGACAACTAAATTTCCTACAGAAGTGGTTGTATTTGCTTACGTAACCTCAATGGCACACACGACCAATGACCATAATCACACTTTATATTAGTTTATTATGAATGTAAGTGGAATGCGCCTTATGATGTCAGCATGATGCCGAAACACGTCTTACTAATGCAATATTATTCAAAAATGCGACTGAAGCAATGCAAACTAGTTCATGGATTTAAAATTCAGTCGAAGTCCTCAAATCATTCTATATAACACGGGTAAATTTAAATACAAAATTTTACTTCACCCCATCCGTAATCCCCTGACATGGAACCCAATTACTTTTGACTCATTCCCAGAAACCATTGCGCGGCAGGCATTTCCAGAATGAGGAGGAGGTGATTTTCGACTTGGATACTTTCCTGATGACCGAAAATCAGGTAGCCACGCTCGCCACCAAATTGGGTGCAGTTGTGTAAAATAATTTGTGTTGCAGGTGCAGGGAGAATGCACTATATACTCGGCACGCGGTTTGAGGCGCCATGTCACACATTGTGCGGCCCCTCCCGCCGGAGGTTCGAGTCCTCCGTGGGGCATGGGTGTGTTTGTTCTTCTTAGCATAAGTGTAGTGTATAATTCTAGGGTCCCATGACCTCAGCAGTTTGGTCCCATAGGAATTCACACACATTTCAACATTTTTGAACTATGTGCTCAAGCGTATGCAGACACCGGTTTATAATGTGGAATTGATCATTAGATGTGACGATATGCGGCTCCCAGTATAAAATGAGGTAGGGAGTATTGTTTTGATAATGGAGAAGCAGCAACAAGAGATTGGGTTGATCGGGAACGCTCAGTGACTTCGAACGTGGACTGATCGTTGGATGTTTTACGAGTAAATAATCCATCAGTTACATTTTAAATCCCGTAAAACTGCCCAAGTCGACTGTGAAGTGGAAATGCGAAGGAATAACCACAGCTAGACTAAGAAGAGGCAGACCTCAATGTACTGACGGACAGGGACCGTCGAGCATTCCACAGGGTGGCAGTAAAGAAACTGCCATGAAATCAGCGGAAGGAATCACTCTGAGTTGCAAAGTGGTATTAGCAGTTCATGTAACTCAATGATAGTGCATAGGGAGTTAAAAATAATGGTACACAATGGTCGAGCAGCTCCTGTACTCAGTGCTAAGTGACACTTGAGGTGAAGTAAAAAGCGATGCCATTGGGTAGTGTCTGACAGGAAACGAATGATTTGGAGTGGTAAATCGCGCTCTACACTCTGCCAGTCCGAGGGAAGGTTTTGAGTTTGGTGATTACCCAGGGAACGTTACCTGTCCGCGTGTGTAGTGCAACAGTTGAAGTACGGAGGAGTAGTGTTATGGTAGGGGGGGGGGGGGGCAGGGGGTGTACCTCTTAGTTCTGACGTGGTCCCTTTATTGCGCTTAAGGAAACGCTAAATGCGGATGAATATGAAACATTTTACAACATTGTGAACCATTAAGGGACAGTTCGGTGACGATGGTTGTTGGTATCAGGATGACAGTGCACCCTGTCATAAAGCAGCATTTGTGAGGCCATGGGACACCTCTGCGATGAGTTACAATTTCGACTTCGTTCCAGGCTCCAGTACACAACATTAGTACTTTCTCTGGTTTCGGCACTTGAAGAATGTGCTGCCTTGCCTCCACAGACATCCAGACACCTCAGTGAAAGACCCCAGGATAGTTCAAGCCGTCATAAGGGTGAAGGTTGGACCAACCGAATGTTGACGTAACTACGTATCCTTCGGCGGCCGGTTTCATGATGATTTAAAGTTCTTCTGGGTGTTGTATCGCTTCATTGTACAAAACAATTCAGTTATAATGTTAGAACCAATGTTTCGACCTTATTAGAACGTCCTCTCACAGGGCCAGATTAGTTTCGGTTGAGGAGAGCTAGCCGGCTTGTCAGTGATTGATGACAGTCTGCAAGTAGTGCATGTGTTTTGGTTGGTACGTATTCTTCCTGACAAACCGGTTAACCCACCAATAGTTTCTTTCGTATCCTCCCCCTTCTGTCATGACTAGCCTATTATACCGGGTGACAAAAAGTCAGTATAAATTTGAAAACTGAATAAATCACGGAATAATAGATATCCACTCTGATAATCTTGTGTTCTCTGTAACCTTTTCAGATTTTTTGATGATGATTGCAATCCAAATGAGTCAGTAGCTGATTCGCTTTACACCAAGTGGTTAATTGATAAAAACTAATAAATTTAGAATCAATGTCAATTCCGGCACTGTTCCTTCATGATAATCTAGAGGCGTATACATCTTGCCTAACTACAGGTTACAGCTTGGCTTAACCGCACTTTTCATTTTTTCCCTTTCCCCATACTGATTAATATGAACATCGCAAACCTTAACTGTATAATAGTTAGTGAATCTCTAAATAATTCTGAAATAGTGTAAAACGGCTAAAAAGAACTTCTCATTCAGTTGTGTTCATGTGATCTTCATTTGCTTAATATTCAACTGTGATGTTCTCACGGAGTCCTCTCGAATGAAAGAATCTAATGAATGCCAACAGCGATACAATTAGGGGTCTGTGTCGATGTATCTGTTGACACCGGTAGTAATAACTGAATCCGTTGTTACATAAAGAGAATAAGTCAAGAAAATCGTGAAAATGAGTTAAAAGCACCACGGCCTTCTTTCACCGTGTACGTACGCTATATGATCAAATGTCACGTGGCACCTATTAGCGGACTTTATTATGGAGTGTGTCCACCATTCGCCTTTATAATGGCTTGAACGCTTCTGCAGAAACTTTCACCGAGGCTTCTATATGCCTGTGGAGGACAGACAGAACTGGAACAAGAGAGGGTGGTGATGTTAGACGGTTGGTATCTGGAGCGAAGTTGGAGTTGTAATTCATCCCAAAGATGTTCCTTTGGATTCAGATCGGGACTACACAAACAAATGCCTCATAGACACTCCTCTCTGCCAGGTTGTATTGTCATGCTGATACCATCATCGTCTGCGAACTGTTTCTTTACTGTAGCAGTACACAGTGCCGTGAAATGTATTCATATCCTTCGGCATTTAGAATTTTCTTAAGGGGCGACTGTACCTTATATACATACAACTTTAAATTTGTCAATTTTAGGTACATTTATATCGTGAACGGTTCATGATAATGTTATAAAATTTTAATGGCTGGTGGAGGTAAAGTCTCTTTCCATTGACCTACTTTTGCACATATTTAAACTTTATTAATTCATAATTTCTGCAACATTAAACTTAACTTCTTTTTTAAAAAAAGGATCATTGATGTTCAGCCCAGTTTCTGTAAGCTGCATAAGTTTCACTGTTCTATGATGGTAAGTTCCTGAAAAAATATACCTAATCATTAAAAAAAATAAAATCTCAGGAATCCGGCTTTAAAGACGAATGTAGTTGGTTACTGACCCTAGAGCATCTCTGTACCGGCCGGCCATGGTTTCAGTCCGGAACAACGAGGCTGCTACGGTCGCAGGTTCGAATCCTGCCTCGGGCATGGATGTGTGTGATATCCTTAGGTTAGTTAGGTTTAAGTAGTTCTAGGAGACTGATGACCTGAGAAGTTAAGTCCCATATTAAATTTTATATATATATATACAAATTGACGCACATGCTTGGAATGACATGGGGTTTTATTAGAACAAAAATAAAAAAAATACAAAAGTTCAAAAAATGTCCGACAGATCTGATCAGAAGAGCAATAATTAGCATAACAAAGTAAGACAAAGCAAAGATGATGTTCTTTACAGGAAATGCTCAATATGTCCACCATCGTTCCTGAACAATAGCCGTAGTCGAGGAATAAGCATGTTCGGAGTTATGGTGAGGCACTGGCAGCGGATGTTGTCTTTCAGTATCCCTAGAGATGTCGGTCGATCACGATACACTTCAGGTAACCCCGAAGCCAATAATCGCACGGACTAAGGTCTGGGGACCTGGGAGGCCAAGCATGACGAAAGTGGCGGCTGAGCACACGATCATCACCAAACGACGCCCGCAAGAGATCTCCCACGCGTCTAGCAATATTTTTTGTTTTGGTTCTAATAAAACCCTATGTCATTCCAAGCATGTGTGTCAATTTTTACCTCTCTATCTACATTATTCCGTGGTTTATTAAGTTTTCATATTTTTTGATCACCCGTTATTCCTGGCCAATAAAGTTTCAAAAATATGACGTATTGACACCGATCGTCTGCAATAAGTTGAGTCACCTTTCCTCCACCAAAACTAGTCTTGCCTTGAGGAAAGTCGTTGTAATACGGCCGAAACATTGGTTCCACGTTTATAATTAAGGTATTTTATACAACGATGCAGGCCAACACCTTGAACAATTTTAACCATCGCATCCCATAGTAATGCCCACTAACAAGTGTCCGGATACTTCCGATGAGGTGCTCTATTTAGATAATGGTTAACACGAAGGTTCATGGCCCCGGATCCGTCTTTTGGAAGGGATAATCGAAACTTTATGACCATCCCTCGCACCGAGAACAACAAGCAACTACGCTGACAGTGGATTTTCCCGTTACAGCGGACGGCGCAGCTCTCGTTACGAGGCGCATAGCAGGTAGCGTACGTGTCTGGTGGCGGGCGCGCGTCCTTTGTCGGGCCGGCCGTGCATCACGCGGGCCGTGGGAAGCGCCCCTGACGCGTGCGTCCAGGTCCCGGCTGAGTTACGGCCCGGGCCTGGCGGCTGCGGCTGCGGCTGCCCAGGTGCGCTCCGCTCTGCTGCGGAGCCTCCGGCGAATATTAATGCGCAGACCCGGGACCCGGACTGCCCTTTTGTTCCTCTCGCGGCCGTTCGCCGAATTCTGCCTGCCGCGGCCAATTACTCAGCACACCGCGTTAGCATTCCGCCTAAGTGACTGGACACGATTCGACCCCACCACTTACACATCTAGAGGCAACGAGAGTAGGCGGTTGCCATCCTGATACCATCAACCTGTTCTGTGTTTATCATAAACTGCCGTGTCGCATTATTATTACCGTCTGCTAGTATGCAGGAGAACCGACGTTCGCAACACACTCAGCAGCTATATGTGCTGAAAGTGACTCAGTCTGGTGATTCTAGGGCTCCGCAGGTGTCCTCTTTTCTTTTTAATTTATTGGCCTTTGGCATTAATATTTAGCCAGAGAAGTTCAAACTGTTCAAATGGCTCTGAGCACCGTGGGACTCAACATCTGAGGTCATCCGTCCCCTAGAACGTAGATTTCTTTAAATCTAACTAACCCAAGGACATCACACGCATCCATGCCCGAGGCAGGATTCTAACCTGCGACCGTAGCGGTCTCGCGCTTCCAGACTGAAGCGCCTGAAACCGCTCGGCCACACCGGCCGGCCGCCAGAGAAGTAAGTAACTAGGCCCTACAGATCTGGTATACAGTATCACACATACAGCGTACGGCTCAGAAACATATTTATACACTTGTACATTCACACATTCAATACAGTCCATATATTACAATTTCTTACGTTGGAATCTTTGCGCCTGCCTTATAATTGAATGTCCACTTTTTGCAGAAACCGGCCGAGAGTGACGTAGTCCGTTGTGCGAAGCTGTCGAAACAGGTCCGTCACAGATGTAGGTTGGGGAATCACTGCTCTGACCAAAGCCTTAAGGTACTTGTGGCGTTATCTGTCACAGCGTGAACGCCATAGCATATCATGGTTGAGGTCTGCAATCTCAGTTGGGTGGACTTGACAGTATGGAGATCGCTGAAGTTTCATCCATAAAGATGTGAACGATAACAGGCGCGACTAAATGTGTGTTGTAGTGGTTAGGTTGATTTGGGAGAACAAGGTTTTTTTTCGCGGGATACTAGGCTATATTGTGGCATAATGTCTCTCTTTGGACACTCTTGGACATTCTTGATGCACCATTTTCTTTGGAGCAGCAATAGAATCAGCATATGGAAGGCAAGTGTAGTGAGCCTGGCCATCAATCACGCTTTGTTTCGCCAGGTGGTCCGCCATCTCGTTACAGGATATATCAAAGTGCCCCTTGATCCATAATAACTCGACACTTTGATGTTTATTTTCACTCTGATAGATTAACTTAATTACATCAGGCACATGACGTTTAGTATTTTACCCCCATTGCTGCACGGCCAGGTTTTCAAGTGTACTCTTTGAATCCGTGATAATAAAGATAACTGATCTGCTGGGTATTGGAGGTGACGAGTGTCTGGAGTCGTGCTACCTTCAGTGTATCCTGTGGTGAGGACGTAGTGGATGATTTACTTGAGTCAAGCTGGTTATGTAGATGTTCAAAGAGTGAAGATCTTAGAAGTTTGCTGGGTCCAAAAAGCATTCAACAGTGTTGTTCTACATCTAGATACACAGAGTGTCTGATAAGTCACTTCTTATTTTGAAATATTCAATTATAATTCTATATTTGTGAACCAGTTTTCTTAGAATTAGGTTTTTTTTTTTTTTTTTTTTTTTTTTTTTTTTTTTTGGAAACAGCACTCCTTGAGGTTGTGTTTAAGACCATTTTAAATCTCCACATAAGCTCCAGCATTACCTACACGTATTTTTAGACGAATTGCGATATGCGATAATGCTGCCAGCAGCATTTTAGGTAGAACATTGGCAAACACATAAGATATTATTGCTTCCAATTCGTCCACGTTCCGTGTCTTTCTCTTGTAACCCTCCTCCTTAGCCAACGCCAAGAGAAAAAAATTTCAAGGCATTAAATCAGGGCTGTGGGCAATCCATTCATGTGCACCATGTCTGTCAACCAAGGATCATGCAGCCTTTCGCGGACATCATTTACAAAATGTGCACGCGCTCCGTCCTACATGAAGTGAAGCTGTGGTTTTCCATTGAGAAATTGTTGGCCATACATGATCCTGCAGCATATCCAGCCATGTTTCGCTATTCATTGCGTTCCACAGAAAGAAAGGACCAACTACTTCGAATGACATGATATTGTTATCTTCGGAAGCCCCCTGTCCTTTTTCATTACATTCGTGAGGATTTTCGGCGGTCCGGTAGTGGAGCTATGTCTGTTTACAAATCCTCCAGTGTGGAAAACTGTCTTATCAGTCCACAGAATATTTTCAGAAAGTTCAGGTCAATCATCATTCCAACTCAAGAAAATCTCTTCAAACTCCATTCTTCTGTCTTAGACACCAGGAAACAATTGCTGCACACAATGTGGCTTCCACGGCGTGTAAGTGAGATCTTTCCTAAGAATCGTTGAAACTGCGTAACATGGAAGATCACATTCACAATATCCTTGATGCATTGATTTTTTAGGGCTCCTCGTGAACATTTCACAAACTTTCTGTTGATCCATCAGGGACATGGGACATTAGCTGATCAAGTAATTATCGATGAAATTCTCCAACAGCCGTGTGATTGAGGTGTTATTTTTTTTGTAGTATTCTCGTAGCTACTTCAGTATCCTCATCGCCACTGTAGTGTCTTGTATCATAGGAAGCAAGGGAGAGGGTGTTGTTATGGGTGGCCAGTATCCTCTTTCTACAATACGGTTCTTCGTTAATACGGTTCTTTATTTACATGAAGCTACTACTTAACTTGGATAGAGTCCATGTTCATGGTACAGGCTCATCAGCAGCAGTCCTCTTGCAGACAATGTCGGTAATCTTGCTTTTACAAACTTTAGTCTCGATGTGTATTGTCGTAACCTGCAGTGTGAACTGAGCCCACTATGGAATACTGACAGACGCCAAACTCAGTGAGTCACTGGAGCCGTCTGATCAGTGGCGGCGGCCTAAATACTTGCTGTCAAGAGGGCGTTGCCGAATTGTTGCTTGCCGGTGTGTCTTTGGCCTCTCTCGTGAGAGGCACACTTGATCTAGCGCCTACTATCGATCTCCGCGCTACGTCTTTGCCGACCGGTGTGCTGGCGACAGGTTATGCCAGCACATTTCTGACTACCAGTTTCGGTATTCCACTTCAGGCCCCATATGCATATCTAAAAAATAAACGATATCTTCATGTAGTGCTAAATATTACTGGATGTCATGAACACAAAACAGTATCCCAAGTACTTCATTCGAAGACTTGATTCCAACTTTGAATGAAGTACTTGGGATACAGTTTTGAACTCATGACATCCAGGACTATATGGCACTATATGTTCAAATGTGCAAATATGCAAATGTGCGTAAATTTCTAAGGGACCAAACTGTTGAGGTCACCAGTCCCTAGACTTTCACACTACTTATACGAACTTACTCTAAGAACAACACACACACCCATGCCAAAGGAAGGAATCGAGCCTACTGTGGGAGGGGCCGTGCAGCCACTCCGCGTTGTTTATGGCACTGTATGATAATATCGTTTATTTTTGAGAGGTGCATATGGGGCCTGAAGATGGCATACTGGAATGTCAAAACTGGTAGTCAAAGTAAAATAAAATAACATGTCAGTTACATGGCAGTTACCAAATTTCGTTGATGGTTAGTTCACGAACTCTCTCAACATTCTGTGGTGTCCTAAAAGTTGATGATCTTCCTGATTTCTTGTATTGGCGAAACTCCCTGTTCTTAGCAATTTGAAATGGCATTTTTCAACTGTTTTTACACCCAGTGTTGCATATATCCCTCATTCAGCCCTCCATGCAATCTCAAGAAGTGCTGTTTGTAACAAAAGTCGTTCTAAGAAAACTGTTTTCTTGTTGTTGTTGTGGTCTTCAGTCCCGGGACTGGTTTGATACAGCTCTCCATGGTACTCTATCCTGTGCAAGCTTCTTCATCTCCCAGTACCTACTGCAACCTACATCCTTCTGAATCTCTTGGTCTCCCTCTACGATTTTTACCCTCCACGCTGCCCTCCAATACTAAATTGGTGATCCCTTGACGCCTCAGAACATGTCCTATCAACCGATCCCTTCTTCTAGTCAAGTTGTGACCCAAACTTATCTTCTCCCCAATTCTACTCAATACTTCCTCATTAGTTATGTGATCTACCCATCTAATCTTTAGCGTTCTTCTGTAGTATATTCAGATCCCATCTCCTTAAATTCCCAACTTTTTGCACTTTCTTCAGTTTTAATCTACAGATCATAGCCAATAGATTGTGGTCAGAGTCCACATCTGCCCCTGGAAGTGTCTTGCAGTTTAAAACCTGGTTCCTAAATCTCTGTGTTACCATTGTATAATCTATCTGAAACGTGTCGGTATCTCCAGGCTTCTTCCATGTATACAACCTTGTTTTATGATTCTTGAACCAAGAGTTAGCTATGATTAAGTTGTGCTCTGTGCAGAATTCTACCAGGCTGCTTCCTCTTTGATTTCTTACCCTCAACTGTTTTATAAATAAAGAAATTATAACTGTTTAAGAAGTGGGAGTGACTTATCACACAGCCTGTAAATCTACACTTATACTCCGCAAAATGCTTTACGGTGTTTAACGGAATGTACTTCTGGTACTGCTGTAATCTCCGTCCCCACTCTCACCCACCCAACATTTTGTGTTCAAGAGAGGCGGAGGAGAAATTGCTGTTTGACGTCCTATCTACAATGACGTCATTAGAGACCAGAAACAAGCTCGGATTGGGGAAGGATGGGCAAGAAAATCGGTCGTGCCCTTCGTCAGCGAAACCATCCCAGCATATTCCAGAAGCAATGTAAGGAAATCACGGAAAACCTAAAACAGTATGACCGAACGCGGGTTTGAACCGTCGTCCTCTCCAATGCGAGTCCAGAGTGTTAACCACTGCACCACCTCGCTCTGTTATTTCCTGTTATTCACGAATGGTGCGTGGGAAGAATAATTGGCGGTAAAACTCGGTATGATACTTCGAAAATGTTAAGTTACAAATTATTATTTCAAGCCAAGTAACTCTTATTGACTGCTGCCCTACACTTCAAAATGTTGCAGAATACATGACACTCTTCTTCTACATAGCCGCAAACCCTCTTCAAAATGGACGAAACGTTCTTTCAATCGTTCAGTTCTTCGATGACAGAAACCTGCTTCTGGGTCACGGAACCATTTGAGAACCACTGTAACGTCCTCGTCTTTGCAAAAACCTGCGAATCAGTTCCTGGATTGTCTGCAAATATTCGTTCGCAGTTGACGTCACCATCACCCACGTCTGCACGGTCTTGGTCAAATTGTTGGTATCATTTCATTACGCCTGCGCGCGTCAATGCATTTGGTCCATACACCACCAAAAGCTTTGAGTGGATCTGTGTGCAGCTTCAAAGGACTGTGTTTGCAGGAAATTCTGAACATGTACGCCTGATCTCTTCTGACAATGTATCACTCCTGCTGCGCAATGGTCTTAGCGTGCGAGGGCATGTGTAGCTTACTTTTCGAACTCTCTACGCAATTTCTCAGATTTTTTTCATCGCAATCGATTTTGTGAGACGTATGTGGCAGGAAATAATATGTTGCTCAATTCTTCTTGGTACGTACGTTCTCAAAGTTTCAACAACAAACCTCTCTGTGATGCACAATGCCTCTCTTGCAGTGCCTGGCACTAGAAATCGTTATGCATCTCCTTAATGCTCTCCCGACCACTCTTCGTTGGATTCTCTTTATCTCTTCTGCTACTACTGTTTGGTAACAGTCCCAGACTGATGAACAATAGTCAAGAATCGGTCACACGAGTGTTTTGAAAGCCACTTCCTTTATGAGTGAAATACATTTCTTAAAAAATTTCCTAATGAAGCTCAGTTTAGCATCTGCATTTCCTGCTATTTGTTTTATGTCTTCATTCCACTTTAGCTCGCTCCGGATGGTGACTCCTAGGCAATTTGCGGTAGTTACTGTTTAAGTGAACTGTTTCCAATAGAGCAATCCAGCAGTAGTGGATCACTTCGCCTATATAAGCGCAATACGTTAACGTTTATTTACGTCCTGGATCAGTGCCAATACGTGCAACAATCGTGGATCTTCTGCATGTCTTCTTGCATTTCGCTACTCTTGTGGCACTGAAGCCTTCTTATAGACAGAAGCATTATTCGCGAATAGCTCACAGAGCCTACAACATTTTCATTAGATCAGAGGTCTCCAGATTACTAGACCATGCGGGCCACATATCAAGTTTTCAATTTCAGTGGGGGCCGGATGACATATTTTCTCAGAAATTAAAGAAGAAAATTAACGTAGAAGTTTACTGTTGCTTAACATAAACACAATGTTTAGCGAAAAGCTCAGGGACACTTTATTACTCTTCGGTACACTTACTGAGAGATGCGAAATTTATCTCTTGAATCCAAAATTTTGTTAAACTGTGGCTCTGTTGTATATTTTTTTCCGGTCCAGTAACCTTTCCGCTGCCGAACAATTTTAGTTGATTTTCTGTTCCTCGGTCATTTACGCCAATATCTGCCCTTTCGGGGCAGATATTACGAACTTCCGCTCAAGCTCTACTAGCCCAATATGGATTCTAAAAGTGTGGCACTTGCTGCAACTTCACATTGTCCCCTGGGAACGCATCCTCAGCTGGTGAGTCAATAATGCTGTCTGAGCGTACAATCGCATCCATATCAGTCAGGAGCGCCTCCCACACAGTTTAACCATCCGAGTGAATGCGACAAAATATAGCAATGACCATAACGGTGTCCTCCTCGTCTTGTGTTCTTCCACCGACTGTAGCACACTGTTCGCTTCCAGACGTTTTGACTGTCCTGCCGGACTATACATAAAAAAGATTCGGTGGAACAAGTTTACTGTAGTTAGTCAACAGATTTGAGTTTCGATACTGTGGAGCGCATCCCATGTCGTTCTATCGACGCACAGTTTTGAGCAGTTGTACAATCAACCAACTGCTTCTGGAGTACCCTACGCAGCATGGTTCGCTGAGTTTTTCGTTGAATTTCTGGTTGTTACCTTGTTTATCTGGACTTCCCTGCCATAGGGAAGTGCAGTAGCACTATTGCTATTAATTAACATACATTAATGATCTAGCACATAGATTTTGTTGTTGTCATTTCTCTCGTTGGTTTGATACATCCTGTTACTACTTCCTCTTCTAAGCCAAATTCTTAATCAGCACCTACACCCAACGCTCTCGATTATTTGTTTTTACTTTCTTCGGTTACCTCTAGCACCATATAAATTATTGTCTGATACGTCAACAAATGTTTTATCATCTTGTCTCTTCTTCTATTCATCGTTTACCACTTGTACTCCAGTTCTGCAAAGGACCTAATCGTTACCTATTTTAATTTTATTTTAATTTTCTTCCCTTAATTTTCAACATCCCCTTGTAACACCTCAAAATTTTTGATTAATTTCTTTTCCTGTTTTGCCACAGACCATGATACACTTCCGTACCGTATAGTGCTGTGTTGCAGATGAAAATTCTAAGAAATTTCATCCTGACACTGAAGGCCTATATTTCATACGGGAAGAAATCTCTTAGCAAGAGACGCCCCCTTTGCTTATGGTGACCCGCTTCTTCTATAATCCTTGCTTCGTGCTTAATGTGTTATGTTGTTTCCAAGACTGACGACTTTCCTCTCTTTGTCTTGTGCGCGTTCCCAAATGTTGGTGCTTAAGTTAGCGCTGATTATCACTGATATCATATCTGCTGCTTGTTATTACTTTCGTCGTTACTCTCAGCTCATATTCTATTCTCACTAGATTGTTCATTCCGTTCAAAATCCACCAATTCTTTATCACTTTCACTCAAGACAGCACTGTCAATAGCGAAGCGTAATATCCTTTCATTCTGAAGCTTAATTTCCGCTCCCGAAACATTATTTTGTTTACACCATTGCTTCTTCGATGTAGTCGCGCTCAAAAGTATCCGAACAACCTGAATTGCATTTCGCCTGATTCGAATGCAACCCACATAGCGCAGCTGTCTGGCAGGTCCTCTAAGCGCCCCTCGGTACAGTCGTTTGACTATTGAAAATGGTTCCAACAAGTCACCACTAGAAAACACTGCTCTGTATCGCAATAAATCAAGATGTAAAGTAATACCAAGGTACTACAAATATCAGGGAACATCTTATCACAGATAAGACAGTTCTTGAGGCTTGTAAGCTCACATTTATTGCAATAAATGGCATACATGAAATGTTACCACTCTCATTATGACGTCAGATAGGTAATTCACGTAGTAAGTTCGTCCTATTCATGATTTCCTGTTCAAAATAAAATACCGTACTTATTATTTAACACAAAATGACATGAAAAATTTAAGTTATTCACGAGCAGCTAGTTGAGAATATGTATGAACTTCCAATGACACGACGAACCGTCTCGTTCAGCATATCCTTGAATTCACAACGATTTCGCAAACAGTTCTGTGTCTCACTAGGACTCATAAACGTTGGTGTAGGCAATGAATGAAAATACATTAAAAATCCAAATTATTACCCACCAGCAGATATGTGTTCTCATGCTAGGTCTTGATAATACATAATGAAATCTTTAGTGCCGAGCCAGGGTTCTTGCCCTTCCACGCGCAATATTTGGAGATGTTGAGGAATCTGCAGTTTTGAACAAACAACAAGTTGCAGTCGAGCTGTATTGTCACGAAGTGATCAAATTCCGCGTTAAGGTCGGTCTGAGTTGCATTCCCAGATCAGAACCAATTTTATCGACATACAGAAGCTCAAATAAAAGATGGAAAAAGTGTCCTGTGACCCTACATAGCGTTTGTTTCGTCACTAGAAATAAATAACTAGTATAAGAAAGGTTACTGTTGATAGAGTTTCTACGTGTCGCGACTCCTGACTTTATTGTGGTTCAACCTAACGTCTACTTGGTAGAGGAGGAATATCATGTTTAACATGAATGTCAGACCACAATGCTATTATACCTTCTTCTCTTGGCGTAGCCACTAGAGAACAGAATCTGTCTCTCCTTATATAAGATCATCAGCAGAAGTCGGAATCGAACCTAGGCAGTAATTATATGAACCTAGCATCAACCCACGAGACCACCAAATTCTCTTCTCTATCACTACTTTCTCTACCATAATAATCTTGCACCACACTGAATGAGAATTTTGACACACAGACTCCCTGTAGTGGTTTGCAGCATGTTCAGTACATTCATTTACTTGGTTGACCGAATCGCCATGAACTAGCTGCCTCGGCTACCCAGTGCATACATTCGACTCTATTTTGTAATCACCGAAATAAAATCACTTAACTGATACCTACACAAAACTGCCAACAGTGTAGGATGTAGAAATTTAAACAGGAAGTGTTCCTTTCGACTTGAGCTACTCTATTGCGCTATGTGTTTGTAAAAACGTCCTGCAGTGCAAAAGAAAAGCTGTAACTGCCTGTCTCTCAGAAGTCTAGATTCGACCATATGCATTATCTCACAGCACTGTGCAATGCCCAAGTTCTGGAGGACTTGTTGTTGAGTTTTGGAGGTGTTTCAATTCTGTGTCAGCTAGTAGCGTAACGGTAAGCGACACTCGCTTATGATACGACGTCGCGAGTTTGGGTACATTCACTGCTATATTTTTTAAAACGCCATACAATTGTCTGCTGAAGTTATCGATCTAATGGAACTTTGAACATAATTCCCCTCACTTATCAACCCAAAATAGTCGCATGTGGCAAAAGGGCTAACTTCTGCGACATTTTGTCCTTTTCAGTTTTAGTAGATGGCTTGCGGCCGAAGTGGCCGAGCGGTTCTAGGCGCTACAGTGTGGAACCGCGCCTCCGCTACGGTCGCAGGTTCGAATCCTGATGACCTCAGAAGTAAATTCCAATAGTGCTCAGAACCATTTGAATAGATGGCCAGGCTGCAGATGCATCTCAAAATTTTTGTGTTATGTTTGGGGAAAGCGCATCGTGCCAAAATACGTCAGAAAAATATTTTCTGCATTAGCTGTCGTGTGGCACTGGCATTTTATTCTTCATAAAACCTTGTTTGACAGCTTTAACTGAGAACACGTTTTCTACATGCATGTAATAAAGAAACTGCATGTGCATTGTTAGACTGCTATAGATAACGTCAGAGAATTCAGAATTAACAACACTAAAAGGAACCGTACGAAAACTGTGCACTGTATTATAAGAAATGAAATAAAACTTCCCACGATAACTTTACGACGAAAATCAGTTTCAATAAAACTGAGCATCTGTACACAAGCGTGACTCTATCGGCACGAATTAGTAAAATACTAATCACATAGATTTCGATTGGGTCTGTGTTTGATTGATATGCTGTGTCGTACTCAAGTGGTATGCAAATGTGGTTTTTCATAAATAAAGTTATGTATTCCTAGAAACCCAAAATTTGTTTGTCCGCTGCTGAAAAAGGCGTTACCTGTTGTGCAGCATTGTAAGTTTTTCACCATTGCACTATGAGCCGAAAGTATTTTCTTGCGATTTCATTATCGATGTGTGATCTGACTGCTTGTGGCTCTTTCACAGAAGAGATAGAAACGTTACCGTCAACAAGACTAGAAACGCAAACCATAGCAGACACTCTCTCACAGGGTAGCACGTCTGCACAGAGCTATGGAGGATGCATGCATCTAGGTCTCCTTTTAAGAGACCAGTAGTGGCTACAACTCGAAAAACGCTATTTAAAGGACGAGATTAGATGGGATTTTCACGTGCAACAACTTTTCTGGGCTGAAAACCGTAAATTTACAATCTTTTGTTACGGCTCAAGCGTTAATAATAACTCAGATTATTCAATGGAAATGACAGGAAAAATCAAGTGAACTTTGAGGCTTAATTCCGTGCACATCAGAAAGTAACTCGTCGATCACAGAGTTGCCAAATATACCTTGCCTTGTTGCCAAATCCCAGTTATATTACCAACAGGAAGAAGACGAACAGATGTGATCCTACAGTGGGCTGGGAAGTGACCATAGCTGACGTCTCAAAGACGCGGCTACTACGGCCTGGAATACATAATCCGTCTGATTCACATTTCTGTAACTGGGTTTAGGGACTGGAGTGCAGTTACTAATAATACTCAGAACTGACTTCAAACTAACCTTCATAAATCAGTAACTCTCATAGTTGTTTTTATATATTGCCGGACATAGAATTCTGATGGCTGCACGATTGTATTGTCCATCTTACTGACATTTTTTTTTGTTTAAGACTGTATTTACAACACATATTGCACTCTGAACACCCAGAAAAATTAACAAAACAAAATTATTTTATGAGAGCAAAGTTAGCTACAGCGTTCGAAGTATTCATAGTATTCTATATGTGTGTGTAATGCCCTCTCAAGGAAGACAAGGATACACAGTGTAGCTACGCCTCAGTTTGTGGATGAACTCAGACTTCGGTTGATAATCATTTTGAATATTTGGCAGTACTGCGCCCATTGGCGTTAAACTCGTTTTCAACCAATGATTCCGACAGCTACAGGAACACTTCTTGTGACACCTCTTACACAAAATACTTACGCAGTGCTATAAGACGAAAAAGTCCACCTGACGCAAACTGTGGGAAGTTTGTTTTACAGCTTTCGTACCTGGATAAAGAGCTTTTCTTATTTGAGATATCTGTGAACGTTGCCGC
This sequence comes from Schistocerca gregaria, assembly GCF_023897955.1. Classification (NCBI taxonomy): domain Eukaryota; kingdom Metazoa; phylum Arthropoda; class Insecta; order Orthoptera; family Acrididae; genus Schistocerca; species Schistocerca gregaria. The sequence goes on along the minus strand of NC_064920.1, from coordinate 478,172,179 downwards.
ATAAGACGATTTAAGAAGAAACTAAATTCCTTGAGCTACGACAATGTTTAAAGAAATCGTCTTAACGGCACTAAATCGTGATATGTGAATCGTTTACTGGCTGTACTCTGCCGCATTTCGATGGTTGGAAGGCGAAAAGCTTAGTGACAAATTTCACACAAGGAAAAGGGGGACGAAATGTCTCCCACAGGAAGGTCATGTTGTTTTATTTAAATGACATACAGAATCAGCTAAAACGAACAGTGAGCCTGTCAGTATAAGCACATTACTGTTGTCAGAATGATGTTGCACTGCCCAGGGCCTGTAATGATAAAGGGCCCGTTTAGGTCAGGCATATTGTATACAGAAGTGGAAGAGAGAGCACCACTAAATTCCACGATCCGCCTGCATTGCATACACACAGAAATTACTGTTACAGTGTACTATTGGAGCCCAATGAGTGAATTGCATATTTTCCGGTGCAAAATAGCACTGGCAAACAGTCTTCGCGACATTAGGTTACTTAAACTGGTGTCACTCTGAGCTAGAATTTATGGTCAGCGACTAAGTACAAGGTCAATGAGTCGGATGTGCGTTTTGCAACTGTGAAATACTTTCCTACATTATAGAAGTGAATATTAAATCTGAACTAATAATGCCAAAATTTTGAACTTGGATAGCTTACAATGAAAATCTTTCTGTTTAATGCAAAGGAAAACAATTGATTTTCTAAAACATTCTCTGCCATACACAACTTGAAACAGGTCACGTCGACCAAATCTTGTGGAAGAACTGACAGCGACATATAACGGAAGGCAGTAAGATCCCTTGGTTTTTGGTTCGGCAGTATTCGACAGCCATTTCTAGGCGCAAGTAAATTAAGAAAGGTAGCGCGTTTTTGTTACCAGGTCATGTCTTCATCAATTACTTTAGTTTTAATGTAATCTGCGAGTAATTGCTGATGTTTGATATTGACTTGAAAAGGACGCCCTAGACAGGAAAAGAACGTCTTCTTGGGCAACTACTTCTATAATGACCCAAAGGCATTACATGATCTTCAAGCAACGGTACTAAGAAAATAATAGTAACAATGATGGTAATAATTGAATTATCCGGGAACTTCACACTTCTCAGGGGATTTTCTCGAACTAAGAAATTTGCTGAATTAGTGAATATTTCAAAATGGCTTTACATCGAGGCTATGATGCCTAGAAGAGTCTTTACATCCTGAAAACATGCGAATAGCATAATCTCCACGTCGGAAGATTGCTTCTACTTAACCATTTAATATCCTCGCGTTTTTTCCACCGTGACTAATTTTGTAAGCTAAGCACGTCATCCGTTACAGCACCCTCCTGGAGCTGGGAAATGTGGCCACAATGATCTGGTGGAACGAACTATCAAAGGTGCAATGCGTGGGTTCAGGCATTTACTTTTAAGGGGAGCAAACAGATTTACTTTACCTCTGGTAACCTCAAGAGAAAGGCGTTATAATCCAGAATCCGCATTAAACATCACGTTCCTTCATTACCAATTGGGCAGAGCCGGTTTACGTTGGGAAATGACATAGGCGAAAGTCATGGTAAACAGAAATACTGTCTCCAGTAAACTTACTCACATTAGAAAGTTTTATTTTATTTGATGAAACTATAGCCATTTAAAGGAACAGGGCTCTTATTTTTCTTGTATTTGATTGAACTAGAGACGTAGAAAAATTTGGTGCTGGACTGTGATTCGAATACGTATCTCATCCTTCGAGGATCTGAATCTCTCGGAACAGTATAGTTCAATCATTTCGTTCCTTTTCCCAAGACTGAAATCTTTTCTAGGTCTCCTCCAAAGGTAAGTATGTGGATCCGAATCCTGATCCAGTACAAAAACATTCAAAATTTCATTCCAAGCCCTATCACGTGCATACCAGTCTTTTAGTGAAAATTAACGTGCATTTTTAATGTTTGTTCATGTGTTGCCAATAATCGCAATAGGTGTCGTTATTTCTGGTCAAACACGCACACATCTTACTGTTCGCGAATAAGCACGTGTTACTTAAGCTATGTTCGTGGATGATAAAGAACGACGGTAGGTGTGCTGTTCGATTGTCAGTCAACCACAAACAATTTGTATCCTTATTTTAGATTCAGACATCTAGCAGCTGGTAAGAAAAACCGATATGTAACATTTGATTTTACTTAGTTAACAATCCGACTTATTGCTGGGTTCGTATCTCCGTCACAGAACTTCACATCATGCTCTTCATCTTTAAATGCATGAACACTTTCTTCCTTCTGAATGGAGGTATATCACAGGTCTTTCGTGGTTACTTGACAGGGTTGAAAGAGTCTTTAAAGGAGTCCCGGTTTATTACAAAAACTGTCGACTTTTCTTTTTAAGTTTAGATTTGGTTACTGATGTTGGAGAAAATACCTGTAATTCGTGCCTCTTCACGACTAGTCAGCAATATGATATGATTAGATTAGATTAGATTAATACTTGTTCCATAGATCATGAATACGACATTTCGTAATGCTGTAGAAAGTGTAATTTTAATGAAAGATTTCTTTACATACCATGATTCAGTTTCTCTGCAACAATTTTTTACTCTCTCTCTCTCATTCCTTTTTATTTTTATCTCTCTCCCTCTCTCTCTCTCTCTATTTTCTCTCTCTATCTCTCTGCCTCTCTCTCTGTCTCTCTCTCTCTCTCTCTCTCTCTCTCTCTCTCTCTCTCACACACACACACACACACACACACACGCACACAGTATTTTTTTTTATTTGTTTGTTGTGCTCGACTATAGGCGAGGCACGAAAACGTTCGTCAATGATTTTCTTAGTTTTGAGTACACTTACGGAAGATATATAAAAACAGCTATGAGAGTTACTGGTTTATGAAGCTTACTTTGAAGTCAGTTCTGAGTATTATTAGTAACTGCGCTCCAGTCCCTAAACCCAGTTACAGAAATGCGAATCAGACGGATTATGTATTCCAGGCCGTAGTAGCCGTGTCTTTGAGACGTCAGCTATGGTCACTTCCCAGCCCACTGTAGGATCACATCGGTTCGTCTTGTTCCTGCTGGTAATGTAGCTGAGATTTGGCAACAAGGCAGGGTATATTTGGCAACTCTGTGATCGAGAAGTTACTTTCTGGTGTGCACGGAATTAAGCCTTAAAGTTCACTTGATTTTTCCTGTCATTTCCATTGAATAATCTGAGTTATTATTAACGCTTGAGCTGTAACAAAAGATTGTAAATTTACGGTTTTCAGCCCAGGAAAGTCGTTGCACGTGAAAATCGCATCTAATCTCGTCCTTTAAACAGCGGTTTTCGAGTTGTAGCCACTACTGGTCTCGTAAAAGGAGACCTAGATGCATGCATCCTCCCTAGCTCTGTGCAGACGTGCTAACCTGTGAGAGAGCGTCTGCTATGGTGTGCGTTTCCAGTCTTGTTAACTGTAACGTTTCTATCTCTTCTGTGAAAGAGCCACAAGCAGTCAGATCACACATCGATAATGAAATCGCAAGAAAATACTTTCGGCTCATAGTGCAATGGTGAAAAACTTACAATGCTGCACAACAGGTAACGCCTTTTTCAGCAGCGGACAAACAAATTTTGGGTTTCTAGGAATACATAACTTTATTTATGAAAAACCACATTTGCATACCACTTGAGTATCACACAGCATACCAATCAAACACAGACCCAATCGAAATCAATGTGATTAGTATTTTACTAATTCGTGCCGATAGAGTCACGCTTGTGTACAGATACTCAGTTTTATTGAAACAGACTTTCGTCGTAAAGTTATCGTGGGAAGTTTTATTTCATTTCTTATAATACAGTGCACAATTTTCGTACAGTTCCTTTTAGTGTTGGTAAAAAATTAGTTAACAAGAGAGAGAAATTAACCATCAACGATATATGCGAATTCTCTGATGTTATCTATAGCAGTCTAACAATGCACATGCAGATTCTTGATTACAGATTAGATTAGATTAGATTAGATTAATACTTGTTCCATAGATCATGAATACGACACTTCGTAATGATGTGGAACATGTCAGGTTAACAAAAGATGTCTGTACAAGATATTGCATTACACAAAATATTGCGTGACACTAATGTTTAAGATAGTTTTCTTTTCTTTTTTTTCCTCCCTTAATTTATATCTAAAAATTGTGCCAGTGAGTAGAAGGAGTTGTCATCTAGAAATTCTTTTAATTTATTTTTAAATGTTGGTTGACTATCTGTCAGGCTTTTGATGCTGTTTGGTAGGTGACCAAAGACTTTTGTGGCAGCATAATTTACCCCTTTCTGTGCCAAAGTCAGATTTAACCCTGCATAGTGAAGATCATCCTTTCTCCTGGTGTTATAGCTATGCACACTGCTATTACTTTTGAACTGGGTAGGCTTATTAACAACAAATTTAATAAGTGAATATATATACTGTGAGGTTACTGTGAGGATCCATAGATCCTTAAATAGATGTCTGCAGGATGACCGTGGGTGGACTCCAGCAATTATTCTGATTACACGTTTTTGAGCAATGAATACTTTTCTACTCAACGATGAATTACCCCAGAATATGATGCCATACGAAAGCAGTGAATGAAAGTAGGCATAGTAAGCTAATTTACTGAGATTCTTGTCACCAAAATTTGCAATCACCCTAATAGCATATGTAGTTGCACTCAGACGTTTCAGCAGACCATCAATGTGTTGCTTCCAGTTTAACCTCTCATCAATGGCCACACCTAAAACTTTTGAAAATTCTACCTTAGCTACAGACTTCTGTTCAAAGTCCATATTTATTACTGGAGTTGTGCCGTTTACTGTACGGAACTGTATATACTGTGTTTTATCAAAATTTAAAGAGAGTCCGTTTGCTGAGAACCACTTAATAATTTTGTGAAAGACATCATTTACAATTACATCACTTAGTTCTTGGTTTTTGGATTTTATTACTATACTTGTATCATCAGCAAAAAGAACTAACTTTGCATCTTCATCAATGTGGAATGGTAAGTCATTAATATATATCAAGAACAGTAAAGGACCTAAGACCGAACCCTGTGGGACCCTGTACTTGATAGCCCCCCAGTTTGAGGAATCAGCTGTTGTTTTAACATTACATGAATCACTTATTTCAACTTTCTGCATTCTTCCAGTTAAGTATGGATTAAACCATTTGTCCACTGCCCCCCTCAGACCATAATGATTTAGCTTATCTAAAAGAATTCCATGATTTACACAATCAAAGGCCTTTGAGAGATGACAAAAAATACCAATGGGTGATGTCCAGTTATTCGGGGTATTTAATAATTGATCAGTGAAATCGTATATAGCATTTTCTGTTGAAAAGCCTTTCTGAAAACCAAACTGACATTTTGTTAGTACTTTATTTTTACAAATATGGGAGGCTACTCTTGAATACATTAATTTCTCAAAAAGTTTTGATAGAGGTGTCAGAAGAGAGATTGGGCGATAGTTGTTGACATCCGTCGCATCCCCCTTTTTATGCAATGGTTTTACAATGGCATATTTCAGTCTATGGGGGAAAACACCCTGCTCCAAAGAGCCATTACATACGTGGCTGAGAATCCTACTTATCTGTGGGGAACAAGCTTTAAGTATCTTTCTGGAAATGCCATCAATTCCTTCAGAGCTTTTACTTTTCAGTGAGTTTATAATTTTACTGATTTCAAAGGGAGTGGTTGCTGGAAATACAGTTGTTTCAAACTACACAGGTATGCCCTCTTCTATTAGAAGCCTTGCCTCTTCTAGTGAAGATCTAGATCCTATTTTCTCCACAACATTTAAAAAATGATTATTGAAAATATTTTCAATTTCTGATTGTTTGTTAGTACACTTGCCATTCAGTTTTATGGCACTAAAGTCTTCCGGTGCTCTTGGTTGCCCTGTTTCCCTTTCAATAATATTCCAAATTGCTTTAATTTTATTATCAGAGTTACTAATCTCAGACATGATACACATGCTTCTGGACTTTTTAATAGCTTTTCTTAGTACTGCACAATAGTTTTTATAATATTGGACAATTTCAGGGTCAGTACTCCCTCTTGCTGTTAGATACAGTTCTCTTTTACGGTTGCAAGACATTCTTATTCCTTTAGTTAGCCAAGGTTTTTATATGTTTTCTTGGAATTATGTTTAACTATTTTCTTGGGAAAACAATTTTCAAATACATTTAAAAATGTATCGTGAAATAAGTTATATTTCAAGTTTGCATCAGGTTCCTTATACACTTCATCCCAGTGTAGCTGCATTAGGCTTTCCCTAAAGTTTGCAATATTTGTATTGTTAATTGAACGCACTGCTTTGAAATTCTGATTTGATATACTGCATGGAGCTATGTCATGTACTGTAACTAACTGTGCACCATGATCTGAAAGACCATTCTCAACAGGATAAGCATTTATGTCCTTAAATTTATCTTGGTCTATAAAAAAGTTATCTATCAGTGCCCTGCTGTCCTTTGTTATACGAGTAGGAAAATCAATGACAGAGCTCAAAGTGAAAGAACTGAGTAATACTACAAGGTCATTCTTCCTATTACACTCTTTCAGGGAATCAACATTGAAATCCCCACAAATGATAATTTGCTTCCCCCTGTCTGGCAGATAGCACAACAAAGCATCCAAGTTTTCTAGAAATAGCTGGAAATTCCCTGAGGGGGACCTATACTCTGTTACAATTATGAAAGTGCCATCATTTAGTTTTAGTTCAGAGGCATGCTTCCATATGTTGCTCTACACAAAATTTTTTAGTTTCTAAATTTTTTACACTGTGGAAGCTTCTGACATATATGGAAACTCCTCCTCTCATCAAATTATCTCTACTTACATGTGCAGCTAATTTGTATCCATTGATGCTAACCTTTTGCATATCAGTGACAATGTGATGCTCAGACAGGCATAGTACATCTATTACATTCTCAGTTTCTATATCTTCTAAACAAAGCAGAAGCTCATCAATTTTATTCTTCAATCCCCCAATATTTTGATGAAATATACTAACATTATTTTTCACTTTACTTTTTGAGTATCTTGAACTTTTTTAACATATTTAGTACTTGCCTGGCTGAGTTTCCCACTGGACACTGGTCTTACACTAAAAAAGAGTTTCCACCATGAGATATAGTTCCTCCCCCCAATAAATTTCCTGCTGTCAGCCCAGCCAGTTTACCCTTCCCTTTCTTGTTGAGGTGTAGGCCATGTCTAGTATAGTCCCACCTACTGAGTGAATCAACAGGAACCACACCAATGTGTGACCCTACACCAGATCCAAGTAGCCGTTCCAACTCCAAATTAACTCTCCTGACAGAAGAGCTCAAATGAGGCTGGTCGTGGCGCTCCAGAACCTACACAAACCCAACACTGGAATGACTCGATGCTGATGAAATATTTGCCAGGTCACACTCTATGCTGTACCCCGGATCCCTATCAATACTGTTGCCTGGCCCACCCACAATAACCACGGTATCTTCCTTAGTAAAGTCTCTACATAGTGAACCTAAATCCTCTGTAACCTGCCCCAGTCCAGCACTAGGTTTGAACAAACTTGTGACCTGATATTCTGACTCTATTTCATCCTGCAGAAGTTGCCCCACACCTCTAGCATGCGAACTACCTAGCAACAAGACTATCTTTCTCTTTGAAGACTTCCCTACCATCTTATTCAATTTGCTGCTGAAAGCTTGTTGAGCCCTGTCTACATCTACTTCTGTGAGAGGCTCATCAGTTTCTGACTGAGGCAACAGGTCAAACCTATTTTGTACATTAATAACAAAGCTGTCAGAAGAATTTCTTGGCCTGTTCCTTATGCCTGTTGCCACTTGCCACCCCTGTTTACCCTTCTCCCCCCTTAACTTGCCCAGTTCTCGCCTAGCCTCATCTAACTCAGCCTGAAGGGCTGTTCCACAATCTTTCTATCTCTACTGCATAGCCTACAGAACCACTGATGAGTCTCGCTCATTTTCCCAATTCCCACGCCACTACAATCGCCCCAATGAAAAAAGTTACTACATCCATCACACCAGACCCCGGAGCTAACGATTCTACGGCACGTCAGGCACTTTACACTCATGGTCCAAATCGATTTTAGTGACAAGTAAGTTACCTCAAAACAGTGAAAATACGTGTACGAAAAATTAGGCCTAATTGCGACAATGTAAACAATGGTTCAGAAGTTTATTACTGGAAATTACTTAAGAGATGACGATACTCTACAGATATAAAGGAGCAGCGAAGGTATTTAGCACACTAAACTATCAGTAAATGCACTTAAAATTTCGGTATGAAGTTTAATCTGAAATCTCAAAAGTTCAGACCTGGCCGCGATATGTAAACAAAACGAACTTTACGCGATTACTGTGAAAATACGCGAGTAAGACAAAAACTTTTAATGGTACGCTTGAAGAGCACTATAATTAACGTATTAAATTAGTTTAAAGTGTTAGAAACAGTTTATTACTACTTAAATTACTTATTATGTTCGAGTATAATGTCTTTTCTGGAGACTAGAAATCTACTCTGTAGGAATCAGCATGGGTTTCGAAAAAGACGGTCGTGTGAAACCCAGCTCGCGTTATTCGTCCACGAGACTCAGAGGGCCTTAGACACGGGTTCACAGGTAGATGCCGTGTTTCTTGATTTCCGCAAGGCGTTTGACACAGTTCCCCATAGTCGTTTAATGAACAAAGTAAGAGAATACGGACTATCAGATCAATTGTGTGATTGGATTGAGGAGTTTCTAGATAACAGAACGCAGCAGGTTATTCTCAATGGAGAGAAGTCTTCCGAAGTAAGAGTGATTTCAGGTGTGCCGCAGGGGAGTGTCATAGGACCGTTGCTATTCACAATATACATAAATGACCTGGCGGATGACATCGGAAGTTCACTGAGGCTTTTTGCAGATGATGCTGTGGTGTATCGAGAGGTTGCAACAATGGAAAATTGTACTGAAATGCGGGAGGATCTGCAGCGAATTGACGCATGGTGCACGGAATGGCAATTGAATCTCAATGTAGACAAGTGTAATGTGATGCGAATACATAGAAAGATAGGTCTCTTATCATTTAGCTACAAAATAGCAGGTCAGCAACTGGAAGCAGTTAATTCCATAAATTATCTGGGAGTACGCATTAGGAGTGATTTAAAATGGAATGATCATATAAAGTTGATCGTCGGTAAAGCAGATGCCAGACTGAGATTCATTGGAAGAATCCTAAGGAAATGCAATCCGAAAACAAAGGAAGTAGGTTACAGTACGCTTGTTCGCCCACTGCTTGAATACTGCTCAGCAGTGTGGGATCCGCACCAGATAGGGTTGATAGAAGAGATAGAGAAGATCCAACGGAGAGCAGCGCGCTTCGTTACAGGATCATTTAGTAATCGCGAAAGCGTTACGGAGATGATAGATAAACTCCAGTGGAAGACTCTGCAGGAGAGACGCTCAGTAGCTCGCTACGGGCTTTTGTTAAAGCTCCGAGAACATACCTTCACCGAAGAGTCAAGCAGTATATTGCTCATCCTACGTATATCTCGCGAAGAGACAATGATGATAAAATCAGAGAGATTAGAGCCCACACAGAAGCATACCGACAATCCTTCTTTCCACGTACAATACGAGACTGGAACAGAAGGGAGAACCGATAGAGCTACTCAGGGTACCCTCCGCCACACACCGTCAGGTGGATTGCGGAGTGTGGATGTAGATGTAGATGTAGATCTTGTACAGGAGCTGTGACTGAAACGTCCGTATAGCATGCGCAGGGCTACCAACATGCATGTAGAAAACTTGTTCTGAGCTAAAGCTGTCAAACAAGGTTTTATGAAGAATAAAATGCCACTGCCACACGACAGCTAATGTACAAAATACTTTTCTGAATTATTTTGGCACGATGCGCTCACCCCAAACATAATACAAAAGTTTCACGATGCATCTGCAGCCTGGCCATCTATTAAAACTGAAAAGAACAAAATGTCGCAGAAGTTAGCTCTTTTTCCACATGCGACTATTTTGGGTTGAGAAGTGAAGGGAATTATGTTCAAAGTTCCATTAGATCGATAACTTCAGCAGACAGCTGTATGGCGTTTTAAAAAATATAGCAGTGTACCCAAACTTGCGACGTCGTATCATCAGCGCGTGTCGCTTACCGTTACGCTACTAGCTGACACAGAATTAAAACACCTCCACAACTCAACAACAAGTCCCCCAGAACTTGCGCATTGCACAGTGCTGTGAGATAATGAATATGGCCGAATCTAGACTTCTGAGAGACAGACAGTTACAGCTTTTCTTTTGCACTGCAGGACGTTTTTACAAACACATAGCGCAATAGAGTAGCTCAAGTCGAAAGGAACACTTTCTGTTTAAATTTCTACATCCTACACTGTTGGCAGTTTTGTGTAGGTCTCAATTAAGTGATTTTATTTCGGTGATTACAAAATAGAGTCGAATGTATGCACTGGGTAGCCGAGGCAGCTAGTTCATGGCGATTCGGTCAACCAAGTAAATGAATGTACTGAACATGCTGCAAACCACTACAGGGAGTCTGTGTGTCAGAATTCTCATTCAGTGTGGCGCAACATTGTTATGATAGAGAAAGTAGTGATAGAGAAGAGAATTTGGTGGTCTCGTGAGTTGGTGCTAGGTTCATATAATTACTGTCTAGGTTCGATTCCGACTTCTGCTGATGATCTTAGATAAGGAGAGACAGATTCTGTTCTCTAGTGGCTACGCCAAGTGAAGAAGGTATGATAGCATTGTGGTCTGACATTCATGTTAAACATGATATTCCTCCTCTACCAAGTAGACGTTAGGTTGAACCACAATAAAGTCAGGAGTCGCGACACGTAGAAACTCTATCAACAGTAACCTTTCTTATACTAGTTATTTATTTCTAGTGACGAAACAAACGCTATGTAGGGTCACAGGACACTTTTTCCATCTTTTATTTGAGCTTCTGTATGTCGATAAAATTGGTTCTGATCTGGGAATGCAACTCAGACCGACCTTAACGCGGAATTTGATCACTTCGTGACAATACAGCTCGACTGCAACTTGTTGTTTGTTCAAAACTGCAGATTCCTCAACATCTCCAAATATTGCGCGTGGAAGGGCTCGAACCCTGGCTCGGCACTAAAGATTTCATTATGTATTATCAAGATCTAGCATGAGAACGCCTATCTGCTGGTGGGTAATAATTTTGATTTTTAATGTATTTTCATTCGTTGCCAACACTAACGTTTATGAGTCCTAGTGAGACACAGAACTGTTTGCGAAATTGTTGTAAATTCAAGGATGTTATTCCGAGCTGCTGGTGGAGAAAAATTCGGTAGCTGACGTCTCTTTGAGTGTAGTCAACAACGATATTGTGGGGCTCGATTCCCAGTCAGCACTGAACTCTTCGTCATATTATTTCTGGTTCAAACATGCTCACATGTCGCTTCTGGTGTAACAAACCCATTTGTAACGTTCATTTTCTCTAGAATATAACAGCGGTAGGTGCCAGGTTGGAGTCTTGGGAAAGAAAAAATTAATGTTTCGTCTCGTCCTTTCTGTTAAAACATCTAGCTACTGCCGAGAAAGTCTGATTTGTCACAGTTGACTGTGCTTCGACGACAATCCAATTAGGTTCTGGGTTCGAATCCCTGCCCATCACAAAGCTTTACCTCATGGCATTTCAAGTACGTTACTTGTGAAGAAGCAATATTTAACATCTCTCGTAGTTCGTTAACAAGGACAATAGATGCTGGGTAGGAATTCGCGTCCATTAACAATGTTTACGTTATGTAATTTTAAGCTGATATTTGCTAACTGATACTGTCTAAAATCGAGGTATATCACTCTCTGTATGCCTAGTCAGGAATGGCTATTAGTTTCCGTCAGTCACGAAGTATTTGTTTAGTCTGCATGACCTGGGTTCGAATCCATATGCTGAACGACACGGTTCGTCGTGTCATTGGAAGTTCATACATATTCTCAACTAGCTGCTCGTGAATAACTTAAATTTTTAATGTCATTTTGTGTTAAATAATAAGTACGGTATGTTATTTTGAACAGGAAATCATGAATACGACGAACTTAGTACGTGAATTACCTATCTGACGTAATAATGAGAGTGGTAACATTTCATGTATGCCATTTATTGTAATAAATGTGAGCTTACAAGCCTCAAGAACCGTCTTATCTGTGATAAGATGTTCCCTGATATTTGTAGTACCTTGGTATTATTTTAATCTTGAGTTATTGCGATACAGAGCAGTGTTTTCTAGTCGTGACTTGTTGGAACCATTTTCAATAGTCAAACGACTGTACCGAGGGGCGCTTAGAGGACCTGCTAGACAGCTGCGCTATGTGGGTTGCATTCGAATCAGGCGAAATGCAATTCAGGTCGTTCGGATACTTTTGAGCACGACAGTACATGTAACTCTGCCTTACATCCTTATCAATACGAGCACTTCCCTCTTGGTCTTACCTTCATACTGTCTCATTATGGTTCTTGTAGGTACTGTACACTATGTGATCAAAAGTATCCGGACACTTTCAAAACGTACGTTTTTCATATTATATGCATTGTGCTGCCACCTACTGCCAGGTACTCGATATCAGCGACCTCAGTAGTCATTATATATCGTGAGAGAGCAGAATGGGGCGCTCCGCGGAACTTAGGATTTTTGAACGTGGTCAGGTGATTGGAGGTCTCTTGCATCATACGTCTGTACGCTATATTTTCACACTTCTAAATATCCATAGGTCCACTGTTTCCGATGCGATAGTGAAGTGGAAACGTGAAGGGACACGTACATCACAAAAGCGTACAGGCAGACTTCGTCTGTTGACTGACAGAGACTGCCGACAGTCGAAGAAGTTCGTAATGCGTAATAGGCAGACAATCTATCCAGACCATCACACAGGAATTTCAGATTGCATCAGGATCCACTGCAAGAACTATGACAGTTAGGCGGAAGGTGAGAAAACTTGGATTTCGTGGTCGAGCGGCTGCTCATAAGCCACACACCACTCCTGTAAATGCCAAACAATGCCTCGTTTAACGTAAGGAGTGTAAACGTGGGACGATTGAACAGTGGAAAAACGTTGTGTGTAGTGACAAATCACGGTACACAATGTGGCTATCCGATGGCAGGGTGTGGGTATGGCGAATGCCGGGTGAACTTTATCTGTCAGCGTGTGTAGTGCCAAGAATAAAATACGGGGGCGGTTGTGTTATGGTGTGGTCGTCTTTTTCATGGAGGGCGCTTGCACCCCTTGTTGTTTCGCGTGGCATTATCACAGCACAGGCCTACATTGATGTTTTAAACACCTTCTTGCTTACCGCTGTTGATGGAAAGTTGGGGATGGCCATTGCGTTTTCAACACGGTCGAACACCTGTTCATAATGCACGGCCTGTGGAGGAGTGGTTACACGATAATACCATCCCTGTAATGGACTGGCATGCACAGAGTCCTGCCCTGAATCCTACAGAACACCTTTGGGATCTTTTGGAAGGCACAATTCGTGCCAGGCCTCACCGACCGACATCGATACTTCTCCTTAGTGCAGCACTCCGTGAAAGATGGGCTGCCATTCTCCAAGAAACCTTCCAGCACCTGATTGAACGTATGCCTGCGAGTGTGGATTCTGTCATCAAGGTTAAGGATGGGCCAACAACCTATTGAATTCCAACATTGCTGATGGAGGGCGCCACGAACTTGTAAGTCATTTTCAGCCAGGTGTTCGGATACTTTTGATCATATAATGTATATTGCCTTTCTTTCCCTATAGCTTGTAGACTACAGCTTATAGTATTTATAATATTAATGTTTTAGGAGATGGCGCAGCTGTCCATGAGGAACTTTACACGGTAAAATTTGTAGAAACGTCTAGTAAGACCTCGACAAATTTCCGGAATTGTGTAAAGTCTGGAAACTAGCTCATCATATAAAGAAACGTGAAGCTGTGCTCCGATTGTGAGTGGAAAGGAAAGAAGCCTGACTATATGGTTCAACAAAAAGTTCCTTCTGCTACATAGGTGTGTCTAGCCTTCGTATACAGGGTGTTACAAAAAGGTACGGCCAAACTTTCAGGAAACATTCCTCACACATATATAAAGAAAAAATGTTATGTGGACATGTGTCCGGAAAGCTCATTTTAGTTTCGTCCACCTACGTTCAATGGAGCACGTTATCATGATTTCATACGGGATATTCTACCTGTGCTGCTAGAACATGTGCCTTTACAAGTACGACACAACATGTGGTTCATGCGCTATGGAAATCCTGCACATTTCAGTCGAAGTGTTCGTACGCTTCTCAACAACAGATTCGGTTACCGATGGATTGGTAGAGGCGGATCAATTCCATGGCCTCCACTCTCTCCTGACCGCAACACACTTAACTTTTATTTATGGGGGTATTTGAAAGCTGTTGTCTACGCAACCCCGGTACCAAATATAGAGACTCTTCGTGCTCGTATTGTGGACGGCTGTGATACAATACGCCATTCTCCAGGGCTGCATCAGCGCATCAGGGATTCCATGCGACGGAGGGTGGATGCATGTATCGTCGCTAACGGAGGACATTTTGAACATTTCCTGTAACAAAGTGTTTGAAGTCACGCTGGTATGTTCTGTTGCTGTGTGTTTCCATTCCATGATTAATGTGATTTGAAGAGAAGTAATCAAATGAGCTCTAACATGGAAAGTAAGCGTTTCCGGACACATGTCCACATATTTTCTTTCTTTGTGTGTGAGGAATGTTTCCTGAAAGGTTGTCCGTACCTTTTTGTAACAACCTGTATATACGGCTTGAATTTGCTGGGCACGCATTCAGTGAGGTATCGGAGAATGTGTGTGTGGAGGAATGGCAGCCCATTCTTTGGCAGAAGCTGATACCAGAGAAGGTAGTGATGTTCGACGCTGGGTTCTGGAATGAAATCGACGTCGTAAAGGTGTGTCATTTCCCTAGGTGGGGACTATGGGGTCGCCGTTGCATTTCAGGAATATTGTTGCCAACAAACCATTGCCTCACAGGCGCTGCTTTATGACAGGGCGTATTATGACGTTGATACAATTTTTGTCTCCAAATTGTTGCTCCACTGTACGCAATACACAATGCTGTAAAATGTCTTAATGTCCTGCCGTATTTAACGTTTTGTTAAGCAGAATAAGGGGACCACATCTTAGCCACGAAGAACACCCCTATACAGAAATGCCACATCGTCTGTACTTCGCTGTTGGCAGTATTTGTGGTGGCAGGTGACGTTATCCAGACGTTCGACAAACCGAAACACTTCCACTGGACTGCCACACGGTACAGCGTGATTCATCACTCCAAGTCACTCGTTTCCAGGCATCCACTGTCCAGTGGCGTCGCCCTTTACACCACCTCAAGCGTCGCTTAACGCAGACTACAGAAACCTATGGCATGTTAGGAACTGCTCACCAATTGTAGTTCATTCTTTTAGACATCTGCGCACAGTCGTTGAGCTCGTCGGGCTGCTGGTAGCGGTCTGTAACTGACGAGCGATGCCCTCCGCTGATTTCATGCGATTCTGTACAACCACCCTCCGCAGTGCTCGAAGGTTCCTGTGCGTCGCTACATGAAGCCTGCCTACATGAAGCGTTTCCGCTTCACAATCACATCAACAACAGTCGACTTGGGCAACTTTAGAAGGGTTGAAATGTGCGTCATGAATTGGTTTCTCAGGTGGCTTCTCTACTGGTAACACGATACCCGCTGCCTTATTTTATACTGACGTATCTGCCTCTCATGGCATCTAGTGGCCAATTCTGCGTTTTGTTGGGGCGTATGGATATGTTTGATCTTATGCGATTACGCTGCTACTGCCCAAAAGCGACTAACGAGTTAGCGCTGTTAACCTCATACCTAGAAGGTGGCCATAATAATGCCATTCGACAATATGTGATTGCAATATGGCAGAAGCAGGGCCAGTAAACAGTTACCCGAAAACGTGAACGTCTTAAGTATTAGGTTGTACCATACGTGTTCAACAGCGCTCACGAATCGACACAGCCTGCCTTTTCTTTTTAGCAGTAGAGATTTAACGCCATGCCACTAACGAAGAAAATATCATGTGTAAATGTAATACATGAGCTACAGTGAATTAAATTTGGGGAAACTGACGAGAGCTTATAATGGTACAACGATATACGGCATCTTATGTGATTTTATTTGGTTCATCACTTTCTTTAACAATTATTGACGCCTTTGAGAATACTGAAGTGAATGAAAGTAATTTCACTTATGATACCACACGTGTAGCATTTTGAGGAAACTGTTCACAGGATTCATTCCGCAAAAGAGAGTAGTTACCATATTGTGTACTGTTCATAAACTTACAGTAGTTAGCATATAAATATGTGTTATCAGGTAACACTTGTTATCTAAAATCCAAATTGATAATGAAAATGACAGTCACAAATACAATATGAGAAGGAGAAAAGATGAATATGTACCTTTCTCCTAACCAGATTGTTTGGAATCCTTTCTTGATGGAAATGTACTGAATCTAATAGCAAAAATAGATTCCACATTAAAACTGATGTTAGTGCCGAGGCAGTTGTAGCAACAGTGATTACCAAAAAACAAAGAGGGTCCGAAAAAGTAGAATTTATATGCTTAACAAACTAGAAATATAAACAAGTGTGCTGCATTTCAATAAGAAACCACGAGCGCGGTTCACAACTGCGTGCTGCAGGACGCCTCTGTACCACATCCCCCACATGCTCGATGTGATTTAAGTCAGGAGAACTGGTAGGCGATCCCATTCGGCGAATATGTAGCCCAGTCCATTCGGCAAATATCCTTTCGTTCCAAGAGCTCCTCTAACTGCACTGTTCGATGGGCATTATCACCCGTCAAAATTAAGTCTGGGGCAAATGCACCCGTAAAAATACACTGGGGGAAGAAATACAGTGTCATTATAAGATCGAACAGTTAGTGAACCGTGTTCAAATACTTGTAGGTCAGTACATCCGCGCAGCACTATGCTTCCGCACACCGTAGAACCTGAACCACCGAAACAATCATATTCGACCTCTCGCCATATGAGGGGACATTCAAAATTACTACTCAGACGAAACTGCTCTCATCCAAGAAGAGAACGTGACCGCATGCATCGTTGCTGCGGACCCCATACCCTTGCTACCCTGGAAAATGGTGCAGCCAAAGTGTCAACGGATTGCAACATACCGGCCGTCAGGCAAAGACGATGATGTTGATAATGATGATTGTGCATGAGAGAACTAAACAGCACGGTAATCAACACCCTGCAGGCAAAGATACCATCCTGCTGCAGACACTGTGCTACTGTGGAGCGTGTGGATGCGTTCCTTGCAGTCCTGTTAAACCTAACTCAAAATTGCCGTTTCCGTTATTGTAAGTAACGTCTTTCGAACGGTACATTCACCGTTAGTAGATCTGTGGTTCTGGTTGTGATATCAAGTAGAAAAATATTTGCATTAATGAAATATTGTTTAATTGTTCCGAAAATAAAGTACTGTTGAGAACAAGACGAATATCGTTGCACTTAAAGTTACATGTGCTATGCAACGCTAACGAAGGCACGAGCGTGCAGAGTAGCTTCCCAGATATGTGAGGGGCTCGAAGATTTCTTAGAATAGAACCGAATATTGTGTGCCCGATGGCGAGTGTTCATCGAAGACACCGTCAGGAGTTACCAAGGGAAGTGTGGTAGGACTGGTATTACTTTCTCTATACTAGGGCTATCCACAAAGTACATTACGTTTTCGTTTTTGTCTGTTAGGGGCGGGGCTAGCGCAGCCATCTTGGTGTCATGGCATTCCGCCGCTCAGTCGGCATCCTGCCGTGCTAGTGAGAGGTTTGTGCTGTACTCCGTTGAGTTACTGTGACAGTTTGAAATGTCAGCGTTAATTGAAAATGCCGCGAAGTGTGAAGTGCGTGCTGTAATAAGGTTTCTGACTGCAAAATACTGTACACCGATAGAAATCTATTGGCAGCTTAGTGAAGTGTATGGGGACAACATAATCACTGAAGGTGGAGTGCGTCAATGGGTCATAACATTCAAAAATGGCCGAACTAACGTTCACGACGAAGAGCGAAGTGGAAGATCCAGCATAGTGACTGCCGAACTTGTCGAAAAAGTCGATGCCGCGGTCCGTGAAAACCGTAATTTCACAATAACGGAACTCTCTATGAGTTTTCCACAAATTTCACGAAGTTTGTTGCACAAAATCATTACCGAAAAGCTTGGTTACCACAAGTTTTGCGCAAGATGGATACCAAAAATCTTGACAGAGATTCACAAAAATCAGCGAATGGCTGCAGCGTTAACGTTTTTGGACGCTTACGAGAAAGATAGCGACTCATTACTCGATCGCATCGTTACTGGTGACGAAACATGGGTTAAGCATGTGAACTGCGAGACAAAATTACAGTCAATGCAGTGGGGGCACACAAATTTCCCCCCAAAACCCAAGAAATGCATGCAGACAATGTCGGCAAGGAAGGTGATGGTTACTGTCTTTTTGGACAGAAAAGGTGTCATTTTTGTAGATTTTCTGGAAAGAGGCACTACAATAAACTCTCAAAGGTATTGCCAAACTCTGCACAACCTCAGAAGAGCAATACAAAACAAGCGCAGGGGAAAGTTGGGCTCAAAGATCTTGCTGATAGACGATAACGCCCGGGCCCACACGGCAAATGTCACTCGTGAAGTTATCGAATCTTTTACGTGGGAGTTGTTTCTTCATCTGCCGTACAGTCCCGACCTGGCACCGAGCGACTTCCACTTATTCCCAGCAATGAAGAAGTGGTTGGCTATGCAGCGTTTTGATGACGACGCACAGCTTCAAGAAGAGGTAACCACGTGGTTGAAGGCTCAGGCGGCCGAATTTTGCTACGAAGGAATTTCCAAGCTCGTCCATCGCTATGATAAGTGCCTTAATTTAAATGGCAACTATGCAGAAAAGTAGTATTTAAGTGTGGTTTTCATCTGTATATAATAAAAAAATCCAATATTTTATTTATTTTTAATTCCAAAACGTAATGTACCTTGTGGATAGCCCTCGTACATGATCTGGCAAGCAGAGTGGACAGCAATAAGTTGTTGTTTGCTGATGATACCTTGGTGTACGGGAACGTGTCGAAGTCGAGTGACTGTAGGAGGCTACAAGATGACATAAACAAAATTTCTAGTTGATCTGATGCGTGGCAGCTAGCTCTGAATGTAGAAAAATGTAAGTTAGTGCCGATGAGTAGGAAAAACAAAACTGTAATGTTTGGATACAGTATTAGTAGTATCCGGCTTAACACATTCACTTCGTTTAAACAGAGTAACATTACAACGCGACATGAAATGGAACGAGCATGTAAGGACTGTGATAGGGATGACGAATAATCTACTTCACTTTATTGGGAGCATTTTAGGAAACAGTGGTTTATCTGTAAACGAGACCGCATGTAGGACGTTAGTGTAACCTATTCCTGAGTACTGCTCGAATGTTTGGGATCCGTACCAGGTCGGGTTAAAAGAATACATCAGAGTAATTCAGAGGCGGGCTGCTCGATTGGTTTCCGGCAGGTTCGAAAACGCGCAAGTGTTACGGAGACGCTTCGGAAATGTGAATCCGTGGAAGGAAGGCGACGTTCTTTTTGAGGAACACTGTTCAGAAAATTTAGAAAACAGACATTTGTAGATGACTGCAGAGCGATTCTACTGCCACCAACATACGAGAAATTGGGGATCATACGGAAGCTTAAAGACGGTCGTCTTTCCCTCGTTCTGTTTGCGAGTGGAACAGGAAAGGAAATGATAAATAGTGGTACAGGATACCCTCCGCCACGCATCCTACGGTTGTTTCCGGAGTATGTATGTAGGTGAAGATGTAGAACGTAGTTGGAAGTGTTACCAGATTGATGTAAGTTGGTTTGTTATGTTGCAAGGTGTAAGAATTTGTTGATTTGTTTCCTGGTTGATGATTTGCTTTTCTAAGTCTAGGAGGAATTCAGTGCACAAACTGACGGAGTATTTAATGTGACCTGTATGGCACTATCTAATTGGGGTAAGGGTACATAAGTATGTAGATATTCCATACACTTGTTTTTCCTTTGTAAGTGTATATTTGCTCCTAGAGCTTCAAGAACCAAAAGAAAGAGTTCCAGTTAAGACATTGTCGTAAATTATTTACTTTTCATCTGCATCTACGTCTATGTCTACATGACTACTCTGTAATTCACATTTAAGTGCTTGGCAGAGGGTTCATCGAACCACAACTATACTACCATTCCACTCCCGAACAGCGAGCGGGAAAAACGAACACCTAAAACTTTCTGTTCGAGCTCTGATTTCTCTTATTTTATTTTGATAATCATTCCTACCTATGTAGGTTGGGCTCAACAAAATATTTTCGCATTCGGAAGAGAAAGTTGGTGACTGAAATTTCGTAAATAGATCTCGCCGCGACGAAAAACGTCTTTGCTTTAATGACTTTTGTGGTATTTACTTTTACCAACAGTTAATAAATATAAGAAGTATGGTTACAGGCACTCCAGCGCACACGACTCCGCTAGTCGGCGTTAGAGCCGCCGAAAAATTAGAGATGGACGTGGCAGAAAATTCAAAAATGCAAGACGGCGTTGACACGAATTCAGAAGTACAGGGTATTACAAAAAGGTACGGCCAAACTGTCAGGAAACATTCCTCACATACAAAGAAAGAAAATATGTTCTGTGGACATGTGTCCGGAAACGCTTACTTTCCATGTTAGAACTCATTTTATTACTTCTCTTCAAATCACATTAATCATGGAATGGAAACACACAGCAACAGAACGTACCAACGTGACTTCAAACACTTTGTTACAGGAAATGTTCAAAATGTCCTCCGTTAGCGAGGATACATGCATCCACCCTCCATCGCATGGAATCCCTGATGCGCTGATGCAGACCTGGAGACTGGCGTATTGTCTCACAGACGTCCACAATACAAGCACGAAGAGTCTCTACATTTGGTACCGGGGTTGGGTAGACAAGAGCTTTCAAATGCCCCCATAAATGAAAGTCAAGAGGGTTGAGCTCAGGAGAGCGTGGAGGCCATGGAATTGGTCCGCCTCTACCAATCCATCGGTCAGCGAATCTGTTGTTGAGAAGCGTACAAATACTTCGACTGAAATGTGCAGCAGCTAAAAAAAAAATGGTTCAAATGGCTCTGAGCACTATGGGACTTAACATCTATGGTCATCAGTCCCCTAGAACTTAGAACTACTTAAACCTAACTAACCTAAGGACATCACACAACACCCAGCCATCACGAGGCAGAGAAAATCCCTGACCTCGCCGGGAATCGAACGCGGGAACCCGGGCGTGGGAAGCGAGAACGCTACCGCACGACCACGAGATGCGGGCTGCAGGATCTCCATCATTCATGAACCACATGTTGTGTCGTACTTGTAAAGGCATATGTTCTAGCAGCACAGGTAGAGTATCCCGTATGAAATCATGATAACGTGCTCCATTGAGCGTAGGTGGAAGAACATGGGGCCCAATCAAGACGTCACCAACAATGCCTGCCCAAACGTTCACAGAAAATCTGTGTTGATGACGTGATTGCACAATTGCGTGCGGATTCTCGTCAGCCCACACATGTTGACTGTGAAAATTTACAATTTGATCACGTTGGAATGAAGCCTCATCCGTAAAGAGAACATTTGCACTGAAATGAGGATTGACACATTGTTGGATGAACCATTCGCAGAAATGTACCCGTGGAGGCCAATCAGCTGGTGATAGTGCCTGCACACGCTGTACATGGTATGGAAACAACTGGTTCTCCCGTAGCACTCTCCATACAGTGACGTGGTCAACGTTACCTTGTACAGCAGCAACTTCTCTGATGCTGACATTAGGGTGATCTTCAACTGCACGAAGAATTGCCTCGTCCATTGCAGGTGTCCTCGTCGTTCTAGGTCTTCCCCAGTCGCGAGTCATAGGCTGGAATGTTCCGTGCTCCCCAAGACGCCGATCAATTGCTTCGAACGTCTTCCTGTCGGGACACCTTCGTTCTGGAAATCTGTCTCGATAAAAACGTACCTCGCCACGGCTATTGCTCCGTGCTAATCCATACATCAAA
Source organism: Schistocerca gregaria (assembly GCF_023897955.1). Classification (NCBI taxonomy): domain Eukaryota; kingdom Metazoa; phylum Arthropoda; class Insecta; order Orthoptera; family Acrididae; genus Schistocerca; species Schistocerca gregaria. The sequence continues at coordinate 478,150,051 of NC_064920.1, read as the reverse complement.
TGGGCATCTTGCATCTCCGCATTTGTAAACATTGCACTGAGTGCAAAACCACGTTCGTGATGAAAACTAACCTGTTGATACTATGTACTGATGTGCTTGATGCTAGTACTGTAGAGCAATGAGTCGCATGTCAACACAAGTACCGAAGTCAACATTACCTTCCTTCAACTGGGCCAACTGGCGGTGAATCGAGGAAGTACAGTACATACTGACGAAACTGAAATGAGCTCTAACATGGAAATTAAGCGTTTCCGGACACATGTCCACATAATGTCTTTTCTTTATTTGTGTGTGACGAATGTTTCCTGAAAGTTTGGCCGTACCTTTTTGTAACACCCTGTATACGACAGCGCTGTATTTAAAAATCCATGATGACAATGGCGAAAAAATTAAAACAACGCAAGACATCTGTGGTGAGAAATTTTTTAAAATTCAAGTTGGCGGAACTAACGCAATTGTGGTTCGTAAAAAAAAAAGGAATTTAAAAAGATCCAAGATTGCGGAACTAACCCAATTGTGCTTCATAACCTCACTCCCACTGACTTCACAATCCAAGAGGGTGCCATATTAAAAATGTTTATGTCATTGATGTCTCACATGTGTGCCTACAGCATCACAAAAATAGATGAGCTTCACCAAAATTGTCTAAATACACACTACATAATAAAGTAGTACTCCATTCATTCTACATAATAAAGTAGTACTCCATTCATTCAGTATTTGCATGTCGAAAATTACCGTGTGCTTCACCTGAATTGTGTGAAATGATTTCATTCTGCACACACACACACACACACACACACACACACACACACACACACACACACACACACGCCCTAGTGTTACATCTCAGTCTGTGTGTCTATCTCTTTCTCTCTCTCTGTCACACACACACACACACACACACACACACACACACACACACACACATTCGTAGTTGAAAAAGTTTGGCTATGTGCCACTTTGGTTGTAAATGTGTTATTAAATTACAATAAATTACAATTTTAAGGTGAAACTAACCCCAACCTTATTTGGCCCTTTACGCAGTCCGAATCACCTGTTCTGCCCAGCGGGTTTAGCGGGCGTTTTAATGTCGACTAAGCATAAGGTCCTTGTGCCACAGGAGGGTATTTGAGATAAGTTATGACTGTTAAGGTCAGGACATTTGGATCAAGAGCAGCACTGAGAGAAACATTTAAATCAGTTATTGAATCTCTTGATGAGCTCTCAGCGAAATTACACATTGACGACAGCATTGCTGTTTTCATTAACTGTCACGTTGATTCTAGGATAGACAAAACATTCAGTGTGAGTGGTACAAAACGATACGTGTTGGGTATGCAGCCTAAAAGTTTAAAAGGAAAAACAATACAAATAGACGACAGAGAATTTAAAGGAACACTGATCTAACGAACCTCATATTCCTAAATCTCACAAAAACGGTAAATTATTCACCCAAATATTGGAGATATATGGTGAAATACTGTAACTGACCACTGTGCATAAGAAAGTTGGAGAAACCTATATTGGATACTTGATGCAGCGTTGGCGATGGTATTGATATTCAGCAGAAAAGACTCAGCATTCGACCACTACGATAATCCCAATGAGCTGATGATTGACGAAGACTACTCAAGCATCAGCTGCTGCTGGTAATACTGCTCAATCAAATGAGGTTATAGAGAGAGGTATAATCGAGTAAGTATGGAGACAGTAGTTCGAGAACTGAGCAAACCAGCATGCAAAACGTGCGTAGATAGGAATGTTATTGTTAAAGGTTTGGATGACTTACAACAGGTTAATGATGTAGATATAAGGGAATACTTATATGTGAATAATGTATTCAAATATATTTGAATGTTCGCTGATATAAACTCTAAGTTCGCGTGGGCTTTACCAATTAAAAGAAAAACTGGAAGAGATGTCGCAAAGGTGTTTGAGCGTTTGTTGCAGACAAGGACGAATCGAAGCCCAGACAACCTCCAAACCGATCACGGTGGAGAGTTTTACAATTAGTATTTCAAGACTCCGATGCAGTGGTACGGAAAACATCACTACTCAACATTCACCCACCGGAAGGCGAATTTCGTTGAACATCTGAAAAGAACAATAAAAACTCAGAAGTCAATTCATTTTAATCTTCGGGATGGATATCCTTTCAGAAATAGTTGCATAGTATAATTAGATCAAACATTGCACAATAAAAAGGAGACCAATCGATGTTCATGATAAAGGGTTCATGGTACAGTATACTATGTATTAAAATGTTTGATCTACATAAACAGAAATTTAATGTGGCTGATTTGGTGCGTATAGTAAAAGACAAGACAACATTTGAGAAGTCATACCTCCCAAACTGGTCGGGTGAGGTATTCGTGGTTTACAGAGTGCAGAGGACAACTCCCAGATTTTAAAGGATAGAAGTGGTAATGAAATTTCATGGTGCTTTTATACGGAGGAATTTCGAAGGAGCGTGTTTCTCGTATAGTATGCCATAAGACGTCGAGGGCTGGACTGATGCTCACGATTTGCTATATAATGGCTACACAGAGCACAACCGTTACAACAGTGTAACATGCACGATAGGCGATACATTCTAAGAGGTGGTGGTATTCTCGACAAACTTCCAGTCAAACTGCACGTTCTGGTGTATAATTACTGACGACCTAGTATAAAGTTTCAAAAACGTTTGGCTCGTGGTGAGAAGGGGATTAATCAGCTTGACGAGACATATTTGGAACACAAGATTGCAAACGTAAAACATAAAGATCTCCCAGGACGTCACACGGGAGATCGATTTTTAGCTGATAAAGCCATGCCAATATTGCAGGGGATGATATTGGCATAGGGCAGAACATTACAGCATTTTTAGTTGACAAAACCATGTGTGGTGGAACAAAGTTGGCCTTGGGTGTGAATTTCAAGCAAGTTATGAATGCTGCATGTCATGAACAAGAAGAAGACAATGATCAAAAAGAAGCCAAGGCAGAGGAGTTTAAAAAACCGTATCCTGACAGCGATGTAAGCAGCTAAAAGTCCCTGATACATAAAGGACCGATAAAGCACCCTGGGTTCTGCTGATACCCAAGTCATCGGGCGGAATTATCCCCTTCCTCATCCTTGATCTCGCACGTCTCCCAGTGACGGGTTCACTGGCTGGTGGTGCTGTGGCTATAGACGGAACAGTCAAGAATGCACAGAACTCCCAGGAGTAGCTGGAGGATGCAAGGAGACATAACCCCACGATGGAAACAACAACCATCGGAAACCATACAAAAAAGGACTAGGTCTCTTCATAAATAAACAAAGCCTGTTAGCCATCTTACTGGATAGACTGCTTACAAATACAGGGCTGCTCAAGTTTGTAATGAAAATAAATTCAGCGTTCCAAGATTCTGTGGCGTGTTTATGTGAGATACACTAGTATGCGAAACTGTGAATTTATATGTTGCCGGGGGACCAGCAACCCATAGTATGGCGTATGTTAAGAAAAATATTAGTAACGTCTACTATTTCGACTCATTTGAGGCCTTGCAGCTACTAGAAGAGTTACAACGATACTTCGCTGATGGAAGATGTGTCTTCTACAGTTTTCATCGCCACCAAGACATTACTACTGAGCTTTGTGAGCATCTGTGTATCGTGTCCCTCCTGACGTTTATGAAGAAGCATAGATTAGGAGTTGCATTAACCATCTGTTCGTCAATTGTGGTTCAGATGCAATGTCGTGTTCTCTGACTTTAAAAGAACGATCATCAATATTACGCCCGAATTGCTTTCCACCGACTGATTTAAGCAATGGGGAGTGAATATTGCGTTAACTGGACTGGAGACATACAACAGCATTCCGAATATCACGGAGGCAAACAATAAACTTCAGCTGGAAATCAATGGTAGAAAGAAATTGTGGAAACAGAACCTGGGGCATACGATACTGGCGATTTGAAAAGGTCTGAAAAAAGACTGTGCTGCATGCAAACGCCAATACACTAAATCTGAGATAAAGATAGCGACTGCAACGATTGATTTTAGAACTCGTTCAATAGGGTGACTACTGGGTTTCACAAAAAGACAGGTTTTTAAAGACGAACTCTTAACAAATTTAACATATCTGACAAGTCATTGGACATACTACCTGTCAGAATAATTCTTGTCTTCTGTAACACTGCAAAAAATTCCAAGTCCACAATAGACTGAGTCATACAGTTTACCGATTCTTCCTTTCAGTGGAAACTGGGTACAAGACCGTTGAGGCCCCTACACACCTCCAGTACCAGTTCAGACATTCTGCCATCTGGAACTGTGTACTGTGGATCAGGATAATCAACTTGTCGACTTCTTTGGTGAGAAAAACGTTGTATGTTTATACCTTAAGTGCAATCAGGAGTGACCTTGAACGTGCAGAGGCCTGTGAGCAGCAGCAGTGACCTTCAACCATGCAGGACTGGAAGCGACGAAGACGGTCGTCATCTTTTGGACCAGAAGCGGTGGTGACTATCAACCAGTCAGGATCTATCGAAGGCAGAAGTGACGACCACTACCTTGCGTTTGCTGGAACGAGAAGTGGTGGTGGCTTTCGGTCAGTCAGGACTCGCAGCAGCCTCCAGCTTCCCAGCGTCCTTGTATTGTCAGTGAAGACAAGGATGCGCATAAGGTGTAAAACCACCACACACAACTCACAGTGCAGCACTTCACAACAGAACAGCAAGATGATAAAATGTAGGAAATACAAGTTTCTTAAATCAGTAGGTCTGAAACTTCACAATTATATAGTTCATTGTAACTAATCTCGTATAATATGATCAGCGTATTATATGTCAGAAATATTTCTCAGATTAACTTAATGCTTCAACCACATTTAACAGGAATGATGAAATTAGAATTGTTATCCAACACCAAGATGTTTTATCCCTCGAATGGAAGTCTCTCACACACCTTGGTGGATCATTTACGAAAGGGGACGCCACTGGTACTGTGGCATCAAATCTTGCATGTAATGCTTTAGCATTCTGTTTCATGAGGCACGATATACACTCCTGTAAATTGAAATAAGAACACCGTGAATTAATTGTCCCAGGAAGGGGAAACTTTATTGACACATTCCTGGGGTCAGATACATCACATGATCACACTGACAGAACCACAGGCACATAGACACAGGCAACAGAGCATGCACAATGTCGGCACTAGTACAGTGTATATCCACCTTTCGCAGCAATACAGGCTGCTATTCTCCCATGGAGACGATCGTAGAGATGCTGGATGTAGTCCTGTGGAACGGCTTGCCATGCCATTTCCACCTGGCGCCTCAGTTGGACCAGCGTTCGTGCTGGACGTGCAGACCGCGTGAGACGACGCTTCATCCAGTCCCAAACATGCTCAATGGGGGACAGATCCGGAGATCTTGCTGGCCAGGGTAGTTGACTTACACCTTCTAGAGCATGTTGGGTGGCACGGGATACATGCGGACGTGCATTGTCCTGTTGGAACAGCAAGTTCCCTTGCCGGTCTAGGAATGGTAGAACGATGGGTTCGATGACGGTTTGGATGTACCGTGCACTATTCAGTGTCCCCTCGACGATCACCAGAGGTGTACGGCCAGTGTAGGAGATCGCTCCCCACACCATGATGCCGGGTGTTGGCCCTGTGTGCCTCGGTCGTATGCAGTCCTGATTGTGGCACTCACCTGCACGGCGCCAAACACGCATACGACCATCATTGGCACCAAGCCAGAAGCGACTCTCATCGCTGAAGACGACACGTCTCCATTCGTCCCTCCATTCACGCCTGTCGCGACACCACTGGAGGCGGGCTGCACGATGTTGGGGCGTGAGCGGAAGACGGCCTAACGGTGTGCGGGACCGTAGCCCAGCTTCATGGAGACGGTTGCGAATGGTCCTCGCCGATACCCCAGGAGCAACAGTGTCCCTAATTTGCTGGGAAGTGGCGGTGCGGTCCCCTACGGCCCTGCGTAGGATCCTACGGTCTTGGCGTGCATCCGTGCGTCGCTGCGGTCCGGTCCCAGGTCGACGGGCACGTGCACCTTCCGCCGACCACTGGCGACAACATCGATGTACTGTGGAGACCTCACGCCCCACGTGTTGAGCAATTCGGCGGTACGTCCACCCGGCCTCCCGCATGCCCACTATACGCCCTCGCTCAAAGTCCGTCAACTGCACATACGGTTCACGTCCACGCTGTCGCGGCATCCTACCAGTGTTAAAGACTGCGATGGAGCTCCGTATGCCACGGCAAACTGGCTGACACTGACGGGGGCGGTGCACAAATGCTGCGCAGCTAGGGCCATTCGACGGCCAACACCGCGGTTCCTGATGTGTCCGCTGTGCCGTGCGTGTGATCATTGCTTGTACAGCCCTCTCGCAGTGTCCGGAGCAAGTATGGTGGGTCTGACACACCGGTGTCAATGTGTTCTTTTTTCCATTTCCAGGAGTGTATATACAATGTAGAGACAACATTAAATCTTAAAAAAGTATGGCATAGTCGAACCAGACGTTAGAACAGAGAAAGAGTACAGGAGATTTACTGCTTTTATACCTCTAAAACAGTTTGTAGGCTACTTTGAAGAAATGTGTCTAATTGTTATCAATAATAAATAGAAACCTATTCTAGTGTGGATAACGGATAACAACTCATACATTCAAGGAGCTCAGTAGGAGAATGAGGTCAACACCAATAAAATAATGTGGAAAATGCCACACATCACTGTATCAGATGAGAAGAGTTGGAAGCTTTTTAAAAGTTTTGATTGCCAGTGTATTGTGTAACGAGCGGTAAAATGAATAAGTGTTGCGCTACACCCAGAGCATTTCACAATGGCATCACAAGGTATGAACATCATTGCAGATGCTCAGCGTTTCTGTGATGATGAGCGTAGACAGCTCCTATTGGCAGATGTTGCATTCATAGCAAACACAGAAGAGGCCAGTATATTAGAGACTTTCTCAGCAGGCATTGCTTCACAGAGGTCTTTCAAGGATGAGAAATGTGCTAAAACATAGAGTAGTGCAATATGCTTAACACATTTCTACTATGGAATTCACTGGTATGATCCTCGTATACGATGTAAAGACATGCTGAAGTCACCTCGATAATTCGACCACAAAGGTACCATCATCTACGTCAAAGATGTGGAGGCGTGGATGCGTTGAATCTTGAGTTTTCCTGTTATCCAAGAGCTGTAATTCTAGGGGCGTCCTGCTCTCAACCAACTCAAAAAGAAGAAGAAGAAGAAGAACAAAAAGAAGCTGTCTGAAAATAGTGTTCTGTTTGCTTATGAAAAATAGAAGTACTTTTTATTTGGGTGAATTTTAACCTCATAATCTGTGTACTTTTCTTTCACACTTCGTTAGTATGTAACTTCACCCAATACCACGTCTGTGGTTCTCCTCAGGCACAGGAGATATGATTTTAGTTTGCTATAAATATCTGGAAGCGGATTCGCTCATGCTTTACTTGATCTCATAACGAAACACATGCTGCAAAACAGGCATAATCTCATGCAGCCATTACACATATTTTGTTATTTTCCATCTTAAACTTCACCTCCTTAATAGCTCTCATGTTTAAAGTTAGTGTCGTTGTATCTTGCACATTATTTATACATTGGGATAGGTTTTTATGTAAATAACGACAAAGAAGTATGGTAATGAATTTTTCATTTATTCAATTCTCATAGATACAGTTTACTTCCTCAGGTGTAATTTGATTCTTGAGATACGATTTGGTTCTAACATTTCAATGCACAGATACCAATAAGTACGACTTACAATTTGGTTCTAATATTTTCGTTGCAGAGATACTTTAAACTTACACCCTATTACTGTTACTAATAAACTATGACTAGAAAAAAACTTCCACAATCCACCCAGCAGTAGCACTGGTTGAGAATACTTACAATTTTTGGTAGCACTAGTTGAGAATATTTTTTACAATTTTGCAGGACACAGTAGCACTGTTGAGAATATTTATACAATTTCCCAGGGCACAGCAGCGCAAATTGAGAATATTTTCCAGATGGACTTGGCTCTATCTAAACTAAAGATTAGTCAGACGGGATCTCTGACAGAATGGTTGACAGCAGGTGAAACTTAAACACTACGCTGTTTACAGGAAGTATGTAAACTGTTACACACACATATGATGTGTGATCATTTACAGATGCACATAGTGCACAAGATTGACAAAACCCACACATGATGTGGATACATTTATTTACACACACACACACACACACACACACACACACACACACACACACACACACGTACACACAAATATTTACACTACATCAAAATGAACCATGCTATTCCATATGTAAATATACATTCTCTCACTCTCTCTCATCACACACCACTCTCATCATGTGAATAATCTGAGTACGGGTGAGTTTCAGTTCCATCATCACAAAGGATTTGCTTCTCGTCATGAGCTGACAAACTGATTTTAGACTGAGCACAATGTACACATAATGCCTTTGAGACCAGGTGGTAGTTTGCTACACCATGTGTGGCAACTGTGGTGGAGCACCGTGAATATCTCTGTACAGGTACTGCCAATAGTCTTCAGTCAATAGGGCCCTTGATGGCACACGCTGTATGCCCCTTGCTCACTCTGCCTGGCAACTTCCAGCGTGTGATACGCATACATCTTGGTTCTTAGACCAGAAAACTCCACAATCTGTGACTTTTTCGCCTTGTCTTTCATTAGACCTACAAACTTCTTGTTCTGTGGAATAATACCATAAGAATTATCGATCATATATGAAAATGCGTCGTTCACCAAGGTATCTCATTACTTCATATGGATTGCAGTTCTTCATGCAACAGATGAAGCTATCTGTATCCATATAAAGTAACTTAGGAACAACGAAATGAGGTTTCACAGACTCATAATGGATCGGTACGTGTGGAATCTGGACATTCCTAGAACGCACCTCCCCACATAGTCAGGTTTCATGAAAGCTACTGCAGTCTTCAACATCTCCACAGGAACTAAGTTCTTCTTAAACTTGAAACTCGGTCTGACGATACACTTCCTAACAACCCAATGCCTATCCCAACACAACTTAATAAGAATGTCGCGATGTTTTATCAAATTTTCTATCGTCTTACCGAAAAGTGTATTATTCATCAATTTACAATAGTCTTTTTCGAAATCATTTTTTTGCAGATTCCCTCTTTTCAGTATTTAAATCAACATACTCCTTCAACGACTGTGACAGCTTGCAGAAACTGCAACTGACTCCATCCCTAAGCTGAAGCAAAGATGAAGGTTTCTGCAAAACATGGCGCAGCTCTGCTTGTCCCCCAGCTTTGTCATCAACTTGGGGATAGCCCCGTCCGGTGGAGCTAGCTGCTCTGGACATAATGGCAAATCGCTTTGTGCTTTATGCAGACTAGTAGGATAAGCAATGGCTGCCTCCACAACACATACTACACCAGAATCTGCAGCCACTCTGTGGATAGTTTCACCTAATACCCTGCACTCGTCAGTCGACATGCACATTGAAGTTATTCACATCTAGATACATGATATAACTTGAATCAAGAGATGCATTGAACCTCTCACAAATATGTGGCTTATTTGCCTTTCCATGTCTATGGACTATATGAGAAAAGTGTTTCAAGATGGACGTGAAAGGCTCAGGTGAAGCACAGATTGCTCACTCAAAGAAAAGGAGCATGTTAGCATTGGCCAAAAGCATGAAATTGACTTTCATTTTCTTGAGCGGGGCATCCCAAGACAAACACGATGCTGTGTGATAGAAAGCAGGCTCCAGAGGATATGTGGTCAAGCAAACATCAGCTAGCAAATGCCCATCTGTGTCTGTATAAAGTTTTGCATGCTCTTCCAAATTTGGGATGTTAATCTTCTGCCATACATTCACAGCATGCTCATTCTCTGCATCCGTTATGGCAACACCTGCAAGATTACTGGAGAATGCAGCTACGGCAAATAGTCTGGTTTCACTGAGATTTACCCAGATACTTGCATTGAAAGGCCACCTTTCCTGTTAAAGTTCTTCTCAGAAACTGGTATGCACATCAGTGACATGAATATTCTTCTGAGACAGAGTTTCAACAAGTTTCTGGAGTGGTGGCCAGATCAAGCATAGTGAGTCTAGGAAGCGGGGAGTAATGAGATATACATATTTCTATACAATATCAGGCAGGAAACTGACCTGATCCTTCTCTATACCGAATTTAGCCAAATGGTCAATGATAAAGTGAGCATCATACCCATTTAGAGTGTGGAAAAAGAAAAGTATGTGTCGTGGTGATTGATACTTCCTATTGAATGTGTTGTGAGCTGCACCACAGAACTTCTCCATAAGATCACAGTGGCTCCTATGAGGAGTTTCAACTGTTCTATCTAACAGCAGCCTACAAATATGTCTGTCAACAGCCTTCATGTACCAATCATTATTCTCCTTTGACTCGGTCGTGGGAATGTCGGTACTGTGGAGTTTATCAACCTCCAATGAAAGTTTCTCGAGCTCAGTAAGCAGCCAGATCGTAGGATTATCTCTGACAGCCGGCCGGGCTGGCCGAGCGGTTCTAGGCGCTACCGTCTGGGACCGCGCAACCGCTACAGTCGCAGGTTCGAATCCTGCCTCAGGCATGGATGTCTGTGATGTCCTTAGGTTAGTTAGGCTTAATTAGTTCTAAGTGCTAGGTGACTGATGACCTCAGAAGTTAAGTCCCATAGTGCTCAAAGCCATTTGAACCATTTTATCCCTGACATATGAATTGTGATGGCTGACTTGAATTGTAGGAGGATGCAACATGGTGCGTGTGAAGCGCGTGTGTGAGGCTACAGGGTTACCTTCATAGCATGTCACTGGGGAGAGGAGGCATTCTCGGTAGGTATTATAACACGTACTGGTTTCATTATAGAGTGATCAACTTGATGTTTCGCTAAAAACTCGCTTGTGGAAAACGTATTCAGACATCTTAAGCAAGTATGCTTTTAATATCCATGTTCACTCAGTTGGGACAAAATGAGTCTGGGCATGTCCCTGAACCAACATTATGATAATTGTCTTACTTCTCATTTTCTTCATCTGAGAGTAACAGCATGTTCACATGTGTCTTACACTTGTACTTCCAAGAAATGGACAGGTCTACGACTCTGTTCGAGACTTTACTATCATCTGAGTTGGACTTATCCAGGGTATGATATATCGGTATTCTGTGCCTCAAATTCTGATATGTCATGGTGTTTAATGGGGAACTCCATATCATCAAAGTTAGAAAATCCATGGACGTTAATACCTGTGCATACTGAGATGAAGAGTGTGGATGATCTCTATCGTTGTAATTTCTCTCACAAGGTAGGACTGACCACTAAAGCCAGTACTGATGGCAATTCTGTACATTAATACGTTCCCACTTTGCTGCTATATTATCAAGAAGCTTGATATAGCTGGATCATGGATGTTAAGGTGTACTACTTGGCTGAGTGCTTTACCTGAGCCTCTCACTTTCATCTTGAAACCCTTTTCTCATATAGTACTCAAGGTGAAATCTTCAAATCATGTAGCGATTGAGACGCACAGCAATACCATTCCATTTCTTCCCCAAATGTAGACGATGTTGGTCTCCCCTGCAACACTGACTTGTTTGGGTTAGGCGGGTGGTGGGAAAGCATGAACCTGCAGCATGGAACTACAGTTAATGCAGGAGTACTGCAGATGATTAATAAGGCAATGGAGGGTACACTTTCAGAAACTCTACTGGGTCTTTGTCCCCCCTCCCCCCTCCCAGTAAGGTTCTCAATTCGCAAGAAAGAGATCTGCTCATAAAGACCATCCTAAATCACCACATAATTTATCTCGGGCACAATGTTACCAACCTGGTGCTGATCACTATTAGCTCTGCCAGCCACAGAAACACTACAAGTAGTGGTTGGTTGGTTAGGACACTGCTGATGGTTTTTGTTTCCCCAATGTGAGCAACTGGGCTGGGGCGATGCAGGCCACTGATATGTACCAGCAGCAGCACCTACTGATGCTATTTTTCACGTGTATGTGTAGCTTTTTTTTAATTCACAGCAACCTATTGGTAGGTGAAATCGATTGAATACAGTTGACACAAAAAATCGCTAACAAAGAGCTCATCCCACCACTTGATGTCCAACGCCACCACTGCCACCTTCACTGCCGCAGCCGCCACTGTCCCTGGCCCTGATCCTACTACAGCCGCAGACACCACAGCATCGATCTGGCCTCCGTGGGTCACCCTCCCTCAGGCTAACAGGTTACGGCTGCAGCAACCAGCCTGCTTGCAACAGCTCAATGCAGCAGCATCTCCTCCTCCGCCTTCATGTCCCCTCTGATCATGTGAGGTACAGCACATACCCCTGTCCACCTCCACAAAACTCCAAGGCATGCTCACACTGATCCCTTATGCGAAACGTCTCTAGGCGGCACCTGTGTTTACCGTTGCTGACGCTATACATCTGGATACTGACATCATAGATCGTGCTGTAGAAATCTGTACCAGACTAGCACAGGCTGCTTTCTCGCTAGCCATCGTAACAGGACATACGAGCTGCTTCCAGCCATGCTTACCTGCCCCAACATGACTGACGCCTTGCCGCGAAACATCCATGCAGGTACAAACCATTGCAAGTGCATCTAGCAACGTTCTCAATGTTATACTAAAAACACGTCGCTACCTACAATAAGAACCAAGTCGAACTCTCGGAAATTGTATAGTGTCCCAGAAATACTTAACGTCCGCTTTCTTGATTTCTCAGCCTGTCATCATGGAAATTCTTGTCCTAACAGAACCTGTTTACGAAAATAGCGCATAATAACGTCGAATGCATTCTTCCTCGTGGTGATAATGTAACACCCTGTCCATCACTTGTTACCCTTCCTGCTTTCAACATACGGAACCATTCTCACCGCTATGTAGAGGCTCCTATATCCTAGCACAAAGGATGTGAATAAATCGAACATTATGATTGGCTCTTATCGAACGTATCCTCCGAATTACTGATGCCGCTGGTGTGGAAGCACCGTTCGACTTTTCTTTCTTTCTGCAGATGAGACTTTCAGCGGGAAGAAAATTATTTTACACAGATCGCCATATTGCATCGACAATTAAACCCTGAAAAGTGCCACTCCATATCGTCAAATATGGAAAGACTCTTACTGAGTTACACTGCTCTCCCACTGAGGACAGGGGCTTGAATATTAGAGTGTGCAGTCATGAACTGTGTGGCTGGTCCCAGCAGAGGTTCGAGTCCTCCCTCAGGCATGGGTGTGTGTGTTTATCCTTAAGATAATTTAGGTTAAGCAGTGTGTAAGCTTAGGGACTGATGACCTTAGCAGTTAAGTACCATAAGATTTCACACAGACACATTAGAGCGTGAAACCGATCTCCACTCAGCAAAATATATCACCTCCTACCAACTCGATGTAGTAAACATACAATTTGTATCCTGTGCCATACAAAATCATCCATTTTATATCACTCGTACATATACCATGAAGACAGACATCGCTGTAGACACCCCTCACAGCACTACATATTTTCCTGTGAGGTCGGTGGTCATCCACGCCCGACAGGTGACAACACCCATCTTCGGACCTTGGCATTACAAGACCATGGTTTGCGATCATATTATACCATTTTCGCGGTACTTCTCGATATCAAGCACACGGCAGAATCCTACCAATCACTCGCGCTACATAATTCCCAAGATACAGACTGGAATTTATTTCTCTACAAATCCCAAACTTTAGCGACATGGAGCATACTCTAGACCACTGAGTAACTAGAAACGTATCCCGTGTGTGAGGACCTTTATGTAAAAAAAACCTGACTAAAGAAAAATAGAGGAAACTGATATTTCCATTCGCGAATACCAATGTCGGTGATGTACAGATTCCAAATCATCCCTATAATTTACAAAGTCGAATAACGTGTTTCTCATGTCTAGACAACCAGCAAACGTGTCTTTCACCTGGTAGATGCACACACCACAGTCCATGTTCCCTCAACTAAATAAAGGCGCCAAATGTGCAGAAGCAGTGAACCAAACAATTTACTTGTGCGGAAATAATGACCCAGCGCAAACAAATTTCCATATTGAAGCTTCTCAATTTTCCACGCGATCACGAAAGCTATCTGACACATACTAAGTATTAGTTCGCTATTCTGCCATCTATAAGACGACACAGTTAACTCAGGTACATTCCTATGATCCAATGGACCTCTCCTTTCAGAGAGACCCCACCGTTAACGGGAAACGTGAATCATTCCCGTCACATGCGATGCTCGCCAAGCACACATAGGCAGAATCAGCCTGTCACATATATGTTTTATCATTGTACTTACAATTAAATGTTACGATCGCAGTCTCAATTGAACGACATTCGACAATGAGGGAAGTATCGGAAATACACCCTGCTGATGGCTGTGGCACTGGAAATAGAAATATAGCTACCATTATTATGACTTGACAATCTCTTCCCTTTGCTATCACAGTATTCGACAGTCATCTCCTTCGCACATGTTGGGACACAATCACATACTTCATAAGCCTGATGCACAAGGTGAACCTATTATGCATCCCCTCCTACTACTAAGTGTAATACTTGGCCAATAAATGATTCCAGACGATACAAAATAATAATGAGAGAAAATCAGCGATGGGTGTACATGTCTCATAAGTTTTTCTTGCGAGTGTTACCTCTGTGTCTTAGAAAGAGAGGCATAGTCGGTGAGATGTTAAAAAACCCAATCGCAACAACTACTGTATGTTACTATCGCAAGCGGTCTTGATTCTACAGGTGCACACAAGTATCCTTGCCTGGACAAATTATGAGACGGTGATCGCAGGGTTGTATATTATAATACCAGCAGTCTGATTACATGTAGCCCACGATGCAACCTTATGATAAAATCGCTGAATTTTGAAAGTGATTCGGCTGAGGAATGTGGTATGAAACCGCTATCAGCAACTCCCTCACACCGCTAGATATTTCTCCAGTATGAGAGTATGTCTCGATACCATGTCAGAGATTCTGCTATATATCCACTGAGTTATAGGCGAAGGCTGATTGAGAAGGATCACAAACAGTAGTAGAGGGTGTACTGACTGAGGTAGTAAGAAAATGTGCACTAGCTTTTCAGATTTCAACTGTTATGCTATCCAGTAGAAATAATGTCTATGATTTGGAATCAGGAGCGGCCGCGGTGGCCGTGCGGTTCTGGCGCTGCAGTCTAGTTCTAAGTTCTAGGGGACTTATGACCTAAGATGTTGAGTCTCATAGTGTTCAGAGCCATTTTTTGATTTGGAATCAGGTCTTTCCATTCAAGCACATACCTGCATTGGATCCTACTGACAAACCATTTAATGATTACAACCACTAGTCAATGATATTTCTGGCACTCTCATATCTAGAAACGAGTTACCTTTCTCGAACCTGTCTGCTACAGTAAAATTCCAACCTGGTTTTAATCACCCCCTACGCATCTTGCATTTGCTCCCATTTCTACAGCTTTGCACATGTGATCGCTCCAATTTAAGTCGGAACTGAGCAGAAGTCGGGAAAAGCCATATCTACAACCTTCTGCAACCCATGTAGAAACAGAACGACCTGATATAGTGCAACAGGACTGTGTTTTGACCATTTGGTGGAAATGCGCGAATTGTTGTGGGTCTCCAAACTAGATGCAGATGCAGATCTGCGTCCATTCACATCTATCAGCCCAACATGCCATCATCGTTATTCTGTACTATCCAACAGATAAAAATTACAAACTATAAAGGCTGCACTAACTTCATCCGATATAGAACTTACCTAGGCACCGCTGCAGAAAAGCAAGCAAGCTAACAATTAGGCCCAGATCAGAAACAGTAACGCGTTTGTGCCGAGAGGAAGCGAGCCCGAATTTGTAGAAGTGTTCTGAGAGTGACTTCAGTCTGCTGAGGGCATTCTGGTCACCCGTCGGGTGTGTTGACCACCGAGCTCGCAGGGAAACGTCTAGTGCTGCGAGGGGTACATCATTTGTGCTGGTATATAAGAGTCTCTACATAGAACTGAGAACGTTTGCGTATTTTAAGAGCATGAAGGGTAACATGTGATGGACGAGTGCCACGATAGGATCGCGAGGAAGAATGCATTCGATGTTATTATGCGCTATTTTCGTAAACAGGTTCAAGAATTTCGAGAATTTACATGCAGATGGACAAAGAAGAATGCGTCAGAAATGGCGTTCAAAGGCATGTGACATTCGAGAAGTGTACCAGAAAGTGGTGGGAGGACAGAACTAATTACTTAATTAGGTATCAAAGGCGGTACAGTAGTAAAGAAATGGGGCTAACATGGAAAACCACTTAACAAAACCATAGCGTAAGTGCTGACGAAAGGCCAAACATTAATTTGAGACACTCAGACTACAGTGCCGAGCATTGGGTTATGCAACATGTTTGTTCCATGTAATTACTTTGTACAAGACCTACATATTTTCAAACAGCAGAGAATGATGAGCAAGTGAAATCCAACCCCCACAAATATTTTTTTTTGTAAATAAACAATATACCCTTGAATTTCCTGTTATGAGGCCCTTCCTCTCCACAACCTGACCACCATCTTGGAATACATCATGGAAAGGCCAACATTGT
Organism: Schistocerca gregaria; assembly: GCF_023897955.1. Lineage (NCBI taxonomy): Eukaryota > Metazoa > Arthropoda > Insecta > Orthoptera > Acrididae > Schistocerca > Schistocerca gregaria. The sequence goes on along the minus strand of NC_064920.1, from coordinate 478,133,389 downwards.
CCTCTGTTGGTAGTAATGTGTACTAGGTCAGTTGTCTCAAGGTGGAGACAATGCCTGCAAAATAAAGACTTATGTCCAGCACAGGCAGAGTCCTTTCGCCGGCATTTCCAAGGACGAGGTGGCAGTCGGATAACTTACATTAGTGGAGGTAGTCCAAATGCTCTTTCTTTCCTGTCATTTTCCTTGGTTAGTAGAGATAGCCCAATTGACCTTTCTTTACCACCAAAATTCAAACGTCCCACCAATCCCTAGGAAGAGATGGCGGTTGGATGTCTTAGGTTAGTGGAGGTAGCTCAACTGCCCTTTCTTTCCTGCCATTTTCTTAGGTTTGTAGAGGGTGCATTGTCTTGATGGAATTTGAACTTTCCACCAGGGGGGGGGGGGGCATGGCAGGGGGTGTGGCACTTTCCCACCAGAGAGGTTAATTAACAGATCAACATAATTAAGTACTCAATCAAATTGAAAAGAGTTAGAGGGGGGCCTATTCCAATAACTCAGACCTGAAAGTGTACCTGTAACAGTTAGGGGGGGGGGGGAGGGGGGCAGGGGATGGTTGGGTAGGGGGAACAATAGGTTAAGTGCCTGTCAATCAAAAGGTAATGGGTGTGACATGGAAAAGCACATAACAGAATAATGGGTTAAGTACATGTCAATCAAAGAGAACAACAGATTTGCCCCTGACTGCATACCTGTCCCATATGTAGGCAACTTGCACTAACAAAATGCACTCATACGAAGGTAGCTCCACTACTACTGTGTATCATGCATGCAGAGAGTGGATATTTTGTATCAGAAAATCCCTCTGTAGAGGTTTCCAGAGGCGTCAAAGGCATTTTTAAAGTGCTTGGGCTCGACATTTCCGGGCCATATAGGAGAACATCTACAGGGAAAAGATGTGTTCTTATGATCGTCATTTTTTATCGTTTCTAGTAATGATAGCAATTCCAGACCAACAGACCAATACTGTGGCACAGGCATTAGTAAACAGTTAGAGTTTGGAGCGCCTGATACGTTATTCACAGATCAGGTTACAGAGTTCCTTTTGGAACTAATGAAACAGTTGTCATGTTTTGCATAGTTGGAAATTACAAATGAGCCTGTTCCACCCTCAGACAAACCGTCGGACAGAGTAAGTCCGTAAGACAATTTCGCAAATGTTAAGATTTTATGTGCATGCTAGACATGACGACTGAGATACCTGTCTTCCATATGTTTGCACGTACAACTCAAATATCCCTAGATGATCAAGGATGTCACCATTTCAGGTAGTGTATGGGACAAAGAAGTTTGCTAGAAATATATGAGATGTATATAGAAACACACAGATGACGAACACAAATGCCAAGACCAACTGAACAGGTGCATGGGAGGGACTACGTCAGTATTGTATAGGGCAGTGGGTGTTTGTCACTAATCACTGTATACCAAAGAGAAAGATGAAGTTCTGCACCAATTGTCATGGACTTCATCAGGTCGTGGAGATGACTTCACCAGTAATGCAAAGGTACAGTTCTCGAACAGAACGCTTATTGTGCATGCCAGTCAGGCAAAACAATGTAAGGAGACAGTGGATGTGGTACCACAATTAGTTGCAACTATCCTGTACAGTAAGGTGCAGCAGGTAAAAAGAAGCAACCTGTTGTGGTTAGACTGTACAAGGGACAAGACATTCTCTGTGCTTTGAGATCACACAGTTAGTTAAGTTCTTACGTTCTTTTCAATGTTATGTTGGTGTTAAATTTATTTTTGATATTTGTGTTATGCGTATGTTTTGCATTGTGTTGTGTTCAGGTGGATTTAGTCTTTTCATGTCATTGCCTTGTGTATTTTTCTTTTATTATTGTAAGAGTTATTGCGAGGTATTTGTTGCTGCTGTTCTCGTTTCTGCTTGTAGTTAGTTACTCGTTTTGGAAGGAGGGAAGAAAAGATGGACAGTTTCTTTCCTCAGGTGCCGACTTTGTGACGAGAGCTTGGCTGATGGAAATGACCTGGGTTGGTCACACTTATTGAGGACTGGGACAGAACGCTTAACAGTCGTTCACTCATTCGAATCAGGTGTGTTGTTCTCTAGGCAATCCGATGCCTTTTGTACGAGCCATAGTGGACACTGAAACCAACAGCAGGGATCTGGAAAATTAGGAATGAAATTTGCAGATTGGAACAAGTTTTTTTTGGAATCGTACGAAGAGGTACAGGGAAGTGACGTTTTTAGGGAACCGGAAGAGGAGTACCACGAGTTACAATTTATCTATGGTAAATTAAGAGCACAGTTATCGTAGCTATCACTAACCATAATTCATTGGAAAAGAGGTTGATTAAATGTCGAAAATAAATTACAAGAAACGGTGTTTGGGGAAGTCGATGAAGAGGATGTTCAGAAATTAAATCACACACTTGGTCAGGTCCAGTAAATGGCGATTTCTATGAAGGGTGTTGCAGAGGGGCATGCAACTCGATTGTCCAGTTTAGAACAGGGAGTATTAAACAATATAATAGTAGTATAGGAGTTAATTATGGAGCTAGCTCTGTATGCCAGTGATACAAAGATGGTGTTGAATAACAACATGAAAAGATACAGGAACAAATAAGTTTGTTGGATAACCAATTGACCATTGCGAGGTTGCTCAGCACGTTGTCTGAGAGGCTTGATGACACAAGAAGTGAGGGAGCGTATTGCAGGAAGCAATGTATCGTGTGGTAAATGTATGATTCAGTCCGGTGTTGAGTCTAGCACAGGATGCTATATTCTTTGTCAGAGAAGCAGTCCCCAGCAGAATTAAGATATGTAGTAGAAGCGGCAGAAAGTAATTTAGCATTATTTTTTCATATGGCTACGATAGGGGTAAGAATAGCCGGAGCAAGGATGTATACTAAGATACAAAGGAATGACAGACACTGGCTGACAGGGGTCATTGATTTAAATCAGTGGGGAAGGTCGAAAATTTGTGCTGGACTGGGATTCGAACCCAGTTCTTCTACTTACTAGGCAGATGTGGTAGCTACTGCACCATCTGGACACAGTGATCATCAAACTGCATGGATTATCCTAGCATGGTTCTCATCAGATTCAAATTCTCATCCTGTGCACAAACTATTAACGTAGTGCCCCACTCCCATTACTCCATTACATTCATTACTCGTGGCATTTTGCCGATTCCTGAAAGAGTTCAGGTCTGGTTTGTATCCATACTGAAGAAATCGTTGGCCGCAATAACAGACCCACATATATATAATGAAGGCAAGAATGGGGGATACACACCAAGTCTGAACTCTTACGGGAATCAGTGAAGTGCCATGAATAATGAGGATAATGGGTGAGAGTCACTACATTAGCAGTGCGTGGATTCGCTGGCAATTTGAATCTGGCAGGAAACGTGCTGAGGTAGCCCATGCAGTTGCGATGATCACTATGTTCATGTGGTGCAGTGGTTAGTGCATCTGACTAGTAAGCAGCAGACCTGAGTTCGATCCCATCCTACATAAATTTTCCGAGTTCCCCATTGATTTAAATCAATGCCCACTTGCAGCCAACGTCTGTAATTCCTCCTATCTTAATTAATGGTGGGTGCTGGATTAAAACTGTGTCTGTTGTTTTGAACATGTCCAAAAAAGAATGAGGAAACCACGGAGGAAACCGTCTAGAATAGACACGAGAGGTAACATAAGGTCCTGGCAAATTTCCGTCCACACTGGCTCCAGAAGGGGACGAAATCTCTGATAAAACTCCAGCGGGGGCCGTCAGGACCGGGCGACCTGTTAGTAGAACCCGCATGAAAAGCGTCATGGACTTCGTGCTCCGTGACGTTAGCAATCAGAACCATCGTCGCATCCACGGGAACCGAACCAAAGAAGAGTCTGGAGACCGCCGTAATGTCTTCAGGGACGGCGACATTGTTCAGAGTACAGCGTAACATAATGTGCGTGGAGGGCAGATCCGATTTCCATTTGGGTATCAAAACGCTGCCCATCCTCAGACGTAAGAACATTAATCAAATTCCTCCGACGGTGGCGTCGTTCCGCTATGACATACACAGATGGACGCTTTTGCGCCGACCCGTCATTTCTGCGAGCCCAGACCATAGCTCCTTCAAGGTGGCGGCGAGAGAGGGACGTGAGCTGTGCCTTGGCACGATTCACCATCGCCTGACGCTCTGGTGAATACGGCATCATAATACATTTCCGGAGAATACCGACTGAACTACCCAAGCACGACTCCCGACTCGCCGACTCGTCCCCACGAGTTCAATTCCGATGGTACCTCATCTCCCACCTTCCGAACTTCACAGCAGCTCCTCTGCATACCTTGCAGAACTAGCACTCCTGCAAGAAAGGATGTAGTGGAGAAACGGCTTAGCCACACAGTTTTAATCGACCAGGAAGTTTCATATGAGCGAAAAGTCCGCTGCAGAGTGAAAATTTCATTCTCGAAACACCCCCCAGTCTGTGGCTAAGCCATGTCTGCACTATATCCTTTCTTCCATGAGTACTAGTTCTGCAAGGTCTGCAGGAGAGTTCTGTGATGTTTGGATGGTAGAAGACGAGGTTGGAACTGTAGCTGGGGGGAGTGGTCGTGACTTGCTTGGGTGGCTCAGGCGGTGTGGCATTTGCCCACGAAAGACAAAGGACCCGATTTCGAGTTTCGGTCAGACACACAGTTTTAATCTGAATGATTGGTGTTTGTCAGGAGTTTGAAAAGAAGAAATACTTGTTTGTTCAATTTATATAGCCGATAAATTTAGATGGGTTTTCAATACAATCCAGAAGAGACATCTTTTCTGACACCTGATTCTGATCAGAGCAGTCAAACAAATAAGAAAACTAAAGACACGAAATTATTTATTTGGTTTTCTCCGAGGGGCAACCCCTTATCTTCAAGTGTATACTAAGGAGATTACTTAATAGCTGATTTTATGGCGTTTCTGCGCAGTCTAAAAGTTTGCTGCAATAATGTCAAACATAGCATCATATCCGATATCCAGATGCACACTGTTATCCAGCTACATTTCACTAGCCATCATATTGATGATAAGAAACATGAAACATACATCCTTCAAAAGGGTGGTTTGAATACGACTGTATTTAAATAACTGGGTGGTCCGGCCCGCTCGGTTAGCCGTACGGTCTGACGCACTCCTTTCCGGGTGGGTAAGGCGTCCCGGATCCCTTCTAACATTCTGCGTGGTGTCTGTTCTATACCGTGCCTCCCTACCACTTTCGCGCAACGACGCTCTGAGCGTGTTTTTTTAGGGAACTGACTAGTTTGAACCTGGGACCTGTTGCTGGTAAGGAGACGCCAGACCACATATGATATGTAGAGTTTAGAAGAGTTCAGTGAGACTAGCGATGATATAACCAAATACTTAATGATTTCAGCATCAGCTCCACTGCACTCCCTGTAAAAGAATCTTAATACTAACTAAATTTGGTGGAAGGGGTTCAAGGCTTTCCTATTTTTAGTTAGCTGGTAAAATAACATCGTAAAAGCAGTTAAGTTTACCATTGGAAATTTTATTCTACTCACAAAACATTGTTTATAAATTGCAGTATTGATAAAAGGAAATGTTTTAATACTGGATGGTAAAAACCAACTGCGTTCAACAAAAATGTGAACGAATATTCCCTGAATGGGTTTTCAAGTTCTGCAATGGCTCGAAGGATGACCTATGCCATGTCACATCTATAATCTAGGTTTAAATTAATTTTCACAAAAGAGAAAACTATCAAAATGGTCTACAGTGACCCTCAATTATGTTTAATTACTTATCTAACTTGTCGTAAATTACAGTCGCTGATGTGGCTTCTCAATAACTATATAACAGAAAAGTCATCGCGTTTCAGATTTTTACTTCAAGTGGCAAATGTGGACACCATGAGCTTTAATCGACGATCGACACTAGTATTACGCAAAAAGGGGGTGTAACAGATGAGACTTCTGCAGTTCTGAGTGAAGCTTTATGCGCTGTTATGCGGCATCGCGTGAGTTCATTACCTTGTCGGTGTTTGTCAGGGGGTGGCGGGCAGCACAGTTCCGCTCACCTCTCCGTCTTGGAAGCAACTCTCCCCTAACTTCTCCTTACTACAATTTACCGAAGTTGGTTTAATACAATTATCTGGCTGTGTTTTCATCTGACCAATCAGGGTCTCAATGTTAACCTTAACCTCCACCTACAAAAATTCTGTCCATCCAATGAGAAACGTTATACTTTTCGTGGTGGGGCAATGTTTTTAAAGTTTGCAATGTAACAGAGACGAGAAAAAGTCTCACGCTAAAACTTGCTGTTGAGGTGGCCCTTTTTGTGTTATCGTAAGATCTATACTGTTCTTCTGGAGGGCTCTAGCTTTTAACATGGGCTGGGGGTGGTACTAGCGGTTAGCTGGCGACTAGGTGTCCGTCCTTTATCGTAGGGCCTTCCAGCTTAACACGGTTCTGCTCTCCGCTTCTGTTCACGTTTCTCCCCTCGGAACTGCGTCTGTCTCACGGTGGGAAGGTATGACATGCACTTAGGCATTCTTGTTTTAGTCTGTGGTATTCCATTTGCTCACTCGTTACTCGTATTACTTTGGTTAATTTAATGTCACGATTTATTCGTTTTTCATGGAAGGTGTTGGATTTGCCTGACGCCTTACAACGTGCACGAATCCGTCCGACGGATTAGTGTCGAGGTCAGGTGTGCTGGCCAGTTTGTGGATAGTTTTTAAGGCGGTTTTCCATCTGCCTCGGCGAATGCGGGCTGGTTCTCTGTATTCCGCCTACACTCTGTTGGCGATTCCTGCGGAAACACTTTCTCCACATACACGTACACCATAATTACTCTACCATGCTAACATTCGCGTTACTCTGATCGTCTGGTGTGAGACATTTCCGCGAGGGGTGGGGGGGGGGGGGGGTCGGGGTGAGGGGAGGTCCACTGGGGGCCAATCCACAAAATAACCCTTGGTTCGGTTTGGGGCGGCGATGGGGTGAATGGACTGATATAGCCTCTTGAGGCGTTGTGAACCACTGAGGGCTACGGCGGGGACGAAGCCTTTCCTTCGTTTATAGGTCCCCAGTTCCACACGATAAAATAGAAAACAAGGGGGTGGTCCAGTTATCAATGAACATGAAACACACGACTCCTAACCATGGATAGGCACTGGATTTTTCACACACATAAAATTCTGACTGATCTAAACCGAGACCTACCCAAGCTACCAGCCCTGTTAGGGCACACAGTAGCTAATACAACAGATGTAAAATATGAAATTTCTGGAAGTGTAGAAAACGTTTGGAGTAGCATGGACTACCAGCTTGGAGACCATGGCTGCGGTTACCCTTGACGCTGCATCACAGACAGGAGCCACTGCGATGGTGTATTCAATGACGAACCTAGGTGCAGGAATGGCAAATCGTCATTTTTCGGATGAATCCAGGCTGTGTTTAGAGCATAATGATGGTCGCATCCGTGTTTGGCGTCATCGCGGTGAACGCACATTGGAAGCGTGTATGCGTCATCGCTATACTGGAGTATCGCCCGGCGTGATGGTATGGGGTGTCATTGGTTACACGTCTCGGTCACCTCTTGTTCGCATTGGCGACACTTTCAACAGTGGACGTTACATTTCAGATGTGTTACTACGCGTGGCTCTAACCTTCATTCGATCCCTGCGAATCCCTACATTTCAGCAGGATAATGCACGACCGTGTGTTGCAGGTCCTGTACGGGTCTTTCTGGATACACAAAATGTTCGACTCCTGCCCTGGCCAGTACATTATCCAGATCTGTTACCAACTGAAAAGGTCTGGTCAATGATGGCCGAGCAACTGGCTCGTCACAATATGCCAGTCACTACTGAACTGTGGTATCGTGTTGAAGCTGTATGGGTAGCTGTACCTGTACACGCCATCCAAGCTCTGTTTGACTCAATGCCTAGGCGTATCAAGGTCGTTATTACGGCCAGAGGCGGTTGTTCTGGGTACTGATTTCTCAGGAACTATGCACCCAAATTGCGTGAAATCACATGTCAGTTCTAGTATAATATATTTATCCAATGAATACCCGTTTATCATCTGCATTTCTTCTTGGTGTAGCAATTTTAATGGCCAGTAATGTACATTACACAAAATATTAAGTAACACTTCATATTTTTTTTAGGGGGGGTGGGAGGGGGGGTGAATTACCCATTTACTATATGCAAAAATTCAGCTAATGACTAGTAGTTGCCATTCAGAAATTCTTTTAATTTCCCTTTAAATGCTATATGGCTATCTGTCAGACGTTTGATGCTGTTAGGTAAGTGACTAATGACTTTTGTGGCAGCATAATTTACCACCTTCTGAGACAAAGTTAGACTTAACCTCTAGTAGTGAAGATCATCCTTTCTCCTAGTGTTGTAACCATGTACACTGTTATTACTTTTGAAACCGTGCGGATTATTAATTACAAATTTCATAAGTGTATATATATATATATATATATATATATATATATATATATATATATATATATATATATATATATATATTGTGAGACTACATGGAAGTTCCCTAGCTCTTTAAATAAGTGTCTGCAGGATGATCTTGGATGAGCTTCAGGAATTATTCTGATTACATTTTTTTGTGCAATGAACACTCTTTTACTCAATGATGGGTTACCCAGAATATGATTCCATATGAAAGCAGAGAATGAAAATATGAGTGGTAAGCTAATTTACTGAGATGTATATCGCCAAAATTTGCAATAACCCTAATAGCGTAAGTAGCTGAACTGAAACGTTTCAGCAGCTCCTCAGTGTGTTTTTTCCAGTCGATCCCCTCATCAATGCATACACCTAGAAATTTGAATATTCTAACTTAGCTACCGATTTCTGATCGAAGTCTATATTTATTAATGGTGTCATTCCATTTACTGCTTGGAACTGCATATACTGTGTTTTGTCAAAGTTTAATAAGAGCCCATTTGGAGAAAACCACTTAATGATTTTCTGAAAAACATCGTTTACAATTCCACCAGTTATTTCTTGTCTGTCGAGTGTCATAGCTATACTTGTATCATCGGCAAAAAGTACCAGCTTTGCATCTTCGTGAATATAGAATGGCAAGTAATTAATATATATTAAGAGCAGCAGAGGACCCAAGAACGAACCTTGCGACGCACCATTCTTGATTGTTCCCCAGTTTGAGAAATCACCTGTTTTTTTTTGCATACTATGTGAACTGCTTATTTCAACTTTCTGCACTCTTCCAGTTAGGTATGATTTAAACCATTTGAGCGCTGTCCCATTCATACCACAATACTTGAGCTCATCTAGAAGTATTCCATGATTTACACAATCAAAAGCCTTCGAGAGATAACAAAAAATCCCAGCTGGTGACTTCCGGTTACTCAGACCATTTAACATCTCATTAGTGAAAGTGTATATAGCATTTGCCGTTGAAAAACGTTTCTGGAAACCAAACTGACATTTTGTTAAAACTTTATTTTTACAAAGGTGTGAAGCTACTGTACAATACATTACTTTTTCAAGAATTTTGGATAAGACCGTAGCAAGAGAGACAGGGCGGTAGCTGTTGACGTCAATCGTATCCTCTTTTTTATGCAGTGGTTTAACAATGGCATACTTCAGTCTATCTGGGAAAATACCCTGCTTCAGAGAGCTATTACATATGTGGCTAAGAATCCTACCGATCTCTTGGGAATAAGCTTTTATTATCCTTCTGGAAATACCATAAATTCCATGTGAGCTTTTATTCTTGAGAGAGTTTACTATCTTCTGAATTTCAGAAGGAGAGGTGGGTGGAATTTCAATTGTATCAAATTGTGTGGGTAAGGCCTCTACTATTAACTGCCTTGCTTCATTTATAAACATTTAGATCCCATTTTCCCTACAAAAGTTAAAAAATGATTATTCAAAATGTTTTCGACTTGCCATCCACAGACTGGCCAGCACAACTGACCTCGACACTAATCCGTCGGGCAGATTAGTGCAGGGAACCGGGACGCCTTTCCCACCCGGAAAGGAATGCGTCCGACCGAACGTCTAACCGAGCGGGCTAGACCACCCAGGTTATTTAAATACAGTCGTATTCAAACCACCCTTTTGAAGGATGTATGTTTCATATTTCTCACCATCAATATGATGGCTAGTGAAATGTACCTGGATGACAGTGTGCATCTGGACATCAGATATGATGCTGTGTTTGACATTATTGCAGCAAACTTGTTACACTGCGCAGAAACGCCATAAAATCAGCTATTAAGTAATCTCCTTAGTATACACTTGAAGATAAGGGGTTGCCCCTCGGAAAAAACCAAATAAATAATTTCGTGTCTTTAGTTTTTTTATTTGTTTGACTGCTCTGATCAGAATCAGGTGTCAGAAAAGATGTCTCTTCTGGATTGTATTGAAAACCCATCTAAATTTATCGGCTATATAAATTGAACAAACAAGTATTTCTTCTTTTCAAACTCCTGACAAACACCAACCATTCAGATTAAAACTATGTGTCTGACCGAGACTCGAAATCGGGACCTTTGTCTTTCGTGGGCAAATGCCACACCGCCTGAGCCACCCACGCACAAGTCACGACCACTCCCCCCCCCCCAGCTTCAGTTCCAAACTCGACTTCTATCTTCCAAACTTCACAGAACTCCCCTGCAGACCTTGCAGAACTAGCACTCATGGAAGAAAGGATATAGTGCAGACATGGCTTAGCCACAGACTGGGGGGTGTTTCCAGAATGAAATTTTCACTCTGCAGCGGACTTTTCGCTCATATGAAACTTCCTGGTCGATTAAAACTGTGTGGCTAAGCCGTTTCTCCACTACATCCTTTCTTGCAGGAGTGCTAGTTCTGCAAGGTATGCAGAGGAGCTGCTGTGAAGTTCGGAAGGTGGGAGATGAGGTACCATCGGAATTGAACTCGTGGGGACGAGTCGGCGAGTCGGGAGTCGTGCTTGGGTAGTTCAGTCGGTATTCTCCGGAAATGTATTATGATGCCGTATTCACCAGAGCGTCAGGCGATGGTGAATCGTGCCAAGGCACAGCTCACGTCCCTCTCTCGCCGCCACCTTGAAGGAGCTATGGTCTGGACTCGCAGAAATGACGGGTCGGCGCAAAAGCGTCCATCTGTGTATGTCATAGCGGAACGACGCCACCGTCGGAGGAATTTGATTAATGTTCTTACGTCTGAGGATGGGCAGCGTTTTGATACTCAAATGGATATCGGATCTGCCCTCCACGGTCATTACGATACGCTGTACTCTGAACAATGTCGCCGCCCTGAAGACATTACGGCGGTCTCCAGACTCTCCTTTGGTTCGGTTCCCGTGGATGTGACGATGGATCTGATCGCTGACGTCATGAAGGACGAAGTCCATGACGCTATTCATGCGGGTTCTACTAACAGGTCGCCTGGTCCTGACGGCCTCCCACTGGAATTTTTTGGGACATTTCGACCACTTCTGTCGCCAGCGTGGACGGAAATTCACCAGGACCTTATGTTACCTCTCGTGTCGAATCTAGACAGTTTCCTCCGTGGTTTCCTCATTCCCATCCACAAGACCCGGGGTACCTCACGGATATGCGATTACCGCCCCTTGACATTACTCAACAGCGATACAAAGATCTTTACCCGGCTGTTGGCTGCGCTGCTTAGACGTGGTTTCCCCCGATAAAACATCTTTGGAAGGTAGCAATAATATCCGCAGTCCCCTCTGCCCCTTTAGGGATATCATCGCTCTTGCTCACGCTCGTCGTATGCGTGGACTTTTTGCAGCTCTCGACTTCAGCCAGGCATTCTATCGCGTCGTTCACAACCTCCTGGAATGGGTGCTCCGGAATATGGGTTATCCTGATACTAGCGTCGACGTCGTACTGCGCCTCCTTCGTGGTGCTACGTCTCGTGTACTCTACAATGTCCGCCTTACCCCCCCCCCCCCCCCCCTCCATCTCGATCCGTCCACCAGTGCGTCAAGGCTGCCCGCTCTCTGCATTGTTGTCTGCGTACGCCATGGAATCGTTGCTTTGCGGCCTCCGTTAATGCCTGTCTGGGATGTCTCTCGGTGACCACGTATTCAGTTGCACTGTATATGCAGACGATTTCGTCATCGTTATTCGTAGCGGTGCTGAGGTCAGGGAGTCTCTGGCGTGAGTTACCTCCTACGGCGAAGCTTACGGTAACTGCCTTAACGTTCGCAAATCGAGCGCCATGGCTATAATTGCTGAGCTTCCGGCGGACAGCGCTGCTCCTTTGCGTGTAGCTGATACTCTCCGATGCTTAGAACTCTATTTTGCACGTGATCTGCGGCGGACAGTTGCCCTAAACTGTCGATGTCTACTTTCCCAACTACGAGCTGCGCTCTTAGGTCACCGTTTACGAGCATTCGATCTTCTGCAACGCACGCAATACGTAAATGAATATTTGGCGTCACGTATCCCCCGCTTGGCACAGACACTTCCTGTTCCGTCATCCATGAGCATGCTAGCGGCATTGGTTTCGTTTGTTTGCCATGGCTTGCTGTTCTACATCTACCTCTACATTTATAATCCGCAAGCCACCCAACGGTGTGTGGCGGAGGGCACTTTACGTGCCACTGTCATTACCTCCCTTTCCTGTTCCAGTCGCTTATGGTTCGCGGGAAGAACGACTCCCGGAAAGCCTCCGTGCTCGCTCGAATCTCCTGGGGAGGTATAAGTAGCGGGAAGCAATATATTCGATACCTCATCCAAAAACGCACTCTCTGGAAACCTGGACAGCAAGCTACACCGCGATGGATAGCGCCTCTCTTGCAGAGTCTGCAACTTGAGTTTGCTAAACATCTCCGTAACGCTATCACACTTACCAAATAACCCTGTGACGAAACGCGCCGCTCTTCTTTGGATCTTCTCTATCTCCTCTGTCAACCCGACCTATACTCAAGAATAGGTCGAACGAGTGTTTTGTAAGCCACCTCCTTTGTGGATGGACTACCTTTTCTAGGGACTCTCCCAATGAATCTCGACCTTGCACCCGCCTTACCAACAATTAATTTTATATGATCATTCCACTTCAAATCGTTCCCTACTCATACTACCAGATATTTTACAGAAGTAACTGCTACCAGTGTTTGTTCCGCTATCATATAATCATACAATAAAGGATCCTTCTTTCTATGTATTAGCAATACATTACATTTGTCTATGTTAAGGGTCAGTTGCCACTACCTGCACCAAGCGCATATCCGCTGCAGATCTTCCTGCATTTCGCTGCAATTTTCTAGTGCTGCAACTTCTCTGTACACTACAGCATCATCCTCGAAAAGCAGCATGGAACTTCCGACACTATCTACTAGGTCATTTATATATATTGTGAAAAGCAAGGGTCCCATAACACTCCCCTGTGGCACGCCAGGGGTTCAAATGGCTCTGAGCACTATGGGACTTAACTTCAGAGGTCATCAGTCCCCTAGAACTTAGAAATACTTAAACCTAACTGACCTAAGGACATCACACACAGCCATACCCGAGGCAGGATTGGAACCTGCGACCGTAGTGGTCACGCGGTTCCAGACTGTAGTTCCTAGAACCGCTCGGCCACTCTGGCCGGCTCACGCCAGAGGTTACTTTAACGTCTGTAGACGTCTCTCCATTGAGAACAACATGCTGTGTTCTGTTTGCTAAAAACTCTTCAATCCAGCCACACAGGTGATCTGATATTCCGTAGCCTCTTACTTTGTTTATTAGGCGACAGTGCGAAACTGTATCGAACGCCTTCCGGAAGTCAAGGAAAATGCCATCCAGCTGGGAGCCTGTATCTAATATTTTCTGGGTCTCATGCACAAATAAAGCGAGTTGGGTCTCACACGATCGCTGTTTCCGGAATCCATGTTGATTCCTAGAGGGTAGATTCTGGGTTTCCGGAAATGACATGATACGCGAGCAAAAAACATGTTCTAAAATTCTACAACAGATCGATGTCAGAGATATAGGCCTATATTTTTGCGCATCTGTTCGACGACCCTTCTTGAAAACTGGAACTACCAGTGCCCTTTTCCAATCATTTGGAAACTTCCGTTCCTCTAGAGACTTGCGGTACACGCCTGTTAGAAGGGGGGCAAGTTCTTTCGCGTACTCTGTGTAGAATCTAACTGGTATCCCGTCAGGTCCAGTGGACTTTCTTCTGTTGAGTGATTTCAGTTGCTTTTCTATTCCTTGGACACTTATTTCGATGTCAGCCAAGATGTTCAAGATAAGGTACAAGACCCTCACCCTCCCGCGTCGCAGGGGCGGTTTAGGTCTGTATCATGTGCCTGACTGTGTGGTAGCCCTTTTCATTGGCTCTCACATGAAATTGTGGCACCGTAGTCCTAACTGCGTTACCAGCCTATTACTGGAGGCCCTTGCACCACAATCCCTCGCAACACCTATCCAACTTTCAGAAGTCCCACCGCGCTCCTTGTACTTCCGCCACTGTTTCCTTGAACTGAGCTATATCCGTACACTGATACTGCCGGCACAGTTGACATCCACGAAGGCATTCTGCGTTTTCCTTCAGCAGCACAGGTCACCGAATGTGGTTGAGGGCAAGCTACCTCGCGTCGACTGGCGTACCGTTTGGCGATCGGTGTGCGCTCCTTGTGTTGACACTGACGTCCAGTCTGCATGGTACCTTACTGTCAACGGGAAGCAAGTGTGCCGGTCACGCTTTGACAGGACTCACCTCGCAGACACCATGTCTTGTGTCGATTGCAATGTTATAGACACAGACGAGCACCGCCTGGTATGCAGATCGGTGAGAGGTGTCTGGTTCTTGGTGCGATAGATGTCGTCCCTAATTGCACGTGCGACTCCTCATTAGATAGCTACTCAACTGCTCCTCTTTCCGGACGCTGGATTCTTCCCGCAAGCAAAGACGAACTCTGTGAGGTGGATTTGTGGACACGCAGCACACCACTTGATTTTTGTCAGTTTCTTAATGAGCGCCACTGTGCAATTGTCTGCAATGCAAAATACAGACAATTTTTCTCCATTTTCCTCTGCAGTGACTTCCTTAACCGACCCCAGAGCTGCGGTGTTCTTGTCATGAAGAGTTGATCCCCGCCTCTTCCACATTTAGAACCGGTATTGTCACTGGTAGTCGGAATGTTCTTCTTAGTCTGACGTCTTGCTGCGCCCTCCTCCTCGCGTGACGCCAGTTTCCTGATATTCCCCGTGGTATTAATGACAAAAATAAATAAATAAAAATAAAAAACAAAGAACGAAAAGCAAAATAGATAATTAAACGATCTTCATTGTACCTCGGGACGTGGTGGTCAGGCCTCGGGTTGCTCAACCCCTGCCCACTTCTCCATCACACTTCCCTTTGGGCTCCCGGAAAAAAAAAAAAGAAATGCCGGCCGGAGTGGCCGAGCGGTTCTAGGCGCTACAGTCTGGAACCGCGCGACCACTACGGTCACAGGTTCGAGTCCTGCCTCAGGCATGGATGTGTGTGATGTCCTTAGGTTAGTTAGGTTTAAGTAGTTCTAAGTTCTAGGGGACTGATGACCTCTGAAGTTAAGTACCATAGTGCTCAGAGCCATTTGAACCAAAAAAAAGAGGAGGGAAAGAGAGAGAGAGAGAGAGAGAGAGAGAGAGAGAGAGATAGATAGAGAGAGAGAGTCGGTGGAGCATTTGCGTGCGAAAGGCAAAGGTGTCCTGACTTCGAGTCTCAGGGCGGCACACAGTTTTATTCTGCCAGGAAGTTTCGTATCAGCCTCACTCCACGGCAGAGTGTAAATTCTGGAACCTATCGTTTAGTCAACTTTTTTTAAAGTAGTTAACGTGAGACTATGGCAACGAATGACTGAATATTATAACTTGAATTCAAAAAGAAGCGAACCGGAGGCTGTAAAATGAAAACCGCTCAACGTACCGTAACGCTACTGCCTACGGAAGAAGGAGTGGTCCCTATGGGAGTACAGAGACCACGAACTCGCCGCTAGAGGGAAACAGGCACACAGCTATGTGAGGATAAAGCGGACACGTGCATGCATCGACCATCCACTGCACTCAGTTATGCTGAAAACAGACAAGTAGAGCCTTCAAACGAAGAACGATGGGGTGTGGTCCGTTTCCTTACTGCGGAAGGAGTACATGGAACGGAAATTCATCGAGAGATGGCTCGAGAGTACGGAGAGTCCTGAATGTTCCTATATTCAACCCACCTCTTGGGAAATCGCTGTCACAATAACTCGCCAGTCCACAGTAGCGACTATATCCATCTGCTGAACTATGGTTTCTGCTAATGCGGTGTGGCGTTCCAGATCGTGCATCACCGGCCAGTGACATCCGTCCTTCCCTGCTTTGCTTGTGTCTCGCCTCGATGTTTGTGACGGACGTGCAATGCTCTTTGACGAATTTCCGCTCCCTGCACACCTTCCTCTGTCAGAAGATGCACTGCACCCCTTTGTGCTTCTTTTGAAGCGCCTGTTTTTCTGCTTTCAGCACTACTGAAGTGCAGTGGACAGACGATGTGTGCAAGTGCTCGCACTGTCCTCAATGGGTGTGCGCCTACGTCTCTTTAGAGGTGACTTTGGGGCCTGTTCAAATGTTCAAATGTGTGTGAAATCTTATGGGACTTAAATGCTAAGGTCATCAGTCCCTAAGCTTACACACTACTTAACCTAAATTATCCTAAGGACAAACACACACACCCATGCCCGAGGGAGGACTCGAACCTCTGGCGCGATCAGCCGCACAGTCCATGACTGCAACGCTTTTGGGGCCTCAACACTCATTTCCGGGCCACAATTACTTGTATCATTACGATCCCTTCAGCCGTCTTCATTTTACAGCCTCCGGCTCGTTTCTTTTTGAACGCACCTGACAGGAAAGCATGGTCTTGGGGTGATATGGATTTATAAAATTTTCTCTGACTCGCAGGAGGAGGTCAGTGTTTAACGTCCCGTCGACAAGAAGGTCATCAGAGACGGAGCGCAAGCTCGGATTAGGGAAGGATGGGGAAGGAAATCGGCCGTGCCCTTTCAGAGGAACCATCCCGGTATTTGCCTGCAGCGATTTAGGGAAATCACGGAAAACCTAAATCAGGATGGCCGGAGACGGGATTGAACAGTCGTCCTCCCGAATGCGAGCCCAGTGTGCTAGCCACTGCGCCACCTCGCTCGGTTCTGACTCGCAGTAACATCAAATTACATAACATGGTTAGTTAGAAAAGGTCTGCGCGGATAAGAGAAATTCTATCGCATCCGCACCACCATTCACAAGTGTTTTATCCGCATCTGTGAGCACGGATATCAAAATTCTAACGTATTCGGTACTCCGGAGACCTGGAGGTTGGCTTACGATTGTCCTCAATTTTCGTCTGCAGGAGTCGGATTTCTTCATTCCACGCACTAAGAGTACAGATGTAGATCACGACCACAGTTTAACAGAACACACACTAAGTGTCGTAATTTCCGAAACGGGTTGTAAGAAAGTTTTCATGGGATATTTCTGCAACACTGGGAAGGGTGAAGAAGTCAAGTTGTGTTTCCAGTTGTCGTCACCTCCCTCGTACTGTTAATGTTAGATATATAGTTAATTTAATCAATATACCTTAATCTAATATAACGTTGAATCATGTGCCTTCTATCGGCTAAGTAATGAAGTCGGTCATTGCAAATTAGGGGAATGTAACTTTTGAGATAATGAGAGAAAACTCGATTTCTCTTCCAACAATTAGGAAATATCTATAACTTTTTGCCAGGCTTTGTTTTGTGTTCAAGAAGTTTAACTGTGCATGTTTTAGGGTTGATGTATCAAACAGGTTTTCAGAATATTTTTAAACGAAATTTTACTTGTCCCCTTTCTACAGTGAAGTGTCTGGTAGGCAAAAAGGAAGTATTGAAACACACGTGTATTCAGTAAGTGTTGTTGAAAACGACTAAGTTACTACATTAAAAAGTGTACAGGTAACAAATCCAAAGTCTCGTAGTTCAAAATGGTTCAAATGGCTCTGAGTACTATGGGACTTAACAGCTGTGGTCATCAGTCCCCTAGAACTTAGAATTACTTAAACCTAACTAACCTAAGGACATCACACACATCCATGCCTGAGGCAGGATTCGAACCTGCGACCGTAGCAGTCACGCGGTTCCGGACTGCGCGCCTAGAACCGCGAGACCACCGCGGCAGGCGTCTCGTAGTATTTTGCAATATATATGTCTTATTTCTTCTGAAAAGAGAATGTGTAATGTACTTAATGTGAAGTAAAATCTACGCTGCTTTTTTCAGTAAAATAAAAACTTTATACTACAGTAAAGTGGAACTTGAGATAAAGTGTTTATGTAAATCAATAAACAGTCAAACCTAGCTTATCCACTAGTTACAATAGCACAATCTGATGAATTAGCTTAAATGCAAAGAAATAATACACATTTGCTTTGAGTAACTATCACTACTGGTTAATAAAGATTTCTTTCATTGTTACAGTAAATATTTTAAAGGAAACCTCCAAAGATAGAACGCTGGATACTTACAGCGTCACAAGACGGGCGATTCAGTTCATCTTCGTTTATGGAACTTTTGCACATTCTGTTGGAATGTACTGCTTCACTTTTTGAATGTGCTGGAGTCTTTTCGATTTCATGGGAGTATTCCCAATGCATGCTTTTTGTGTGGTCAGTGTTACACATCCAGTGACAGGTTTTCGCAAAGGATCTACTTGGTGGGTGACACTATTGCCAGTGTAAACACTAGCCGTTAAAAACCGGGCTTTGTCGTTTGAGTAAACAAACGTGCTGGAGAAAATATTGTTTACTTTTCACTTTTCATCCCAAGTATGGTTACTGAGCAGCAGATACTCTTGTAAAATTCTGATCACCAGTCTTTAAAGTTCATTACATCATTACAAGTTAGTGCATTTACAGAGAATTTGTTGTTCACAGTTGCCTGGTTGATTAAGATTGATTAAGACATATTGTTCTGGCAGATATGCACTGTATGATCTCCTGACTTTGCCTTTCACTACATCAAAATTGCTGTCAGATGGAAGAACTGAATGACCTTGCTGTGGGAAATAGTGAACGATCTTGTGAAACATTTCCAAGTGGGTCAGTGCAAGCAAAATCAGAATAACAAGTGCCTTATTGTCTGTAACATTACGAGTACTAAATATTTTCACCCACAACCACCTATAATAAAAATTTTACTGCACTGAAATATTCGGTGAAGGATGGTTTTGCATAAAATAGAAGCGTATTTCAAGTTTCTCTTCATTTCTCTTGTATCTCTTGCAATTTAGAATAAAATTTATTACTGTGCGTTCATGAACCTTAATTTCTCCGACAGCTGCACTCGTGGTGGATTCACACAAATTTGAGGTTTGAACTTTTTATTTTACCTCTACTCCCTCATAACTGATGGGCACATCACTTTTGGTCAGCCAAAACCAAGTGTAAAATTTTCCCGAATGTGGTTTACATAAAACTTATGTTTGACGCCACCATCAAAGTATTTTGCAGAGAAAAGGTCGTACATTATTGTTTTATTGAGACTATCATCTAAATATTTTACGGTTTTGTCACAATAGTATGTATCTTTAAATGGGAGAAAATTATGTGTTCCTAGATGAGATAGCTCCCCCTCCTCCCCCCCCCCCCCCCCCCTCATGAACCATGGACCTTGCCGTAGGTAGGGAGGCTTGCGTGCCTCAGCGGTACAGATAGCCGAACCGTAGGTGCACCCACAACGGAGGGGTATCTGTTGAGAGGCCTGACAAACGTGTGGTTCCTGAAGAGGGGCAGCAGACTTTTCAGTACTTGCAAGGGCAACAGTCTGGATGATTGACTGATCTGGCCTTGTAACACTAACCAAAACGGCCTTGCTGTGCTGGTACTGCGAACGGCTGAAAGCAAGGGGAAACTACGGCCGTAATTTTTCCCGAGGGCATGCAGCTTTACTGTATGGATAAATGATTATGGCGTCCTCTAGGGTAAAATATTCCGGAGGTAAAATAGTCCCCCACTCGGAACTCCGGGCGTCGTTATCGGGAAAACTGGCTTTCTACGGATCGGAGAGTGGAATGTCAAGATCCCTTTACCTGGCAGGTAGATCACAAAATTTAAAAAGGGAAATGGATAGGTTAAAGTTAGATATAGTGGGAATTAGTGAAGTTCGGTGGCAGGAGGAACAAGACTTCTGGTCAGGTGACTACAGGGTTGTAAACACAAAATCAAATAGGGGTAATGCAGGAGTAGGTTTCATAATAAATAGGAAAATAGGAGTGCAGGTAAGCTACTACAAACAGCGTAGTGAACGCATTATTGTGGCAAAGATAGATACGAAGCCCACGCCTACTACAGTAGTACAAGTTTATATGCCAACTAGCTCTGAAGATGACGAAGAAATTGAAGAAATGTATGATGGAATAAAAGAAATTATTCAGATAGTGAAGGGAGACGAAAATTTAATAGTCATGGGTGACTGGAATTCGTCAGTAGGAAAAGGGAGAGAAGGAAACGTAGTAGATGAATATGGATTAAGGGTAAGAAACGAAAGAGGAAGCCGCCTGTTAGAATTTTGCACAGAGCACAACTTAATCATAGCTAATACTTGGTTCAAGAATCACAAAAGAAGATTGTATACATGAAAGAAGCCTCGACATACTGACAGGTTTCAGATAGATGATATAATGGTAAGACAGAGATTTAGGAACCAGGTTTTAAATTGTAAGACATTTCCAGGGGCAGATGTGGACTCTGACCACAATCTATTGGTTATGAACTGTAGATTAAAACTGAAGAAACTGCAAAAAGGTGGGAAATTAAGGAGATGGGACCTGGATAAACTGAAAGAACCAGAGGTTGTACAAATTTTCAGGGAGAGCGTAAGGGAACAATTGACAAGAATGGGGGAAAGGAATACAGTAGAAGAAGAATGGGTAACTTTGAGGGATGAAGTAGTGAAGGCAGCAGAGGATCAAGTAGGTAAAAAGACGAGGGCTAATAGAAATCCTTGGGTAACAGAAGAAATATGAATTTAATTGATGAAAGGAGAAAATACAAAAATGCTGTAAATGAAGCAGACAAAAAGGAATACAAACGTCTCAAAAATGAGATCGACAGGAAGTGCAAAATGGCTAAGCAGGGATGGCTAGAGGACAAATGTAAGGATGTAGAGGCTTATGTCACTAGGGGTAAGATAGATACTGCCTACAGGAAAATAAAGAGACCTTTGGAGTAAAGAGAACCACTTGTATGAATATCAAGAGCTCAGATGGAAACCCAGTTCTAAGCAAAGAAGGGAAAACAGAAAGGTGGAAGGAGTATATAGAGGGAGTATACAAGGGCCATGTACTTGAGGGCAGTGTTATAAAAAGTGAAGAGGATGTAGATGAAGATGAAATGGGAGATATGATACTGCGTGAAGAGTTTGATAGAGCACTGAAACACCTAAGTCGAAAGAAGGCCCCGGGAGTAGACAACATTCCATTAGAACTACTGACAGCCTTGGGAGAGACCGTCCTGACCAAACTATACCATCTGGTGAGCAAGATGTATGAGACAGGCGAAATACCCTCAGACTTCAAAAATATAAACGGTATTTAAAAATTTACTCGCGTTTTAATCTTTTGAGAGACTAAACTGTTCCAATAATAAGCTATTCGCCAACAGTAATGAACAGGATATCCATTTACAAGGACTAATACAAATAAAACGAAGACGACGGTCAGAGAATGCAGTCATAAGAAAACATTCTTATATTTATAATATAACGTCCTTAAGAGTGTCAGTACAAAGGCAGAAGTGCGTAAGAGAGCAATTGTTATAGCGAAGAAGCAAGGCGAGTGACTCCGTAATATCCTCTATCAGGGACAATCTCCCAAAAATATAAGGTGATTGAATGAAAAATAGAATACCATACCGGAAGAAAAATTCTATCTGAACTGTTGTTGTTGTTGTGATCTTCAGTTCTGAGACTGGTTTGATGCAGCACTCCATGCTACAGTACCTACTGCAACTTACATCCTTCTGAGTCTGCTTAGTCTATTCATCTCTTGGTCTCTCTCTACGATTTTTACCTTCCACGTTGCCCTCCAATACTAAACTGGTGATCCCTTGATGCCTCAGAATATGTCCTACCAACCGATCCCTTCTTCTAGTCAAGTTGTGCCACAAACTCCTCTTCTCCCCTATTCTGTTCAATACCTCCTCATTAGTTATGTGATCTACCCATCTAATCGTCAGCATTCTTCTGTAACACCACATTTCGAAAGCTTCTATTCTCTTCTTGTCTACACTATTTATCGTCCACGTTTCACTTCCATACATGGCTACACTCCATACAAATACTTTCAGAAACGACTTCCTGACACTTAAATCTATACTCGATGTTAACAAATTTCTCTTCCTCAGAAATGCTTACCTTGCCATTGCCAGTCTATATTTTATATCCTCTCTACTTCGACCATCATCAGTTATTTTGCTCCCCAAATAGCGAAACTCCTTTACTACTTTAAGTGTCTCATTTCCTAATCTAATTCCCTCAGCATCACCCGACTTAATTCGACTACATTCCATTATCATCGTTTTTCTTTTGTTGATGTTCATCTTATATTTTCCTTTCAAGACACTGTACATTCCGTTCAACTGCTCTTCCAAGTCCTTTGCTGTCTCTGATAGAATTACAATGTCATCGGTGAACCTCGAAGTTTTTATTTCTTCTCCATGGATTTTAATACCTACTCCGAATTTTTCTTTTGTTCCCTTTACTGTTTGCTCAATATACAGATTGAATAACATCGGGGACAGGCTACAACCCTGTCTCACTTCCTTCCCAACCACTGCTTCCCTTTCATGCCCATCGACTCTTATAACTGCCATCTGGTTTCTGTAACAAATTGTAAATAACCTTTCGCTCTCTGTATTTTACCCTGCAACCTTTAGAATTTGAAAGAGAGTATTCCAGTCAACATTGTCAAAAGCTTTCTCTAAGTCTACAAACGTTAGTAATGTAGGTTTGCCTTTCCTTAATTTTTCTTCTAAGATAAGTCGTAAGGTCAGTATTGCCTCACGCGTTCCAATATTTCTACGGAATCCAAACTGATCTTCCCCGAAGTCGGCTGCTACCAGTTTTTCCATTCGTCTGTAAAGAATTCGTGTTAGTATTTTGCAGCTGTGGCTTATTAAAGTGATAGTTCGGTAATTTTCACATCTGTCAACACCTGCTTTCTTTGGGATTGGAATTATTATATTCTTCTTGAAGTCTGAGGGTATTTCGCCTGTCTCATACACCTTTGTCACCAGATGGTAGAGTTTTGTCAGGACTGGCTCTCCCAAGGCCGTCAGTAGTTCTAATGGAATGTGTCTACTCCCGGGGCCTTGTTTCGACTCAAGTCTTTCAGTGCTCTATCAAACTCTTCACGCAGTATCGTATCTCCCATTTCATCGTCACTTACCTCCTCTTCCATTTCCATAATATTGTCCTCAAGTACATCGCCCTTGAATAGACCCTCTATATACTCCTTCCACATTTCTGCCTTCCCTTCTTTGCTTAGAACTGGGTTTCTATCTGAGCTCTTGATATTCATACAAGTGGTTCTCTTTTCTCCAAAGGTCTCTTTAATTTTCATGTAGGCAGTATCTGTCTTACCCCTAGTGAGATAAGCCTCTACATCCTTACATTTGGCCTCTAGCCATCCTTGCTTACCCATTTTGCGCTTCCTGTCGATCTCATTTTTGAGACGTCTGTATCCCTTTTTGCCTGCTTCATTTACTGCATTTTTATATTTTCTCCTTTAATCAATTAAATTCAATATTTCTTCTGTTACCCAAGGAGTTCTACTAGCCCTCGTCTTTTTACCTACTTGATCCTCTGCTGCCTTCACTACTTCATCCCTCAGAGCTACCCATGCTTCTTCTACTGTACTTCTTTCCCCCATTCCTGTCAATTGTTCCCTTATGCTCTCCCTGAAACTCAGTGCAACCTCTGGTTCTTGCAGTTTATCCAGGTCCCATCTCCTTAATTCCCCACCTTTTTGCAGTTTATCCAGGTCCCATCTCCTTAATTTCCCACCTTTTTGCAGTTTCTTCAGTTTTAATCTACAGTTCATAACCAATAGATTGTGGTCAGAGTCCACATCTGCCCCTGGAAATGTCTTACAATTTAAAACCTGGTTCCTAAATCTCTGTCTTACCATTATATAATCTATCTGAAACCTGTCAATATCTCCAGGATTCTTCCATGTATACAGCTTTGTTTCATGATTCTTGAACCAAGTGTTAGCTATGATTAAGTTATGCTCTCTGTAAAACTCTACCAGGTGGCGTCCTCTTTCATTTCTTAGCCCCAGTCCATATTGACCTACTATGTTTCCTTCTCTCCCTTTTCCTACTCTTGAATTCCAGTCACCCATGACTATTAATTTTTCGTCTCCCTTCACTACCTGAATAATTTCTTTTATCTCATCATACATTTCTTCAATTTCTTCGTCATCTGCAGAGCTAGTTGGCATATAAACTTGTGCTACTCTAGTAGGCGTGGGCTTCGTGTCTATCTTGGCTACAATAATGCGTTCACTATGCTGTTTGTAGTAGCTTACCCGCACTCCTATTTTTTATTCATTATTAAACCTACTCCTGCATTACCCCTATTTGATTTTGTGTTTATAACCCTGTATTCACCTAACCAAAAGTCTTGTTCCTCCTGCCATCGATATTCACTATTTCCCACTATATCTAGCTTTAAGCTATCCATTTCCCTTTTTAAAGGGACCGTTTAAGGGATCTTGACATTCCACTCTCCGATCCGTAGAAAGCCAGTTTTCTTTTTCCTGATAACGACGCCCGGAGATCCGAATGGGGGACTATTTTACCTCCGGAATATTTTACCCTAGAGGACGCCATAATCATTTATCCATACAGTAAAGCTGCATGCCCTCGGGAAAAATTACGGCCGTAGTTTCCCCTTGCTTTCAGCCGTTCGCAGTACCAGCACAGCAAGGCCGTTTTGGTTAGTGTTACAAGGCCAGATCAGTCAATCATCCAGACTGTTGCCCCTGCAACTACCCAAATGGCTCGAAGTACTATGGGACTTAGAACTAAGAACTACTTAAACCTAACTAACCTAAGGACATCACACACATCAATACCCGAGGCAGGATTCGAACCTGCGACCGTAGCTGCTGCGTGGTTCTGGACTGAAGCGCCTAGAACCTCTCGGCCACCGCGGCCGGCTGGTACAGGGATGTTCTAAGATTAGTATCAGCTACGTTCGTCTTTAACGCCGGACTTCTGAGATTTTATTTTTTTAATGATTAGGTTCAAATGGTTCAAATGGCTCTGAGCACTATGGGACTCAACTGCTGTGGTCATTAGTACCCTAGAACTTAGAACTACTTAAACCTAACCAACCTAAGGTCATCACACACATCCATGCCCGAGGCAGGATTCGAACCTGCGACCGTAGCAGTCGCACGGATCCGGACTGCGCGCCTAGAACCGCGAGACCACCGCGAGGAACTTACCATCATAGAACAATGAAACTTACAGAACGTACAGAAACTGGGCTGAACATCAATGATGCATTTTTTAAAGAAGTTCAGTTTAATATTGTACAAATTATGAATTAATAAATCTTAAACATGTGGAAAAAATTTACAATTTAATTAAAAAATTCTCTAAAACGTAAATTATTCAAGCGACTTATCTACAAAAATAGGTCAATGGAGAGAGACTCTTCCTCCACCAGCCATTAAAATTTTATAACATTATCATCAACTGTTCACGAGATAAACGTACCTAAAATTGACAAATTTAACGTTTTAAGTATATAAGGTACAATTGCTCCTTAAGAAAATTCTAAATGCCGAAGGATATGTATACATTTCACGGCACTGTGTACTGCTACAGTAAAGTAACAGTTCGCAGACGATGATGGTATCAGCATGACAATATGACCTGGCAGAAAGGAGGGTCTTTGAGGCATTGGTTTGTGGACAATAACATTCCTGAAATGGGCAGTCCTGGCTAGAATCCCGACCTGAATCCAAAGGAACATCTTTGGGATGAATTAGAATGCCATGTTCGCTCCAGATACCAACCGTCTAACATCACCACCCTCTCTTGTTTCAGTTCTGTCTGTCCTCCACAGGCACATAGAAGCCTCAGTGAAAGTGTCTGCAAAAGCGTTCAAGCCATTATAAAGGCGAATGGTGGACACACTCCATATTAATGTCCCCTAACAGGTACCCGGCGACATTTGATCAGATAGCGTACGTACACGGTGAAAGAAGGCCATGACGCTTTTAATTCATTTTCACGATTTTCTTGACTTATCCTCTTTATGCAACGACGGATTCAGTTATTAATGCAGGTGTCAACAGATACATCGACACAGACCTCTAATTGTATCGCTGTTGGCATTCGTTAGATTCTTTCAATCGGGAGGGCTCCATGAGAATGTCACAGTTGAATATTAAGCAAATGAGGATCATATGAACAAAACTGAATGAGAAGTTGTTTTTAGCCGTTTTACACTATTTCAGAATAATTCAGAGACTCACTAACTATTATGCAGTTAAGATTTGCGATGTTCTTATTTATCAGCATGGGGAAATAGAAAAATGGAAAGTGCGGTTAAGCCAAGATGTGATCTGTAGTCAGGCAAGACGTATGAGCCTCCAGATTATCATGAAGAACAGTGTCGGAATGGACGATGATTTTAAATTTATTCGTTTTTGTCAATTAATCACTTGGTGTAAAGCGAATGAGCTATTGACGCATTTGCATTGCAATCATCATCAAAAAATCTGTAAAGGTTACACACACAAGATTATCACAGTGGAGTTTGTTAATATACGAGATAAGAAAAATAAGTAGACATGCAAAACCAGAGAACATAAGAACCACGTACCATTGCTTCTGATAAAACTTCATGCGAACATTATGGAGTTGTGTGCATGTTACACATTCCATACAAGACGTCGCAATTGACAAAATCGCCACCAGGTCGCACTGGTGGCGAGACGTCAAGGCGTTAATCACAAATTCATGTGTTGATTCAAAATTTACGTAAATCATAAAGGTTTATGAAAACAATTTTGCACTCTCAAATTATTTAAAAATGTATAAAGTAAAAGCAAAGAAACGCAGATGAATAAATTTGTTAAAAATATATTCATATACTGAAATGGTGAAAGACGGATGACGGAGGGAGGGGGAGGGGGCTTGTGCCGCGTAAGCATAAGGAAACCTCGTGTGAAAATAAATTAAGTATATGAAAATAGACAGAAATGCAGGTATGCATTTATGGAAAATTAATATGAACATGTACTGCTGGAAATACCCCTTGATATAGGCAAACGTGCGACCTTATCAGCAAGTTAAGGGAGCTTCGAAATGGTTCAAATGGCTCTAAGCACTATGAGACTTAACATCTGAGGTTATCAGTTCCCGAGAGAACTACTTAAATCTAACTAACCTAAGGACATCATCACACACATCTATGCCCGAGGCAGGATTCGAACCTGCGACCGTAGCAGCAGCGAAGTTCCGGACTGAAGCACCTAGAACCGCTCGGTCACCGACGTTAAGGAAGCATTATATATCTAATGTGAATGCATGTGCTGGATAGTAGACTTACAACCAACAGCATCGAAGTACAAGTTTAGCGGTGTGGTATGTGGCTATTGTGCGCTCTTATATGGCATTTCTACTTATTTATTTTTGCTTGTATTTTAACCACCTCCACCGTGATATTCTTGTGTTCTCTGTTATCTTTTTATATTTTCTGACGATGATTGCAAACGAAACGCATCAATAACTCTGTCGTCTTACACGCAGTGACTATTTTGCAAAAAAAGAACACATTCTGAATGAGTGTCCACTTCAGCACTGTTCCTTTACAATGGTGAAGTTTCTGATTCGATATTACCTGTCGGAAGTGGAGGGAGGTACAGCCTCGACTGCGAACGCAGGCCCCGGTCCTAACGACACGGCGTGCGCCCCTCGGCATTCCGTCGCAGACGCGGGGTTGACATCGCTCGCTACAAAGGGTTAACAACGCCAACACGGCCACCGATAAACAATGCCAGCGAGAATAATAGCCGCCCTTCCTAATGGTTTCTTCTTCTCCAGACGTTCCGGCCTTCCTCCTTTCTCTGTTTATTTCTGCTTCTTTTTTTACCCCAATTCTTTTTTCTTCCATTTCTGGAGGAGTCCTCCCTGCCCTCCCTAGTGCTAGATCTAAATCTAAAGCAGAAACTTAAATATTTTTCCCTCCGCGTCCCGGTCGATTCACCTTTTTATCTCGTGCTGCCCCTCCCTTTTCCCGTCTCAGTTTTATCTCGGATGGAATTTGTGTCAATTAGATTTCACTGCTGTAAGCAAATGTCGGCAAGCCGTATCCGAACTTAAGGACTTATTTCCTGTGCGTAGTGGATAGAGAGTTACTGTTGCTGCTAATGGCGATGGCCGGTAAGCGATAACATTGTGGCTCTCTCTCTCTCTCTCTCTCTCTCTCTCTCTTTCTCTCTCTGTCCGCCGAGGCGCCTGACAACTGCGCCGGCGGAGAGAGGAATAGGACACACAAAAAAAGGAGGAGCAAAGTAGACGAGGAAAAAGGAGGAGCGCGCCGAGTGGCATTGTGTTGTGGAACAATGAAATGCGATGCTCCTCTGACAAACGAATGAGGTTTACTCTGCTTTGATTTGTGCTGCCTTTTAATCACGGTGATGCAGCGATTGTCAGGCGACCGATAAGGGAGATTGATCAAACAAATCCTCCGGCTACACCGGACTCCCGATACCCGAGCGCGGAGAAAAGTAAAACAAAACAGGAGAAAAAAAGAGAATGGAAGGGGGAAGGGGAAGAGATTCGTTCGGAATTGTAAGATAAATGTTGCGGTATCGACTCGCAGAATACGCCCTGACATATGCTTCTGTTTTCGGGATGTGACGCGTACAGCGAGGACATCGTCGGAATCCGCGATGAAGGGCGGACACGTGTCAGATGACTCGGCGGCGACACCGAGCGCGGTGCTACGGGGCCCGCAGCGACGCTTCTTGTATTGAGCGGCGCCTTTCATGTCGAGATTATCTCGGGCTGTTGTTAGGGGCGCTTCCACGGGACAGGCGCAGCTATATGACAAACGAATTAATCACTGCATAAACGAGTTTCGCAAAACAACAGCGATGGATTTGTTGCCTGCCCGCACCTCTTGCTGTCGCCGTAATTTCTTTGTGCCGCTCATCACACACACACAAACACACGTTAGCACTCAAGTCGTGTGTGCATAACAAGTTCGTCTAATCATTCCTGAGTTCCAGCGCTCGCTAACTTGTGTTACCCAGGCGTTAACGTTCTTCATTATTAAGTTACAGGTCCTAGCATTAATAGAGCCGAACGTATCACCGACACCCTGGCGTCTGAGTGTTGAATTCAGCAAGCGACAGGATATTTCTACAGTCAGTGTAAACTTGATGCACAGATACCGGCGCATTTATACCGTACAAAATGTAAGATGCTAGAAATTGTGAAATCGATCGAAATGGTAAGGTTGAGCCATGTTGTCTTACATAAAATATAAGATTTTACAAGGTATATTGTACATGAAGCTGTTAGTGAGAGCCGGCCTAGGTGGCCGAGCGGTTGTAGGCGCTACAGTCTGGAAACACATGACCGCTACGGTTGCATGTTCGATTCCTGCCTCGGGAATGGATGTATGTGATGTCCTTAGGTTAGTTACGTTCAAGTAGTTCCAAGTTCTAGGAGACTGATGACCTCAAAAGCTAAGTCCCATAGTGCTCAGAGGCATTTGAATAATTTTTTATTAGCGAGCAGGGGTTCTTCTTCTTAAAAATGCAATTTTTTATGTCATTTTAGCTTGTGTAAACACACTGCTTCCCAAAATTTTTCCATTGCAGGTTACGTCCTTCATTTTTCATTTTTCCTGCAGATTTTCATTATTTCACTTTTTGTTTAGCTTATTTCCATTCCTGCCTCTTCAATTACTCTCTCACGGGTGATAATTTGTTCTTTTAACGTATGAACTACTCGGTGCAGCCGGCCGCGTTGGCCGAGCGGTTCGAGGCAACTGAGTCAGGAACCGCGCTGCTGCTACGGTCGCAGGTTCGAATCCTGCCTCGGGCATGGATGTGTGTGACGTCCTTAGGTTAGTTAGGTTTAAGTAGTTCTAAGTCTGGGGGACTGATGACCTCAGATGTAAGTCCCATAGTGCGTGGAGCCATTTGAACCTTTTTTTTTTTTTTTTTTTTTAGTCGGTGAAAATGGATGAAAGTGGGGGAGCATGTTGCCGGGAGTCTACCAGTCGTGCACAGAAAGTTGGACGTAGCATTAAATGCGACTGGCCCCGCAACACGACACAATTAAAGGAACGGGAAAACACAATGCGTGGCAGTGAATGAGAAACTAAAGCGGAGTGTGGTGGTGTTCTTCATTACATGTCCCAGAGAACATTTCGGCGACTTCACACCAGGAAGCATCATCGGGAAAGTGGAAGAAGGACAAAGTACGACGACTGTAAGCCAGGAATTTGGTACAGTTCACAACATTAGTTGACGTTCATGGGGAACGCTCCGAGACACATGCACTGTTGGCCGAATGCCGCCGACCATGTTCAGCTACACCAGCAGATGACCGCTACATTGTGCAAAGGGCAAGAAGAGACCCACATCAAACAGACGGTGCATTTGGAACCACATTCCACAGGACTACAAGGGGCGCCATCTCTCGCTACACGGTGGCGGCGACGGCATCGGGGTGTTCTTGTCGCCCAGTGACAAGAGCGTTGTCTACAGCAGTTGGCTCACATGGCCACCGAGTATCCAGCAACTGTCAACCGCGCTGATGGAGGAATGGAACACCCTACCACAAGAATTCTTTACCAGCCCTGTGGCCAGCACCTGGGCATGTTGGAGAGCATGCATTACTGTCCGTGGTTATCACACATGTTGTTAAGAACTACATTACAGGCCATTAAAATTGCTACACCACGAAGATGACGTGCTACAGACGCAAAATCTAACCGACAGGAAGAAGATGGTGTGACATGCAAATGATTAGCTTTTCACAGCATTCACACAAGGTTGGCGCCGGTGGCGACACCTACAACGTGCTGACATGAGGAAAGTTTCCAATCGATTTCTCATACACAAACAGCAGTTGACTGGCATTGCCTAGTAAAACGTTTTTTTTATTCCTCGTGTAACGTGGAGAAATGTGTACCATCAGGTTTCCGACTTTGATAAAGGTCGGATTGTAGCCTATCGCGACATTGCTGCTCGCGTTGGTCGAGATCCGATGACTGTTAGCAGAATATGGAAACGGTGGGTTCAGGAGGGTAATATGGAACGCCGGGCTGGATCCCTAACGGCCTCGTATCACTAGCAGTCGAGATGACAGGCATCTTATCCGCATGGTTGTAAAGGATCGTGCAACCACGTCTCGATCCCTGAGTCAACAGATGGGGACATTTGCAAGACAACAACCATCTGCACGAACAGTTCGACAACATTTGCAGCAGCATGGACTATCAGCTCGGAGATCATGGCTGCGGTTACCATTGACGCTGTATCACAGACAGGAGCGCCTGCGATGGTGTACTCAAAGACGAACCTGGGTGCACGAATGGCAAAACGTCATTTTTTGGGATGAATCCAGGTTCTGTTTACAGCATCACGATGGTCGCATCCGTGTTTGGCGACATCGCGGTGAACGCACATTGGAAGCGTATATTCGTCATCGCAATACTGGCGTATCACCCGCCGTGATGGTATGGTGTGCCATTGGTTACGCGTTTCGGTCGCCTCTTGTTCGCATTGACGGCACTTCTAACAGTGGGGGTTATATTTCAGATGTGTTACGACCCGGGTGGCTCTATCCTTCATTCGATCCCTGCGAAACCCTACATTTCAGCTACATAATACACGACCGCATGCTGCAGGTCCTGTACGGGCCTTTCTGGATACAGAAAATGTTCGACTGCTGCCCTGGCCAGCACATTCTCCAGATCTCTCACCAACTGAAAACGTCTGGTCAATTGTGGCCGAGCAACTGGCTCGTCACAATATGCCAGTCATTATTGATGATCTGTGGTATCGTGGTGAAGCTGCATGGGCAGCTGTACCTGTACACACCATCCAAGCTCTGTTGGACTCAATGCTCAGGCGTGTCAATGCCGTTATTTCGGCTATAGGTGGTTGTTCTGGGTACTGATTTCTCAGGATCTATGCACCCACATAGCGTAATCACACGTCAGTTCTAGTTTAATATATTTGCCCAGTGAATACGCGCTTATTATCTGCATTTCTTCTTGGTGTAGCAATTTTAATGGTCAGTAGTGTATATCCCGCTTTCTGTAATGTTCAGGCGACCTTCATGAAAACCGATGGCTTCACTGTAATTATTGTTTTGAGTAACAGAGTTATTTCTGCTTTTCTCATTGGGCATTTCTTTTAGTCACCTTCTACTCTGTACTGTCTCAGGTGTTTCTATGTGTAGTCCAAGTTTCATCGCGACTTGGCAGTGACAAATCATGCGAAACTTACGTTCGTCCGTAAGTTTTGCACACCAGTGTATTATGTGACAGGTGTACAGACGTACTAGTACGTTACGGGAAATTCAGAGAATAGCGACCCACATAAACTACTCCAATAACAGTTCGAAGGACTGAATTGAAGGTTGCAGGGTCCCAGGTCGGAAAATACCAAATACTACCAATGGATGATCATGAGAATACTGGTGATGGAGTGATAGCTAAATTATTGATTAGGTCATTGCATACATTTAGAATTGTGAAGCGTTGAGCCCATAAATGGAAGTAATGATGAGTGGGAAAACTGGCGCTTACGTGATAGTTTGGCCGTGTGCTGTGGTTGCATCTACACAGTGTTTCTAATTCGAAATTTTTACTCTCATACACTCATGAAACAAAACATTATGACATGGTTTCATCAAATCGGAAGCCTTGTCACCAAGACTGTATGGCTTACCAAATTTTCACATACCTGGCTTTTCATTAAGAGCTAATGTTAATACTACTCACTGTCCGACCTATGTACTGTTAAAGGGTTATACACTGTCCTACAGCCATCTGAAAGGTAAACTGACACTTATATTAAAGAGGTGATTTTACAGTTGGATGTTGTTTTCGCAAATGATACGGCCAGTCTCTTTAAGCACTGTTTCACATGCCCATCCGGCTGGCCGCGCGGTCTAACGCGCTGCTTCCCGAGCGGGAAGGCGTGCCGGTCACCGGCGCGAATCCGCCCGGCGGGTTAGTGTCGAGGTTCGATGTGCCGACCAGTATATGGATAGTTTTTCAGGCGGTTTTCCATCTGCCTCAGCGAATGCGGGCTGGTTCCCCTTATTCCGCCTCAGTTACCAGCAGGTGGCACACATTTTTCACCTGTCCACGTTGATATTTATCAACGCCTCTAAGCAGTTGAAGTTTGAGAACTGCAAGATCACCAATGATATCTGTACAGATACCATCTTCATATCAGTTACACTATGTCGGCGATTGCTGCGTAGACACTGTTTAACGTACGCGTACACCATTATTAC
The DNA here is from genome assembly GCF_023897955.1 of Schistocerca gregaria. NCBI lineage: Eukaryota > Metazoa > Arthropoda > Insecta > Orthoptera > Acrididae > Schistocerca > Schistocerca gregaria. The sequence continues at coordinate 478,099,872 of NC_064920.1, read as the reverse complement.
TCTACCAAGCAAACATTGGGGCTAAACTCGTCTGGAATGAGGCTTTCCCGGGGGAGTCCACTAGGGGTCGAACCGCACAGTAACCCTGGGTTCGGTGTGGGGCGGCGATGGGGTGGGTGGACTGCTGTGGCCTGTTGTGGGGTTGTGAACTAATGAGGGCTACGACTGGACGAAGCCTCTCCGTCGTTTCTAGGTCCCCGGTTCAATACACACATACACACAGAAAACACACTGTCTCACATCAACTTACTTTCACTGGGACAATAAATCCTGGAGCAGACTGATGGCATGTCTATGGGAAGCTGTGCAGCACAGTTTCATCTAATTTTTATATGCGCAAGTATGAAGAAAGAGCCCTTGAGTTTTACGTCATCATGGAGAAAAAGAAGTTTCATAATTTGCAAATTTTCTGAAATTGTTCCTTTTTATAAAATTCACACTGTAGATAACGAGAGAGAAAGTTAAATTTCAGGTTCTGATGTACAGGTAATTAAAGAAACCAACAGAACTTTATGGCACAAAGTTTACAGAAATCCCTCTTATGCGGTTAAATGCCTTCACAGAAATTCCAGTAACCGTCCCAGGCAAAAATGATGAGTGATCAAAGCTTTAGTGGACTGGATTAAAAGACTATGTGAACTATAGTACTTGGAGGATTAGCTCGGCTCTTGAAGAACTGCTCTGACAAAGATGTAAGAGGGCTCTAAAAGACGTGGATCTTCTAATGAAAAAGAACTAATTAAATAGAATATTTTCCTCCTAGCCGCAAAAAACGGTCACAGATCGCATCACGCTAATCAGAAGACACGATATTGACACAGTGTATAAACTAACAAAAAATGTGTGCCCTAGATCCACTGCTTGACAGAGTACGAGCATATATAATCCTTTGAACGTGTAGTGAAGAGTACAGAGGAAGTACAAGGGAATCGTTAACACGCGCCATAAACAACACAAGAGCAGTTGTCGTCTGGGCAACATGGATAAATCGGTAATAGCAGGTCATACTCTAGAAACAGGAAGGCTATGATTTTATCAAGATCAGCTTACTACTATGCTAGAATGTACAGAGAAGGAAGGAAGGAAGGAAGGAAGGAAGAAGACTACCGTGAAAACTCAGAGGACGGTCCAGGATACAACAACTTAATGGGCGAGAGGAAGGTGCAGGCAGAGTTTACAGAGGACCATTTGTTGCTAATAATTGGTAATCCTTCCTTTAACAAGATATGCTTATAAACATCAATAACATATAAATCAACACTAACTGTCAGATTAATTTCAAGACCAAAATGACCAAACTTACAATAATTTTTTTCTCTTGCAGGAAAAGTAATGCATCTTTAAAAAAATAGTTTAACATTCATAAAAAATACAGCTCGACAGCCCTTTGGGCGTCCGTAAGATTTCAACCAGGAAAATATGACTTCACTACAATTACATAAAGAGCATTACCATAACAATTTGAAAACCACTCATTAGACAGTAAACTTCAAACAAGCAAGGTGGCCCTTACTTAGAAAAAATTCTCAGGTTCAGGATTGCCATTAACATTTTGCCGTCTGCAGGTCTCGTACAAATTTATTCGCTTGGCGCCGGCAGCGTTAATTTGGATCACTTGGCTTAACATTATCGGGAGATTATAAACTGTTACGTTTTATTAATCTCATCTTTAGTTCTCGAAGTTCTCAACCCTGTTCCCCTACTTTCACGAATTTTCGAAGGTATACATACGTAAATAAATTCAAAATTTGTTTGTTTCATGTATTTGTTTATTTGCATTGTCTTTGGTACTTAATATTTGTCTTTCATATGATATACAGCAAAACAGTCTCCAAGATGTAACGCAACTCCACAAGACTTGCACATTAATTTTACTGTTCTTTTTGTTTTTGTTTTTGTAATATGCATGGCAATTTCTTCGTTTTCGTTTATTGGTTTCGGAAATACATAGGTCTATTAGTTGGTGTTGCTTTACGTGACCGGAAAGTCTGTCAACCGGATAATGATGAGACGTACCGATGTAGTGGCAACTTCCAAGTTTTGCTTCGCGCGTTCATCGTAAATAATCGTATCATCCCTTTCGTCGGCCATGATGAAAGGGCACAATTATTATAATAACAAAAAACTTGTTAACTTGTGTAACTTATTGTTACCTCAACAAAAGATACTGATGTGCTGTCGCCGGCCACTGCACTATACTATGCTCACGACACCACTGTGGTGTAGCCGGCCGTTGATCGCTATTTCGCGCACGACACCACTGTGGTGTTGCCAAACGGCAGAGTGCAAAAATAGCTTGACGGCGATTTGGGCGGCAGTAACATAGCAACTTTTCAAAACAGGAAGGTAACAATATTCAAAATTTTACAGGTTCAGTATTTGATAATATTTTAAAATTTAAGGTCCAGGATTAGAACACAGATTTGTAACGACCTTTGGGCACTAACAATGTAGGAAGAGAAGGTAACAAAGAATTTAAAATTTACAGCAATCCCCAATTAAAAACTGAAAAATCTTCAAATCAAGCAGCAGTACAAGACAAGACCGGGCTGGAGGAGGCAAGGCTTGGCTAGGACAGCTTAGGGTAGCGGACAGGTTGATCTGAACTTAATACCGAATGCCATAAGATTAAGAACTAAAAGCTTATGGAGAGATGCGGTGGTAAGCGAGGAGGCCGCGCCGCTTCAGTGGCTACCGCAGGACACGCACACAGCCGACGTGGACCAGCCGCACCCGGTGAATCGGCGGATACTGGGTAACACGCCGGGGCCAACGGCTCGGAAAGCCGAGGGCAAACAAACAGGCATATAATTAATGCATCAAACAAATAAATTCCCAAAGCCCGGCCGGCCGGAGTGGCCGTGCGGTTCTAGGCGCTACAGTCTGGAATCGAGCAACAACTACGGTCGCAGGTTCGACTGCTGCCTCGGGCATGGATGTGTGTGATGTCCTTAGGTTAGTTAGGTGTAAGTAGTTCTAAGTTCTAGGCGACTGATGACCTCAGGAGTTAAGACCCATAGTGCTCAGAGCCATTTGAACCCAAAGCCCGACACAAGAATACCAAAAGCAAACCCCGCCCAAGACACCGACCAAAATCTGTCACAATGACTTCATAATTAAAACAAACGCGATTAACCGATTAATCGTTTAACAGTAGTGACCAAACACAGGAATTAATTTGATTAAACAGCCAAAAAAACAAGAGCCCCCAAAAAACAAATTCACTTAAGTACGTTTAACGCTAATACCTAAGCCCGAGATCACAGTAGTGATAAAGTATACGACAACAGTAAAACAATAACTTCCTTCCTTTAAGAGAAGCGCTGGATCTGAGCAAGACCTTCCAGAGTGAGTACAGAAAACGAACCAACATTCATCGGGCCGCTGGCGTTTGCTTATCGCGACTATGCTCGATGCTGCAATTCGTGCACAAGTCGAACAGGCAAGAACTTGCCACCCTAAAGGTCAGGCTCGATATTAGACATCAGTGGTCACTAATATATGACCTATAACATATCACAGCCAAATTAATTTCACAACCAAGGAATAATGACACCGGCATTGGTTGAAGTCCTCCCCGGGGCATGGGTGTATGCCTTTGTCCTTAGGATAATTTAGGTTAAGTAGTGTGTAAGCTTAAGAACTGATGACCTTAGCGGTTAAATCCCGTAAGATTTCACACACATTTGAACATTTTGAATAATGACAAGATCGCCGAAATGCTGAACAAATTGCAATAAAAGGAAAACGCCGTTTAAATACACTCAAATATATCATGCACAAGGGAAGTTCAAACAGGTAGAGAAGGGCGAATTTTGTAACCTGAGCACGGAGTGACGGAGAACAGCGGGCAAACCAGCCTAACGGGAGCAAGTCCAACACCGGAGCACAGGTGCCAAAATCCACAAGCAGAAGTAGCTTACACAATAATACGGTAGGACGGGCGGTTTCCAGTGGAAATCAACGTGATGACGACACCCACATCAGCAGACGATCAGTCGCAAGCCCAGATAGTGAATCGGGTGCAACGGCATAGATCCCAACATTCCACGTCTATAAAGTCCGATACAGGTAGCCGGCCACTTGGACGAGCGATCCCCGATCACGTCCTGTAGTCGCACGCTCCTCGTTCGCCAGTCGTTCTTCTCTCTCACTGTCACACTGTCCGTCAACAACCTGCCTCCAACTTCCTCTAACCAAAGAGCCAACTACACAAGAAGACCGAAGCGCTACCCGGTGGCGTGACAGGAAAACGGATCGCGTCAGTAAGCAACAGTATAACAGCTCGGATAACGTGCCGTGCTGTTCGGGCGGATACTTCCGATCTTTGCCTGGAACGAATTAGGAAAATCATGGAAAACCTAAATCTGCATATCTGGACTCGACTTTGAACCAGTCGTCCTCCCAAGCGCCGGCCGGTGTTGCTGAGCGGTTCTAGGCACTACAGTCTGGGACCGCGCGACCGCTACGGTCGCAGGTTCGAATCCTGCCTCGGGCATGGATGTGCGTGATGTCCTTAGGTTAGTTAGGTTTAAGTAGTTCTAAGTTCTAGGGGACTGATGAGCTCAGATGTTAAGTCCCATACTGCTCAGAGTAATTTCCGTCCTCCCGAATTCGAGTCCACTGTGCCAACCATTGCACTACATTGCGCAGTGATGGCCTCAGAAATTCTAAAGTACAAAAATAAATTTAACAGAAATGAAGAATGGTTGAAATTAGACAATTCGTGAACATTAGGGCTCAATAAAAGAGGCAACCCTCCCTCACCACAAGCTCCATAACACCTGTCGGCACGACTCAGCGGCCTTAGGTGACTGTCCGATGACATTACGAACCGACCGTTAAACAGTTTGGCTTGCTGTTTGTTCGAGATTGTAACTGCTTTCTGAGTCATTATTTCCTCTGAAGGTTTCTCCATAAGGCAGAGGAAAGCGCATTGGCCCACGGCCTGATATCCATAAAGAAAAAATAACCAAACACGCCAGTACCGGCAATGAAAGCATGCATTGTATGATTATGCTTAATAACATGTTGGTACACCTCTGGAATACACTACAGGAGCAGTTATTATAGTATACATTCGACCAGTTCTTGGTAGGTTTCCGGAGGTATTGAAACATCCCCTTGGAAAAATTTACAAAGGACAGTGCTGGAAAACCTCTACGTTATTTGATTTTCAAACAGCTGAGCAAAACTGAACGTACTCAGACATTTCTCTCTTAACTTATTCTGATCAACACTAAACTGACACACAATATTTTTTTTTTAGAGCAACGCAATCTGATTTTCAATAATACTTACAAAAGAATGGCTCTGAATAAAAATAACCTACACCTTACATGAATCACTTATCTCACAAAAATCTTCGTTACTAAAACTACTGCAATACAGCGAGCGCCAATACAACCAGCTAAATAAAAGATTCACACTACGGAAGGCACTAACTACTGACAGACATTGTTAGCAAAGGAAACATTTTAACAGAGAACAAACAATGTATTTACCTTAATAATGTTAAAAAAATGGTTCAAATGGCTCTGAGCACTATGGGACTTAACATCTGTGATCATCAGTCCGCTAGAACATATATATGACATCCAGTCTTACAAATTTCCTTTTTCTGACGTCCAGATCGTCCGCTCTCAAAACTCTGCCATCTCTCTCCCACATCCACCAGTGCTGGCGGATCTCCTCCAACTGCACAACGTTACGCGCCGTTCACATCCAACTGCGTAACACTACAATAGCAAATATTACAACAATGCAAACCAGCCACAGACTGCACACAGCACAGTCAGTGATTTTCACGCAGAGCGCTACGTGGCGTTACCAACATAAAAACCTATACAGCCTGCTTACAGAATGTGACGTAAGATGTCTGCGTACGGCTTACATGGTACCTGCAAATTAAGGACCGCTTGCTAGTGGGTGCGAAACTGGTGCCCGATCATGTCACAGGTATGTTCCACAGCGTTCAGATTTGGCGAATTTCGTGACCAAGACATCAACTATGATGCTTCTCAAGTCACTGTACCGCGATTCTACCCATGCGACACAGACAGTTATCAGGCTGGAAGATGTCGAAGAAATGAAGCCTGCAGCCGGCCGGTGTGGCCGAGAGGTTCTAGGCGCTACCGTCTGGAATCGCGCGACCGCTACGGTCGCAGGTTCGAATCCTGCCTCGGGCATGGATGTGTGTGATGTCCTTAGGTTAGATAGGTTTAAGTAGTTCTAAGTTCCAGGGCTATCAGTTTAATAAGTCACAGCTGCAAAATACTAACGCGAATTCTTTACAGACGAATGGTAGATGCAGACCTCGGGGAGGATCAGTTTGAATTCCGTAGAAATGTTGGAACACGTGAGTCAATACTGACCTTACGACTTATCTTAGAAGAAAGATTAAGAAAAGGGAAACCAACATTTCTAGCGTTTGTAGACTTGGAGAAAGCTTTTGACAATGTTGACTGGAATACTCTCTTTCAAATTCTGAAGGTGGCAGGGGTAAAGTACAGGGAGCGAAAGGCTATTTACAATTTGTACAGAAACCAGATGGCAGTCATAAGAGTCGAGGGGCATGAAAGAAAAGCAGTGGTTGGGAAAGGAGTGAGACAGGGTTGTAGCCTCTCCCCGATGTTATTCAATCTGTATATTGAGCAAGCAGTAAAGGAAACAAAAGAAAAATTTGGAGTAGGTATTAAAATTCATGGAGAAGAAGTAAAAACTTTGAGGTTCGCCGATGACATTGTAATTCTGTCAGAGACAGGAAAGGACCTGGAAGAGCAGTTGAACGGAATGGACAGTGTCTTGAAAGGAGGATATAAGATGAACATCAACAAAAGCAAAACGAGGATAATGGAATGTACTCAAATTAAATCGGATGATGCTGAGGGAATTAGATTAGGAAATGAGACACTTAAAGTAGTAAAGGAGTTTTGCTATTTAGGAAGTAAAGTAACTGATGATGGTCGAAGTAGAGAGGATATAAAATGTAGACTGGCAATGGCAAGGAAAGCGTTTCTGAGGAAGAGAAATTTGTTAACATCGAGTACAGATTTATGTATCACGAAGTCGTTTCTGAAAGTATTTGTATGGAGTGTAGCCATGTATGGAAGTGAAACATGGACGATAACTGGTTTGGACAAGAAGAGAATAGAAGCTTTCGAAATGTGGTGTTACAGAAGATTGCTGAAGATAAGGTGGATAGATCATGTAAGTAATGAGGAGGTATTGAATAGGATTGGGGAGAAGAGAAGTTTGTGGCACAACTTGACTAGAAGAAGGGATCGGTTGGTAGGACATGTTTTGAGGCATCAAGGGATCACAAATTTAGCATTGGAGGGCAGCGTGGAGGGTAAAAATCGTAGAGGGAGACCAAGAGATGAATACACTAAGCAGATTCAGAAGGATGTAGGTTGCAGTAGATACTGGGAGATGAAGAAGCTTGCACAGGACAGAGTAGCATGGAGAGCTGCATCAAACTAGTCTCAGGACTGAAGACCACAACAACAACAACAACAACAAGTTCTAGGGGACTGATGACCTGAGTTATTGTGATCGCTTCTCAGTTTTGGTTACTGATAACTTGATACCAGTGCCTGAGTTTAATTTGTTCACCACAGGTAGGTTCTTTTCAACAGTTGGTTTATATGCAGGTGTATTTGTGATTTTTTTGTTTTTATTCACTGATCGCTATGTGAAATTTTTAACTTCCAGCACTGAAGATGATCGCTATGTGATTGAAAATCGATTTCGCTATCAATAAAACATCAATATTACGCCCAACGCTGACCTTCCTTTTAATTTTAACTTTCGTAGAAACTATAGGAGAAAAATAACAGCTTTGGTGAGGTACTATTGGGACGACCCTCGGAAGTGTAATATGTTCATGCCAATTCTATCATTTACTTCTGCATAACGTTTCGTGAAAGACACATGTCTACACATTTGCATCTATTGTCTATGTTTAATACACTCTAATAAATAAAAGGAAGAAAAACGACACACTACGAAGAAATCATCTGACTCCGATGAAAATCAGCAGCTGCGATGTACATGTACAAAAAAATCAAATGTTTACAGTTTTACAAAAATCTAATGATTTATTGAAAGGAAAGAACTTCACAAACTGAGTAAGACAATAATGCGTTGGACACTTCTGGCCCTTATGCAAGTAGTTATTCGGCTTCGTATTGACTGATATACTTATTGGATGTCCTCCTGAGGGATATCATGACAAATTCTGTACAACTGGTGCGTTAGATCGTCAAAATCTCGATCTGGTTGGATTGCACTAATCGTTTTCACCTGGGGAGAGACCCGGTGACGTTGTTGCCCAAGCAGGGTTCCACGAGAACGAAGACAAGCAGCAGAATCAAGCCGTGTCCGGGGCGTTTCCAGACACGTACGGACTGGAATCTCATTGACTGGAGCGGAATTGTCTTCAGCGAAGAGTCCCTCTTGGAAATAAGCCTCGATTACCAGCGAAGACGTATTTGGAAACACGGATAGCGGTGGGATACCAACCTGACTGTCGCCCGTCATACAGCCCGACACCCAGGACTGACGGTTTAGTGACCACACCCTTTAATAGCAGAACCGCTTTGGTTGTCGTCCTCGGCACTCTTACAGCACAGCGGTACTTCGACGATATTCTACTCCTCGTTTTGTTGTCCTTCATGGCAAGCCATCCTGGGCTCACATTTCAGAAAGAGTTTCTTCAGATTGTCTCCGAACTTGCCAAAACCTGTCATGGCCGGCAAGGTCACCACATCTCACCTAAAAGAGATCGCGCTGAGAATTATTGGCAGGACCTTGCAACCAGCTGGGTCTTTTGGCAATCTAACGCGGCAGTTGTAACAAATTTGGCACGATATGCATCAGGAGGACATACAGCTACTGTATCAATCACCGCGAATGCGAATAACTGCTTGTGTAAGGGCCGGAGGTGCACCAACGCATTCTTGATTTGCTCAGATTGTGAAGCCCTTTCTCCTGAATAAAAGCAATCTCCGTCTTCAGGCCATAAGTGGCCCATTGGGTCCACCCGACCGCCGTGTCATCCTCAGTTGAGGATGCGGATAGGATGGGCTTGTGGTCAGCACACCGCTCTCCCGTTCGTTGTGATGGTTTTCTTTGACCAGAGCCGCTACTGTTCGGTGGGGTAGCTCCTCAATTGGCATCACGAGGCCGAGTGCACCCCGAAAAATGGCAACACCGCATGGCGGCTGCATAGTTACCCATTCAAGTGCCGGCCACGCCTGACAGCGCTTAACTTCGGTGATCTCACGGGAACCGGTGTATCCACTGCGGCAAGGCCGTTGCCTCTTCTCCTGAATAAAGCATCCAGTTTTTCTGAAATTTTAATCATTTACTTGTCCCGCCCCATTCGGATAATTCCTTCGTGATGCTCCTTTTTTGTCTGACATGGTTGGAAGCTCGAGAATATTTTACCAGTATGTTTGTCCCAGAAACCAGGAATTCGTACACTTTCAGAAAACTTAGTTTCTATTTCTACGACCGCTCTGGAAATCTTTGTGTTTACTACTACCACTATTATTATTATTGGCATTTGACCATCGTCATACAGCCATCCATCACGTTTACAAAGTACCTTTCTTAATGGTTCTTAATGGTTATTCTACCATAAAGCTCGTTAATTGCTGTCTAAAAAAATTAAGGTATGAATAAAACATTAACACGTATCACCATTCATTATAAAGTACCCATAATGCGATTATACCATAATACGAACAAATAAATCGTGAGATCATACAAAAACCCACGCATCATGTACACAGTGTCTCTACACAGCTAGGTTACACATATTTAAGTGGTTGAACATCATATTTAATACTAGTGCACTGCTGTCGATGTTGGAAGAGGAATTTTTGTGTTAACAAATGCATTAATAAGGGAATTTTGTTATGTCTCGTATATGGCACATGAGTGTGGTAGATGCTTCAAGTCTTCTTCTTCACTACAAAAATCACATAATGGAAATTCCTTCAGTCCTATTTGGAACAGGTGAACTGAGAATTTGCTATGATTTAAGAGCATACGTGTAATTGTTGCTATGAATCGTGTGCTGCTATTATAATGAGTAAACCAAGGGGATAATGCAAGTTCAGATTGCAACATGCCATATTTGTACTCCTTTCGGTATCTTGGTCGAATTCCATTGTGTCTAGCAGTAGTTTCTTTTTTTCATTATGTGTAACATTTCTGGGTAAAGAAGTCTATAACTCAGGTTTTCGCCTCAGTTCATTGCTCACTTCGCTGTTCTGTCTACTAGTTCATTGTAATAGATGCCACTGTTCCATGGAATCCACATTAAATTTGTTGCTATTCCTGCTTGCTTATTTGCAACGGCTTCTTTAGTAATTTTTAAAACTATAGGCAACACACTTTGGTCCATTTTGGTGTTTTAAGGCTCTTCACTACACTTAGAGAATCTATTAATATCACTATACTGCTTCGTCTACAAGATCTGTTGTACTTTACTGTTCCTCAAACTGCGATGCCTTTCGTACAGTAGTTCGTTGTCTGCTTTGGTAGAGAATATAGGACTTGATAATTTTTGCAAGCTCTGGAGAATATATTGTTCGATATTATCAAAGACTGAAACATTTTCTTTGCGGTAGATGAATGGGGCTAGGAGATCTGGTAAGGTATAATATTTCCATACCTTATATTCATACAACGTCCACCATCCAAGAGATTTCATAATCAGTGCCTCAAACCACTCATCGGCAGCCTTTTTCTGGCTTACTCAGTGTTCAGAAATCGTTATCCCTTGAGACGTTTCTTGAGATTTAGGAACAGATAGTCTGAGGGAGCCAAGTGAGGCGAATAGGATGGTTGTCTGAGGAATTAAAAGCGAAGATCTACCAATTTCTGCTGTGTGACGGCCACCTGCTGGGGAGTGAGCAGTGTCTTGGAAAAACGAGGTACATTTTCTTAGTTTTTTGGACGTTTGGAGGTAAATTTTTGCTGCAGTTTGTCGAGAAGTTCTACATAGTACTTTTCCGTGATGGTTTTACCATGTTGTCATTAGTCAATAAGTAGGATTCCGTCTTCAACCCAAAAGACGGATGCGCGCATCTTGTCTGCTGATCGTTACGTTTCTGACTACTTTGGACTTGGAGAACCACTGCGTCTCCATTCTTTCGACTGTTCTCTGACATTTGGATCATAAGTGTATATCCATGGTGACGAAACGATCCAAAAATCGCACAGGATCTCAGTGAAGTTGGATCAAAATGGACTGTGAAGCAACCGGTCTGTCACTCTTTTGATCTGCATTGAGACATTTGGGAACCCATTTACCTGAGATCCTTCTCATGTCCAAAATCTCATAAATAACATAACCCACATGTTATAGGGATATTTTCAGGGTTTCTATTACCTTTTTATTAGTTACCCTCCGATCATCCAGACTCATGGAATGAACAGCATCCACGGTTCTCGGAACTGCGACTTGACTTCACCATACAGGATGCTCTTTATCTTCGGGGCTGAAATGCTCTCTTTTACATGCAGCGACCCAGTACTCGGGTAGTGGAATAGGAAGAGCAGTTAGCACCCAATGTACCAGACACTCATACAATTTACAAAAATGTATGTATGTATGTATTCCCAAACCACTGGGCAGATTTCATCCAAATTTGGTACACATATCAGTTCCTATCTGGAAACAATCACTGTGGCGGTAAAAACCACCCACCTATCAGAGGGGTGGAAGTGGGATTGAAAACGCAGTGTACTCCATTACGCAAGATACTCAAACTTTAGTTATCCAGTATTTGAGAGTAAGTGCACTTAGAGACTTGCGAAAAAATTTGCAAGTAATTTTATACTTTTACGAAACATTTTCCCGAGGACGGCCGCTACAAAGCAGTGAAAGGAAAAAAAAATTGTCGATTACCACATTTCTGCTGTTCATGCAGTAAAACTGCCACATGAAACACGACGTTCTAATTTATCAATTTTTTACTACAAAATGTATTCATGACACATGTTGCAGACAGTATTCACTTATAGACTAACACTGGATGTACCAGAAAAAATTATGTCATTGTAGAAGACTTAGTTCAGGAGATATGACGTCATAAAAGCTGAATGCTCCAAAAACCACCTCATCATCCAAAGCGCTTAAATTTTTTGCTTCGTTGCTACTAAATCTATTTCAACGTATTTCGTGGACAACACCCACATATGTCACTGAATGTACTTACAAAAATGTATATCATTGTAAGAGGCAAAGTTCAGGATATATGTCGTCATGGGTGAGAAACTGCCTCATCATGCATGGCGTTTTAATTAATTACTTTCTTGCTGTAAACTGTGTTCACTTCACAGTTTCCAGACAGGATGCACGTATACGACTGGATGGACCTACGAAATTACCGGGTGATCAAAAAGTCAGTATAAATTTGAAAACTTAATAAACCACGGAATAATGTAGACAGAGAGGTAAAAATTGACACACATGTTTGGAATGACATTGGGTTTTAATAGAACCACCCCATATTGCTAGACGCGTGAAAGATCTCTTGCGCGCGTCATTTGGTGATGGTCGTGTGCCCAGCCGCCACTTTCATGCTTGGCCTCCCAGGTCCCCAGACTTCAGTCCTTGCGATTATTGGTTTTGGGGTTACCCGAAGTCGCAAGTGTATCGTGATCGACCGACATCTCTACGGATGCCGAAAGACAACATCCGACGCCAGTGCCTCACCATACCTCCGGACATGCTTTGCAGTGCTGTTCACAACATTATTCCTCGACTACAACTACTGTTGAGGAATGATGGTGGACATATTGAGCATTTCCCGTGAAGAACATCATCTTTGCTTTGTCTTACTTTGTTGTGCTAATTATTGCTATTCTGCTCACATGAAGTGCCATCTGTCGGACATTTTTTGAACGTTTGTATTTTTTTGGTTCTAATAAAACCCCATGTCATTCCAAGCATGTGTGTCAATTTGTACCTGACTTTTTAATCACGCGGTATATCATTGTAGAGCACATAGTTGAAGAGATACCACGTCATAAAAATGGAACTGAGCGAAAATAAAACAGCAGGATGAAATTCGCTAGACACACATGTGAAATGTGTGCACATATATTTGTGAAGTGTATTTGACATGTACTTATGCGAGCAAAGCTAAGTGAACGATTTCAGTCAAGTTTGGTAAACATATTAGTCACAATCTGCAAAGAAATTCTGTAGGGGTAAGAACCACCAGGCTCCTGTTGGCGTGATTGCAATGAAGTGAAAAGAGAAGGGAAGACGAGGAGATGGACAGACAGCGAGAGGGAAGAAGCACATAGGCGCAGACAGGAGGAGGAGGAGATGGACAGAGAGATAGATGAGGGAGAAGTGGTTAGAGAGGGGAGGAGATGGAGGGAGGGGAGGAGATGGACCAATAGAGAACTGAAATAAGTGAAGACCCGGTTTCTCGGTTAGTATCATTATAATTTTGATTGGCCGTGTTCGGAGTGGCCGAGCGATTCTAGGCGCTACAGTCCGGATCCGCGCGACCGCTACGGTCGCAGGTTCGAATCCTGCCTCGGGAATCGATATGCGTGATGTCTTTAGGTTGGTTAGGTTTAAGCAGTTCTAAGTTATAGGGGACTGATAACCACAGCAGTTAAGTCCCACAGTGCTCAGAGCCATTTGAACTATTTTTGATTGTTGCGCAAACAAGTTCTCCACGTACACGTACACCACCATTACTCTACCACACAAACGTAGGGGTTACACTCGTCTGGTGTGAGACGTTTCCTGGGGGGTCCACCGGGGGCCGTATCGCAGAATAAGCCTGGATTCGGTGTGGGGCGGCGGAATGGGGTGAAGTGGACTGCGGCAGTCGGCGTGGGGTTGCTGACCTCTGCGGCTGCGGCGGGAACGGAACCTCTCCGTCGTTTCTAGGACCCCGGTTAACATAACATACCATAAGCATTATAATTTTGATTGGCCGTGTTTCCTTTCAAGAAAAGATGCTTAACCACAGCACGATTCTCTTTCACTGTAAATCCTCTGTTTTCTTCTGCCATGTTGATTTCAAGACTGCACAGAAAAATAAAAACCAATGTTAGCGCTTCGCATTTACTATAACATGTAATGTAAAGAACAGCGTTTGATACCAGAACATCAGAATTTATCCACATCATTTTTAACTATGAAAAGCAGAGGAATTATCAGCAGTCCCGTGAGGACTGCCCCACCCCTCCTGTCCCCCAACAGGAGTACAGTCTCTAGAGACGTTGAAGTCCAATACAAAATAAAGTAGGGTGCCTTAGGCGATCGATGTCACTGCATATTTCGACGCTAGAGGTCCTGCGTTCGGGGAACGTCTACTCGCTGGACATCCGAACTAAAGCGAGGGTAGGCTAGTTAGGGAATCGTGTCACTCTGTCACATAGGCGCCCCTATATTAGCGGGAAGAAAGGCGTTCGGAAGTCCCAATTTGTGCGACGATGCGCGGCGCGGGGGACGGCCGTAAAGAACCCTTAATAAGCGCAAAACTGGCTGACGTGCGGCCGGCGGACCGGCGGGCCCGGAACAAATGAGCGCGTTCGCGTTCGGCAGGTGGAGGGCCGGCCGTATTTCGTGCGCGAGGAGCGGGCCCACACACGCGGACGGGCCCGATAAATCGTGTGAGAATTCGGGCGTCCCGCGCCCCCAGTCCTCCCCCGACGGCAGAATGCTAACGGGCCGCGAGCCGCCGGCGTCGCCATGCAAATGCGGCAGGTCCAGTCCCCGCGGGCTGGCGTTTGTTTTGTGTATGCAGATGGCGGCGCGCGGAATGTGTTCTGATTGAGTGCGCGGCCCCCGTGTGGCCCGCCCCCGGCCCCAGCCCCCACAATTAGCATGTCGGCCGCGTCTCGCCGCGGGCCCGCGGGCGGCGGAGACCACACTCGCCGCCGACGCGGCGACTCTCGCGTCCGTGAGGCGCCGAGACGTGCCTGCCGTGTGTGAGCGCGCGAGGCAGCTCGGGCTGGACTGTGTCCACTGTCACGTGGAAAGCTACTGCAAAAGCCGTGTGCTCTGACACACTCACCACGATTAAGTCTATAGGCGTAACACTGCAAAGCGAAAGGAACTGGAACGCGCTTGTAAGGAATGTTGTAGGGGAGGTAAATGGTGGGCTTCGGTTTATTGGGAGAATTATGAGTAAGTGTGGCTCTTGTACAGAGGAGACAGCGGGCAGAAGACTCGTGCGACACATCATTGAAGACTGCACGAGTATTTCGGATCCGTACTACCGGAACAGGAGAAAATCGAAGCGTTCGAGATGTGGTGCTACAGAAGAACTTTCAAAATTACACTACTGCCCATTAAAATTGCTACACCACGAAGATGACGTGCTACTGGCGCGAAATTTAACCGACAGGAACAAGATGCTGTTATATGCAAATGATTAGCTTTTCAGAGCATTCACACAAGGTTGGCGGCGGCGTCGACACCTACAACGTGCTGACATGAGGAAACTTTCCAACCGATTTCTCATACACCAACAGCAGTTGACCGCCTGTGCCTCGTGAAACGTTGTTCTGATGCCTCGTGTAAGGAGCAGAAATGCGTAACATCACGTTTCCAACTTTGATAACGGTCGGACTGTAGCCTATCGCGATTGCTGTTTATCGCATCGCGACATTGCTGCGCGCGTTGATCGAGATCCTATGACTGTTAACAGAATATGGTTGGTTGGTTTTGGGCAAGGAGACCAGACAGCGAGGTCATCGGTCTCATCGGATTAGGAATGGATGGGGAGGGAAGTCAGCCGTGTCCTTTCAAAGGAACCATCCCGGCATTTGCCTGGAGCGATTTAGGGAAATCACGGAAAACCTAAATCAGGATGGCCGGACGCGAGATTGAACCGTCGTCCTCCCGAATGCGAGTCCAGTGTCTAACCACTGCTCCACCTCGCTCGGTGCAGAATACGGAATCGGTGGGTTCAGGAGGGTAATACGAAACGCCGTGCTGCATCCCAACGGCCTCGCATCACTAGCAATCGAGATGACAGGCATCTTATCCGCATAGCTCTAACGGATCGTGCAGCCACCTCTCGATCCCTGAGTCAACAGATGGGGACGTCTGAAAGACAACAACCATCTGCACGAACAGTTCGACGACGTTTCCAGCAGTATCGACTATCATCTCGGAGACCATGGCTGCGGTTACCCTTGACACTGCATCACAGACAGGAGCGCCTGCGATGGTGTACTCAACGACGAACCTGGAGGCACGAATGGGAAAACGTCATTTTTTAGGATGAATCCACGTTCTGTTTACAGCACCATGATGGTCGCATCCGTGTCTAGCGATATCGCGGTGAATGCACATTGGAAGCGTGTATTCGTCATCGCCATACTGGCGTATCACCCGGTGTGATGGTGTGGGGTGCCATTGGTTACACGTCTCCGTGACCTCTTGTTCGCATTGACGGCACTTAGAACAGTGCACGTTACAGTTCAGATGGGTTACGACCCGTGGCTCTACACTTCAGTCGATCACTGCGAAACACTACATTTCAGCACGATAATACACGACCGCATGTTGCAGGTCCTGTACGGGCCTTTCTGGATACAGAAAATGTTCGATCGCTGCTCTGGCTAGCACATTCTCCAGATCTCTCACCAACTGAAAACGTCTGGTCAATGGTGGCCGAGAAACTGGCTTGTCACAATACGCCAGTCACTACTCTTATGAACTGAGTTATCGCGTTGAAGCTGCATGGGCAGCTGTGCCTGTACACACCATCCAAACTCTGTTTGACTCAATGCCCAGGCGTATCAAGGCCATTATTATGGCCAGAGCTGGTTGTTCTGGGTACTGATTTCTCAGGATCTATGCACCCAAATTGCGTGAAAATGTATCACATGTCAGGTCTAGTTATATTTGTTCATCTTCATTTCTTCTTGCTGTAGCAATTTTAATGGCCAGTAGTGTATGTAGATTGAAAAGACAAGGAATCAGGAAGAAAGGAATATGTGGAAAAGAATGACAAGAAGAAATAACAGGAAAAATAGAACGTGTGTTAAGACATGATGGATAACTTCTACGCTACTTGAAGGAGCTGTAGAGCGTAAAAACTCTGGGGGAAGGCACAGATTTGAATACATAATTTAGTATGCAGGGTGCAAGTGTTACCCTGACATGAAGAGCTTAGCGCAGGAGAGGAATTTGTGGCGGGTGGCATCAAAGTAATCACAAGACCGACGACTCATCAAAAAGGGAAAAAAAGAAACAATTACTAAATATTTCAAGTTAATTTCTTACGTTCTTCTCTTTTTCCAACAGGATATTAATTATATACTGACCGAAATGGAAAGTGTTATACGACGAACTCCTTCATTTCAGTCTATCAGTTTGATTACTCCAATATGTCCATGCCTAAGCTATATGTTGTTTCAAATTTCATCCTTGTGTAAAAAAAGATTTGGAAATTTGTGGTAAGGTCTTATGGGACCAAACTGCTGAGGTCATTGGTCCCTAAGTCTACACAGTACTTAATCTAACTTACGCTATGGGCAACTCACACACCCG
Source organism: Schistocerca gregaria (assembly GCF_023897955.1). Lineage (NCBI taxonomy): Eukaryota > Metazoa > Arthropoda > Insecta > Orthoptera > Acrididae > Schistocerca > Schistocerca gregaria. The sequence goes on along the minus strand of NC_064920.1, from coordinate 478,082,321 downwards.
TGCACGAAGGAGGACTCGAACCTCCGACGGGGGGAGCCGCATGGGCCATGACAAGGCGCCCTACACCGCGCGGCCGTTGTGTGAATTTATTTTCAGTACAGAAAAGAACTGTCCCTACATATGAAGAATGTTGTGAATACATGTTGGCTGTTGGATGTGTCTAACAATGTTGGAAATTTTCAGGTGAAGATCGCAATACAGTATGCGCAGAGGACGTCCACTTAACTCTTATTGTCTTCTTCCGGACTTTGAGAATGCCTGAATCAATGCCATGATAGACGTAGGAGCATCATACCGACAGATGGAATAGACATTAGGCTATACTGTGATGAATGCAGAAGCAGTGGTGACGAGATGGACTTGAGAAGATGGTAAACCCTTTGACTGGCTCCGATGAATAGATGGATGACAGTAGGTGAAATCTGAGCGGAAGTTAAGAGAGTGTCATCACGAACTGTCGGGAGAAGGTTAACTGGAAGCCGAGTTGAGCTCAGGGTTGCTATGCGCCTTTTACCACTGATACCATGCTACAGACAAGAGAGACTTGCATTATAGAGACTGAGTCAATTGCGAAGCTGTCTGGCTCCCTATACTATTCAGAAAGAGTCTCGCTTCGCTTCACAGGTGTAAGACCGACTTCATAATGTGTACAGACCTGGTGACCTATATCCCTCAAACTCCTGAAATCATGGTGTGCGGAGCTATTCGATGTGAGAACAGGACTGATTTTGTAATTGGTGAAGAGCTACTGCATACTCACCAGTATTCTAAGATATTATGGCGTGTTCCAGCAGGGTAGTTCGGGATCCCGCACTGCAGTTCACACCATAAACGCACTGCAAAATGTACACATTCTTGACTGGTTCAAATGGTTCAAATGGCTATGAACACTATGGGACTTAACTGCTATAGTCATCACTCCCCTAGAACCTAGAAATACTTAAACCTAACTAACCTAAGGTCATCACACACATCCATGCCCGAGGCAGGATTCGAACCTGCGACTGTAGCGGTCACGCGGTTCCAGACTGTAGCGCCCAGAACCGCTCGGCCACTCCGGCCGGCCATGCTTGACTGGCGTACAGGGTACCCTCCGCCAGGCACCGTACAGTGGCTTGCGTAGTATCTATGTAGATGTAGATGTGGATGTAGTCCCTTGATTTGTCAACCATAAAGCAGGTCTAGGATGCATTGGAAAGACGTATACTTCCAAACCAGCCACTAGCCAGCAATCCTCATCATCTGATAAAGTGTTTGTTATTATGTGCAGCTGAAACATAAAGATCTACGTGAAACGACACAGTTTTCTTCTAGTCTACCAGCAACATAGCACTTGCAAAATCCAACTCGCGCGATTCTTACTTCATATCTTTAAAGCAATGGATTGAGATAATTACATTACTTCGGTATTTCTAGATTTTCGGAAAGCGTTCGATTTGGTACTACATCGACTCTTACTATTAACCAAGTTTGCTTCTTCACTGATGATTTCTTAAATGGCAGAACATGTACTCTCCTGGATCGAAAGCCGTACATAGAACTAAACAAAAATATCGGCAAGTGTGACACAACTACTACTGCTCATAATACATTTTAGTGATTTATCTTATCTCCCATTCCACTAATTGAGAGCTTTAAATGTACGAGGTAGCATTCGCTGCCAGAGATTATATTACCTAGTGACGTTGCAAGGTCACTCATGGCTGTCCAAACACAAGATCTTATCTTATCGCAAGAGTGGTGTATCCTAGTTTCTTATTTTCTTCCAGCTTTATAAAAGATATGCTACATCGACGTTGAGAGATGATTTAATATGAATAAGTTGCGAATTCCTGCTGTTTTTAGATCTGGGAACTTGCGGTTCGAGAAGAGAAGAGATAAAAATCCAACATACTAGATTTGAATCGAATAAAGAAACGAATGTATTGAAAATGCATCCACCACTAGGAAGTCATAATTCTCATTCAGTCTGGCTCATCCTTTATTACGACACAAATGTGACTCAGTCAAATGTGGTGTTGGTTAGCCTGTCGGAGTGGTGGTGGCTTAGCATGTATTACGTCTGAGGTCGATTCCCACTTCAGGGGACAGTTTTTACCAGGCATCAACACCCATCTTCATCTCTGCTAACACCAACCGAAAAACATGGAAGTGCACCGTGCTTTCAGATCCACATTACATATAATACACACACACAGCCTGATGCAAAGTTGGCTTTAGGCGAGCTGTGGCAGAGTCACAAGTCGTGCCTAGTAGAAAGCCTATCACCAGTAAGCATCCTCATAAAAGTAAATTTTATTTTATTTAATGAGCTAAATTTCGTTAAGGTCCCAGAACATGTATTTTATGTAAACTTTAGATGTTGAAAATATTAGTGGTTGACTGGGATTCAAACTCGGATCTCTTCTGTCGCAAGATTTGGTCACTTCGTGGCGGTACATCATTTCGTTGTTTCTCCAAGATTCCTGACTCCTCAAGGGCTCCATGAGGGCCACGTCTCTGGGTTCGAATCATGGTCTGGCAGAAACATTTTAATCATTTCATTTCGCGCTCAAAATGTACACAATTATTGGTGAAAAACAATTTTGATTGTTAGTGTCTCTTCGTGCGAGTCAGCAATAGCAAAGGAGCCAGTTTCGACTTCCACCTTGACACTAAAAATTTCATTACATGGTTTCAGGTCCAATCACGTCACTTCAGGCTACTGATGAAAAGAATTCAAAAGTTAACGTCCTTCATTTGCAATCAACAACTATGATACTTGCGGGGTTCGTCTTCCATCCAGCACAGAAATGTTCGTCACTTCATTCCTACTTCAAATGTGCGCACATCGCTCCTGGAGAAATAAATCTATATTAAACGTATATTTGTGGCTAATGTATTTATTTAGTTGTATATGCATTTCTGCTTACGGTAAGCTATAAAGTGAATGATCTGAGCGTCTTGCCGTGTTTGGTTTACTTCACGTAGTGTAGGAAGTCGCCATATTGGCAAGTAGGATGTTCCTACTTTCGTCCCCCATCTGTTCGTAAATTCGTCCAGGGGATGAAATTTAGAACATACTTTTTCGTTTTGTTTCAGATGCCGCCTAGGAAGAAGTGGGATAGAGGGGCGATGAAATCGGCAATAACTGCGGTGAGAAATTAGGAAATGGGATACAAAGCTGCGAGTAAGACATTTAGTGTGTCTAGGACAACTCTCAAGGATTATATAAAGAAAGGAGAAGGTAAAAGTTCTGAAGAGTTAATTGAAAAAGCTTTTGTTAGAAAGCCGGTTTTTGAGGTGAGTTAGAGGGTGAGTTAGTTGGCTAATGGCTCTGAGCACTATGGGACTTAACAGCTATGGTCAACAGTCCCATAGAACTTAGAATTACTTAAACCTAACTAACCTAAGGACATACAACACCACGAGGCAGAGAAAATCCCTGACGTCGCCGGGAATCGAAACCGGGAACCCGGGCGCGGGAAGCGAGAACGCTACCGCACGACCACGAGCTGCGGACGGTGAGTTAGTGTCTTATTTTAAGGAGAAGGAAAAAAGTTTCTGCTGCCTTACTCAGAATGATCTTAGGCGAATGGCGTTTCAGCTTGTTTTACGCAATAATGTTGCTCACCCATTTGCGGTCGTGCAAAAAACAGCTGGACGAAAGTGGTTGCGTCTGTTTCTTCTGAGATATCCGACTCTTCCTACACGAACGCCGCAATCCTTGTCGCTATCTAGGGTACAAGGTTTCAATTAGGAAAGTGTTAAGATCTTTTTCTCTATTTTTAAGTCCGAGTTGGAGAAAATACAATTTAATCCACTTAAATGGTTTAACGAATGTAAAACCGGCATCACAGTGGTACAACGCAAGTTGGAAAGGTTGTTGCTATGAAAGGGAAGAAGTCTGTGCACAAACTGGCTTCTGCAGAGAGAGGTGTACCACTGACCGTTGTTTTGTGCATGTCGGCTCCAGGTACATTTGTGCCTCCTGTTATGATTTTTTCCAGAAAGCCGATGAAGAACGAAGTCATGGATGGAGCTCCACCTGGGTGAATAGACGCAGCGAATGAGTCTGGGTGGATCAGAAGTGATCTTTTTGAAAAATGGTTTCGAAAGTTGATTTCAGTTGTAAAGCCATCAAAGGAAGATCCTACTGTATTGATATTGAACATACACTTTTCACATTCTCGCAATGTGAATGTTATTAACATAGTTCGTGATAATGGTGTTGCCAAAGTCTGCTTGTCTCCTCTCTCCAAAACTGCAGCCTCTCGATGTGTCGCTTATGTTTCCTTTTAAAACATTTTATGTGCGGGCAATAGAAAATTGGCTGTCTAATAATGCTGGCAGGGTTGCTGGTAACCTGCAGATTGCACAGCTATTCAATGAAGCCTATGAAAAGGTAGCGGTTGTAAAAACTGCCGCGAATGGTTTTAAGAAAACTGGGATTCTGCCTTACAACCCGAATGTGTTTGGCCCAGAAGACTTTTCGGCTATTGCTGACGCCTGCTCAACTCCTGACCTACAGGCAAAAAATATACCCTCAACAAGCACAGCTATATAGCCGGCGTTTCCAACCGCTCAACCTTCAAGCAGCACACAGATGCCACACTTAACAGCAGTCAGCCCAAGAGATATCGTAAGGGTGCCTGTTATCCACTCATCTTCATCTAAGCAACGAGGCAGTGCTTCTCTTATTACAGGCTCTCCTTACAAGATGAAACTACAACAGTCTCAAGAGAAAACCAATCGTCTTGTGAGAAAACGGTTAGATTTAATTCCGAAGACATTGCCAGGAAAGGTAAAGCAACGGTTAAAAAAGAAAAGAAAACTGGATATGTCCAGTGACTCTGATGACGACTGTGATGTTCCATACCAAGATTCAATGGAAGCGAGGATAACGAAGGTGATGCGGAGTGCCCCACTTGCCTAAAATGTTTTTTCAAGGCTGTCAGGGGGAAAAATATGTGCATTGCACTCGATGTTCCGTGTGGCAACACTAAATGTTCTCAGGGGAAAAAAATAAAAATAAAAATGCGACTCTTGTTTGGAACGGTAAAAAATAATCGTACAGTTGCTAATCAACATTCATTGTACCAAAAATGAATGTTTTAACCTGTATCTACTATAAATAAGTGTTGTAACATGTTTTTATTATTATTACCTTGTTTTTAATTTGTTAATACCTCTTTTACAAGACGTATTAGTAGGGGACGGAAATAAGACCACTTTCTCAAGTTTAGTAAAAGTACATTGATTTTGAAGTTTTTTTTCTGTAAAGATAAAAAATCGTTTCTGATATAGTTTAGTAAAAGTACATTGATTTTGAAGTTTTTTTCTGTAAAGATAAAAAATCGTTTCTGATATATTTTGAGCTAAATATCATGTGTAGGCTTAGTTGGTGGTCTTATATAAAATTTTTGCGAATAATTTATTTAAAGATATGGTATTCAGAGTCCAAAAACAGACAGGGATACGAAATTTGGCGCCTTTACCTTATGTTTTATAATCAAAGCAGCAGAAATGTTTGGGTGTTTCAGGAGAAGATTTATACCGTATACAGGGAAAACGGGAAAACATTATGCACAAAGTCACAAATTAGACGAAAGTGTGTGCTGAGTGAGCGTGACAGACGACCAATAAAGATGACTGTGTCGAAGATTTGGGGAACGACAGCGCTAAAGTGATTTCAGAACTGAATGTTGTGCTCGCGAACCCTGTCAGCACCAAGACAACACGAAGGGAGTTCAATAAGCATGAAATCGATGGGCGAGCTGGAATTTCAAAGCCACTCACCACTGAGTCAAATGCACGTAACAGGAAAACGTGGAGCCGAAACCATAAAACCTGGACTATGAACCAATGGAAGAATGCCATTTGGTCGGACGAGTCTTGTTTCACACTGTTTACAACTTCTGGGCGAGTTTATGTCCAAGAGTGAAACATTGGGAAGATTCGGTTATAATTGGGCAGCTATACCGCGGTATTCATGGTCTCCATGATTACTCTGCAAGACCGCGTTACTACCAAGGACTATGTGAAGTTTTGGCTGATCAGACCCATTCCATTGTACAATGTCTGTTCTCCAATGGCGATGCTGTGTTCCAAGACGACAGGAACCATGTTTATACTGCTGGCGTCGTTGAGGTCTGTTTCTGTAAGCATGAGAAAGAACTATCGCATCTCCTGTGCTACCATGGTCATCAGGCGGCCCGGGTGGTCGAGCGGTTCTAGGTGCTACAGTCTGGAACCGCGCGACCGCTACGGTCGCAAATTCGAATCCTGCCTCGGGCATGGATGAGTGTGATGCCCTTAGGTTAGTTAGGTTTTAAGTAGTTCTAGGGGACTGATGACCTCAGAAGTTAAGTCCCATAGTGATCAGAGCCATTTGAACCACAGTCAGTAGCTCTAAATATTATTCAGCGTTTGTGGTCTGCTTTGGAGGGAAGTGTGGGTGATCGCTATCCACCTCCATCATCATTACGTGCCACTATTTTGCAGGAATAATGCCATAAGTTTCCCTTTAAAACCCATGCAGAACTTGTAGTTATCCATTCCGAGACGAGTAGAAGCTGTTTTGATGGCAACGGGTGTCATGCACCGTATGAGACATGGTAATGTGTTGTGTTTTGGGGGACAATGGCTGTTCGCCTCCAGTGGCATTCTGTAAGTCACACGTGTCCTCTTGGTGGTGCTAAAGAACAGTCGCTTCAAGGCAAATATCTACAGCCAAGAAGCAGCGGCAGCCAGATAATCTCAAAGATCTCCTGGCTAAATTCAGTTTGTCACAAGACATGCACTCACACTGTTCTTCTCAAGGCCCTCCAGCTATTAACTTTGGACCCGTTACAGAGATCTGTCAAATCAGTATTGAAGGCATAAGAAAATCAAAATGCCATGTTTTACAGAAGTTTTTATCAAAATATAACATCGATGTTGTTGGTGTTTAGGGAATACACACTGAAAATAAAGAGCAGATAAAAAAGAGGAAAAATGCCTGGCTGTGACCTTCTAGGAGCAACGTGCCGTCGTGCTTGCGGAGTGGCAGCATACGTACGATCGCAAATCAATAACGCACATGTATGCTCTGCGTCTTAAGTCAACTACATCCACGAAGTTCCAGTAAAAATTGGAGACCTAACAGTAATTAATATTAACAAACCGCTAGCCATCTCTTGGCCTTCATAGCTCATTCCGGTATCACAACACGCCATCATATATTTCGGTCATTTTAATAGCCACCATACTCAGTAGAACTATAAGGAAAGTGATCAAAATGGTGAAGCCGCTGTAAACTGGGTGGAAGACAATAGTTTATATTTGGTGTTTGACGCTTAGGAACATTTGTATCATCAGCTTGGTGACAAGAGTGTAATGCCGATCTATGATTTGTAGCAATTCATGAAAATAAATCATATCTCCAAAGTTCGTATTACGAGACATCCCACATACGCAACACCGCCCATTCTTGATTGATTTAGGGACAAATATCCGACTCATTTCATTCCTCACAACCTACATGGAATTTCAGAATAGCAAATGGACTGTATTTTCTAAAAATCTAGATGAATCTCTTGGTTGGATTCTTCCCAAAAAACAAAAAAACTATGGAGCCATGATAAGTCCAGCAAAGAAGGCAATCTCTAGGGGCTACCGGAAGCAATGTTCCAGGTTGGAATGAAGCAACTGAGAAACAATATGATGAATTTCTAAAAAGCAGGGCACAGAAATAATGGATAACCCACTTCATAACCTCGATACAGCCAGATGTACTAAATGTGTTGAGTTACTCAGTTTTCAAACATCAAGTAGAGAAGCAGAGTCTTCACTAAAGTGGTTGGATGAAAGCAAAATTAAAGTAAGGAACAACACTCATATGTCAGCTAATAAGACTGCGTCACATTTACTGTCCATATCAAGAACACCAGGGGATGTGCTCAAAAAGAACACTAATGAACAATATGAATTTCCTAGAACTTCCTCTATTTCTGAAATTTCAGCAGTTCTTAAAACTCTAAAAAGATGGAAACACAACGGGAAACGATGGAATCTACCTAGAATTTCTTCTGAATAGTGGGAACTAGAAAGAAATATGGCTGGCGGATTTCTTCTCTGACATTATGGTATCTCGCTCAATCCCACAAAAAATGACACAGTCTAAAATCATAAGAACACTAGAGCCTGGCAAGGCATCAGATCAACCTACGGAGTATCACCCAATCGCACTACTGAGCGCTATTTATAAGTTCTTGGAAACAATTGTATACGATGGAGTTAGTCTAGTGATCTTTCAGAACATTCCTTTTGAGCAGCTGAATTCCGACCAGGACGGAGCCGCACTGATTAAGTCTTATCTCTGACAACGTTTATTGAAGGAGGATACCAAATGTAGCGGAAAATATCAGTTTCTTTCGTTGGTCTAAGTGCGGCATATGACACGGTTTGCAGGCATGAACCGCTTTATAAGTTATTACAACTTGTCCCATACGTACGTACAACGAAACTAATTGATAACATATAAGCTGCTTGGCGTTTACAGTAAATGCAGCAAAAGACACTGTCTGTGCAGAAGTATTGAATAATGCCTTACCATAGGGCTCCTCTCTTCTTTAATTTTCTGGTATTTCTCCAAAACAGACGAGAAAGTTTGGCTATACGAACGACTGGACAATTGCTATCCAACACAAACCCTATGAAACAACTGAACAAATCCTAACTTATGAACAAGGCATGATAATCCAATATTTTCGTAGATGGAGGTCGCAACCAAAGTCAAATCAAACAGAAATTCCATGTTCTGATCCATGTAATAGATTGGCACACACAGCCCTGGATGTCTGTTTCGAGGGAGACAAAATTCATCACAACGTGCATCCAAAATACCTTGAGATCACGGTATATAGGACGCTTTGTTTTATGGAACACTTGACGCTAATGGCTGCTAAGTTCAAAAGCACAAAAAATTTTATCCATGATGTCTGTGGCACTCGTTGGGGATCGTCAGCAGACACTCTTCGGGTATCAGCACTCGAATTGATATACTCAACATCAGAGTGCTGTGCTCCTTCTAGCTTTACAGAAAAAAAAGAAGATAAGCGTACAACTTAACGGCCACGTGAATTGGTCGTGCGGTCTAGGACGCCATGTCACGGATTGCGTGGCCCCTCCAGCCAGAGGTTCGAGTGCTTCCTCGGACATAGGTGTGTCTGTTGTTCTTGGTCAGTTTAAGTAGTGTGTAAGTCTAGGGACCGATGACCTCAGTAGTTTGGTTTCTTAGGAATTCACACACATTTGAACATTTTTAACAACCTAACGAGGTCATGCGCATTGTTAGTTTGTAAATACGATCTACTTCCACATCTTGAGCCACATACCATCACCTGATATCAGACGGAAGAGCGCGCCACTGAGTGAGTAAGGGAAGATTGCTAACAACACAGACCTTTCAATAATCGATGACGTATTCCTTGCGGAACCAAGAAGGCTAAAATCAAAACATCCCAGTCTTGGCACAGCCACGACTCTGACGGAATCTGAATTCAATACCATGGACAAATGGAAACTGTGCTGGCAACAAAATTGTCCTCCACAAAGCCTGAAACTGCTTTGCATCCCAAAAAAACGCTCTAGGTTCTACCAACCTCGCACAATTTTTACATCCCTGAACCGCATCCGAACGGACCAAAGAAGATGTGCCGACACTACAGGTGGGGAAAATCTTCACCACCATCGAGTGACTGTGGTGCGGAACGACACACAGTTGCTCATGTTGCCTCAACATGTCCTGCACGTGCCTACAAGAATCCTTTCGAAGATTTCCTGACAGCGACGAGTGATGTGGTAAAATATATAAAAGACCTTGATATCTGTTGCCATTTGTGTTATTTTATGTTGGACAGCTGCTATTAAATGGCGACATGTAGTAGTTTTGTAAACTTTGTATATGTATTGCCATTCCTTAAATAAATGTGTTGTGCTTTTGGTGTGCCCAAATTTGTGTGCACCTCCTGTAGGAGCGACGAATTCTGCGGAAACTCATCCTGAAAGTATTTTATGTTACATCTGACAATCGCAACCAGAAACTAGATATCAGTTTTGGATTCACGTCGCCTATGCAAGACCAGTTTTAGAATCTGACAATGCATTAACTTCCTAACTGACGAAAATCGTTAAGACTCCCATAGCGGGATGTTTGAGACTCTAAAACACAACTACATGTCTATATAACTCACAACTACATGTCCATATCAGTGACGTCAGTATGTCATAGGATTTTGGAACACGTTCTATGCTCTGGTATTGTGTCTTTCCTAGAGGCCGAAAATGTGATCTGTGTGAATCAACATGGCTTTCGTAAACAACGATCGTGTGAAAACCAGTTCTGTTTGGGACCAACAAGGTGTTAGATACCCTGCTTCCGAGATGAGTTTGGCTTCCGTAAGGGTTTCTATTCTATTCCGCACTGTCGAGTACTAAACAAAATATGAGCTAATCGAAGATTTGAACAACTTTGTAACTGGGCTAAGAAGTTCCTAGGAAATGGAGAGCAGCGTGTCATACTTAACGTAGAGACATCTTCAGACGCAAAAGTAACTTCAGGCATATGCCATGGGAGTGTTACTCTTCAGAGTATATACACTCCTGGAAATGGAAAAAAGAACACATTGACACCGGTGTGTCAGACCCACCATACTTGCTCCGGACACTGCGAGAGAGCTGTACAAGCAATGATCACACGCACGGCACAGCGGACACACCAGGAACCGCGGTGTTGGCCTGTCGAATGGCGCTAGCTGCGCAGCATTTGTGCACCGCCGCCGTCAGTGTCAGCCAGTTTGCCGTGGCATACGGAGCTCCATCGCAGTCTTTAACACTGGTAGCATGCCGCGACAGCGTGGACGTGAACCGTATGTGCAGTTGACGGACTTTGAGCGAGGGCGTATAGTGGGCATGCGGGAGGCCGGGTGGACGTACCGCCGAATTGCTCAACACGTGGGGCGTGAGGTCTCCACAGTACATCGATGTTGTCGCCAGTGGTCGGCGGAAGGTGCACGTGCCCGTCGACCTGGGACCGGACCGCAGCGACGCACGGATGCACGCCAAGACCGTAGGTTCCTACGCAGTGCCGTAGGGGACCGCACCGCCACTTCCCAGCAAATTAGGGACACTGTTGCTCCTGGGGTATCGGCGAGGACCATTCGCAACCGTCTCCATGAAGCTGGGCTACGGTCTCGCACACCGTTAGGCCGTCTTCCGCTCACGCCCCAACATCGTGCAGCCCGCCTCCAGTGGTGTCGCGACAGGAGTGAATGGAGGGACGAATGGAGACGTGTCGTCTTCAGTGATGAGAGTCGCTTCTGCCTTGGTGCCAATGATGGTCGTATGCGTGTTTGGCGCCGTGCAGGTGAGCGCCACAATCAGGACTGCATACGACCGAGGCACACAGGGCCAACACCCGGCATCATGGTGTGGGGAGCGATCTCCTACACTGGCCGTACACCTCTGGTGATCGTCGAGGGGACACTGAATAGTGCACGGTACATCCAAACCGTCATCGAACCCATCGTTCTACCATTCCTAGACCGGCGGAAAGAGTGAACGGTTTCATTAATCTAAGCATATGACGGATTAAACCTTGCGAAAAGTGTTCTGCCCCTGTAACAATCTGGAAATCCCGAGAACATTCTCACATAAGCTGATAAATGTTTTTACTGCGCTACTTGCCTGCGCAATACTAGGTGGTACCTACTTATACCAGTGGGTTACAAACCGGGTAACTGACATTTCGCGCCCATGGACGGTATGACGTTTCAGGTCCGAACCTCGGCGATGACTTTCCATTATGTAGTGTTGATACGTGCAGAACTTGGCTGCGACTAGGTAGCTAGAGAAGCGAGATAAATCTGCGGGACCAGACGGTGGTACACGGCGACACGCTCCTGACAGCAGGCCTCCGCAGCGCTCGGCTCGGCTCGTTTCCTGGAAGCACGTGGAGCCGCGGGCGGCGCATACTCGGAGCGCATTCCACCCATTTAGCCGCATTCCTGCGCAGCTTGGCGCGATCATAAGCCTGATACCGCACCCGTATGGTAATTTCATCGGTTAACCGGAGGCAGAGGCCGCGGCCGCGGCCGGACGGGCAGTCTGCCGTGGGTCGCCGCTCCCTTGACTCGATGTGTTCCGGGCGTCAAAAAGCCTTCACCATTATTTCGTGTAAAGTTGTGCTTAAGGGTAAGCCTGGAGCTGAGAAAGGGGTCGACGGGAAAGCTGGCATTTTAAACTACGCTAGTAGAACTTACAACAATGTAAGTGTTTAACTGTCGGACAAATTGTTAATGCGTGACATCTGATCAAAAATACCCGGATTCCTATTAGTAGATATTAATTAAAGGGATTATGCTCCCTTTGCCTTTACAACGGCTTGAACTCTATTGGCGACACCTTCAATGAGATGTCTGTGGAGGGATGGCATCCCGTTCTGTCTCAAGAGTGGAAACCAGAGAAGGTTTGTTGTTTTAATTTGTGGAAGAGGACCAAACAGCGAGGTAATCGATCCTATCGGTTTAGGGGAGGATGGGGAAGGAAGTCGGCCGTGCCCTTTCAAAGGAATCACCCCGGCATTTACCTGAAGCGATTTAGGGAAATCACGGAAAGCGTAAATCAGGATGGCCGGACGCGGGATTGAACCATCGACCTCCCGAAGCCCCATACCGTATCACCACCTCCTCCACACTTCATTGTTGGCACTACAAGCGATGACACGTATAGTTGTTTGGCAGACGCTTTCATCGGTCTGTCATAGTGTAAAGCGTCATTTATTACTTCAAGTCACCCATTTTAAGTCATCCATTGTCTAGTGGTGACCTTATATACACCACGTCAAGCGTCGGTTGACGTTGGTTACAGAAATTCTGTGACTTACGAGGAGCTGTTCGACCATTAGACGCCGTTCTTTTTAACTCCCTACGTAAAGTCATAGTGCTAGATGGACAGCTGGTAGCACTTCGAAGCTCACGAGTTATTCATTCCGCTGATTTCGTGCGGTTTCTACAACCACGTCCGCAACACTCGACGGTCCCCGTCCGTCAGTACATGAGGTCTGGTTGGAGTTGGTTTAGTTGTCGTCCCTTCGCATTTCCCACTTCACAGTCACATCACCAGCCGTCAGCTTGGGCAGCTTTAGAAGGTCTGAAATGTCCCTGGTGGATATGTGACTCGAGTGACACCCAGTGCCTAAAAGCGGTTCAAATGGCTGTGAGCACTATGGGACTTAACTTCTGAGGTCATCAGTCCCCTAGAACTTAGAACTACTTAAATCTAACTAACCTACGGACATCACACACATCCATGCCCGAGGCAGGATTCGAACCTGCGACCGTAGCGGTCGCGCGGTTCCAGACTGTAGCGAGCAGTTCCTAGTCCACGTTCGAAGACACTGAGCCTGACCGACCCAGTCTTCTGTTATTGCTTCTCTAATGACGACACAGTGCTCCCCAACTCCTTTTGTACTGTCGGGTACACGTCTCGTGACATCTAATGCTCCATTCCTCAGCGGTGTCCGGATACTTTTGATGTGATAATGTAGAAAAAGCCATAATGATATTGAAAAGCAGTCGCGACTGTTTGAAACGAGAAAGATAACGGGCCCTGACTGAGTTCTTGCCAGGCTTGTACCATGGTTTACTATTTTGCATTATTTGATGAGTGCATGTATAAATAGCATTCTCAGCCGAGCAACCTTTCTGGAATCCAAAGTGTTATATGAAAAGTAAATTGTTTTCACCTATGTGTACGTCTACTGTAGCACTCCGTCTTCAGGCCACATGTGGCCCATCGGGACCATCCGACCGCCGTGTCATCCTCAGTTGAGGATGGGGATAGGAGGGGCGTGTGGTCAGCCCACTGATCTTCCGATCGTTATGATGGTTTTCTTTGACCGGAGGCGCTACTAATCGGTCGGGTAGCTCCTCAGTTGGCAACACGAAGCTGAGTGCATCCCGAAAAATTTGAACATCGCATGACGGTCTGGATGGTCACCCATCCAAGTGCCGGCTATCCCCAACAGCGCATAACTTCGGTGATCTTACGGGTAGCGGTGTATCCACTGTGGCAAGGCCGTTGCCTCACGTCTACTGTAGAGTACGTTACTTTTCCGAATATTCTGAAAAAAAGACAGTAAGCAGACTTAAAGATAATTGTTTAAGCCCGTCTTGTCACCTTTCCTATGAAGTGATTTAATAATTGAATAACTTATTTAAACCTGTCTGGAAAAATTCTCTGTGCCAGTGACGCATTACATATAGCACTGAGGACATCACTTATTAAGTTGGAATAATTTTTCAGAATTCTTTCTGAAAGTCCACAACGCCACAAGAGCTTTTTTTTCTCAGAATTAGTAGCACTAGCGTAGAGCTAGGTTCGTAAAGTTGTCACTCGGTGTGATGCGAGCTTAATCTAATGATAATCTAAATGCACACCTCTGACTTTAGCAGCTTAAAAAGATACGCGGACCACTCACAACAGTTAGCAGTGAGATGGTGCGAATTCAGCGTCTTCTGGTAACGTTTGCACCGCCACTTGGTGGCTTCTGGTGAGCCTTCTCGAGCAGTGGCTCACGGCGGCCTGTTTAAATGTTTCACTTGCAGAGGTGGTAGCGGTGTACCACACTGCATTTACAACTCCCATACTTATTTCGCATCGTTACAAGATCTCCTCTTCCTCATCATATTTCATCTTCTATGCTGGTCTTATATTTAAACTAAGTGTAAACATTTCGATGCTCTCTGCGTCAGACAATAACTCCCTAAACGCACCGTCGTCTGAGTCCTCTCGTAGAGTCAGCCACCCCACTGCCACCACTCCAAAGATATGAAACATAGTAAGGATTACCACAGTTCTCCCAGTTAAAAATAAGTTGTTGTTGTCAGATGAAGAAAAACGAGAGTCTTGCCATACCTTTCTCACAGTTTTGGCCATTCATTTACTTGCTCCTTTACAGAATTTTCTCTTAATATGAACGATGATCCTGTCTCTTCCCCACACGTCTCTGTTTCGCTTGCATTGTGGATTTACCGCTACATCCTTGGGCTCTGCGTTTTGGCAGTATCTCTGTGATATTCTGCCCAATGATGTTGCAATAATCACTCCTATTTTAAAAAGACTAATTTCAACACAGGTACATACGAGGGTTGGAACTTTAATAGTGGCAACTATTTCTTTACAGCTCGTACAAAATAGATACGTGTTTCAATGTTTTACTGACCTTCAAAGTAGTCACCAGCATTGTGTATAACCCGTTGCCAGCGATGTGAAAGTCGTAGGCTACTCTTAGCAGTGCCTGTTGTGTTGGCAGTTCGAGCGGCGCGGTCTATTGCCCGAAAGTTCAAATGGCTCTGAGCACTATGAGACTTCTCAACTAAGTAAACCTAACCAACCTAAGGACATCCCACACATCCATGCCCGAGGCAGGATTCGAACCTGCGACCATAGAGGTCGCGCGGTTCGATACTGAAGCGCCTAGAACCGCGCGGCCACCCCGGCCGACTATTGCCCGATGATTTTGTAGCAGTTCTAAAGCGAATGCCGTGAAGTGTTACCTTCACTTTAGACACAGAGTTGAAATTACGAGGGCTTAAGTCAGGGCAGTGCAGTAGGTGGTATAGCACTTAGCAGCCCCATCAGTCAAACAAATCAGTAACAGCTTGCACTATAAGTACTTGATCATTGTCCTGTAAAATAATGTGTCATCAATTCTGTCTCTACGATGCTCATTTTTGGAATACAACATACAACCAGCTTAGAGACAGAAGTGATGACACTTTCTGCAGGATCTGACCATCATTTTGCAGGACAATCCTCAAGCATGTACAGTGCGAGCTGTTACTGATTTGTTTGATTGATGCTATACCACCTACTGGACTCCCCTGAGTTAAGCCCTAGTGAGTTCAACTCGATTTCTAAACTGAAGGAAAAACTTCAGGGCATTCGCTTCAGAACTGCTACAAATCCGTCTGGAAATAGACCGCGCCGCTCGGACTGTCAACACAACTGGCACTGCTAAGAGTAGCCTACGACTTCAACATCGCTGGCAACGGGTTATACACAATGCTGGTGACTACTTTGAAGGTCAGTAAAACATTGAAACACGTATCTATTTTGTACAAGCTGTAAATAAATAGTTGCCACTATTAAAGTTCCAACTCTCGTATGGCGCACCGTTCCTACAATTCATTTCCTCACATAAGAATGGCGCAAGCTTCTCGTCTGGAAACTCAAACATAAAAAAAAAACAGTTCTTTACTTACGAAAATCACAGAACAACCTCCATGTTTGCTAACTCAATTGGAAACATTTCTCTCGCTCTGCTGAATTCGCAGTTAGTCATTTAGCAGATTTCTTTCTGATGACTTCGGTCACTCTTCCTCATAGATGGCATGATATTGTCTCTGTCGCCAACGAAAAACCTAACGAGAACATAGTACGTCTTCAATGTCAATACCAAAAATCCAAATCTCATACAGAAAATTGTCACACACTGAACGAGATACTACTCCGTTCGAAACCACTTTCACCAGTCAAAGAAAGGATAAACCTGCATCCACACCATACCAAGGAATCAATACTTATATTCAATTATTACTGTACTTACATTATTCTTATGAAAGAGACTCGGTCATCACTTGTCCAGACTATCATTGTATTGATCACTCCTTGAATTTCTTGCTGCTAGAGATATGCTGCACTCCTTGTGACTTCTCGTATGTTCTGTTTCCATCTCTATAACGGTAAGATGTAATTTTCTACACATCCGGAATACGTCGCAATACACATTGAAGAATGTACTGCAGAGAAAGTTGTATTTCTTCAGAGTCAATGTGATTTTATTAATATTTTGCAGAGTGAGTTTACAATACCAAAAACCTAGTCAATCACTATCGTCAGGCACCACATCCACCCCATCGGAACTCTGATTGTAGTTTCAATTGTTCCACCTTAACATTTATCCCAAATTCTATTGAACCATCTCCTTTCTCACTTATTCATCCAAGCAGATGTCAAATTTTAGTTGCATGGCACTTCCTTCCACTTTTGCTTCGATAGACCTTGTGCCCAAGTTTAGAACCATCTGGATTGACTGACAAAATCCAGGCCCAGAATCACGTCAGTGGATAAGATGGGAACAACTTAGAAGACTACAGTAACTGTCAGGGACTTACACAGAAAAATTAATTTTTACTTGTTTCTTAACTTCCACACTTCTTCTGCTTACAGAACATGTGACCTACCTCTGTCTTCAGCAGAGATAGAATAGACCATGAATTTTCTTGCACATGCGCCTTAAATATATTCTATTATCCCTGGAAGTTGACTTTCAGTATCCAAGATATATCACTACACTGCACTGTACAGCCTTACCACTAACATTTCAATTCAGAAATGGGTAGCCACTTATGAGTAGCTCTCCCTCGCCTTTGAGAGTGACACCTTTACCTCCTTCAATTCAATATACAGTCATTTGGGTTCCACTTTGCTAGGCATAGTCCCGACACAGTCAGTTCACAGTATCGGTAGTTCCCTCTCCTTTTGAAACATTGTGTCGGTGTCAGCTTTAAAATTCTCACCGGAAGCTTGTAATTTCATGTCTGTCCTACTCTCTCAAAGTCTTGTCAATTATTAAATTTATTTAGCTGTGACTAACAAACTCTCTGCGAGTCCTGACCCCATCGAGAACCACTCTGCCGCAGATGGTACCATGGGTGCCAATATCTCCACCCAGAAAAATGATCGGGTATGGAATGGTTCCTTTCCTGCTGCACGGAGCTGTGTACTTCATTGCCTCATTCATAACCTAGTTCTTGAGGTAAAGATTAAAATGATCTTATACCTTTCATAACTGCAATGACTATTTGTCTGCCTACTTGGTTAGGGTGCTTAGTCAAACCAACCCTAATTAACTCATGTTGATCATAGGGTGCACCCAAGTATTGACTGTTTTTCGGCATCTCCTTGAAACAGAAAATGGGATTTTGATAACCTGAATCACTAATGCTTCCATCATCAAAATACTAAACTGAACTTGGTCCTGCATGCTTTCGGACCAGCGTTTTGCTTGGAATGCAGTCCTAAACTCACGATAAGTCCTATAGTCGTGCATTCAAATATGCACAGCTGGTCACACACACAATTCACTTCGAGTGATAGGCCCCATGACAATGGTAATGCAGTTTCAGACTGATCAGTCGACATGCGGGGATACAGATAAGTGCTGGTATCTGAGAAGAGTCTATATTTTCCTATTGAAACAAAATATTTTCTGTCTTCCTCCTCCTCAAACTCAATATCTAACTCAATTTCATTTGCCTTTTTGCACGCTGGTCAATCACAGAGTTGACATTGTCTATCCTGTAATTCTTGTAATTACTCTGAATCATCTCTCTTTCTTTTACACTTTTTAGCATGCTCATAGCTTACATCTACCACCTTCTCCGGTGTTGCCTCACCATGCGCTGCTATCCAAAGGAGATCATTTAATACCCCTATATTCCTGTGATATATTCCTTTTGTTTCTGTTAAAACTGGAGCAAAGACTACGCTTTGACGCTTGTGGTATCTTCAACAGGGCAAGTTCGAGTTGAGCCCCTCCTGATTTCTGAATGACACTTATTGTACGACTTTCGTTGGGACCCCTAGTCACTCTGTGACCATACTTACCTCTCTGACTCATTGTTTCACGATCTGATCATACGGCGACACTTGTTGGGAAACAATCTGTAAAGTTTCTGTTTGCTCCTTGTTTATGTCAGAGAGGAGTTCTCGCACTTTTGTCAGAGCAATTACGTCTATGTGGGTCACTACTTCATTTTCAGCGCTATCACTCAGCTCTCAAGTAGCTCGGTTATCGTGGACTGATTCTGTGACTTTTCTGTCACGTTTTCATTGATTTCGTCTTTCCAATGATTGACTTATCCTAAGCCTGTGTTAAACTGAGTTACTTCTCTTCTAGTATCTTCTGCTTGCCTCTAATCTCGGCTATAATTGCCTCCAATTTAGCACACTGCTCGTCTACACCAGTTTTCTGCAAAACTAGCTTCTTCTCAGTACTCCCAGAGCGTGAATTCTGCTTATCGATATTCGTTTCCTGCACCTGAAATTACTAATGCCTGGAAAGCGCTGAAGTCAAAAGTGTATGTAAGCATCTCGGTTCAGCGAGACGACGTTCAGTCCGAGTGGAGGATTTCCACCAAGCCCTCTACTTGCTTTGGTTACCGGTTTGTACAAGAGCTGCCTCCTAATCGTCTGGTGCTGGATGTAGGTTGGACAGACATGTGGGGTAGACGTCGCTTTCTCCGTCGGCCACCAGCTTGGCAACAGGTCATATTGTGTCACTTACTGGAACAACTTCTCTCTCACTCATGACGACAAACGAGTCCTGCTCAGCCACTTATTCGTGAGCACAATTAATATTGACTAAACTGTTAGTTCACAACCAGATTGTTATGCCATTGATAGGGCATAATGCATTGCTTCACCAAGAAAATACCACACTCCACGTTTAATGACAAATTCCTATCTACAACCTGCATTCACATAATATCAACACACAAATTAATCAAACTCCCCATGCAAGGCACAAAAAAATTACAACAACCAGAACGACGCCGTATATCACTTCTGTCCAGCTAATGTATAAACAGAACCGCGTGACTCCTTCAAAAGGGAGGACATATTTATTTATACATGTAGTCTTTGTTCATGTATAGGCGTCTCAAATATTTTGGGTCAGACTGAAGCAGGTGATAGTGGGTTCACAACCGATTGAGAAAATGAATCAATGATCGGAAATGCATATGTATTGTGTTTTGGCATATACAGTGTATACGGCCTAACGACGGCCGCCAGTCTCAATGCATGTATTGCAACGCAAGGTCGCATGCAGTTCTGCCACACTCTCGCAAAGAAACTGGGTGTCTCTTGTATACTGAAACAGTCAGCTGGTGATAGACAGTGTACATTCTTGAACACCAAACAGACAAACCGTACAGAACTTAGCTCATAGCAGTTGTGTCATGAGACGACCGCATGCATCGCACAGGCGCATTAACCTGTGCTCCACGCTAACCTCTAGCCCCGTCGTCAGTTGTTCACTGCATTAGACGGCCTGTGATGTGTCCATGGTGAGGTTTGTTACTGTTTACAGTTCAACACGCATAGTCAGATATGGAACTTTATTCGTCACGAGAGTTGGAAGACTTGCTTTTAATGTCCGGTGTGTTAGGACATAGTGCCCTTAAAGCAGCACGAATGTACAGAGAACGCTTTCCTAACAGGCGTCATCCTAAACGGAAGTAGTTTGTGGATACACGTATTATGTTCGAGCATCATGACTTTTCTGGATACTAGAAATCTACTCTGTAGGAATCAGCATGGGTTTCGAAAAAGACGGTCGTGTGAAATGCAGCTCGCGCTATTCGTCCACGAGACTCAGAGGGCCATAGACACGGGTTCACAGGTAGATGCTGTGTTTCTTGACTTCCGCAAGGCGTTCGATACAGTTCCCCATAGTCGTTTAATGAACAAAGTAAGAGCATATGGACTATCAGACCAATTGTGTGATTGGATTGAGGAGTTCCTAGATAACAGAAAGCAGCATGTCATTCTCAGTGGAGAGAAGTTTTCCGAAGTAAGAGTGATTTCAGGTGTGCCGCAGGGGAGTGTCATAGGACCGTTGCTATTTACAATATACATAAATGACCTTGTGGATGACATCGGAAGCTCACTAAGCCTTTTTGCAGATGATGCTGTGGTGTATCGAGAGGTTGTAACAATGGAAAATTGTACTGAAATGCAGGAGGATCTGCAGCGCATTGACGCATGGTGTAGGGAATGGCAATTGAATCTCAATGTAGACAAGTGTAATGTGTTGCGAATACATAGAAAGATAGATCCCTTATTATTTAGCTACAAAATAGCAGGTCAGCAACTGGAAGCAGTTAATTCCATAAATTATCTGGGAATACGCATTCGGAGTGATTTAAAATGGAATGATCATATAAAGTTGATCGTCGGTAAAGCAGATACCCGACTGAGATTCATTGGAAGAATCCTAAGGAAATGCAATCCGAAAACAAAGGAAATAGGTTACAGTACGCTTGTTCGCCCACTGCTTGAATACTGCTCAACAGTGTGGGATCCGTACCAGATTGGGTTGATAGAAGAGATAGAGAAGATCCAACGGAGAGCAGCGCGCTTCGTTACAGGATCATTTAGTAATCGCGAAAGCGTTACGGAGATGATAGATAAACTCCAGTGGAAGACTCTGCAGGAGAGACGCTCAGTAGCTCGGTACGGGCTTTTGTTAAAGTTTCGAGAACATACCTTCACCGAAGAGTCAAGCAGTATATTGCTCCCTCCTACGTATAGGAGAGACTATGAGGATAAACTCAGAGAGAGCCCACACAGAAGCATACCGACAATTCTTCTTTCCACGAACAATTCGAGACTGGAATAGAAGAGAGAACCGATAGAGGTACTCAGGGTACCATTCGCCACACACCGTCAGGTGGCTTGTGGAGTATGGATGTAGATGTAGATACCAACTTACGAGAGACAGGATCGCTCACTCCACAGAGAGCTAGCCAAGGTTTCCGACAACGGTATGTCCGAACACAAGACAGGGTATGGTGATGGATCGTGTGACCGATCACCCAGAAATAAGTCCCCGTGAACTTCCCCATGAAACGTACCCTCGATGGATACAGTCTAGAGAGTAATGGTACTCCTGTCATAAAGAACGTGGGGAAGCACTGAGACCAACGAATTTTAAGCACCACATTCACTTCTATCAATGAATTATCCATCGCAGTGCTGTAATGCCGAACTTCGTACAATTTGTATTGTAAGCGGATGAGGCCTCATTCGCTCGTATGGTGTTTTCAACAGCGGCAACAGCCATGCCCGGAGTGAGAGCAATCCCCAAGCCACTCTCATTGGTGGTGATTCTCTGTTCACATATGGGTGGGCATTGTCCAGGTCACCTAATAGGACCTTATTTGCTACCTTCCCGTTTGACTGGTCTATGTTACCTGGTGTTTCTGAGAGATGTGCTGCTACAGTTCTTGGAGACTGTATCTCTTGAAGTGTGCGAAAGGATGAGGTTTCAACACAACGGTGCACCGGTCCACTTCGATGTTAACGTTCACGAGCATCTGCACAATCTCTGCCCTCATCGTCGGATTGAAAGAGGTGGTCCCGTCCCATGGCCATCGCGGTCGCTGGATCTCATCCCCGGCCTTCTTCCTCTGGAGTTACGTCAAGACATTGGTGTACCAAATCCTCATAGAAATGGATGAAAACGTGCTTAATAGCGTCCAAGCTGCCTGTCTCCTGGTAAAACAAACACCAGCATCTTTGAGAGAGTGTGGCAGGTGTTGATGCGCCTTGAGACTGGCGGTCGTCACTTCGAACTATTACTATGAGCTGCGTTATCGTTATGCGGAGTACGCTGTGTATCCTCGTAACACAATAAATATGCATTTCCAACCATTGATTCCCTATCTAGATATAATCGGTTGTGGATCAACTATTATCTGTTCCAATATGATCCAAAAGGTTTCAGACATCCTTTATTGTGGTCTGATTGCGAAAAACGGAACTACCATGTCGCTGAATGCTATCAGGGTCGTCAATACATAAAAGAATTATTTTTCTGCGCAAACCGTTACTACTAACAGTGGTGAAGCAACAAAATGGTCCCTGTCTACTTTTACTCGTTTATAATTAACTAGGGGATCACTAATTTTGGGCTTTTTCTTTAATAAATCGTTCACTACCACCTTTTGAGAGTTTCCTCCTTCATCATATTAAATGTTTTTCTTTTGTTCAATCGCTGAAGTAATCTAAACAGTCGTAGTAAGATATTTGACTTGTAAATATTCTTATTGAAATCCATAAGATGTTCATTGTATGCTCAAGGGTCGTACTGAATTTCTGTAGAATAGAAGATTAATCCCTAGTGTACTTGATACTCATATCAAGGTGATCAGCGTAAATGCTTGTAGTCTTGTATGACCATACGGTGCTAAGCAATTCTGTTGGGATTGTCTAGGCGTATCGGATTTTAGTGTATCTCTCGGACGCTTTTGCAATGTGGGGGCTTCTCATTGGGTGAATCAAACTGGGGACTAGCTCGCGTATTCGTAATTATTTATTACATAAAATTCCAATTCAGCACAAATAAAATGATCTCAATGTCAGAGATAAATCTTAGTTTACTATGATACTTTTAAACATGAAAAAGGCACTTATTAAATTGATTAAATGGATCAGCCAAAACAGATCGCACGAAAAATTTGGAATACGTTACTTGAAACTGATGAGCCATTTGAACCATTTTTTTGAACACAGAAGAGACTGTTGTTGTGGTTTCATTCCAGAGACTGGTTTGATGCAGCTCTCCATGCTACTCTATCCTGTGCCAGCTTCTTCATCTCCCAGTATCTACTGCAACCTACATCCTTCTGAATCTGTTTAGAGTATTCATCTCTTGGTCTCCCTCAACAATTTTTACCCTCCACGCTGCCCTCCAACACTAAATTGGTGATCCCTTGATGCCTCAGAATAAGTCCTACCAATTTCTCTTCTCCCAAGTTCTATTCAATACCTTCTCATTAGTTATGTGATCTAACCATATAATCTTCAGCATTCTTCTACAGCACCACATTTCGAAAGCTTCTATTCTCTTCTTGTCTAAACTATTTAACGTCCACGTTTCACTTCGATACTCCATACAAATACTTTCAGAAACGACTTCCTTACACTTAAATCTATACTCGGTGTTAACAAATTTCTCTTCTTCAGAAACGTTTTCCTTGCCATTGCCAGTCTAAATTTTATGTCTTTCTACTTCGATCATCATCAGTTATTTTGCTCCCCAAATAGCAAAACTCATTTAATACTTTAAGCGTCTTATTTCCTAATCTAATTCGCGCAGCATCACCCGATTTCATTCGACTACAATACATTATCCTCGTTTTGCTTTTGTTGATGTTCATCTTATATCCTCCTTTCAAGACACTGTCCATTCCGTTCAGCTTCCAGGTCCTTTGCTGTCTCTGACAGAATTACAATGTCATCGGTGAACCTCAAAGTTTTTATTTCTTCTCCATGGATTTTAATTCCAGTTCCCAATTTTTCTTTTGTTTCCTTTACTGCTTGTTCAGTATACAGATTGAATAACTTCGAGGATAGGCTACAACCCGGTCTCACTCCCTTCCGAACCACTGCTTCCCTTTCATGCCCCTCAGCTCTTAAAACTGTCGTCTGGTTCCTGTACAAATTGTAAATAGAGCTTTCACTCCCTGTATTTTACCCCTGCCACCTACAGAATGTGAAAGAGAGTATTCCAGTCAACATTGTCAAAAGCTTTCTCTAAATCTACAAATTCTAGAAACGTAGGTTTGCCGTTCCGTAATCTATTTTCTAAGTTATGTCGTAGGGTCAGTATTGCCTCAAGTGTCCCAACGTTTCTGTGGAGTGCAAACTGATCTTCCCCGAGGTCTAGTTCTACCACTTTTTCCATTCGCCTGTAAATATTCGTGTTAGTATTTTGCAGCTGTGGCTTATAAAACTGATAGTTCGGTAATTTTCACTTTTGTCAACACCTGCTTTCTTCGGGATTGGAATTATTATATTCTTCTTGAAGACCGAGGGTGTTTCGCCTGTCTCATACATCTTGCTCAACGGATGGTAGAGTTTTGTCAGGGCTGGCTCTCCCAGGGCTATCAGTAGTTCGAATGGGATGTTGTCTACCCCCGTGGCCTTGTTTCGACTTAGGTCTTTCAGTGCTCATATCTCACATTTCATCTTCATCTACATGTTCTTCCATTTCCGTAATATTGTCCTCAAGAACATCGCCCTTGTATAGACCCTCTATATACTCCTTCCACTTTACTGCTTTCTCTTCTTCGCTAAGAACTGTGTTTCCATCTGAGCACTTGATATTCGTGCAAGTGGTTCTCTTTTCTCCAAAGCTCTCTTTAATTTTCCTGTAGGCAGTTCTATCTTACCCTTAGTGATATACGCCTCTCCATCCTTGCATTTGTCCTTTAGCCATCCCTACTTAGCCATTTCGCACTTCCTGTCGATCTTATTTTAGAGACGTTTGTATTCCTTTTTCCGTGCTTCATTTACTGCATTTTTGTGTTTTCTCCTTTCATCAATTACATTCAATGTCTCTTCTGTTACACAATGATTTCTATTAGCCCTCGTCTTTTTACCTACTTGATCCGTTGCTACCTTCACTATTCCATCTCTCAAAGCTACCCATTCTTCTCCTACTGTACTTCTTACCCCCATTCTTGTCAATCGTTCCCTAATACTCTGCCTGAAACTCGCTACAGTCTCTTGTTCTGTCAGTTTATCCAGGTCTCATCTCCTTAAATTCTCACCTTTTTGCAGTTTCTTCAGTTTTAATCTACAGTTCATAACCAATAGATTGAGAATAGAGTCCACATCTGCCCCTGGAAATGTCTTACAATGTAAAACTTGGTTCCTAAATCTCTGTCTTACGATTATATAACCTATCTGAAACTTTCCAGTATCTCCAGGCTTCATAGCCGGCCGGGGTTGCCGAGCGGTTCTAGGCGTTACAGTCTGGAACCGCGTGACCGCAACGGTCGCAGGTTCGAATCCTGCCTCGGGCATGAATGTGTGTGCTGTCCTTAGGTTAGTTAGGTTTAAGTCGTTCTAAGTTCTAGGGGACTGATGACCTCAGAAATTAAGTCCCATAGTGTTTAGAGCCATTTGAACCATTCCAGGATTCTTCCATGTACACAACCTTCTTTCATGATTCCTGAATCAAGTGTTAGATATGATTAAGTTATGCTCTGTGAAAAATTCTCCCAGTCGGCTTCCTCTTTCAGTCCTTAACCCCAGTCCATATTCACCTACTACGCTTCCTTCTCTTCCTTTTCCTACTATCGAATTCCAGTCACCCATGACTATTACGTCTCCCTTCAGTTTCTGAATAATTTCTTATATCTCATCATACATTTCATCAATCTCTTCCTCATCTGCGGAGCGGGTTGTCACATAAACTTGTACTACTGTGGTAGGCGTGGGCTTCGTATCTATCTCGGTCACAATAATGCGTTCACTAAGCTGTCTGTAGTAGTTTACCCGTATTCCTATTTTTTAAAATCATTATTAAAGCTACTCCTGCATCACCCCTATTTTATTATTGTATTTATAACCCTGTATTCACCTGGCCAGAAGTCTTGTTCCTCCTGCCACCGAACTTCACTAACTTTAATCTATCCATTTCCCTTTTTAAATTTTCTAGCCTACCTGCCCTTTTACTGGATCTGACATTCCACGCTCCGACCCGTATAACGCCAGTTTTCTTTCTTCTGATAACAACATCCTGCTGAGTAGTCTCCGCTCGGAGATCCGAATGGGTGACTATTTTACGTCCGGAATATTTTACCCAAGAGGATGCCATCATCATTTAACCATACAGTAAAGCTGCGTGCCCTCAGGAAAAGTTACGGCTGTAGTTTGCCCCTGCTTTCAGCCGTTCGCAGTACCAGCACAGCAAGGCCGTTTTGGTTAGTGTTACAATTCCAGATCAATCATCCACACTGATAACCCTGAAACTACTGAAAAGGCTGCTGCCGCTCTTCAGGAACGAAACGTTTGTCTGATGTCTCAACAGATACCCCTCCGTTGTGGTTGTAGCTACGGTACGGCTCTCTGTATCACTGAGGCACGCAAGTCTCCTCACCAACGGGAAGGTCCATGTTCCATGGGGGGGGGGGGGGGGGGGGGCAGAAGGGACTAAATGCCACAAAAGGGCCGTTGTACCATTTATGTCGAGAATTGATCTTAAATTTTGCTGCACTACTAGTAATCAGTAAGATTTCATAATACCAGATTCTGCTGAATTAAGTGAACAAGCGAGCTCAGACCTACCTTCGTGACGTAGGCGCCTGGGTCTCGCTCCTTGTCCACGTGCGTTTTCACGTCCCCGTCAGTGGTCGGCGTAAGACTCCTCTTGCCTTTGACAAGAGTTTATACCAGGTACATCAGCCAACTGGTGTCTAAGTCTCGTTCATCCACTTACGCTAGGGTCGTACAATGCCACGTTTGGAAAGGAGTTACAAACGAACAGAGACCGTTCGCGCGACAATATTTTAAAATACTTCTCTTCATTCTAGGATAATAAGCGGTAGATTTTTTAACTCATTCATATGCAAAAAGAAACTATTTCGACATGTATGTGTCATCTTCTGCGCGTCTAGATTTATTGACGGAGAAATCCGAGAAATTAGCACTAATACGGAGGTTTGCTGACAATGACTACTATTTCTGGCTGATGGAAGGTCTAAATTTTAAATAATTCGTGGCTATTGGGCGCTCGTGAAATTAGTGAGTCTGTCGGCAATCCTCATGGGGTGTAGCAGTAGCAGGCCCTCTGGGGCACAGGTGGTGTTTTCGGAGTGTATTTCAGAAGTCGTGAATACTTTATCCTTCGTGGTTAGACATGTGGGTTATCTTTCAATACTGAGACAAACGAGCAGGTCTTCTGTACAAGTTTTTACATAGGGATTCTTGCTTTTACTTTTTTCGACAGCTCTTACTACGACGCACTCCTTACTAGGATAATAAGCGGTAGATTTTTTAACTCATTCATATGCAAAAAGAAACTATTTCGACATGTATGTGTCATCTTCTGCGCGTCTAGATTTATTGACGGAATTACGTCACTTGTTTTTATGCCTTTTTATCATTCTGACAGCATATCCGTCCAGTTGCGAATCTCTGGTGGATTTTCTTTCTCTAGTACTATTGTATACACTGTTTTCCACACATTTTTTATATTTCACCGTCAACTTGCCTCTCACGAATTTTACACAAAATGGGGTTTGAGCAAACCTCAAGTCGCCATACTCATTGAGACTGAGTGAAAGATAAAAAAGAAAATGTAGAAAACAGTGTATACAATAGCAATAGAAGAAGATAATGCATCAGAGATGCAAAACTGGACTGAAAATATGACATGCTGTCAAAACGAGAGAAGTGTATAAAAACAAGCGGATCTGTAAGAATCCATTTTCACAAGTAATATGATTCCAGAAAATAAAGATGAAGAAGATGAAACGTAAGTGTCGAAAAATGTTTGAGTAAATAATAAAGAAATCCATTGTGTTTCGCATAAGGCAGGGTAAAAAATTCAATTCGTAAACACAGAAAATATTACAACAGGAGATTCCAGACGGAGCAAATGGTTCTCTCAAAGACATGTGAAGCATAACGGGTAAACATTGCGACTTGTAATTTCCGAAACGAACCTGTGTGCTCTTCCCATACCTATTGTCTACAACAGGGTGGGTTTGTGCTTGTTAGGGGCTTTTATCCCTTGGAATTGAATTTCTGGTTTTCCCCTAATCCTCCTAAATTGGTAGAGGTCCGGGCATATGACATCGGCTCAAGGTGGAGTGATTTCTCCATGATTAAATTATCGAAAGACATTGCACGAATTTCGAAATGTCAGATACTGAGACAAGTGATCACAGAATAAAGCAGTAACTATAATCAGTTAATAGTGAACTGGCATATGGATCACATGTCACACCTCCTTGTAACAGCAGTTTATCTATTTCGATGGAGCAATGAAGAGTAAACAGCGACTGTATAAAAAAGCGCATGTCATTCCTGTTTCAAAGAAGGTTCGTAGGACAGATGCACATAGCCAAAGGCCTATATCGCTGACGTCAGACTATTGTAGAAATATGGAACATGTTTTATGGTCAAGTGTTACGATTTTCAGGAGAACGAACATCTTTTCTATAAAAGATAAGCCTGGATTTTGTAAATAGAGTTCTAAACAAACTCAACTCCCTTTGTTCGTCCATGAAATGCACGGCGCTGCAGAGATCGACATTTCTGATTGATGCTGTTTTCCTTGTATTCAGGAATGCGTTTGATACAGTTTCGCACAGTTGTTTTGCGAAAAACAAACGAGCTTATCGAGCATCGAATCAGATCCATAATTGGATCCAGGACTTCCTTGCAGATAGAGCTCAAGAAGTCGCTCTTAACCAAACAAAATCGACAGATATTGAGGTAATATCAGGTGTACGCCAAGGAGGTGTGATATCCAGTTACTGTTTATAATATTTATAAAAGGTCTAATGGATAACGTGGGAAGCTCCACGAGACTGTTCGTAGGTGATGCGGTTGTCTATCAGAACACATCAGTGCCAGAAGACTGTAGCCACCTGCATGGAGGTCTGTAGAGCGTCGTTGAATGCTGCAGTCAGTTGACCCTGAATGTAGATACGCGTAAATGTAATGTATTGCACATAAATAGGCGAAGAAGTCAACTATTACACAATTGCATTACTGGTGACAAACTGCTTGAAGCAGTAATTACCGTAAAATATCTGGGAGTAAACACCTAGAGTTGCCTACAGTGGAATGACCACATAAAACAAATCAGAGGGAAAACAGGTGCCAGGCTGAGACTCATAGAAGGAATTTTAAAGAAATGTAATTCATCAACAAAAGAAATGGCTTACAAAACACTTGTTCGTCTGATTCTTGAGTGTTGCTCATCAGTCTGTGCCCTTACTCGGTTGGAATAGTAAAAGAGACAAGCAAGGTTCAACGAAGACCTACGCGTTTCGTCACGGGACCGCTTAACTAGCACGAGAGCGTTATGGAGGTGTTCAACGAATTTCAGTGGCAGACGTTACAAGAGAGGTATTGTGTATCACGAAGAGGTTTACTTTTAAAATTCCAAGAGCGTACGTTCCGCGAAGGGTAGTGCAACGTATAACTTCCTCTCACATACGTCGCGCTAAATCACCATAACGAGAAATCCGAGAAATTAGCACTAATACGGAGGTTTGCTGACAATCGTTCTCCCGACGCGCCATTCGCGTACAGAGTGTACCATCCGCCAAATGCCATGAAATTCACTTGTGAGGTACAGATATAGGTGATGGCCAGTGTTTTCCACTGCAGAGGAACATCTAAAAGTCATAGCAGGAAACAGCACCTCACAGAAGCGCTGTAAGCTACAGCAGGAAATGAACAATTAAAATGCCAGAATGGGATTTTAACTCTGCAACGGAGTGTGCTGTGATATGAAACTTCCTGGCAGATTAAAACTGTGTGCCGGACAGATACACGAACTCAGGACCTCTGCATTTCGCGGGCAAGTGCTCTAACAAACTGAGCTACCCAAGCACGCCTCACGCCCCATCTTCACAGCCTTACTTCTGTCAGTACCTCGTCCCTACCTTCCAAACTTTACAGAAGCTCTCCTGCGAACCTCAGTTGGTAGAGCACTTGCCTGCGAAAAGCAACGGTCCAGAGTTCGAGTCTCGGTCCAGCATACAGTTTTAATCTGACAGGAAGTTTCATATCAGCGCACAATCCGCTGCAGAGTAAAAATCTCATTCTGGAAACATCCCCAAGACTGTGACTAAGCCATGTCTCCACAATATCCTTTCTTTCAGGAGTGCTAGTTCTAAAAGGTTCGCAGGAGACCTTCTCTAAAGTTTGGAAGGTAGGAGACAAGGTACTGGCAGAAGCAAGGCTGTGAGGACATGCCGTGAGTCATGGTTGGGTAGCCCAGTTGGTAGAGCACTTGCCCGCGAAAAGCAAAGGTCCCGAGTTCGAGTCTCGGTCCAGCGCACAGTTTTAATCTGCCAGGTAGTTTCAATAAGAAAGCCTACACTCCGCTACTATTTCTGGCTGATGGAAGGTATAAATTTTAAATAATTCGTGGCTATTGGGAGCTCGTTAAACTAGGGAGTCAGTTGGCGGTCCTCATGGGGTGTAGTAGTAGCAGGCCCTCTGGGGTACAGGTGGTGTTTTCGCAGAGTATTTCAGAAGTCGTGAATACTTGATCCTTCGTGATTGAGACATATGGTTTATCTTTCAATACTGAGATAAACGAGCAGTTTTTCTGTACAAGTTTTTACAAAGGCATTATTGCATTTGGTTTTTTCGACATCTCTTATCACGACTCACTCCTTACGAGTTTCATGGGGAGTTGGAAGCTCTGTGTCGCACTTACTGTAATGTGAAGGCGTCTGCTGATGAACTTCAAAAGCAGAGTGCCTCCTAAGGAGTACCTCAGACACACAAAATGTACTTCCATCACACAGAACGTTATGACTACAGACCTATTATCAATATAAACCCGTTCAGGCGGTAGCAGCGTCACCTGTCGAGGAATGACTGCTAGTGAGACATGCGCACGTTGGATGTAGTATCAGCAAGCGTGCTGTCCGTGTGTAGAACCGGAAGGCTCTCGATCAGTCTGAGTTTCACCGGTGGCAGATTATGATGGCCCGGAGCCTCGGTACGAGCATTTCGGAAACTGCACGACATGTCGGTTGTTCGAGGAGTGCTGTGGTGAGTGTCTTCAACACGCTGTGAAACCAAGGTGAAACCATGTCCAGACGTCGTTTGGTTCGGCGGCCACCCCTCATTATAGATGTCGGACGTCGTAGGCTGGGCAGAGTTATAAAACAGGACAGTCTGCGAACTGCTGCGGAACTAACATCAGACTTTAATGCTGGGCAGAGTACAAGTGTGTCTGAACACACCTTGCACCAAACAATCTTAACGATGGGCCTCAGCAGCGGGTAACCATGCACGTGCCAATCCAGCACAACGACATCGACAACTACGATTGAAATGGGGAGCTGACCACCGGCACTGGACGTTGGCGGAGTGGCGGGGCGTTGAGTGGTCTGATGAATCCCGATACCTTCTTCCTCGTGCTGATGGGAGGGCGATAATCCGGAGTCTTCCAGGGCAACAGCTCTTTGACATCTGTACTGCGGGGCGGAGTCAAGCTGGCATCGGCTCCATCATGCTCTGGGGAACATTCATATGGGCATCCATGGGTCCAATGGAGCTCGTGCAAGGCGCCATGGCGGCCAAGGAGTATCGTGCACTGGTTGCAAACCACGTACATCCCTTCATGACGATCATGTTACCCGACGACAGTGGCACTTGTCAACATGATAATGTTCCATGCCACAAGGTCAGGAGTGTGATGGAGTGGTTCGAGGAACATAATGACGAGTTCCAAATAATGTGTTGGCCTCCGACACACCAGATCTGAACCAGATCCACCATATTTGGGACGTGATTGAACGTGGCATCAGAGCTCGTTGATGCCTCTCCCAGGAATTTACGGGAATCAGGTGACTTGTGTGTGCAGATGTGGTGCCAAATCCCTCCATCGACCTACCAAGGTCTCATTGCATCTATGCCACGACACTTCGCCGCTGTCGTTCGTGCAAAAATTTGGACATACCGATTATTAGGTGGGTGGTCATTATGAACTGTGCTTCTAACTTAAAATGGAAAACTCCCAAATTTAATTACGTAGAATAGTGTACAATCACATTCGCCGCCCCATATAAATGAGTAAACGTGTTACTGTTTCTTAAATAAATCTAACTCAAACATTCATACACAATATATTAAATGACCTTTTAAAAAGTTCCGTGTTAGTTACATTTGCTTTTTAAAAGCTTCAAATGTCAGTTACAGAAGTTGGTACCTCTAATACCCATTAGCACGTCTTCTTGCCTTGATGCATGCCTGTATTCGTCATGAGGTACGATCCACAAGTTCGTCAAGGCACTGTTGGTCCAGTTTGTCCCACTCCTCACAACAGCGATTCACCGTACATCCGTCAGAATGGTTGGTGGGTCACGTCGTCCATAAACAGCCCTTTTCAATATATCCCAAGCATGTACGATAGGGTTCATGTCTGGAGAACATGCTGGCCACTCTAGTCAAGCGGTGTCGTTATCCTGAAGGAAGTCATTCACAAGATGTGCACGATGGGGATGCGAATTGTCCTCCATGAAGACGAATGCCTGTCGGTCCGAGGATGGTATCGTACAGCCGTTACGGCACCTTCCATGACAACCAGAGGCGTACGTTGGCCCCACATAACGCCGCCCCCCCCCCCCTCCCCCCAAAACAGCAGGAAACCTCCACCTTGCTGCACTCACTGGACAGTGTATCTAAGACGTTCAGCCTGACCGGGTTGCCTCTAAACACGTTTCCTACGATTGTGCGGTAGAAGAGAACGTGGTGCCAATACTGAGCGGTCCATTTAACATGTTCTTGGGACAATTTGTACCGCGCTGCATGGTATCGTGGTTGCAAAGATGGAACTCGCCATGGACGTTGGGAGAGAAATTGTGCACCACGCAGCCTGTTGCGCACAGTTTGAGTCGTAACACGATGTTCTGCGGCTGCATGAAAAGCGTTATTCAACATGATGGCGTTGCTGTCAGGGTTCCTCCGAGCCATAATCCGAAGGGAGCGGTCATCCACAGCAGTAGTAGGCCTCTGGTGGCCAGAGCGAGTCATGTCGTCGACAGTTCGTGTCTCTCTGTGTCTCCTCCATGTCCGAACAACATCGTTTTGACTCACTCCGAGATGCCTTGAAACTTCCCTTGTTGAGAACCCTCCCTGGCACAAAGTAACAATACGGATGCGATCGAACCGTGGTATTGACCGTCTAGGCATGGTTGAGCTACAGATAACATAAGGCATGTACCTCTTTCCTGATGGAATGGCTGGAACTGATCGGCTATAGGACACCCTCTGCCTAATAGGCGCTGCTCATTCATGGTTGTTTACATCTTTGAGCGGGTTTAGTGACATCTCTGAACGGTCAAAGGGGCTGTGTCTGTGATGCAATATACACAGTCAGCGTCTAGCTTCAGGATTTCTGTGAACTGGGGTGATACAAAACTTTTCTTTGATATGTGTATATTGCATTATTATTTCTTATTATCATTCATCATCATTATTATTATTTTCATTTTCTTTTCAAAACCACATAGGCATTATTGTAGAAAGTAATGTCTACAAGTGGCGTTCCCTTGATCTGTGGAATTCTGCTTCGGCACTTTCGTTTTTCCAGGAGAGTGTTGCCTTCATGTGGGAGTGTAAGGTGTCTGCAGACAGTGGCGTTTTGGTAAACGAAGTGGACGTGGCCAAGTATAAGCGTGTGCTTGTTTTGTTGTGATGATATTATTGGTGAAAATGTAAGGAGACAGGTGGAGGTGACGCAGGAACTAAAGAGGTGAAGGGAAAGGTTGCCTGTTGGAACACTTGTTTATTTTGATACTCCAAGCCTTTATTATTCATCTAATTGAAACAAAAAGTACTGTACAAAAAGCTACATGTTGCACACTTTCATCAGATGGTGTTATATTTTGAATAAACACTTAGCACAAATAGTTATCATTTCAAATTTAGAAATGTGTAAATAGTCCGAATTAGGAAACCGCTTGCTTAATTTGGACCTTCAGTTGCTTAAGTTGGACCAGGTGGTAAAAGACATTGAGAAAGAGTAAATAATAACTGAAATATTTTAAATTAAGCTTCAGTTCAACACATTAATTAAACAAACATATTATTTAGGTACTTACGCTATATTACACAAAACAAAGAATTTTGAAATATTCATCGCCATTAAGATGTCTATATTAGTAAATTACTAAAATAATTTTCGTACTCAGAGCTATAATCGCTTCAAATCGAAACAAAGAATAAAGTAGGAAACTTGTTCACAGAAAAATATGAGAAAACTGGACATCCTGAAATACGCTAATAATTTCTATTTACTGGGATTAAGGACGGCAAGTCGCATAACAGTCTAACTGCAATCCGCTCAGAAAAATTTCTTTAAGCTGGGCTTCACATTGGCTCATCGTGTATGAGCCCATAATTTACAGTCCATACACTGTATCATGTTATCTTCTTTGATCTTCTTACACAAAACACAGAACCAGCCTGAATTTCGAACAGCCCCGTTTGTCTTCTGTTCTTTGTGAAAAAAGCTCTCTTAGAAGCTTTCTGTTTCTTTAAATGACCCTTCGACTGCTCTACTTGTTGCTTATACGGGCTGTTAGTGATTGTAGTGGCAGTCTGTACTTTCCCGCTATCTGCTGTGTTCATTTCTAAGGGGGGGGGGGGACACCTTGCTCACAATTTTCTTGAAATTCTTTGTGTATGTCTTACGCCTACACTCGCCATCACTTGAAATGTTTTCTGAAGAAGATTCCTGTCCATTGTTCGTAGAACTGGGTTTCGCTAGAAAATTATCATCACTTTTCAAGCCATCAGCTGGTAAAAATAATGATCTGAAAACACATTCCTATTAAGAGGCCAAATTCCTGCTGAGCGGAAGGCTCTCTCCGCTATTCCAACTGTTGCTGCTCGGCCATAGGCTTCATTCAACAGTCCAAATACCTGAAATCTTGATAACGTGTGTTTACTATCAGCATGTCTTTTTATTGTAGCTTTGGGTACTCCATATACACGAGCACGCTCGTTACGTATATGGTCACCCTTTCTGTATGCTGCCACGGCGACCTTCAGTTCATCTTTTGACCGTATCCCGTTCATTCCCCTTTTTGCCATCTTGGAAACCTAAAAAGACTATCCGTACCTGTTACTTACTGAAAAAGTTTTGCCTTTTTGAAAACCTAACAACAATACTCGTACCTATTACTTGTTGTGAAAATGTACTTAAATATTATTTGGTGTGAGTGCCTCCTAAATTGGATCGATCCAGATTAGGAAATAAGCATTGGTCGAATTTCGGTAACTGGACGCCATATAAGTAAAGATAAGCTACAGGAACACACAAAATTAAGTTATAGTTTGAGATGTTTAATTATTAACTAAAGAATGGCACTTATGAACTATATTGCAGATTATTTACTTACTCGTGCTGTATAGCAAAGCTTATGATTTACAGTAAGTACGAAGAAAATAGAATAACGGCAACTGTTCTCTCTTCGATGGGTCTTATCGACTGCCCGCTGTGCCACGTGACCTTGACAACATTTCTCACAGGAGAGCTAACTTAAAAGTTTAAGTTACACGCACACAGTAAAATAAGAAGGTGGTCCCACTTATGCAACGGTCCAACTTCGGCAACTCTTCCTTACCTTAGCAGCGCAGAGAATTACGCTGGTCCCACTAACAAACGTTTAGGTAAAACTGAGGAGGAGTACGTTGCATTAATTGCCTCACGCGCGCCACATTGCAAAGAGTGCGTCGATTCTGGACATGGTCGCTAATAAGAATTCGCATGACGCCACGGAATCTTTGATGATGATGATGATGTTTGGTTCGTGGGGCGCTCAACTGCGCGGTCATCAGCGCCCATGGAACCCACGAGGACGGACGAATGAATGTTTCAATACCGTGGTTAGGAACTCGGCCGTTTATAATATCTTTGCTAGTGCAAACTGATGAGAGAACAACAAAAAAATCGTCGTTGGAATAAAGGAAAAAAGAAACTGAATATAATATGGCAAGGGGGCTGGAAAAATTCATACTTTTATTATTATTTTCCTTGCCTGGACGTATCGTCAGTCATGATTCAGTTTGTTGCGTTCTGGTTTTGTTAGGCTTCTGTAAATAGTATGAAAAGAAGCTGGATATGTTTAATAGACAACAGTACGATTACTTCTTCCCAGTCACTTTCAGCGAGGGACATAAATCTCCTCTCAAATGGCTTTCTCTTCGCCAGCATTTTTAAGATCTAAAATGATAACCTAGTAAAATACACAGATAACGTAAGACGGATAGAAATTCCACGCCGCTGCAACTTTTCACCGGAACGTTTTCATAGTCCCACAGACGGGTGTCATTTACTTATGTTATCTCATGCAGGACTAGTGGAACATATCGTTCGTCTTTCTACAGGCGCCCCGTTCAAGTAGGCTCTATGCTGCAATGTATGCTTCACGGTACTGCATTCCGTCTGTTCACCTTAAATGTGGACGTACTATTCATGAACTGTTTCAAGCTGCCTCCGTTTCTTAAGGTTTGAGTAGTTTGTAGGGATGGTACTAAGCAAATCGGGTTCACCTATTTACAAATAAAAACGCAGGATACTGAGAGTTTCTAGAATTTCCGTGTTAGCAGATACGCGTTGCCATTTTCAATGGAACACTGAAACGGTAAACTTTTACCTGTTATTTAATTCTCATTTTATCTAGAGCGTCATATTAAGACAATTTCTAATAAAAATTTATTGCCAGCGAGGAGAAAATCTCCTGTTACATAATGCTTTGAATAATATTAATTAAAAACATCAGATAACAGTTACACATGTTCCATGGAATATTCTGGATCAGCCAGTACATAATATTTTGAATAACGTATTATCTAATAGCAGCTTTCGGTTGTATATATATATAAAGTCTCATGATATGCATGGTAGTTCTGGAGCACAACTGGCAATAAACCAGAACTTTTAATTTTAGCCTTGTTAAATAATTTTTCGATCTGCTTAATTTAAGTTAACCAACAGCCTTGCCGCAGTGGTAACACCGGATCCCCTCAGATCACCGAAGTTAAGCGCTGTTCGACTTACTGGAACTTGGA
The DNA here is from genome assembly GCF_023897955.1 of Schistocerca gregaria. Taxonomy (NCBI): domain Eukaryota; kingdom Metazoa; phylum Arthropoda; class Insecta; order Orthoptera; family Acrididae; genus Schistocerca; species Schistocerca gregaria. The sequence continues at coordinate 478,044,884 of NC_064920.1, read as the reverse complement.
TGGATAACCGTCCGGGTCCGCCGAGCGCTGTTGGCAAGCGGGGTGCACTCAGTACTTGTGAAGCCATTTGAGCACTTACCCGGTTGAGAGGTAGCGGCTCCGGCCACTAAAACTGACAAGGGTCGCGAGAGCAGTGTGCTGACCACGTGCCCCTCCTTACCAGCATACAGTGACGCTGTCGGCAGAGGATGACACGGCGGTCGATCGGTACCGTTGGGTCTTCGAGGCTTGTCCGAATATAGTTAATTAACAAGGACAATTTCTTGTTTCATAAAATGTGTTCTCCATAGCTGGGGAAGTACATCCACGCTCGCGATTTCTTTCGTATTTTAATTTAAAATACCAGGAAGTAGAATCATTCAGAGGGAAAATACAGTCATGTATTTCAGCCGAACCGAATGACTCCAGAACTGTGGTTTGGTATCACTATTACTGCACAATAGGGACCAGATTTGTAATCTTATGGCTCATATAAATACAAAATCTACAGCTACTTCTTGAGACCGTATTTAAATAACTTAATTTTCGTAGATTTTGACTCGTTGAGTTCAGACTGAAACAACGTATGTAGTGTTGTTGTTGTTGTTGTCTTCAGTCCTGAGACTGGTTTGATGCAGCTCTCCATGCTACTCTATCCTGTGCAAGCTGCTTCATCTCCCAGTACCTACTGCAACCTACATCCTTCTGAATCTGCTTAGTGTACTCATCTCTCGGTCTCCCTCTACGATTTTTACCCTCCACGCTGCCCTCCAATGCTAAATTTGTGATCCCTTGATGCCTCAAAACATGTCCTACCAAACGATCCCTTCTTCTAGTCAAGTTGTGCCACAAACTTCTCTTCTCCCCAATCCTATTCAGTACCTCCTCATTAGTTACGTGGTCTATCCACCTTATCTTCAGTATTCTTCTGTAGCACCACATTTCGAAAGCTTCTATTCTCTTCTTGTCCAAACTATTTATCGTCCATGTTTCACTTCCATACATGGCTACACTCCAAACAAATACTTTCAGAAACGACTTCCTGATACATAAATCTATATTCGATGTTAACAAATTTCTCTTCTTCAGAATCGCTTTCCTTGCCATTGCTAGTCTACATTTTATATCCTCTCTACTTCGACCATCATCAGTTATTTTACTTCCTAAATAGCAAAACTCCTTTACTACTTTAAGTGTCTCATTTCCTAATCTAATTCCCTCAGCATCACCCGATTTAATTTGACTACATTCCATTATCCTCGTTTAGCCTTTGTTAATGTTCATCTTATATCCTCCTTTCAAGACACTGTCCATTCCGTTCAACTGTTCTTCCAAGTCCTTTGCCGTCTCTGACAGAATGACAATGTCATCGGCGAACCTCAAAGTTTTTACTTCGTCTCCATGAATTTTAATACCTACTCCAAATTTTTCTTTTGTTTCCTTTACTGCTTGCTCAATATACAGATTGAATAACATCGGGGAGAGGCTACAACCCTGTCTCACTCCTTTCCCAACCACTGCTTCCCTTTCATGCCCCTCGACTCTTATTACTGCCATCTGGTTTCTGTACAAATTATAAATAGCCTTTCGCTCCCTGTATTTTACCCCTGCCACCTTTAGAATTTGAAAAAGAGTATTCCAGTCAACATTGTCAAAAGCTTTCTCTAAGTCTACAAATGCTAGAAACGTAGGTTTGCCTTTTCTTAATCTTTCTTCTAAGATAAGTCGTAAGGTCAGTATTGCCTCACGTGTTCCAACATTTCGACGGAATCCAAACTGATCCTCCCCGAGGTCTGCATCTACCAGTTTTTCCATTCGTCTGTAAAGAATTCGCGTTAGTATTTTGCAGCCGTGGCTTATTAAACTGATAGTTCGGTAATTTTCACATCTGTCAGCACCTGCTTTCTTTGGGATTGGAATTATTATATTCTTCTTGAAGTCTGAGGGTATTTCGCCTGTCTCATACATCTTGCTCACCAGCTGGTAGAGTTTTGTCATGACTGGCTCTCCCAAGGCCGTCAGTAGTTCTAATGGAATGTTGTCTACTCCGGGGGCCTTGTTTCGACTCAGGTCTTTCAGTGCTCTGTCAAACTCTTCACGCAGTATCGTATCTCCCATTTCGTCTTCATCTACATCCTCTTCTATTTCCATAATATTGTCCTCAAGTACATCGCCCTTGTATAAGCCTTCTATATACTCCTTCCACCTTTCTGCCTTCCCTTCTTTGCTTAGAACTGGGCTGCCATCTGAGCTCTTGATATTCATACACGTGGTTCTCTTCTCTCCAAAGGTCTCTTTAATTTTCCTGTAGGCAGTATCTATCTTACCCCTAGTGAGATAAGCTTCTACATCCTTACATTTGTCCTCTAGCCATCCCTGTTTAGCCATTTTGCACTTCCTGTCAATCTCATTTTTGAGACGTTTGTATTCCTTTTTGCCTGCTTCATTTACTGCATTTTTATATTTTCTCCTTTCATCAATTAAATTCAATATTTCTTCTGTTACCCAAGGATTACTAGCAGCCCTCGTCTTTTTACCTACTTTATCCTCTGCTGCCTTCACTACTACATCCCTCAGAGCTACCCATTCTTCTTCTACTGTATTTCTTTCCCCTATTCCTGTCAATTGTTCCCTTATGCTCTCTCTGAAACTCTGTACAACCTCTGGTTCTTGCAGTTTATCCAGGTCCCATCTCCTTAATTTCTCACATTTTTGCAGTTTCTTCAGTTTTAATCTACAGGTCATAACCAATAGATTGTGGTGAGAGTCCACATCTGCCCCTGGAAATGTCTTACAACTTAAAACCTGGTTCCTAAATCTCTGTCTTACCATTATATAATCTATCTGATACCTTTTAGTATCTCCAGGGTTCTTCCACGTATACAACCTTCTTTCATGATTCTTAAACCAAGTGTTAGCTATGATTAAGTTGTGCTCTGTGCAAAATTCTACTAGGCGGCTTCCTCTTTCATTTCTTAGCCCCAATCCATATTCACCTACTATGTTTCCTTCTCTCTCTTTTCCTACACTCGAATTCCAGTCATCCATTACTATTAAATTTTCGTCTCCCTTCACTATCTGAATAATTTCTTTTATTTCATCGTACATTTCTTCAATTTCTTCATCATCTGCAGAGCTAGTTGGCATATAAACTTGTACTACTGTAGTAGGTGTGGGCTTCGTATCTATCTTGGCCACAATAATGCGTTCACTATGCTGTTTGTAGTAGCTTACCCGCATTCCTATTTTCCTATTCACTATTAAACCTACTCCTGCATTACCCCTATTTGATTTTGTGTGTATAACCCTGTAGTCACCTGACCAGAAGTCTTGTTCCTCCTGCCACCGAACCTCACTAATTCCCACTATATCTAACTTTAACCTATCCATTTCCCTTTTTAAATTTTCTAACCTACCTGCCCGATTAAGGGATCTGACATTCCACGCTCCGATCCGTAGAATGCCAGTTTTCTTTCTCCTGATAACGACATCCTCCTGAGTAGTCCCCGCCCGGAGATCCGAATGGGGGACTATTTTACCTCCGGAATATTTTACCCAAGAGGATGCCATCATCATTTAATCATACAGTAAAGCTGCATGTCCTCGGGAAAAATTACGGCTGTAGTTTCCCCTTGCTTTCAGCCGTTCGCAGTACCAGCACAGCAAGGCCGTTTTGGTTAATGTTGCAAGGCCAGATCAGTCAATCATCCAGACTGTTGCCCCTGCAACTACTGAAAAGGCTGCTGCCCCTCTTCAGGAACCACACGTTTGTCTGGCCTCTCAACAGGTACCCCTCCGTTGTGGTTGCACCTACGGTACGGCCATCTGTATCGCTGAGGCACGCAAGCTTCCCCACCAACGGCAAGGTCCATGGTTCATGGGGGGAGGACGTATGTAGTGGCTGGCCAAAAATATCTCATGGGACAAGTATTATGGTCGCATGATTTTTTTAATATTTACATATCCAACGAGGTAAGAGCAACGGGCTTATTTGACATATATTGTTGTGTTGTACATCTAATGTTTCTATTCTTTAAGATTTCTGTAAAACATTAATGAAATATGTATGCATTTTTTGCGTATTTTTTTCCTTCGCTATTAACGTTGCTTATCTTGCGTTATAGTGAGGTATTACGAAAAATCAGTATTATTTATTGCGTAATGTTAATGCCATGTATGTGTGTATGTAATTTCGTTGTAATTTTAGGAGATTCTGACCCTTAGGAAACTTAATATCTGTGACAGATGTAACGAAGAGACAGTTGATGAGCGATGAGGAGGTACGTGGAGTGGAAACTGGGAGGGGAGTTGAATAACACGGGTAAAACAGACTTTTTTCCCTAGCGGCAGTAAACTGGGTATTGTCTGGTGGGGTATGCACAGAACTGTGTCTGAATCCAGGTAAGGGCCGGGCTTCTGAACAGCTTAATTTTGGTAACATACAATTAAACGGGTGGACTGCGCGTCATGGTTGATATTCGACAAGCCGCCCACTGATTCTGAAATTTGGATTCTTAATGTAGGATTAACCCGACTAGATCCATTCCTTTCCGTTTACAGACACAGTGAGAGTTTATTATGGTGTATTTTGATGGACCAGCGATCAACAAGACAACGGAGCGTCGGCGGCAGAGAACCTATAGCAATCATCTCAGGTAGGAAGCTGCAGTACGCACATCTCTGAAATCACACTATCGACTGTCAACTTACATTTCATTGCTGCGGTGTGTCAATTCGAACTCCCATCGATAGATATTATTAAACTGTCTTTTGTAGGTTCAAGTCAGTTTTCGAGTTACCTTCCAACGGCATAACCTCAGTAACACCTCAAATTAAAGTAACATTCTGTGCTGTAACAGCCTGTTTCAAATGCTGGAACTTAACGTATTGCATCATAACAAGGTGTGGTGACATAAAGATTTGTGCTGAGGATACTAATTTCCTACTAGTGTGTTAATTAGCGGTAATTTCTAAGCAATAGTTAAACTAAAAATATTTTGATGACACGGGAGATAAAAATTAAATTATTTTGATCTGTTGATACTGTGAAACTTTGTTATTAAAGATAGTACTCGTGAATCACCAGAGGCATTTACAATCAGCTAACAACGACTTGAAGTCGTAACTGTTCACAGAAACATGATTTAAAAGCAGGTCATCACCCATTCCCTGGGCTGACAAAGTTGTTCCAGTCAGGGATGATTTACTTATTTGTTGATTACTCTGCTTTACAATTAAAGTTTCCCACTTAAATCTATCAGATGTAAACTATTAACAGTAATAAGCCAATACGCATAAAATTTACTAGTTTTGTGAAAGAAGTTTTCGTATAACAAAGTTGCAGTGCCTACCCTCACATCCATCTTCAATAACAAACACTTGGCTAATTATTTACAGTCACAGCAGATCTTTTTAAATAATATTTGTGGCTATTTTATCTGGTTTTCTCACTTACGTGTATTTATTTTGTATGTGCCTTGTGTTGTGGTTGTCTTCCGTATCTCACAGCTCTGTCGATATTTCTTAGAGATAGACACTATCTACGATATAATATCAGATATGCATTAGCTCAGGACAGAAATAATCTGCTTCGGATTTGATTAAATGGACAGGTGCGTGGCGCTTTAATCTAACGGCTTACGAGGTGTTTGGATGAACGTTTTGCCACAGAACCACTGCGGAGCATGTGGAGTAAGGAGCTTTCAGATATTACAAGCTAATTGACGAGGTATCAGCTGCGTATTTACCGATAGGATACTGTGGAAATCAGTGTAGAACACGTTGCTTAATAACAGTCCCTCCAACTTTTCATAACAACAGTCTTATCCGAACAGCAGTGTAAATTGGGACCAATCAATATGAATAAGAAGTTCGGACCGCCATTTTACTTATGCTTGCCGTTCCAGTCATTCATTTATTTAAAATGTCGCCTAAACCGCAACTGAAAGTAGAGATAACTTTTTGTTGGTTCGCTTCAATTTTGAAAATGTATAATTAATGACTTAAAGTACAACAGCAGCTGGAAATAGATAACAAATCAATTTTTATACGTCTTTACGTTCATGAAAATGTGTTTTTAAGCTATTCATAATATTTTATAAAAATGCAGGTGAAAGACTTAGGAAGTACAATATACGTAATATAAATCTCACAACAGATGTGAATCCAAAAAGCCTAATATTCTGAAACAATCAATTGAGGAGAAGGCGAACGTAAATTTTTATTTAGCGCGTTGTAAGACAGTCTGCTCCGATAGCTGAGGCGCATTATTTGAGGATCCTCCTGCCCTTTGGGGCGTTCCGAGTACTAGAAGGCACACTTAAAAATGATTCACGGCACACGATTGATCCTCAGAGCAAACGGTTTAGAAGGAGTCCCTCTTACATTAATTACGCAAAGACGACTCCGAAGCTTCTGGTGGCGGTTGTAGGATCCCTTTAAAAATATGAAAAAATAACAAGAACAATAATAATAATAATAATAATAATATACAAAAAATAGGGAAAGATTTGTATGCTTATAAATAAGTGTATTTGATCCAATAAAGTTCTCTTGATCCTAAAAAAAAGAAGTGATCGGATCGGCGGTCTGTCACACAATGGGGGCCGGGTTCAAAAATGGTTCAAATGGCTCTAAGCTCTATGGGATTTAACATCTGAGGTCATCAGTCCCCTAGAACTTAAAACTACTGAAACCTAACTAACCTAAGGACATCACATACATCCACGCCTGAGGCAGGATTCGAACTTGCGACCGTAGCGGTCGCGCTGTTTCAGACTGAAGCGCCTTGAACCGCTCGGCCACAGCGGCCGGCCGGTCCGGGTTCGATTCCCGGCTGGATCGGAGATTTTCTCCGCTCAGGGACTAGGTGTTGTGTTGTTCTCATTATCATTTCATCATCATCAGTGGAAGGCAACGGGAAACCACCACTGGAATCACTTCCCTAGACGCTCATGCTGTGGACTTTTCTGACGAGGCTTACCCCATGACACGACCTGCCGTAAGGCAGAACACAAAGTTTTTTTAATTTGTTCTTTTAATTTTTTTAAAGCCAGCTGCCAGAGATTAAAGCGAAAGTTCCTTGCAACCAGCTTCATACCGCCGTAACAGTAAATGTAAGTTATATAGTGGAATTAGGTATGTTTGTTTTTATTCACATAAGCTTTAAGCATCAAATTAACATTTTTCTTTGTAATAGAAAGAAGTATAAAGTAGAAATACTTTTCATTTAAGAGAGAAAATCATTTAAACTGTCCCTTTAAATACATTATTTCACATTTATTTTATTGCTGTGTGTCTGCTGGGGTTGATCAAAATATAGTGACATGTGGAAAAAACACAAATTTTGACGACTGTATCTCGTAAAGCTGCGTTAATTTTTTATCTCCATACAGAGAAATCTCCGTTGTCTACATTAATCGCATTTCGTAGGATGAAATTGTACTGCGTTAGCTGCTTGCAAACCTAACTTCGGATGGCTGTAGAACTTTAGATTCATGTGGATCGAAAGCTAACTGTTTATGGAACTTGATTTAAAGTTTTAATTTTGCTTTCAGAATTCCATACTGCTATTGGTCTATGCGTTGTTAATCATTCGGCCGGTCAGGGTCCCTAGAATTTAATATCGTTGACGATAAAGGTTCTCTCATAATTATGAATGGTAATGGTCTCTGGTGTAACAGCGGGACTGTGTAGGAAACATGACGTACAAGCAGTATTTGAACATTGATTCTGTCACAAATTTCACTTATCAGCAACTTGTGCTAGGGTATAAATCTGGTAAAGTTGTAGAATCCCACTCTTTGATGGCCAGAGCCAGGGCTGTGTTCATTTCCAGTTTCCACTATACGCTAATCTCTCACAAGGGTCTCCAGTTGTGGACAGCTGTCGTGTAGTTAAAGAAGAACTTCGTTTTATGTGGGTAGGCTGGATAACATTTTATTAATCGATATATGCACTGTTACAGTTGTGACCAGTTAATATAATACGTAAAAGCATAATATTATTATTGCTGAGTTTTCAGGAACGATGAAAAAGATGGTACATATAGACACACTCTACAATCCGCAAGCTAAACAGTTAGTGGAATATTAAATCTTTATTGCCACATTGAGGAGCACATTTGTGGAGCTCGTAGGCTGTTGGACTCTCAAGTAATAGCATTAAAGATTTTAAAAATCTGTCGAAGTTGCCTAAGAGAAGACCATAAAGCTTTACGATTAGTATGTTCGCAATAGTGAGTTTTATCGATGTTTGCCGTCTGCATCAGACAGAAAGCACTGCATTATTCTGCCGTTCTCCCACGAAATTTTAATATAGTATCGAGCGCTTCAAATTGCTGTAGTTAAACTTGAAAAAAAATTCATTTATCTTTACGGAGTTACATGTTCTCACCTTCGAATACCCTTTGTAATACGTAAGAGCGTCACAGTGGACTTCATCGAAACAGATTTATACACAGAAAATATAATCAAAGGGTATTGTTGTCTATCGTTGATCGGTGTAAATGGGAAGAATTTCTCCTTAGGAAAAAAAATCCTTGATCACTAACAATGTTTGCTTGCTGGATCTTCGTCGTTTTATGCTCACGAAGTGCGCAGGGAGTAATTGTTGCTGCCCTATAGCATTAATAGAGAGGTTTTAAACAGTACGCCACTGGCGAAACATTGTGCCGGTTCTGGTGAGCTGTTAGGGCACGCGTTTAATACCGACACACGTTTCGCTGAGTACTTCTAGATTCGTGATGATGACGACACGTTCCAGCATTCCAATACTCAAAATACTTCTTCGAGACGCAGTAACGACTCTTACCACACTTTGCTCCGGGGCAGAAATGCTGGCCCCAGTTTTGCACGTAATATGTTAACATCGATATTAATATAGGTTCCATATAATTTTGAGACTTACTTTTTTTCGACCACGGAATAACCATAATTTAAGTGTTAATTGGTAGGTTTAGACCTTATAATATTATACGGGTAAGCACTTTTGTGTGGGTATCGACAGTGTATATGGGTTTTATGGCCAGTTAAGATGCCGGCCAGATAGGAATCTCGCTAAAGCACGCGCATCACGCAGCCGGAGTCCAGCAGTTTTATCTGTGTGGAACCTCGCCGGGAGAAAAAGGGGGAGTGTTAAAATGCTGAGTGGGGGCGGAGCGGGGGCGGAGGCACTTGTACACTCGCATTACTCTCCAAACTGGCCCCTGGAGCTCCCGTCCCGTCAAAAATGTTCTTAAGCACAAAAGTGTACCTGCGTGTTTAATTTCTACTGTACACACATCCGGGCAAAACAGGCCATGTGTCGAACATTTGTACACACTCAGAAGTTTGCGGGTACATATTTTTCGAATTTTGAAAGAAAAAAATTCTTTACTGTTATTGTCTGTTAACATTGACTAGCGTAATACTCCGGAATTCAGTCCACCTCAGCGTATTTTATCTTTAGTCATTCGCTACCGGTGTTGCTAAATTATCGTGGAACTTGTCGTATGAGTAAGTATGTGTGAAATAAGCCCTGTAACTGCACCGAGAGAAGAATAATCGAAGCTCTTTCGCTACATTTAGACTTAAATTCTATTGTGTGATTTTACTAAGCAAATTTAGCACGTTTTACGTGTTTGTACTGCATTGTGATGGGAAAAGCAAGATTAAGTTTTAATGTCGCATCGATGGAGTGTTCATGAGGCCGTGTCAGATGAGAATGTGTGTCGTGGCCTTTGCAAAGGAATAACCCTTTCATTAGTGTGAAGTTTTCTAAAGAAACAAAAGGAAAACATAATTCGGATAGTCGCATGGGGATACAAATACAATCTTAGGAATTCTTCAGAACTAAGTAAAATCATTATTACAAAATTCGTAATGCAAGACATTAACGTGAACTTAGCCTGTTTCACATTCTAAACCTAGGAGCTAACTACTTGAGGCTCACAGCTTTCATATAGAAAGATTCTTATTAATTAGTTCCTGTCAATGCAACCAGTATCAGTAATATTCTTCAAAACTGTGTTTTTCTCCGCTCCAGTTCTTTGTTTAAGAAGATGTGTGTGCTATTATAGAAGGGTGAGTCACAGGACACTCAAACGACGGAAAAAGTAAGCAAGCTGATCATTATTTCAAAAGTAATCGCCATAACGTTTAACACATTCATCCCACTGTTGGACAGAAAGGTTACTGCCTTCACTGAAGACATTTGCTGTTGCCTACGGAACAATGACTGTACTCTTCGTCCGAAGCAAATCGACGTCGATGAATGTCTTTCCTCAGTGGTCGAAAACTATTGAAATCACATTTGTGGGGATCGTGACTTTATGGAAGATGTGAGCGGACGACATGTTACCAAGGTTGTTTCGATTACTTTGCAGAAGTTTCGCTGGAGACCCCTTACACATCTTCCACACAGTCCCGATCTCTCCCCATGCTATTTCCATATTTTTGAAGCAATGAAGAAAGACTTTGTGGATGTCGGTTTGCTTCATACGAAGAGATGCACGCCTCGATACAATCAGTGTTTCATGGACAATCGCAAACATTTTTTCTATTAAGGCATTGATTGTCTTGTCTCACAGTGCGGCGTTGCTTTTGAACTAATAAACAGTTTACTTTTTTCATGTGTCTCGTTTTCATTTGTCTGCCTCTTACAGATTGTTGCTTCAGTGATAGTGATGTTAACTGAGATTTGTCATCAACTTTCCGGCTGAAATTTTATTATTACTTGTCGTTTCTGTGCTTTATCTGCATCTAATATGTACTGTGCGAAGTACTGTGAAATGCGTGGCAGAGAATTCTTAGCATGGTACCACGTGTTAAACTCCTGTTCCAATCGCGGGAAGAATCAGTGTTTAAATGCTTTTGTATGTGCTGTGACTAGTTTTACATTGTCTTCACGATCACTAAGGAAGAGCTAGTTTGGGTGTTGAAGAACATCTCTAGATTGTACTCTTATTACTGGTTGTTGAAACTTTGTATGTAGGATTTTGCGGGTAATTGAGACGTCTATCCTCAACAGTCCTCCAATTCATGTTTATCATCATTCCCGTGACGCTCTTTAATGGGTCAAACGAAGCCGCTCTTATTTACATACTTTCAGTATGTAGCTGGCCCAGTATGAGAAGTGTCACACGCACTAGACATGGGGCACCTAGCAGGTCTGTAAGCAGTGCCGTTTGTAGGTTGACTGCACCTTCACAATATCTGACAATGAACGGAAGTTTCCCATTTACCTTTCCTACGGATGAGGCTATGTGATCATTTAATATCATATCCCGACAAAATGTTATATCTAGGTATTTGTACGAGTCGACTGATTGCAACTGTGGCTCACTGGTTTTATATTCAGGGGACACGATTTTCCACGTTTTCTAAAGAGCAGAATTCCCTCTCGTTCATTATCTTATAAACTGAATATTGTCTTCCATGAAATGCTCTCTATTGATACTGAATTTGGTTCGTGAATGTGCAGTAGGAATGAAACTGTTATCGATCTCTGAGTATGTCGCACGGGCAAAGCATCTAAAATACTTTTGCATGTCTGGTATTAAGCAGGTAAATTGACTGGAAATCGATTACCATGTGTTTCTCTCGACTGATCAATCAGTACTGGACAACTTCTCTCCTTTGACAATGAAATGTCAGTTTACGACAGACACTCTCTGGGAACGGTGTTTCCTTTCCATTTTATCTTCTGTGTAGTTTGTGAAATTGGGAACAAAAGTTTGATGCTCATACAAGCCATTACACTCAATGGATATACAGGGTATCCCAGAAGAACTGTCTGTATTCAGGGATGTGACGGCAACTATCAATCGAAGCAAAAAATTCTATTTAAGCTTAGTCTCTAAAACGCATATGTTAAGAGCTGTGAGCACTTCTTCATGTTAGATACTCTGAAACAAATCTCTTCTATTGTAAGCTCTTTGCTTTCAGTGTTTTGATAAGCTGTGGTATACACCAAACCAAGGAAAAAAAGTCCATTAAACATGGGTTCTAAAGGGCATGCCTTAACAGCTATGAGCATTTGTTTATCTTTGCCACAGTGAAGCAACCTCATTTACTGAAGTGCATATGACTCTTGAGGTATGCATTTAAAGCCTATATTTAATAGACTTTTTTCCTATTTGGGTGCATACTACCTGCTCCTAAAATATGGACAGCAAAGAGATTGCAGCAGAAGAGATGTGTTTCACAGTACTGAAGATGAAAAAGTGCTCACAGTTCTTAAAGTATGCATATTAGGGCCTTGTTTACTGCACTTTTTTGTTTCAAATGATGATTCCTGTCATATCCTTGACTACTGACTGGTCCTCCTGGGACTAAATGTATAAACTTCAGTTTCGCTCATAGCTTACATATGGGTTGAACATTTATGTTGAACAGAGTTGCTGCTGATGCTGTGCGTCGGATAACCATCGCCCTAAAGTCGCAGGAGGACGACTTCTGTCAACGCCGGCAGCCCATATAACTGATCTCAGCAGTATGGCGAATGATACAAGTGCACATATGGACAGCGGCGCTTGCAAACTTCCTTTACGTCTGTAGTGGGTTTTACTGTATCGCTCGTTCATTCCCACAGATTAACACCACAAAATATTTAACAGATCATTGCATCTTAAAGGCCGAGTTATGGTGTTCCAGTTTCTGGGACTGCAGTATCCCACGACAAGATTGATTGAAGTACCTTTTGTTTTAAACAAAACAGCTGTTGTCGTCTATACAACACTTAAAAAAACAACAACAATGGTTCAAATGGCTCTGAGCACTATGGGACTTAACATCTGAGGTCATCAGTCCCCTAGAACTTAGAACTACTTAAACCTAACTAACCTAAGGACATCACACACATGCATGCGGTCGTGCGGTTCCAGACTGAAGAGCCCAGAACCACTCGACCACAACACCTTCATTCAAACATATATTACCCTCATCTAGCGTTACTGTTTCAAAACAAAAACGCACATAATTGCGAGCCTCTTCAATCCACTAACAAATCAGGTGAGCTGAAAGCTGATGACGACACATTATAAACCCCATGTGTGTGTGTGTCTGTGTGTGAGTGAGCGAGAGGAGAGAGAGAGAGAGAGAGAGAGGCGGGGGGCGGGGGGGGGGGGGGGAGTGTAACCTGTCGGAATCTCAGATTAACCGAGTCTCAGGCACAGCCTTGACACCGAGTGTTAAATTTAGCGTGGGCGATGGAGTTACTAATACCGAGTGAGATGACGCAGCTGTCAGCAAACTGGACTCGCATTCTGGAGAGCGACGATTCAAACCCCTGTCCGCTCATCCAGATTAAAATTTTCCGTGATTTCCCTAAACTGTTCCAGGCAAATGTCGGGATGGTTCCTTCGAAAGGGAATGACCGATTTCATCTGCATCTAGGTGATTCTCTGCTATTCACAATAAAGTGCCTGGCAGAGAGTTCAATGAACCACCTTCAAGCTGTCTCTCTACCGTTCCACTCTCAAACGGCGCGCGGAAAAACAAGCACTTAATTTTTTCTGTGCGAGCCCTGATCTCTCTTATTTTATCGTGGTGATCATTTCTCCCTATGTAGGTAGATGCCACAAGAATCGGCGGAGAAAACTGGTGATTGAAATTTTATGAGAAGATTCCATCGCAACGAAAAACGCCTTTGTTTTAATGATTGCCACAGCAATTCAATTATCATGTTTGTAGCACTATCTACCCTATTTAGCAATAATACAAATCGAGCTGCCCTTCTTTGAACTTTTCCGAATCCTTGACACAGTCCTAGCTTTTGCTCTATCTGTAATGACCTCGATGTCGGCGGGATGTTAAACTCAATCTTCCTTCTTTTTCAGTTACGAACTCTTTAATTCATTGGCCCTAGGAGTGAATCTGTAGGTGGGGAATCGACGCAATATCGTCGTTTAAAGGAGCTGCTTGTAATAATGAACTCAAGATTTAAATAGCGCTATGGTTTATTGTCAAAGACATATGAATATTAATGCAGTAAAACAGAATTATGTTGACCAACATGTTACAAAACTGTTCCCTACTATACGTATTGCTGAGTAACGCTATGAGTTGGCAGAGTTGCTGAATGAGGTAGAGTTGCATCAAATCTTGGATCTAATTCTGTGAAACAGGCACGCTAATCACAGCGACACTTTTTCTGGAAACTACACTCAAGAACCCTGCAGAGCTTACGAAGTGCTGATAAATGAGCCAGTGGTAGCTATGTTGCAAGTGATCTGCCATATTCTCGGTTTCCCTCATACGACCAAGCTGTAAATGATGCTTACCATAATCTTCATTTAAGACGCAGGGACTCCGCACCCTGAGAACGCAACCGCATTCTAGCCTGCATCTCTTGTTCATGATTTTAGCTGCATCAGCCTCTGCATCTCGTAATGTCCTCTCTGATTCGTGTCACCTTCCACGTCCACGTGTCTTCAGCGACTCCTTTTCCTGCCGCTCTAAAAACTTGCATTGCTGCTGTCTGCATGCCAACACTAGACGTTTACTATTCGTATAAAAATTTGCCTGAGTCGCCCAATGGTGTAATTGTTTCACAGGCGGCATTCCATGCTCAAAAATGCTGAAACGCCATCAAACGAATGAATCACATTTATTGCCATCTTCCCTAAAAAGTAAATGAAGAAATAAATAAATTTTCAAATGTTACGTCCTCATGATAACACAACTAACACTCCAGTGCTCTTTTTGACATCAGCTAACCTATTATAGATCCCACGAAAATTCAGAAAAGGTTGCTACGAGACTAGTAGCCACCTCTGCTCCAGCATATATCCGGAACGTAGTTGAGAGCTGTTTATGAGGAGTTTTTATGGAAGCCGGGAGACGTCTATCTCCCCAAGTATGTCACTTCATAAGCTCCTCGCCCCTATTGCCCACTAGCAGACTTCCGTCTTTTGACGTGAAAGCGTTTGTATCTCGGCCGCCCGCCGACATCACATAAATGAACAATAACTGTGTACTCGCATTCCATGCACCCAAGCGGCTTCCATCCTCTGGGCAGAAGGCAGGCGCCTCACCTGGTATTTCTTCCCTGTTTCTGCGGTTCTGCAGAGGTGGCTCGTTCCATTAGGTCTCGCCACACGAAGCATTTTTCATATTTTCAGCACTCCTCACTTCAAAATTAGGCTCATGAAGCAATTGAAAGTGCCCAGCATCAAGTTAGGTTACAAGAAAATTAAGAAGAGGTAGTGAAATTGGCACATACCATCACTGGGACAGTTCGTATCCAAGTTAACTAATTCAACCCCCCACCATTTGCATAAATAAAGGTGACCAAATAATGAGAAGAGGTTACCCAAAGACCTTGCCACATTTCACAATTTAACGGTAATAAGAATGTATACCAGCCATCCCTAGATTCCTTTCCACTTACACTGGATAGGTATCGAGGCTGGTTTTCCTTACGGTTTCCAGGAAAGAAGAAGAAGGAGGAGTAAACTAAATGCTGTTCTCACAGCATTTAGTTTTCTCGGACCTAAAATGTTTATATCAGAATCTTGTAGCAGTCAAGGTATCCCTCCTGATCTCATTGTATCATAAACGCAGGGTGAATCTGTAATGTTCTGAGAGTGGTCTCAGAAAATAAAGGAAACAAGAATTACAAAAAATACTCGTACTAGCCTTCAGAGCAATCACCATTAGCTACAGTACACTTTTGACATCTGTTGTAAAGCAGCTGGAAACTGTCAGCAAACGCTTCTTGTCGAATCGCTCGAAGCACCTCGAGTTAACATCTGGTAAACAGAGGCTTTTCAGGGCTAATTTAAAGCGAGGAAAGAAACAGAAGTCTGTCGATGCCAAATCCGGAGAATGACGAGGGTGCTAAGTAACTCACTTTTCACCGAGCGAGAAAGTTCATCACGCAGACGTTGCGGACATCCAAGAACATGGTGCTTCGAGTGATTCCACAACAAGCGTTTCTCGACAGTTTCCAATGGCTTTAAAACCGACGTCAGAAGTGTGTTCCGGCAAATTGTGATTAATTTGTAGGTCAGTAAAGATATTTTGTTTGTAGCTCTTGTTTCCTTTATGTTCTGATACCATTCAGCGAACTTTTCCGACGAGCCTTGTAAACGCAAATGAAAAAAGCTATTCTTTGATTTCATACATGCTAGTTGCTCGTTTCGTTTTGGTTTGTTGCCAGCAGCTACATTAACATTTAGTGTTGTACCGAACATTCTCGAAACTCTGTTCCTCTTTTTTAAATTATCTTTCGCCTATGGTTTGGGCCATCTCAGCATTCTATAGGTATGAGTTATGTATCGTTGTGGATACTGGTAAAAAATTGCTATCGAGATTCTGTTGATGGTGATAATTGTATATGGATATTTTTATGTGTTTCCAATATTTTTGCATAGACAAAGACATATAATTATCGGCGAAACATATGTGACAAGTTAAAAATTGAAGTATAGTTGCGGAAGCGAGTGAAGTGTTAGAATCTTGAGTATTAATAATCAAAGGGCTCTGCGCACTATGGGACTTAACATCTGAGGTCATCAGTCCCCTAGAACTTAGAACTACTTAAACCTAACTAACCTAAGGACATCACACACATCCATGCCCAAGGCAGCATTCGAACCTGCAACCGTAGCGGTCGCGCGCTTCCAGACTGAAGCGCCTAGAATTGCTCGGCCACACCGGGCGGCGTATTAATAATCGCTTCAGGTGTATTTTGGTCCTCTATTACTGTACCACTACCGGTTTCGTGGCGTTAAAGCCACATCTTCAGCTGACATGACAGAACATGTGGCCGCGTCTCCTGTATGCGGTTCCGTATAGATTGGAAAAGTGAGCCTATGATACGATTTGTTTTGGACCCATCCACTATATTGGAATAGCGGTGTTTTGCATTTGACGGACAATGAACGTTGGGAAAAAAAAGATTCCGAGATTTTCCGCTCTAATGTTTTAATCATATGTCACATAAAGATGTGGCTTTAACGCTACGAAACCGGTAGTGGTACAGTAACAAAGTCCAAAATACAGCTCAAGCGATATTAATACCCAAGATGAATACTCGTAGCTGTGGTTGCCCCATCTAAAGAGCTGTCTGCAGAAGTGTTAAAAGTTTGTGTCGGTCTATAATGAGTGCAAAGATAACGAATTAGACGGGGAGGACACTACTGGCCAAAAGCAACTGTCCAGGTTTCATTCCAGGGGCTTCACACAGTTTTGACACGTCTCAAGTGCATTTTTTGTTGACGGCTGTAATGAGAAGCAATAATATGCCTTTAATAACTAAATTACCCGTTAAGGGTGCTTTTATTGTACATAAAATTGTTTGAATGTTTTCCAGTCAAGTTTTTCTCACGACTAGGAACTGCTTTTACCAGCGGAAGATGCCGACACACACTATAGTTATTCGCTATTAGAACTACACTCGAAGTGGAAAGAATTTATTCTGTTGGCTTCACCCGAGTACGAGCCTATTGCCAACAAAACGAAAATCACTACAGCTCATATTTTTTATTGGCACATTGTGTCCGTTATAGTACTCTGCGTGTAGAGTAAATAAGTAGCATAATTTCACTCGGCATCATAGCGTTAATGATATACGAATACGAGGTGAGTTTTTGACAAAATTAGTTTGTAATTTTGCAATGAACTACGAGAAATTTTATAAATAAAGGTTAAGTACTTCCCTGATATAATCAAATGTGTGCAGTTGTGACGCATTGGTATGGGGTCTAGCTGCTGTAAGTAATTTAGAACGTCAATAATTTCAGTTCGAGTTCCATTATTATGCAGCGAGTGTATCTTCTAACACGGCTCTGCATTCAAAAGGCCTGGCTTCGCCATCCGGTTCGGCTATCTCGGCACAGCATCTTCATCTTATCTTAAATCGTAACGGGCGAACGCCAAAGCAGAGTCATTCAAGTGTACTGTCTCTGATCTCAGCCACAAGAATTAGCCTCCCACAATTACACGAGCACTTACCTTTGAAACAAGTGAGTAGGCACAGCAGTAGTAAATAACAAGCCGTGCACAACGGTACCATTGACACTAACTCCTATCTTTGTTTACCTCTCACAAGAAGGAAAACAAAATAATCACCCCTTACTGTTTTTTTGCCAAGTCCAATAAATACTGCTCTGTACGTAGCGAGTTCTAGAGTCCACATGACTTGATTCATCTGGCGATATATACAATACGACGGGCATCTCAATCATCTCATCTTTTACGAAATAATGTCCTGCGGTAAGTAAAATTTGAGAAATCTCTCTAAAGTCCCTTCATTAAGAGAGCGTTAAAATTGTCTCTTTCCACCCTCCCTATCTTTCTTTCGCTCCCTCTTTCTCATAAAAATGAAGCAAATAAGTACATTAAAGTAATCGAGATATTTCTTTGGACGTGTTGTTTGAAGAGGGGGAAGCACAGTCAGCGATTACTAATATCCCTTGTAGCCTGTAATTCTCAAACTTTTGCTTGCATACGGCAATAAGCGTTCTTTCTGTGTGCAAGAACTAGTAAACCTATATGGTAAATTGGTGCTTGTTCATCTCGTCCTACTTTACAATGTAAAAACTTTTACATGCATACTACAAACAAAGCAATGGATTAGGTATCCAGAAATTTACTTTCTGACAGAAGCTGAGGTATTTTTCTATTTACTAAATAATGGTAAACCCCTAAATTCAGTGGCGGATACATACGGGGTGGGGGGGAGGGGCGGGCGCTCCCCCTCCCCTTTGGGGGCAGACTGCATTGCCACTCGCGCCGCCCCCGCCACTCAGACCTCACGCTATTCGTTTGCTTCTTTCGTCAGTCGACTCGACTGAATAGAGTTATCAAAGTAGTTGTACTTTTCTATGTAGCACGCCCGTTCGTGTGGTTGTATTTTATACGTTTCTGTCCGGCACATAGATAGCTAACACATACTATGAGAACAGTCGCGGCCATTCTAGTTATCTCGATACGTTATTCTGTCTGGCATTTGATCGAGAAAAGTCACGAACGATCTACTGCTTTGTGATTACAAAAAGACTAATGGGAGGGATTCATCATTACAAGGAAACGAACATAAACGCCCTTAATGATCGTGGTTCTGTTATGCAAGCGTTGTCTGTTTGGTCTAGATCTGACTATCGTACTTTGCACACGCAGTACAAAATATTTGGTTGTCTGCCTGCATCTATTGCTACAGTAGAAAGTTTTTCAAAGACAGGGCTGAGGTCGACAATGAAGGAGGATCGACTTGATGGCTTAGCTCTGCTGAACACTCACCCAGATATTGATTGTCCTATTGACGATGTAACTAACCGATTTTCGAGGAAGAAGAGGCTCATAGAGTTCATCATTTAAGGAAGAGAACCACAATTGTAACATTTTTATATCATAAGATGGCATTGTCTTGTATATGTGTATAATCAGTTTAAATAAAACTTTCTTAAACTTTGCATGTGACTTGATTACATTTTATTACGGTAAAAGTAAAGGTAGCTGAAGATATTTTTAGCGCCCCCTCCTTGAGATTTTTCTGTATCCGCCACTGCTTTGACCAGCATTATCTGTCATTGTCCTTTGAGCAGTTCCATCACGATATTCCGACAGAGCAACCGTCTAGTCAATACATTTCAATGTCGTAACATAATTTCACTAACGTACAAGTTCTCTTAAAGCAAGACTACACCCTTTCTTTGAAAAACAGCTGTGTATTAGCTACAATCACTTTTCTAGTACTGATTGTAGCAATGCATTATCGTCGCAGTTTAAAATATTTACCTGCCTTTTAAATTTAGTTAGCTTAGACGTTCTACGTGGACTAATATACTCTACTACTGTTCCAAATAATGAATTATATTAGTTTAAATTACTTTTCATCATTTTACTGATGTTTAATTCCCAAAAAAGTCGCTTAGCCTGGACATAAAACTGAATAGTTAATTTAAATTTCACTAATTTATACCCCTTATAGCGGTATTAGGGTACAATCTGAAATACAAAAGAAATATGTAGCAACAAAACTTCTGAATTTTTGCTGACATTCAGCGCTATATTCCTCTTGATAACACTCTTGCACTGAATGCGGAAAAGGGCTATATTATTCAGTGCTACTATGAAACTCACGGAAGGCAGACCAGTATCAAACTATCTCTTGCCATGTTTCACTTTTTCCGAGCTACCTTTTGCAGAATATCTATTTTCCCGCTTCTCTGCTGCTCCGAAGATTTGTCAAGCTCGTTTTGAACATTATTAACGTGACCAGAACCCGATAGCTGCCATGTAACCTTCCAGTCTACATTGGTTTGTAGCTGCATCGTCTTCTACTGTATGCTGCCCTGAAAGACAGGCGTGCAACCATGAGTCCAGGATATGGTTCTGTGATGGGGGAGGGGGGAGGAGGGGAGTCACAGTTGTTTCTGACTCTGCTCCCGCCTCTCAAGTATAACTTGCCATCACATAGAGCTCTGCAACGAGGCCTACTTTTTTGCAACCTCCGTTCGGTCGTGAAGCGGATACCACAGTGAAAATCAAAACAATTTTATTTGCAACATTTAGTTACACCTCCGGCTACTTTTCTATGCAGGCGCCGCTACGACTTAGGCATTTATCAACTTGCAGCGGGCTGCAGGTGAAAAACAGGTCCACAACTTGTCTTGTAATTGAAATAAATGGTTGTAGCTTCGCCATAAGTTGCATTGAGAAGTACGTATTTGTTTGTTTTTTTATGGTGACTAGTTTCGGCATTTGTCGTAGCGTGGTACCAACTTTCCTATAAACTTGTCATACAAGGAAGCCGCCTGTGACTACTGCTAATTCCTTACGCTAGAGGGCAGCTCGTTGTCTGTGCCAAAATGCTCTCCTCATAGTCAGCGGTCCATTTGAGCAAAGAGATGAAAAGTGGAGGGAGCCAAGTCCAGACTATGCAGTGTGCGGACGTTGATTCTTATGAGGAAGGGGAACACATGACAGCTACGTTATGAGGGCGGCTTGAAATCAAGTGAAAACCGTCAGGCACTTCACACTTGGCGGGAGACACTGTAGTCGTAGTCATCTTTACCTGCTCACTGTGTGCTCAGAACTGAAAAATGTGTCGTGATGCCTGCGAGAGACGAACATTGAGGAGGCACTACGAAGCATATGTGGGCAACGCTTCTCTGGAGTTTCACTGTGGTTTTAATTTTCCGACCGACTCGCGGTTAAAAATATTAGTCATTCAAAGACAACGTTATTTCTCCAGTTATTGACGGTTGTGGATTAACAACAATAAAGCTTTCAGAGTTACGATTGCTTCTTTACTTGCTTATTTTTTATTTTCATTTATTTATTTATTTTTGCGGCTCGCCACGAATTTCTCCCCTGGCAACCTCTTCATTCAGAGTAGTACTTGCAAAGTACACCTAAATTATTTGCTGGATGTTTTCCAGTCTGTCTCTCCTCTACTGTTTTTACCCTCTACAGCTCCCTCTATTACCACGAAAGTCGTTCCCTGATGTCTTATCAGATGTCCTTTCATCCTGTCCCTTCTTTTTGCTAGTGTTTCCCATGTATTCCTTTCCTCATCGTTTCTGCGGAGAACCTCCTCATACCTAACCTTATCGGTCCACCTAATTTTCAACGTCCTTCTGTACCACTACATCTCAAATGCTTCGATTCCTTTCTGCTCCGGTTTCCCCGCAATCATGTTTCACTATTATACAATGCAGTGCTCGAAACGCACATTCTCAGAAATTTCCTCCTCAAATTGAGGCCTGGTTTTTAACTTCTCTTGGCCAGGAATGCCCTTTTTTCAAGTGATAGTGTGCTTTTAATGTCCTTCTTGCTCTGTCTGTAATGAGTTATTTTGCTGTTTAGGTAGCAGAATTCCTTAAGTTCAGCTACTTCGTGAACACTAGTTTTAATGTTAAGTTTCTCGCTGTTCTTATTCCCGATACTTCTCATTGCTTTTGTCTTTATTCAATTTACTCTCAATCCATATTCTGAACACATTAGACTGTTCATTCCATTCAGCACATCCCGTAATTTTTTTTCAGTTTCACGGAGGATAGCATTATCATCAGCAAATATTATCACTGATATCCTTTCACCTTGAATTGTAATTCCACTCTTGAACCTTACTTTTATTTCCCTCGTTTCTTCCTCGATACATAGACATAACAATGCCGGCGAAAGACTACACCCGCCCTTCCACTCGTTTTAATCTGAGCGCTTCGTTCTTGGTCATCCAGTCTTATTGTTCCCTCTTGGTTCTTGTAAAGCTTGTATGTTAACCGTCTTTCCCTACAGCTTATCCCTATTTTGTCAAACATTTTGCACAATATGACACTATCGAACGCTTTTTCCAGGTCAACATATCCAATGAATGTGCCTTGATTTTCCGTCATTCTTAATTCCGCTATCAGCCGCAACCCTCAGAACTGCCTCCTGGTGCATTTGCCTTTGCTAAAGGCAAATTGATCGTTATCTAACACACCCTCAGTTTTCTGCTGCATTGATCCGTGTATTATTCTTGTCAGCAGCTTGGGTGCATGAGCCGATAAGCTGATAGTGTGATAATTCTCGCAATTGTCGACTCTTACATTTTTCAGAATTGTTAAATAAAGAATCATACAAATGGCTCTAAGCACTATGGGACTCAACATCTGAGGTCATCAGTGTCCTAGACTTAGAACTATGTAAACCTAACTAACCTAAGGACATCACACACATCCATGCGCGAGGCAGGATTCGAACCTGCGTCCGTAGCAGTCGCGTGGTTCCGGATTGAAGCGCCTAGAACCGCTCGGTCACAACGGTTGGCTCGGAATTGTTCAGATGATATTTTTCAGAAAATCTGATGGTACGTCACAGGTCTAATACGTTCTATACACCAATGTGAATAGTCGTTTTGTTGCCCCTTACATGACGGATTTTAGTTACTGTGTGCTAAAGATCGTGCTTTGGTACAAAATGTTCAAATGTGAGTGAAATCTTATGGGACTTAACTACTAAGAACATCAGTCTCTAAGCTTACACACTACTTAACCTAAATTATCCTAAGGACAAACACACACACCCATGTCTGAGGGAGGACTCGAACCTCCGCCGGGAGCAGCAGCACGTGCTTTGGTCGTCGAGTGCGACCAGAGTCGACAACATCTTTCCACTAGGAAGTGCTGTTTTAAGTCTAAAAATCGTTGTGGAACAAATCACTCAATCGATCAGTATAAGATGTAGATGGGCTGCTCAACACGATAACCTCTGGCGTCAAGGTATCGTCGTCTGGCCGACAGCAACCGGGTAGGCGTCTTCGCCTATAGAAGTTATTGCGTGACCGCGCACACTATGGTGGGAAATCTCGGTGGCGATGTGGAAACGGCAAGCCTATCGACAGATTAAATGCCGATGGACAGGAGAGGTGTCTGAGCGCGCCGCAGGTGGTTGCGGGCTCGGACAATTAGCGCGGAGCGCTGACCCGCGCGGGGTCGTAAACGTCCGGGGCCGCCAGCGCCGCGCCAGGCCGCGCCGGCCGGGCCACGCCCCCTGCGGCACACCGCCGCCTCTCCTCTGCCGGCCACTCGTGACTGGCGCCGCCCTGTGCCGCGTTATTGCTTTCCGTTCACCGCTGTGCTCACGTTCGGGATTTACGTCCTCTGCCCCTTACGGCAACGAGCTGCAGCCCCGAGCTTGTACGCGATACGCGTGATCTCGCACTGTTTGATTATTTCCAAAATATCGTGTATTTGTCGTAGATGGACGAAGACATATCGAGGAGAGATGTTGACAGAGTTAGCAGCTCCGTCAGTAGCGGCGGTAAGTGCTCCACGTGAGTGCCTGCCCACCGAGATCGGAAATGATTCTGTACACTATCTTAAAATCCTCGATCGGATCCGACGACGTTATGATCCACTTCGCCGTCTCCTTAAACCGTCCTCACACGGAAGGTGGTAGTTCGGGGCCCATGAGAAATACGGGGCCTGCAACGAACTTGTGACGTCACACAGCTCGACTTGTCCACTACACTTCGCGAAAGCTCTGCTCATTGTAGAGCCCACGGGAAATCAATAAGTGATTGAAATGGTACCACTTAGCTATCGCACGTGTGCTATCGACAGCTTGCGAGCATTTAAACGCGCAGTCAAAAATTATTAAACTTATTTGAAATATTTCCGAACTGAAATATTGACGCTGCTGATATGAAACTTCCTGGCAGATTAGAACTGTGTGTCCGACACAGACTGGAATTCGGGCTCTTTATCTTTCGTGGTAGAGCACAGCCCGTGAAAGATTCCGGATTCGAGTCTCGGTCTGGTACTCAGTTTTAATGTACCAGGAAGTTCCTTCTGAAATAGTTACTCGCTCCCCGCAGAAGACGGCTGGTGATACGCCGCTCGGAGTGGCCGAGCGGTTCTAGGCGCTACAGTCTGGACCCCAGCGATCGCTACGGTCGCAGGTTCGAATCCTACCTTGGGCATGGATGTGTGTGATGTCCTTAGGTTAGTTAGGTTTAAGTAGTTCTAAGTTCTAGGCGACTGATGACCTCAGAAGTTAGGTCGCATAGTGTTCAGAGGCATTTGAACCATTTGAACGGCTGGTGATACTCGTAAAACCTGCATTGTCACGTGCAGTGACTTAAGCGTTAAGGCCTGTCTTTCCCGTGGGTTTCGAGTTACCAAATGCTGAAGTGGAGCTGCAAGAGTTTTCTGATGTCATTTCCTGTTATTTCACGTTCAAGAGTCATTGCCTCGAGTGAAACACAAAAAAAATTCTGCGATATTTCACCAACGTGCTACGGAACATTGAACCAATAAGAGGCACGAATGCTCTCTACGTCACGAGCAAAACTTGCTAGACGCGATATTGTTTTTGTCGTTTTAAGTTGAAGCTCATATTTTGTATCTTTTATATTATAACTTACACCTCACGAAATTCTGCTGCTTCTAAGGACCAGCACATTGAGGATCTCGTGAAAATGCGTTGTTATAGGTACAATTTCTTGCAATAAAATAAAGCGAAACGTCACGTTGTTGGTTAAAGAATTTTCGTATTTAGTTATTTTCGTGTTATTACTTCTGTGTTATGAAATTGCGCAGTTTCAAAATGGTTCAAATGGTTCTGAGCACTATGGGACTTAACATCTGTGGTCATCAGTCCCCTAGAACTTATTAAACCTAACTAACCTAAGGACATCACACACATCCATGCCCGAGGCAGGATTCGAACCTGCGACCGTAGCAGTCGCGCGGTTCCGGACTGAGCGCCTGAACCGCTAGAACACCGCGGCCGGCGCAGTTTCAAGGCAACAGCGTACTGAAGACTCATCACAAACGTGTCGTTTTTGGTAGGATTTGCTATAATTAAATGTCAGTTAATAACATATGGGGCATTAAAGCCTTCATAAAAGTATAACATAAAACTCAGGTCGTTTGTTGCAGAAGTTCACGTAGCGTCGTTCGTAGACGCTCTGGCTAACGAAGCAATGTGTAACAGGTTCACGACCTTCTGTATCCTAGTTTTTTTCACCTTCGTGTTTTCTAAACCGTTGTGAGACTTTCTAAATAAATTAAATGAAATATTTTCTGTAAAGTTCAATATTACGTAAATATAAGTTCACACTCTCTCAGTGGTGAGTTTATACGTTTTGTAAGCTGATGTCCTTATTGAGTGGACATGGGACATTCCGTTTTGCCTCATAATATGTTCGTCGATACTGAAGTTTTTTTATGTGTACCACAGACAGAACAACATGCCTAGAATACAGACAAGGGCATAAATCTGCATTTTAATAGAGCTAATGTAGGATTTTTTCTCGCATCCTGATTTGGAAAGAAGTATAGTTTTCGAGTCGGTTAGAGCAGACAAATTCCACTATTGAGCGCCACAGTGGCAAAACGCGTTAACCAGCACGTCCCATGTGACGCAGGCATTACGTCTCGTGATGTAGGATTACTCGTCGGCGTCCACGTCAACGTTAGCTAGCTCGTCCAGTGTGAGGACGGCTCAAGACTCGACACAAACTACCAGTTTCTGCCGCTACCCATTTACCAGAAAAGTCTTCCCGTGAGCCTGTTGTCGGGTACGGAGGACTCTACGAGCGTAGAAGGGGAGCGAGTATACGTATTCACAAGCACAGCGTCTCGAAAATGCTCTCTACTAATTTGATCAGACGTATTACAGAAATGGGGATAGGTAGAAACGAGTAGTTTGCAGAATGATGGTTCAAATGGCTCTGAGCACTATGGGACTTAACATCTGAGGTCATCAGTCCCGTAGAACTTAGAACTACTTAAACCGAACTAACCCAAGGACAACACACACATCCATGCCCACGGCAGGATTCGAAACTGCGACCATAGCGGTCGCGCGGTTCCAGACTGAAGCGCCTAGAACGGCTCGGCCACACCTGCCGGCTGTGGAATGATGTTCAAGTAACACCTGAAGTTGTAGTAACAGCTTAACAGAGTTCATTGTGAACGCCATCTGCAGCACGCGGGATATCTAAGTGATATTCCAGTTATCCCATGACCGGCCTGGCATGACCTCATTAATATGCGCGTATATGCAATATACAGAGTGATTGACGAAGGTATACAAATATTTTAATATGTTATTCTTCAGGTAAAACTAGAGAAAAAGGTTCTTATGAACATAGGTCCGCAAATGTTTAGTTACGGAATTACGATCAATAAAGGATTTTGCATGAAATTTAGCAGCTTCGCTAATGTGAAGGTATCGCAAAACTGTTCGTGGTTAAAGTAAAGCACTATATCCATTTATTTTGTTGTTATTGGTCTGGTGGATCTAATAAAACATGTCGCAGACGTGTATCTGCAGTAGTTTTCCAGAACATCCAGAGAAGCAAAGATAATTATACAAGTAAGTTTTTTTTTACTTTCCATTGAGAATGTCACTGTTAGCAAGCGTTAGTGAGTTGTTTCAGTCGTTTCCTAACCTTGAAACGAGTTAGTTTTCTGTATTGTTCAGTGAAAGAACATAATGACAACAGTGTATTTAAGTGAAACCACATAGCAACTGTTGTAGTGAGTACTGCAGACACATTTCTGGGACATGTTCTATTAGATTCACCAGATCAATAACAACAAAATAAATGGAAATCGTGCTTTACTTTAACCTCGTACAGTTTTGCGATGGATTCATTTTAGCGAAGTTGCTAAAATTCTGGCAAAATCTTTCATTAGCCGTAAGTAAACATTTGCGGATCTATATTTATACGAACTTTTTTTGTTTTACTTGTAGAATAACATATTAAAATATTTGCATATCTTCGTGAATCACCCTGTATGTCTTTTTCAGTGACATCATTTTCACCGTTGACTGCAGAAATTTTTTATGTTTCAGGATTCCAGTTTTGGCCTTAAGGGTATGATGCAAAAGTTAAAAAATAAAGAACAGAGCGTATATACAGAACGGCATTAATATGCCTTGTAACAGTAAATGGCACAAATAACATGTCTCTTGCACTGTGCTACAAGTCATGTCAAATGTATAAAAGATCTTCCGACATGTACACAGTTCTTCATTTTTTCTTTCTTTACTGTTATTTCATTCCCCTCGCCCCATATGGGAGAGAGGTGAGATGCAAGCAGCGTGAAATCCCGCTCTTCAGGCAAAAGCTTTTACAAAATATAAATAAAGACATTACAACAAGATTGGCTGATGAAAAATTTAAAAGCGTTTTCAAAATATGTGAACTGATGATTGTATGATGCTATTTACAAAAACCATAACGTTGTTTTCGTTGTTGAAAGTTAAAAAAAGTCTAACAGATAAAGACAAAATAGACATTAGATATTAAAAGGAGCAATGTAGGTTCGCTAAAAAGCTGAAGGATCTGTGCTGAATAAGAAAGCAGTTGGCAGAGTAAATGTTGGGTGTTGTGTAGGGGGTGAGGATACGTGTCTAAAGTTAGTAGGGTGCATACAGGAAAGGCGGAAATAGGGCTGAGTTTAGGTGACGGAAGGAACGGAAGGGATGGGAAGGGGTGAGCCCTCGAGTGGAGTGGAATAGGTGGGGAAGAGCTATAGCTGGTCGGATAGCTCAGTACTGAAACGGATCTCATTGTCTGGGAGCCGAATCGGTTGAATTTGCATTGGATAGGACATGGAATGTATTTAGGTGTAAGGATGGTGCAATGTGTTTGTAAAGTGGCGGCAGGTTATCTGGAATATTGATCAGAGAGAAAGCAATGGATTGATCGGAATCACGTTTTTGCATAGCGTTGGATATGCGGAGGTTTTCGATATGGGTGGGGAGGAGAGGAAATTCGATGAAATGTCAAATGACCGACGTGGGGGAGGATTAACGGATGCTTAAAGCAAGGCGGAGTCTGTGACGTTCAAGAATTTGGTGGGTCTGATAAAACTTAGGAGGGGCGGATATCGGTACAACATTTGCACAAGAGAGGGTGAATCGGATCAAGGTTTTGTTAGGTGTGGGGGATAGAGCAGAGGCGTAATCACAAAGTTCGGCCAGTTAGTAGTTTTAGTTTGCTGCGGGCTTTCTATTGAAACGTTGGTAGACATGGTTTCCTTGTTAGTAGGCGATCAAATTTTAGTCCGCCGTATTTTAGTGTGTTAGTTAATAGGATAGGATGGTTGTAGATGGTGAGGTCATGGAGGCGGAAGCTACGGGTGGTTCGCCTAATAATCATTGCCATTGCTTACAGCCGGAGGCATTTCATTGTCGTATCTGAGCCTTTTAACCGTAAGAATGCGATAGCATCAGATGAGCACAGGGCTGCATACGTTACGAAATTGATATGAGTTACACGAACAGTTACAAATGTCAAAATCCTTGAACTTGCAAAAAGTTCTACATCACTGTGA
Source organism: Schistocerca gregaria (assembly GCF_023897955.1). Lineage (NCBI taxonomy): Eukaryota > Metazoa > Arthropoda > Insecta > Orthoptera > Acrididae > Schistocerca > Schistocerca gregaria. Next base: position 478,016,140 of record NC_064920.1, on the reverse strand, counting down.
ATCGCAGCCATGAGAAGATAATCAACTGGTTCTGTGATGCTTTTCTGCAGTTCCTGAAAGTCCTGTAGTGGGGTCTGGTAGACAGTATCCTTCACAAAGCCCCAAAGAAATAAGTCTGATGGGGTTGCGTCTGGAGATCTTTGGGGGGAGGGGGCAGGAAATGGGTCGTGTGTCGTCCAAAGCCTTCCTAGCCATCGAGGCCCAGTGCGGAACGGCAGCATCCTGCAGCAGCAGTTCTTCGACCTGTGCAAATGCAAAATGTTCCAACATGTCCAGATAAACAGTAGAGGTCATTGATGCTCCTGCAAGTAAAAATACTTATGATTAAATCGAATATCACACTAAACTAATATGGGAACGCTCTATCTAATGGGCACATAAAATTCCGCTGTAAAAATCACTTTGTTTGTAACGTGAAACGAACCGATGATTCTTGTCAACACTAGGCGATGCATGAAAGATGTGATCAGTAGTATTTTTTGGGTTGACTCCACCTACACTTTGCACTCTTTGCTTTTCATATTTGAAGAGGTTGTAGGATGGACCAAATCAAGAAAAAAATGTTCTATTAACATGGACTCCCAAGTGCATATTTTGAGAGCAATGGACACTTGTTCATCTTCCCTAATGTGGAACACATATCTTCTGTTGAGCAAGTACTCGTACCTGTTAGGTTATTCATTTTAGAGCCCACGTTTCTTAGACAACTTTTTCTTGTTTTGATGCATACTACGTCCTTCCAAAACATGGAAAGTAAAGGGCTTGCTGTAGAAGAGATTTGTCTCACCATATCGAAGTTGAGCTCTTAAGGAATGCTTTTTAGAGCTCATGTATACTTGACGTTTTGGCTTCGAATAATCGTCCCTGTCATATCCCTTAATATTGACCATTACTCCTATGGGACACCCCGTATATTTATATATATAGGTTGGTCACAAACAATCTCAAAAGCTTGTAAGGGTGTGCAAGGTAGGTTGTTCTAAGAAATAATCGTTAGGACAAAAGTTCGATACTTTGCACCGTTTCCGAGTTAATTATCGTTGAAGTTAGGCAATCAGGCCTTATCCGCGCAAATTCAAGCGGCCCGCCAGATACAATTATTGGCATCAGTTTTTCTGATAGCGTAGATGATACCACAAGAGAGTATTCAGCCTTTGGCTCGGTTTCGATCCTTACGACCGTTCCGAGTTCAATTTTTGTATGACTCGCTTTGTTCGGCTGTAGGAAACAAAAAGAAGTACTCGTTTTGCGACACAGTCTCTCTTGGACTGTTTAAATTTACTCTTCGCATCGGCCTGATTTGCTAACTTCAAATTAATAATGTGTTTCTCAACAGTTATATCTCAGTATAACCTGCACTGCAACACCCTTAGAAGCTTTTCAGAATGTTTCCGATCACCCTTTATATAGTGTGTACATGTATGAACATCTGCACATAAGCAGGGTGAGGCAGCTAAGACAGGCTATCCCAAAGAGATCCAGAAATATTAAATATATCGCGGTGCAGTTTTCGTTAAGTTATATCGGACAATATGGCTAATTTCCTGAAGTTCGAAGTAGTTTTTATCGCTTTTACTCGTAGTTGCCAAATTACGATACTGACTTAGTTTTTTTTTTCTAAAGGAACTGTATACTTTTTTCTGTGGCGTTTGAAAGAAGCTTTTAAGAGAGCTTGAAGGGACTTGATGAAATAGTATCAAGATAACAGCACCGCAAACCACTGTCCTACAGTCAGGGGAAGAGGCTCCACGTACCAAATGTAGGATAACACATACCTCAGGTACGGTTCGTGCGTTTATTACCATGGCTACCATACTACGCTCAAAATGTTGACCTTGTGCACTTTTACAGACTATAAAATTATTCTGCAGAAACGATACAGTATGTAGAATATGATCTGGAGTTAACGGTGGCACAGTTTCGTGCTATAAGACATTTCAAGCCTTCGGGAGTCGTCGATGTTCCATAACCTCTTGTTATAATTTTCACCATGGATAAAAGTATGGATATGTTAAGTTTAGTGAGTGTGGAGACCAGTTTGCTTTTCCTGAACGACAGTTACACTGCTCTGCAAATGTTCTCTTAAGAGAATCTGTCAGTGTAAGCGCGGAATGGGAGGGACACCCGTCATGTTGGTACCACATTGATTACCACATTGATAACTGTGACAGCAGTATAAGTTAGGAACACGAGATACTTGAGTGTATTTAGATCCCCATCAGTAAAACGAGAACCGATGATGCGGGTTTTGAAGAACACGCACCAAGCGTTGATAGGCCAAGAGCGTTGTTTTTATCCACTTTTTGAGTCAGCGACAATTTTCAATTGATGTTTAATGTATATTGTCAAGAATGGCTTGCTCATGTTTTGTAAACGATGCTTCTTCCTTAAACAAAAAACTTTGCGCTTTTCATAGGTAACATTACAAGAACCATAAACAAGTCTGGAAGTCATGCCTATGAAGACGGAGATACAGCGAAATGTGAAGACGATAAAATCCGTTGGAATGTAATGTTCGCAGAACACTTGTTCTGTTGATCCCTCTTGTACTTCCGAGATGCTTCTTACAATTAGTAACGCTTGCACAGTATGTTACTGCTGCTAAAATGTTAGTTTCATTTTTTATTAGTTGCTTTTCTTTTACCTTGGTATATTTTCTTCTCCACAGTTCCAATTTGTAGAACTTTTTTACAATGTTTGCGAGGTTAGATCCTCACTGATTGGCGAGAGCTGCATACTCTTCAGCACAAAACCGCATCACTGCACTAATAGTTCAGCAACATTTGCCATAAACGATATTCACTTTTGACTTTCTTAGATATTGACTGCTTCACCAAGTATAATATATATAAAAATTCGAAGACTGAAGTACATTTATTAAACAATAATACAACAACTTTGTCTGAACCGAGGGAACTTTGTGGATTTTAGCACCGATCTCTTTCCAGACATGACTCTTCCTCTTACATAGAAAATATGCGATTGTACACTTGTATTACTTATCTTTCGTGTTACACTATAGTCTCACAAAAAACAGTTTCATCAGAGGCCGTCTGATCCCCAGAGTCTATTATTTTCGTGCTGGCAGTGTTGTACTAGAACAGAAGAGAGGGGAAGGTATTTAGCATTGTTCAAAAGTACAACCAAAGCATTGGATGTGTCTAATCTGAATCTGAAATAGCAGTTACGGCATGGTGATATGTATCTGATGTGTGAGGAGAGGCACTGACCACATGAGTGACTAAGAAAATATCGCATGTACGATCGCATCAACAGGAAGGACTGGTATGATCAAACAACCGAATGTTCTACACATACAGGGTGCTACAAAAAGGTACGGCCAAACTTTCAGGAAACATTCCTCACACACAAATAATGAAAAGATGTTATGTGGACATGTGTCCGGAAACGCTTAATTTCCATGTTAGAGCTCATTTTAGTTTCGTCAGTATGTACTGTACTCCCTCGATTCACCGCCATGATTTCTACCTACCTGTGCTGCTAGAACATGTGCCTTTACAAGTACGACACAACATGTGGTTAATGCGCGATGGAGCTCCTGCACATTTCAGTCGAAGTGTTCGTACGCTTCTCAACAACAGATTCGGTGAGCGATGGATTGGTAGAGGCGGACCAATTCCATGGCCTCCACGCTGTCCTGACCTCAACCCTCTTGACTTTCATTTATACGAAGGTGACTTGGTTCGAGCGGCTAATCCTGGCGCCTATGTCTTTGATCTAGTGCGGTAGCCCAAGGGTTAGAAATATAAAGCTACACATGTCGAAATGCGTTTTTCACTTCTTGGAAGTTTATGTCAAGTGCTTGCCCGGATGAAAAACTAACACACTCACTGGTATTTCACGCCAGTATTACGCGCGTTTAGGTGCCCCTTAGCGACGTGATTGTGAAGGAGGGAAAGAAAGTCAGTGTGCAGTCTGTGTGCGTACCGGATGGAGTCATTTCGAACGTGGAACGGGTCGTTCCGGATGACATGGTGAGCACAGGGTGCAACCAACTGCAGGTGGTGGCTGACACCGGTACCACCGACGCGTGTCGCTTTGGATCGGAAGAGATTCTCTCCGGTTGCGAACGGGTATCACAAGTGGTAAAGGCTGCCAGTCTTGCTTGCAAGATGAAAGCACAGCTCACAATTAGCAGCCTAGGCGACGAGAACGATCGCGGACCTCTGGTACAGAACCGAGTGGAGGGTCTGAGCCAGAGGCTCAGACTGTTCTGCGACCTTGTAGGCTACAGAGTCCTCGACTTGCACCTTACTGTGGTGGCGTTTTGGGTTCAGATAAACAGGTGAGGAATCAATTATATGCAGGAAGCGGCTACACGGATAGCGGGGGCTGTGCGCCGTGGACTGGGCGGATTTTTAAGTTAGAGGGTCTCAGGAAACACAAAAAGGGCTTCAGTCTCAAAGCGTGCTCGTCGAACACAGGAGGAACGTAGATCTAGGAATCACCGGTATAGCAGTTGCAAATTGTCATAGCTGTGATGGGAAAGTACCATAGCTCCAAGCGCCAACAGAAAACTCTGATGCTCATATCATTATATGTACCAAAGCTGGGTATTGCTGGAAATAAATTCATCCGAAATTTTTGGGAAAGATCTAACGCTCTTCAGAAAGTATACGCTAAATACCTTTGGCGGTGGCGTGTTTATTGCTGTTAGCAGTAGCTTAGCTTGTTCCAAAATTGAAGTGGATTGTTCCTGTAGAGGTCCTTCCAGGCAACCAGAATAAAACAATAACTGAATCGATTTACCGACCTCCCAACTCAGATGACATAATTAGTGAAAATTCAAAGAAAATTAAAGTCTAATTTCAAACACGTACCTCACTCATACAAATATAGTTAGTGGGGACCCCAATTTACGCTCGATGTGTTGGCGAAAATACATGTTTAAATCCGAATTTGCGCTAAGCGCGTTCTCTGAAAATAATTTCGAGCAGTTAGCTCATGAGTCCACTCGAACAGTAAACGTTTATGAAAACACACTTGACCTTTTAGCAACAAGTACTCCTGAGCAAATAACGAGCATCAATACGGATACAGGGATTAGTGAACACAGAATTATCGTAGCGAGATTGAAAACCGTATCTCGCAAATCCTCGAAAGATAAACGCAGAAGAAAAACAAGAAAAACAGGTACAAATTCGCTTTACGCCTTCCTGGGAGACAAACTCCACTACTTCCAAATTAAAGGTGTAACTATAGGCTAGATGTGGCTTCATTTCAAAGAAAGCGTATCGACAGCAATTGAGAGATTTATACCAAATAAATTAACAAACGACGGACCTATTCCCCCATGGAACTCAAAAGAGGTCCAAAACACCGTTGCAGAAATAACGAAAGAAGCATGCCAAATTTAAACGAAGGCGAAGTCCCCAAGATTGGCGATATTTTAGAGAATCTCAAAATTTCGCTCGTACTTCATGCGAGATGTTTATAATAGTTTCCACGACGAAACTTTGTCGCGAAACCTGGGAGAAAATCCAAACAGATTCTGGTCGTATGTAAAGTATGCTAGCGGCAAAACACAATCAGTGCCTTCTCTGCGCGATAGCAACGGAAAATACTATCGACGAGAATGTTGCTAAAGCAGAGTACTAAACACAGCTTCCGAAATTCCTTCACCAAAGAAGACGAAGTAAATATTCCAGAATTCGAATTAAAACTTCTACGAACATGAGTGACTTAGAAGCAGATATCCTCAGAGTAGTGAAGCAACTTAAATCTCTTAACAAAAGCAAGTCTTCCGGTCTTAATTGTTTACCAATTAGGTTGCTTTCAGAGCATGCTGGTGCAATAGTTCCATATTTAACAATCTTATATAACCGCTAGCTCGACAAAAGATCCGTACCCAAAGACTGGAAACTTTCACAGGTCACACCAGTATTCAAGAAAAATTAGATTCAATTAGATAATCCACTAAATCGTAGGCCCATATCATTAACGTTGATATGCAGCAGGATTTTGGAATATATAATGTGTTTTAATTTTATGAATTATCTCGAAGAGAACGGTTTCTTGAGAAACAGCACGTATGAAGAAAACATCTTTCTTATGAGACACAGTTCTTTCCTCACACGAAGTGTTGCGTGCTATCTACAAGGGATTTCAAAATGATTCCGTCTTTCTGGATTTAAAGAAGGATTTTAACATCGTACCTCACAAGCGGCTTGTAGTCAGATTACCTGCTTCCGAAATATCGTCTCAATTATGCGACTGGATTCGTGATTTCCTGTCACAGAGGTCACAGTTTGTAGTAACTGAAGGGAAGTCATTGAGTTAAAAAGAACTGATTTCTAGCGGTCCGCAAGGTAGTGTTTCAAGCCCTCTGCTGTTCCTTATCGATATAAGCGATTTAGGAGACAATTTGAGGAGCCGTCTGATGTTGTTTCCAGATGATGCTGTCATTCAACGTATAATAGTCATCAGAAGATCAAAACAAATTGCAAAACGATTTATATGTATGGTGCGAAAATTGGCAAGTGATCTAAATAATAAAAAGTGTGAGGTCACCCACATGAGCGCCGAAAGGAATCCGTTAAACTTCGGTTAAGCGACAAATCAATCATATCTAAAAGCCGTAAATTTACATAAATATCTAGGGATTACAGTTACGAACAACTTAAACTAAAAATGTCACACAGAAAATGTTGTGAGAAACGCAGACCAAAGACTGCGTTTTATTGGCAGAACACGTTCAAGATGCTACAGATCTACTAGGGAGACTACCTGTACTACGCTTATCCATCCTGTTTTGCAGTAATGTTGCGCTTCCTGGGATCCTTACCAGGTAGGATTATCAGAGTACATCGAGAAAGTCCAGAGAAGGGTCGCTCGTTTTGTATTATAGAGAAATATGGGAGAAAGTGCCACGGACATGATACAGGATTTGGGGTGGACATCATTATAACAATGCATTTCTCGTTGTGACAGGATCATCTCACGAAATTTCAGTCACCAGCTTTCTCCTCCGAATGCGAAAATATTTTGTTGATGCAGACCCACATAGGAAGAAAAGACCATCATAACAGAATAAGGGAAGATATAGATGTTCGTTTCTCCCGCGCGCTGTTCGAGAGTGGAACAGCAGAGAATTATTGTAAAGGTGGTTCGATGAACCATCTGTCTAGCACTTAAGTGTGACTTGCAGAGTATCCGTGTAGATGTAGATCTCGATGACGAACACGATGGGCACCTCTTCCATTAAAGAAGCTTTGTACTTATCATTCATGATATTATGACAGCCAACATGCCAGGGTATCGGCACATTGGTAGTTTTTGGTGTTATGGGTTCCACAGATACTTGGTATGTGGTGAGAGCTATTAATCATCAGATGTCCACGAACGTACATTAGAAATTCTGTAAATTACGAGGACAACAAAGACATGATAATGAAGCTTGATATTCAGTAAGTTATTATCAAGCGAATCAACTGGATCTCGTTATCACGCTTTTCACACTACTGCAACGTGATTCTTGTTTTGCGATAAGGACGATTGTCCCGCTGATAAACGTCTTGTTCGCTGGAAAACACATTACTTGTGATAAGATGCAATTAGTTACCAGTACTGATGATCAAGCCTACACTTTCCATGTTATCATTCACGAGAAACAAGGATACCAGGCAGTTGCTGAAAGATATACGGCGTAGCATAACGTTGCTGTCAGTGTCCTGCGTCAGTCCCTCGATGGATGTCGATAACAGAAATTCTCCTATGAGCCAGCGTGTCCTTACATGACCAACGGTGTGGCGTTACAGGAAAGTGACTCATTTGGCCAGGCAACTCATTTCGATTACATGGTTCTCGGGTTGGCTTCATCCGTAACAAGTTTGCTTATATGATTTGTCTGCTGTGGAGCGATTAGCGATTTTCTCTTATGCCTGTAACTACAACTTGTGTCAGGTGGCACAGGAAATTGCACCGTATTCTACCTAACAGATCGAAGGAGATCTCCAATCACTCGGTCTTGGATAAATAGAGAATACTAACGCCTTGTCGCCTATTAGTCTGAGGAACAGAAAACTGGAGCGTCGACAATTCTGTGCACTGTTATCATTGATACGCTGCCTGGGTTACATGACGTCTTTCTTTCATTTTTGTTTTCTTCTCCAACAAATTACTGGAGTGCTTTAAGTAAAATTAGCTATAATGCATAATTGTACATTTAACACACCTAAGAAACATCGCGTGAAGACGATGTCTACCCACGGTGAATCATACAGGGAGTCCATAAAACCCCGCTATTATTTTCAAAAGTAGTAACTTGGACGCTACTAGAGATAAAGCATCATGGTTTATTCTGACACGTTTAGCAGCTTTCAAAGTTTTTTCTGCCAGAATTTCCATCTCTGCCCCAATCGTCGCCCGTAGAACTTCAAGCCGATATTCGAGTTCTGCCCATGTTCGAGTCAGCATTTCAGTATGAACTGCTCTGATTGCTTCACTGACGCGAAGGGCAACAATGTCATTTGGTCGTGGTCCTTGACAAAACAAAAAGTATGCTAATGGCGTTAATTGGTACTGCGCAGGGTCATGCGATGGGACCATTACGACCCATCCACTTCGCAGTAAATGTGTCATTCAGCACATCCATTACGTTCCAACTCCAATGTGGGGGTGCACTATCATGCTGCAAGGTCATGGATGGCTACAGCTCTTCGAAAATTGGTGGCAGCAACAGTTCGAACGTGTCTAGGTAAATATTTCCCGTTATAGCTGTCTCTGCGAAGAAAAATGAGCCTATCATCCGATCGTGCATTAGGCTACACAAAACATTAATACATATGTGTTCACGTGTGGTGTGTGGATTTTAGGAGCCCTAAATTCTAATTTTGTGATGATTCACATGTCCAGGAATGTGGGACGTTTCTTCATTCGAAAGCAGGCACTTTCTACTGTGGTCATTGTGCTGTGGAGACCAGCACGGAGCATCAAATGGATACCGCAGAGGACGATCATTTGGCTGAAAATCTTGGGGCATTTGCTGTTTGTGCGCATAAAGATATAACACCTACGTAACACATTACGAGTGGTCGATAGTGCTTCTTGCAATTCGCGTGATCCTCGACTGCTGGATTTCTGGTGGCTGTGTTGAAATGTGGCTTGGGTTCTGTCTACACTTGCTTGGTACAGAGGAGGAGGTCACTTCGAGGAAGATCTTTGACACTGGCTGTCGATGCACTCCAAATATGCAACAAAGAACTAAGGAAACAAGCCATAAATTTCTAGTAGTTTTCGAGCCATGGTTTTTTCGGAACGAGAGCAGGTCTTTGTGAACACCCTGTACTTTCTCCAGGATGACGAATCCGGATTCCCACACTGTTTCCAATCTTCTTGAGCTACCTAAGGAGCTAAGTTGTGATTAGTTAATGCAGTATTTTCATGCTTTTGAGATAACTTATGTTTAGCAACTTCAGAGACTTATGAGTATATCTAAAAGAGTTACTTCAATCATATAATGCTCTCTGTGCAATGTTCTGTGACCCAATACTATGCGAAAGATTTAAAACGTACCATATTACGACCTGATCATGCAGTCACAGAGACGACTCAGACGTAGTTTATTTAGTGAGGTACGTGAAAGCATAGCCGAGTGATCTTAGAGAACTGTGTGTTAGTTTTATGTACGCTGTAATTAGTTACAGCATTTTTCCTACAGATGGAATTGGTTTTAAAAACTTAATCTGTTGCTTCTTCAGAGGTCCACATTATGACATTAGCGCGAAATTTACCTGGTGGTACTGTCCAGATGTACTTGTGACAAATGGAACAGGAAGTAAATAATTTTTATCTGAATATAAGAATACTAGTTTTCAAAAAGAGTCATGGATGCGGCAAACACTGTTAATTTTCCTTCGATGTAGGGAGATTACTAACAGCTACGATACCGGTTGTTTCATTCAAGTGTTAAAAATTTAATATACGTTGCAGTAATACGTAGTATCTTCCACTGGTGTAGTCATCACAAACTATTCTAGAGGGATAAATGTACATTACTCACACGCACACGTACACACACACACACACACACACACACACACACACACACACACACACACACGTACACAAACACACGGGCAAGGGGAATGTTTTCCTGTTCCCGATCCATTTCTGTCTCTCTCTTTCTCTTTCTCTCGCTCTCCTTGCACTTTGTTTCCTGGTGCTTTCTTCAGTCTCCCCAATAAAAAGGCTCTACGTCTGTTGCCGATGGGTGAGTTTTTGTTTTACACGCCCTTCCCCCTCCCTGCTCTCCCTTTAAACGGTGGGACCCACTGCGGGGATGCTGGACAATTTGTGAGAAGCTAACGAGTGGCCTAAAGACGTAATGGCTCGATTTGTGTTACTTACTAAACTATGACGTCGACTTTAATAACCGAGTTATACCAGGTAATGAGCGCGCTCAGACAATAACGACGTGTCGAAAATGATTCAGACACGTGTAATTTGGTCTTCTCCCGTCCTACTACGTATAGTTTACTGAAGATTGTAATAGAAATTGGACCTCTACCGGTTTAGGTATTGTTAATTGATTTCTCTCCTTTGACAAAACATAACCTCTTAAATTCTGTTATACAGTATGTTTACTGTTATTGTGCTACGATGCAGAAGTAATCTAGGTAGACGTGACGTTGGAAAGTAAGGGTGGATAATTGGGAAGACAGGCCCACTGGCGTATACAGTGCCGAGCGACAAGTTAACAAACATGAGATTGAGAAGACTTCCTGGATTTTGTCGCCTTCATTCACTCCGCGAGAAAAGAAAACTTACATAATGTGTATATGTTGTCGTCATAGTTCATTTTCTGTGTCCTTCATTGTCAGCCTTCCTGCGTTGTGTTTCATTGTTCGCCGTTTATGTTGAACGAATTTCTTATATTAATTCGTTTCAGTGGCTACTTGGACAGTACCAGTATTACTAAACCGTTTACAAAGTAGCTACTAACACCATTGCCACACAAATTAAGAATTTGGTTGATGACATTTCCGAAGTATCAATATGCTGAAAGGTGTGCCCGTTTAATGTATTTGCATTGGACGAATCTCACCAAGTTACTCACACAAACATTGTAGCAGTACTTCTATTCATGAAACGTTATTTTAGAACGAGGCACACCTCCTGCTCTAGACTGCATCCCAAAAAGCTCGGTGCAGCAACCCTGTCGTGTACATTCATCTCAGTGCTGGTTAGTAAGTTACGGCGACACTAATTATGTGATTGTAAGTGTGCCTTGAAGTAAATGCCATACCGGTATCAAAATGTCATGTCATCATCATTGCCATCATTATCATAACCACTATCATCATCCCTCGATCATCTTCTTCTCCTTTCCGCTGCAAACAGTATTATTGTAACATAGCGCCTCACATTGGCCAAGTAAATTATATATAATATATAATCAAATGCATTCGGACTTCGAACGTGGAATAGTCGTAGGATGTCACCTGATTAACAAAAAACCCATCAGGCACACTTAAACCCTCGTAAAGCTGCCCTCGTTGACCGTTGGTGAAGTGATTGCCAGGTAAAAACCAGAACTAAAATAAGACTAAGAATAGCTTATATACCGACGGGCGAAGACCGTCGAGCCTTATGGAGGTTAGTTGGAAAAAAATTGCGTGAAATTAGCCGGAGGAAATCACTTCTGAGTTCCAAAGCGCTACCGGCACTCAATCTATCACGATGATTCTGCGTATGAGGTACAATGTTCCAGCAGTTCACCATGGGCAACACATTTCTGTAGTAAATGCTAAGCTATCCTTGATGTGTAAAGAGCGACGGAATTTGACATTGGATGACTGGAAACGAGTGAGTCGACGTTATGAATCACGTTGTAGCCTGTGGCAATCCGATAGAAAATGGTTCAAGTGGCTTTAAGCACTATGGTACTTAACATCTGAGGTCATCAGTCCCCTAGATTAGATTTACTTAAACCTAACTAACCTAAGGACATCACACACATCCATGCCCGAGGCAGGATTCGAACCTGCGACTGTAGCAGCAGCGCGGTTCCGGATTGAAGCCTCCGATAGAAGGGTTTGTATTTGGCGAATGCCTGGAGAACATAACCTGCCATCACTCGTTGTGCCAGCAGTGAAATAGTGAAGAGATAGGGGTTGGGTAATGGGTTTTTTTTTCGTGACTGGAGTGTGGTACCCATATCGCCATTAATACAACACTAAATACGGTACGATATGAATACGTTTGTCAGCTTTGTGTACTATGTAAGCCTGAATAACTCTACAGAGACGTTAACTGTTTGTGTCAGCATGACAGAGGACTGCCATAAAGTAGCTTCTTTGAGGCAATGATTTATGCACAATAATACTCCTGAAAGGCCTAACCTACCGAGAGTTCCGACGTGAACCAGTGGAACACCTTTATGATAAATTGTACCGTCGGCTTCTCTCGCAACCTCCAACATCACTACCTTCTCTGGTATCGGCTCTTGAGGAAGAATGGTCTTCCAGCCCTCAACAGATATTTGTCCGCAGGTCGTGGTCTAGTGGCTAGCGTTGCTACCTCTGGACCACGGGCTCCCGGTTACGATTCCCGGCCGGGTTGGGATTTTCTCTGCCCGGAGACTGGTTGTTTGTGTGTTCCTCATCATTCCATCATCATTCGTAACAGTGGCTACATTGGACTGAGTACGGATTGAGAATTTGTATGGGAGCTGATGACCGCGCAGTTGAGCGCCCCACAAACCATCATCATCACCACCTCAGGCATACAGACACGTTATTGCAAGTGTCATCAACAGAGTTCAGGCTGTTATAACAGCGAAGAACCGACACACCCCATATTAATATCCACTAATTTGTGTATGGAGTATTTTAATCCGATAGTGTATTCACGTCAGTAAGGCACAAATATCCATAACAGGAAGAAAGAATAATTGTTTTGGCAGATGCTCCTTACCCATTCAGAGGGCGTGGTGAGCCATTTTTACGTGTGTTCTCTAATTTTTAAAGCACTGATAAGATCTTAAATTGCTTTGTGATGTCGTCACTGCGGATGTGATCCAGAGGCTACGTTCTTTGATTCCTGTCAGGAACTTAATTTCCATTTCTTGAATTCGAGTCCTGTCTTCAGGCATTACGATCCCTACTACGTGTATGCTTCCATTCAGAAGAGTTCCAACTGCCATTTTCTTGTAGTACTTTATCAGGGTCTCTGTGCAGCAAGTTTTCTACGGTGTTCCTCAATTGAGAGGTACATCCATGAGAAACTAGCTATCTTTGTCTGGTGAGCTCTGTCGTATTCGTATGTGGTATTGCAGTGTAGGTAATCGAAGATTATTATATCTCTTAGGAAGGTGCTATCCAAGCATACTTTTGATATTATAATTATCATTTTCCTGAAAGAGTGTAACTTTGGTTTTAGTTTTTAAGACTACAAATTGGCATTTTTTTACTGTTTTATGCAGCAAATGGACTGCGCTTTATAAGTTAATGTTAAAGGAAATAATAACTGCTGTATCTCTGTCATCCGACAAGGATGTTCACATCCTGTAATGAGCACTGTCATCGCGCCCTCCAATGGTAAGAGACACCAGTCACCAGTCGCATGGGACTGGCCGATAACGTCGAGTTGGAGGTAAAGTCCAGCCGCCGGGCCACTGCAAGACACTTCCAACTGTGCTGTGCTAAAGTCTCTACTTCGCTTACACCATACTTCCGTGACCGGGATGTTGACTGGATTTCAACTGGGCTACATTTTGGGTTACTATTCTACGGATTATTGATGGATTTGCTTTGATCTGAATTATTCCTTTAGTGTGTTCTGCAATTTACAACGACCTGCCGCCGCGCGGGATTAACCGAGCGGAGTAGGCCGCTGCAGCCATGGACTGTGCGGCTGATCCCAGCGGAGGTTCGAGTCCTCCCTCGGGCGTGGGTGTGTGAGTTTGTCCTTAGGATAATATAGGCAAGTAGTGTGTAAGCTTAGGGACTGATGACCTTAGCAGTTAAGTCCCATAATATTTCACACACTTTTGAACATTTTGAACGACCTGGCGTGGACGGAATTGTGAACTATCAAGTGATTGTCGTGTATCCATATTATCTGTGTGATTAAGAGCACGTTGCGCTGTAGTGAATATAGAAATAACCTGTTCCTTGTCAAGAGGTAAGGAATAATTAGCTTTTTTTTGGAACTGAATAATATTACGTTGTTGTTGTTGTTGTCTTCAGTCCTGAGACTGGTTTGAAACAGCTCTCCATGCTACTCTATCCTGTGCAAGCTGGTTCATCTCCCAGTACCTACTTCTGAATCTGCTTAGTGTACTCATCTCTCGGTCTCCCTCTACGATTTTTACCCTCCACGCTGCCCTCCAATGCTAAATTTGTGATCCCTTGATGCCTCAAAACATGTCCTACCAACCGATCCCTTCTTCTAGTCAAGTTGTGCCACCAACTTCTCTTCTCCCCAATCCTATTCAGTACTTCCTCATTAGTTACGTGATCTATCCACCTTATCTTCAGTATTCTTCTGTAGCACCACATTTCAAAAGCTTCTATTCTCTTCTTGTCCAAACTATTTATCGTCCATGTTTCACTTCCATACATGGCTACACTCCAAACAAATACTTTCAGAAACGACTTCCTGATACATAAATCTATATTCGATGTTAACAAATTTCTCTTCTTCAGAAACGCTTTCCTTGCCATTGCCAGTCTACATTTTATATCCTCTCTACTTCGACCGTCATCAGTTATTTTACTTCCTAAATAGCAAAACTCCGTTACTACTTTAAGTGTCTCATTTACTAATCTAATTCCCTCAGCATCACCCGATTTAATTTGACTACATTCCATTATCCTCGTTTTGTTTTTGTTAATGTTCATCTTATATCGTCCTTTCAAGACACTGTCCATTCCGTTCAACTGCTCTTCCAAGTCCTTTGCCGTCTCTGACAGAATTACAATGTCATCGGCGAACCTCAAAGTTTTTACTTCGTCTCCATGAATTTTAATACCTACTCCAAATTTTTCTTTTGTTTCCTTTACTGCTTGCTCAATATACAGATTGAGTAACATCGGGGAGAGGCTACAACCCTGTCTCACTCCTTTCCCAACCACTGCTTCCCTTTCATGCCCCTCAACTCTTATGACTGCCATCTGGTTTCTATACAAATTGTAAATAGCCTTTCGCTCCCTGTATTTTACCCCTGCCACCTTTAGAATCTAAAAAAGAGTATTCCAGTCAACATTGTCAAAAGCTTTCTCTAAGTCTACAAATGCTAGAAACGTAGGTTTGCCTTTTCTTAATCTTTCTTCTAAGAGAAGTCGTAATGTCAGTATTGCCTCACGTGTTCCAACATTTCGACGGAATCCAAACTGATCCTCCCCGAGGTCCGCATCTACCAGTTTTTCCATTCGTCTGTAAAGAATTCGCGTTAGTATTTTGCAGCCGTGGCTTATTAACCTGATAGTTCGGTAATTTTCACATCTGTCAGCACCTGCTTTCTTTGGGATTGGAATTATTATATTCTTCTTGAAGTCTGAGGGTATTTCACCTGTCTCATACATCTTGCTCACCAGCTGGTAGAGTTTTGTCATGACTGGCTCTCCCAAGGCCGTCAGTAGTTCTAATGGAATGTTGTCTACTCCGGGGGCCTTGTTTCGACTCAGGTCTTTCAGTGCTCTGTCAAACTCTTCACGCTGTATCGTATCTCCCATTTCGTCTTCATCTACATCCTCTTCCATTTCCATAATATTGTCCTCAAGTACATCGCCCTTGTATAAACCTTCTATATACTCCTTCCACCTTTCTGCCTTCCCTTCTTTGCTTAGAACTGGGTTGCCATCTGAGCTCTTGATATTCATACACGTGGTTCTCTTCTCTCCAAAGGTCTCTTTAATTTTCCTGTAGGCAGTATCTATCTTACCCCTAGTGAGATAAGCTTCTACATCCTTACATTTGTCCTCTAGCCATCCCTGTTTAGCCATTTTGCACTTACTGTCGATCTCATTTTTGAGACGTTTGTATTCCTTTTTGCCTGCTTCATTTACTGCATTTTTATATTTTCTCCTTTCATCAATTAAATTCAATATTTCTTCTGTTACCCAAGGATTTCTAGCAGCCCTCGTCTTTTTACCTACTTTATCCTCTGCTGCCTTCACTACTTCATCCCTCAGAGCTTCCCATTCTTCTTCTACTGTATTTCTTTCCCCTATTCCTGTCAACTGTTCCCTTATGCTCTCCCTGAAACTCTGTACAACCTCTCGTTCTTTCAGTTTATCCAGGTCCCATCTCCTTAATTTCCCACATTTTTGTAGTTTCTTCAGTTTTAATCTACAGGTCATAACCAATAGATTGTGGTCAGAGTCCACATCTGCCCCTGGAAATGTCTTACAACTTAAAACCTGGTTCCTAAATCTCTGTCTTACCATTACATAATCTATCTGATACCTTTTAGTATCTCCAGGGTTCTTCCACGTATACAACCTTCTTTCATGATTCTTAAACCAAGTGTTAGCTATGATTAAGTTGTGCTCTGTGCAAAATTCTACTAGGCGTCTTCCTCTTTCATTTCTTAGCCCCAATCCATATTCACCTACTATGTTTCCTTCTCTCCCTTTTCCTACACTCGAATTCCAGTCACCCATTACTATTAAATTTTCGTCTCCCTTCACTATCTGAATAATTTCTTTTATTTCATCGTACATTTCTTCAATTTCTTCATCATCTGCAGAGCTAGTTGGCATATAAACTTGTACTACTGTAGTAGGTGTGGGCTTCGTATCTATCTTGGCCACAATAATGCGTTCACTATGCTGTTTGTAGTAGCTTACCCGCATTCCTATTTTCCTATTCATTATTAAACCTACTCCTGCATTACCCCTATTTGATTTTGTGTTTATAACCCTGTAGTCCCCTGACCAGAAGTCTTGTTCCTCCTGCCACCGAACTTCACTAATTCCCACTATATCTAACTTTAACCTATCCATTTCCCTTTTTAAATTTTCTAACCTACCTGCCCGATTAAGCGATCTAACATTCCACGCTCCGACTTCAAAATATCGATGTTCTCTTTCAAACACCGGGCGATCTGAATCTTATTGATTAATCACATAGCATCATTTATACCAAAATACCGCCTACGATTCCTTCATCGGACTGAGAATATTAGCGCGTCAGTCTCGGAACCAGTAAAGGACGCCAACACAAATATTTTCCCATTGTTATTCGATAACGTACCACTGGTGTAATTGATAGTGTAATGAAACAGGAAAAAAGGAAGCAGAAACAAAATCATTTGATGTGCGTCATACGAGAACTGGTTTGAAGTGGTGTTACTCTCGCTTGTAATAAATACGAATGGGTCGAACGTCGTTAACGTTTAGGGCGCATTGTGTGGACACAGCGGGAATCGAGACGAGTTGAACAGAGGTCTCGGATGACGGCGCCGAGGTAATAGCCGCGCCAGTGTGGAGAATGTACGTATAAACAAGTGCGCGGGCAATTCCGTATGCAGATCGGCGAGACGCGCGCCGTTGTACGAGTCGCCAATTACACGGCGCCACGTACTGCCCATTGTTCGGGCCCCGGGGAGACGCCCAGCGGCCAGAGGTCTGCACGGCCATCTCCGGATGGCGAGGCGTCGCGTATGTCCGCTTCTCGAGGGAACAGCCAGCGCCAGTGAATTTTACGACGCTGCCACGTTCAAGCATCTTCACGTATCATGGAAGCCCCGCAGAGGATGGAAGCCCCGCAGAGGGGAACTTACGAAAGCTAAAGGCAAGACGTACAAGATAAGCCATCCGATCCCATTTTCAAAATCTGCAAAATCCCAACGAAACGTTTCTATATTTACTATTTTATTGTGCAAACTTTACTTTTACGTCGTGCCTGTTTGAAGCAGAAGCGGAAGAGGGTTATGATTTAGTCAGTCGTACACGTCCAGGTCAGTAATTATGGAGTTTAAGGTTAATTGGACAAGGATGAGGGAGGAAGTCAGTCGTAGCCTTACTGAAGAAACCACACCAACTTATGTCTTCAGTGATTTAGGGAAACCACCGAAGCCGGTCGGAGTGGCCAAGCGGTTCTAGGCGTTACAGTCTGGAACCGAGCGTCCGCTGCGGTCGCAGGTTCGAATCCTGCCTCGGGCATGGATGTGTGTGATGTCCTTAGGTTAGTTAGGCTTAAGTAGCTGTAAGTTCTAGGGGACTGATGATCTCAGATGTTAAGTCTCATAGTGCTCAGAGCCATTTTCGAAACCACCTAAAATCTAATCAAGATTAATTTCATGTATAGTATTCCCCATTTTATTACATTGGTATTGTGTGTGACATTTGCGTATGTGTTGTTCCAAATCTCTTCCCCTGGAGTCCTCTGTTTATGTTTTCAGGGGCGCAACTCCTTAAGACCAGAAACACTATAAACAGATGACTGCAGGGCAAGACAGGCAGAACAAAACACACTTGAACACCGTGTACAATAACGATGGAAATACTTACACTTGAAAAGGAGAAGTGATGTGTACAATAACAAAAACAAAACAAAAGACCTGGCGCCGTGTTTTATCATGCAATAGTTAATGGCACAGTTGTACACTTTTGGAAAACGTCTATTACGATGAATGAAATTGAACCAAGATGACTCGGACTGAATTTGAATTGAGCTATCTAATATAGGTACAAAATCGTGATTAATACACTGCATTAGACACACACACACACACACACACACATTATTTACCTTCAAGAACAGTAGGCTGTTACTGGTTTCGCTTTTGAATTTTCTTTAATCTAAGTGAGAGCATCGCTGAAAACCCATCCTATATCAGCTTTTACGTAGCTGTGAGGGTTTTCTTTGCCGAGTCGGATATTGTTGAAGAAAATAAAGGAGAAAATAGTAATACTCAACTATTTATATTCTTATGTATATGTTATTTTCAGCTGTAAAATTTAGTACTGAGAGATTATTTCGTACAAATAACAAGACTTTTCCGTATCCCTATAGAATTAAATATCAAACTATACGCGATGGTTAAAAGTATTGATAAAAAGTTTTCAGATTATCCTACTGTTGGGAAATGAGATTATTCTTCCGCCTTTGAAGATTTCTTATCGGTTGCTGTTTTATTTCCCCTTTTACCCTCAATTCTTTTTTATTTCTTCAGGCCACTTCACTTTCGTTATTTTTCTATCGAGACGAACAGACAATGTATAAGATGCAACTGAGTTTGGCACGTATTCCTTGTGAAGAAAAGTAACAGTTGAAGATGTAATAGGATGATAAAGTAAAATAATAGTAACAGTTCATAGGGTGGCATCGACATCTCAGAAATTTTCTTCCATTTCCTGTTGTACAAGGTCATAGTGGGAGATCGATGCAAGAAAAAGAAATAAAGAAAACCATTTGGAACAATGACGAGAAATGATTCTCGCTTGCCGGTGATGATGCAATAATTTAGAAAAACAAAACAGGTGCAAAGCAGATGACAGGAATTCTTTATGAAATTATAGCTATAACCGGGCATCAAATGTTTATCGAAAAACAGACTTCGAACTCATCTGAGACAGAAGACAAACGAGCAGCAAGCACAGAAGCGAGCTCTGGTCCCGATGAGACAATCGATACCGACCGAACGCCGTGTCACCTTAAGGGCCAATGGGGTAACCTGATCCGGTATGGAGGGGCACATGCTCAGCACAGCGCTCTCTCGGCCGTTGTCGGCTTTCTGAACCTTGTAGGCACTGCTTCTCAGTCAAGTAGCTCCACAATGGGTATCACGAGGCTGAGTACAGTCCGTTCCAGTCCTCCCACCAAGGAAATCTCCCTGGCAGTTGCGGGAACTGAACCCGGCCTCTCCACATAGAAGCCATACACGCCGACTACGTAGACGGACTGACAGTTTTAAAACCCTTAGCGTAATGAATTCAGTCAAACAGACTGGATAACCTAGCCATCAAAGGTTGCTGAAGAGAATTGGAATTCAGGTGCAAGCTTGCGTACGAACCTCTACAACTAAAACTCAAAATATTTCCACAAAAAAATATTATGTAATTATAACTAAATCAAATGTACTGCATTAATATCACTGCTGTACTCTGTATGCAAAAGGTAAACCGGAAGAAAGAAAGGAGAAACATCAGAAAACTTTTAGGACAAAGTGGAATAAATATAGCTGTAAGAAGAGAAAGTATGAAAATTAACGCATAAACACAGAGTAAATTTTATGGACGTCTTCGCAGAGTGAACAATAACACATTGACGGATATCATTTTTGACCTCATCTCCAAAATAAAATACACAATTGGTTTGCTGTAACAGGCAAAACGAGATGTGAAATCTCAGAAGACTGAAAATAGTGGAAGATATCGTTAACAACAAGAATGACTTCTGAAAAAGAACTAATTCAACTACATTTACTACCCAAAACTCAAAATCCAAAAATTAAAGAATGATCTCAGGCAAAAAAGCCAGCCAAAAGGCAACGTATGACGTTCTACGAAGAAATGAGGAAAAAGACTGTATCTAGCGGTGTACAAACGGCCAAATTACTAATTAAAATCACACAAATTACACTGCAAGAACAGGTCTAGACCATAGGATGTGACAGCCGTAAATTTTCTTTATTGTTATTAAAATTAACTCTTGGCTACTTTGCTATGATTCCAACACCCAGTGATGAATCTAATGCGTCCTTTTCATATACTTTACAAAATGTACTGAAATGGGTTGTACATTTTAGTTGCACACATACAGAATACACATTTGCATAATAAGATTCGTTTTCAGTTCCTGTTTACACAGGAATGGCACATTTAAAACCCGCATTAATGGTCGAGGCGGGGGCCTGTCGCTTTGGCTGAGCGGTTCTAGGCGCTTCAGTCCGGAACCGCGCTGCTCCTACGGTCGCAGGTTCAAATCCTGCCTCGGGTATGGATGTGTTTGATGTCCTTAGGTTAGTTAGGTATACGTAGTTCTAAGTTCTAGGGGACTGATGACCTCAGAAGTTAAGTCACACAGTGCTTAGAGCCATTTCAACCCTTTTTTTCCAGTGGGTGCATGGCATTATGTACAACAGACCAGCAGCCTGTTCTTACTGCGGATATCATTTTTCATTCAACACGATTTTGTAATCACTGAAATAAAGCCACATAGCCCTGGACGTCTTGAGCTTCTTTACGGATCCTCCACTCCTGAGTGCTTAGTTTTTTTGGTCAATCTACATCTACATCTGCACTCTGCAAGACACTATCAAGTCCATGCAGACGACTCGTCCCATTATACCAGTAATTACGATTTTTCCCCTTTCCGTTCACGTATGGAGGGGCTTACGCTTGTTTGGGCGCTCTAACTTGTCACCACGACTATATGGGAGTGATACGTAGGGTACTGTAGGATATGCAAGGTTCTAGAACGTTGGTTCTAAGAATTTTCTAATTAGAATTTTAAGAGATAGTTTGTGTCTGTCTTTAAGCTTCTGCGGGTTCAGTTCTTTCAACATCTTCATGACACTCTCTCATGTTCATTCATCCTACCCTCTTTTGTATCCGTTCAGTTTATACTGTTACTCCTATTTGCTAAGCATCCCACACACTTGAGCAATATTCTAGGACGGGGTGCGCGAGGTTTTTTCATGCAGTCTCCTATGAAAACCGATTACATTTCCCTGTTGTTCTGCCAATGAATCGCAGTATATCATCCTCTTTACCTACGACTGACACCATGTGATCGTTCCATTTAGTATCCCTACAAAGTGTTGCACCCTGGTATTCATGTGAGATGTCCCATTCTCGTTGCGACTCATCAAAATTTTGCACTTAGTGAAGTGCATAATTTTACATTATTGAACATTGGAAGCCAGTTCCATTCTTTGCACCACTTTGAAATCTTACAAAGATCTGCCTGAATATTTGTGCAGCTTTTTTCAGAGAGTATTTTTCTACAGATAACTGCAGCATATGTGAAAAGTATGAGGATGCTGTTACTGTTGTCTTCAAGGTTATTCATCTGCAAAATGAACAGCATTGGATCCAACACAGTTTCGTGGGGCACACCTGAAATTACTTTAAGTGTGTCGATGATTCTCCATCCAAGATGAAATGTTGCATAATTCGTAACGAGAAATGCTTTATTGTGTCACAAATTTCACCTGATAGCCCATACGATAGTACTTTCGATTTTAAGAGTACAGGGGTTGGACAAAAACATTGGAACACCGAAAATCCCACACATTACGATACCTAACAGGTGCTGGTAACCAGGCGGCATTCAAAACAGTTCCCTGTATCTCGGAACGAATAAATAGAGGGGTTTTCAGGGGAATCTTATAACATTCTGTCTGCAAAATACACTACTGGCCATTAAAATTGCTACACCACGAGGATGACGAGCAACAGACGCGAGATTTAACCGACAGGAAGAAGATGCTGTGGTATGCAAATGATTAGCTGCTGGCACGAGGAAAGTTTCCGACCGATTTCTCATACACAAACAGCAGCTGTCCGGCGTTGCCTGGTGAAACGTTGTTGTGATGCCTCGTGTAAGGAGGAGAAATGCATTCCATCACGTTTCCGACTTTGATAATGGTCGGATTGTAGCCTATCGCGACATTGCTGCTCGCGTTGGTCGAGATCCAGTGACTGTTAGCAGAATATGGAATCGGTGGGTTCAGGAGGGTAATACGGAACGCACTGCCGGATCCCAACGGCCTCGTATCACTAGCAGTCGAGATAACAGGCATCTTATCCTCATGGCTGTAACGGATCGCCTTGGTCCCTGGTCTTCAATTTCTCATGTGAGAAAATCGCGAATGGTGTTTTACATGATCGACATTCTCGGTATCCATACTGGTCGGCGTGGATGAGGTCATTCCGTTCGAGATACCTCATTGCGTTCGAAATCAGAGGTTATGAGGTTCTATAAAAAGCGGATGTCAAGGATATTGGACGGTGGTTTTTTGGATCATTCTCCTGCCCATCTTGTAGACGGGTGTGATTTGTGTTTTGTTGCAACTACCGTGTACGGTTTATTGTTCGAGGGATGAATGAGAGTGTAAGGAGAGAAATGTTTGAATATTCACAGGGAATACTCGAGGCGATTATACTGCGACGAGAGGTGGGTGATTAGCCAGGTGGAAGAACGCTGCGAACAGGATCCGAGGTACCGCGGCCAGCCGGCCCGGAACAGGTGGGCGGTGGGCAGCGGGAGGAACTATTTAAAGAAGTTGCGCGCCTCACGCCTACCTAGCGCGGCGGGCGTACGCCCGATAAGAGCGGCGAGGAGAGAGCGAAAAAGAAGAACGGGGAAAAAAGGTAACAAAATGAGACGAGACGAGACGAAACGAGTTATGTGCTACCCGAAGGGCAACACTTGTTACAGCCCACGAAACTTTAAAACGCGCTGCTGCTCCTCCCACCGGAGCGGTCATTATTTAATAAAAAAAGGACAGAGAAAGAAATCTCATTTAAAGTGGGAACCCCGAGCAAGTAGGGAATGAAAAGAAAAGGAGAGTAAGATCGTATAAAAAGGAAAAAGAAGGCGGGGCCGGCGCGGGCTTAAATATTTACGGTTTCCACAGTGCATTGCTGTCTCGTTAGCGGCCGCACGCGCCGCGCCGCCCCGGTTCCCATCGGAACCGTCCCCTATCCCCGCTGATCGGTGTCGGGGGAAAAAAGGCATCAGCCGCTGCGTGCTCTGCGGCTGACCGGCGAATCTGTTCCGCAGCCAGTTTCCGAATCTGCGTTTCACATCTGATACGACTCGCTTTTTGAGTTGCAATTCATCCACGAATTCCATTCGCGATTAAGGCAGAAACGCGCTTGATCGATATCGCTTCAAAATTATCGTTTGATAGCCACTCGAAACTCTGCGGAAAGTACAACGTGTTACGTTCGGCATTCGAAGACGCACAGATTAGCGAGACTAAGACGGAATTCGCGTGAGTCTTGTCCTACTATCCACGTTGGCCAGGGCGAGATATCTATTCGACGCTTTCTATACCCGCTGACGAAATACAGCTAAGGTCATAATTCAGATGTCGCTAACAACCCTTAGACTTTGTTTTGCCTGGCGTGGTGGTAGTCGGTTGTGAACTTGACTAGTGCGTCATACTCAAAAGTCAGTTGACACAAGCAGTTTGGGGTTCGTTGTTATCTGTGAAGCAACGAATAGAAAGTTAATCACAGAGAGAGTGTAATTGTTTTGGAAACGTGGTGGAAATATAACCATAACTACGGTGGTATTCTTAATTTATTTGTCTAGCGTTTTGCAAGCATACACCCTCCATCTCGACAAGGTATTCTCAAATTAAATTTAAGCTTTGAAGAGACTGGTTTGGTAGCGGAACTTCCGCTTTAAAATAGGCCAAAGTCTGCTAACAAAGAAGAGAATCATAACATTGCAGCGCAGTACAGCCACCAACTAAATCTTAAAGAAAAGTGCCCAAGGAGTGTGGAATAGCAAGAACAAACATGCGAAGGATTATGAGAAAGCTGAAACTTAAACCGTCTAGAAAAACTTTACTTCAGGATCTAAATGAAAATAAAAGGGATAGCCGCGTGTAATTCTGCGAGTTATTCACAGTCCGACAAGAAGCATTCTCTGCAGCGACGAAGAGACTTTTAAGGATGAATTGCAAACTGAACAGACACAACTATTTCTATTGGAATTCTACGAATTTCCATGTGGCGATGGAGATGGTGTCAGACCTCCTGGCGTGAGTGTGTGGGCACGGATTTTCAGCGGCAGGTTAGTCGGTCATTATTTTTTAACGGTGCTAGATGCGTTTCAGGAAGTGTTGTTATAACTGGAAAATAGTCCACATTTGGTCATTTACTGGTGGTTAAGGAAACGTTGATATGGCAACAAAATGTTGGCCCCACATTACAGTTATAATGAGAGACTTCCTAAATGAAAACTTTGATGAATGAATTGGAGAACGGGATACTATTGAATGGCCTCCACGACCACTACATATTATATTCATGGATTTTTAAGTCTTGTGTGTGCTAAGAAATGAGGTTTATTCCTTCAAGATTCTTGATGTTCAGCGTTTGAAGCAATGAATCCAATCACAATTAAAAACCTGCAGTCCCAGAAGATTTGGACAAAATTTTAAATCAGTATTGAAAAGTTGTAACATTTGCTTAGAACAGCGTGGAAAACACTTTCAGCATCTTTTGTAGTTTCACCGAATTCTATATTTACTTCTGTGTTGATAATAAATTCGTATTTTCCTTTCTTTAATATTGCTGCATCAAACGCATTTTTGATAACTTACTTTTTCCATCCTGTATCTAACCTCGTCTCCACCCTCCCACTTGGAGAACAAGCACGTTAAGTGCCGACAAATGATATGAAACAAATAATCCGTAGATAAGTGTAGCAGAAATCATTCACTCGAAATCCCGGGAAACAACAAAGTGTCATGGTACCGAAGGTGTTCCGAAACACCGTGGTCGCTGTTAATAATGTGTGTTCAGTTACGAAAGCTGAAAACTCCTAGGTGAAAAACATGAAGGAAGAGGGGAGGAGAAATTTTATGGCCATCGGCGAAACAATCCGCTTGGTTCTTTCGAAAAGAACATCGTTAAAAGTTGTAGAGCGAAGTGGTACAACAGTGGTCTTTCAGAAAAGCTGAGACGCAGCATATTGTTTCAGCTTAACGTGAAATACGATGGTTTTTGTAGTTGATACGGTCAGTAGCTGGTGGCTCCTCAGAGCACGTCTGCGCTCGTCTGACTGTGTGTGTGTGTGTTTGAGAGAGAGAGAGAGAGAGAGAGAGAGAGAGAGAGAGAGAGAGAGAGACATTTGGGGGGAGGGGGCATCGAAGAGAAAGACAGATTTATCCCGCCTCAAGAGGTCACTTAACACTTAACAGACTGTTTGAATAAAGAATATCTACCACCTTATCGGCAAAGGCTTCGACATAGCCACTTTTCTTGAAAGAAAAGAGAAGAAATCTGTACGGAGTAGAGAACTACACATTTTTAAAGATCAATTTGACGTTGTTACTTCTCTTTGCTGTATCTAGAAATTACACAAGAAAATTAAAAAAAAAAGATTGGAATTAAGTGAGACGTCCGCCTCCGTAGCTGAGTGCTTAGTGTAGCCATCTGCCATGTGGAGCGCCCGGGTTCGATACCCAGTACTGCCAGCCATTTTCCCTTGGTGGAAGGACTGGCACAGGGTGCTCTCAACCTCATGATGCCAATTAAGGAGCTACTTCAGAAGTAGCGGCTCCAAGGTGAAAAAAGCCGACAACGATTGGGATAGCGCTTTGCTGACCATATGGCTCTCCATAGCGCATCCAAAAGGCGTCATTGACAGAGGACTACACGGTGGTCGGTCGGACCCGATTGGCCCGTCTGTGCCAGAAGGTTCACCGTGACTGGTGATCATAGTGCAACGACGTAAGGACCACTGTAGCCTATACAGCCCAGATCTCTGCTTTGGTGGAAGCAGTTTATGTCAGCTTCTCTTTGTTTCCTCTACAGTCTATCAAACTTCCACTTCTTCTCTAATTTCCTTTATCCGATAACTATTTTGCAAAAAATTAATTTCTGTTAGCTACAATCTACTTTAAATTCATATTTTCGTTCTGCATTTCTGTAATCGGATACAATAATGACGAAACACCAAAAATTCTGGTACACATTGACAACTGCATTGGTCATTACGTGAATGGGAAGACAGGAATCGAAACTAGAGGTTAATTTACTATGTAAAACATAAAACCTGTGGGAAAGGGAGAAAACACAAAAAATCATTTATTCGTACTGAACCTAAATGTATAAACGGCTTGAAAATCAGAAGCTTCCGAAATAATATCACAGCTAGATAGTCTGGAAATACTTGTGGATTATCATATTTTTCAATTTACTTATTCAAATTTCACAACAAACACAGGAAGAAGTTACACTCAAGTCGAGTCGAGAACAATAATGCCGAGAAATCACTTCATGAAAAAGTAGGGATATTGTGGATTCCTGTATCAATTGTTCTAAGGACTTTGACATCTTTCAGTTTCTTACGTACTGTCGCGGCCACAGGAAGATCAGAATGGATATACATATATATGAGAAGTGATACTACAAGTGTACTTGTGACTTGTTTGGACAACCGAGATCGCACCTCACGACTGTCAATATTGATATTCCAAGCATAGAAAAGTTGCGGGGTAATATGGGGTGAGCTGGCAAAGGTTTCTGTGTGGAGGGTGGAGTGTGGAAATAAAGAGAGGTTATGTAGTTGAACAAAGAAGAGAGCCGAAAGATGGACATGCAGATAATCCTTACTGGCTTTGACGTCTCAACCCGCTTCCTGTTCAAATTCCTCCAAAACAGGTGTAGCGTGACAAACAAAGAGAATACGCTCACTACATGGCATGGTAGTTTCTTAAAGATGTTTACGACCGTTGTGAGCACCTAAGCAGAGAGTTTGTCTAAGATGGAAGGTGTATACTATTTCTTATGACACGTTTCGACCAAGGACGTTATCAGGCCAAAATATATCCTTAAACGTAGGCACATTGTATGTAGGTTCACACTTTGCCGACGTGTGCAATTTTTTCTAGGGCTTCCATTCGGGTGGCTGTGTTGAAATTCTGCGACATTTCCGTTAATGACATTCTCATCACCTTCGCCTGATACGGTGTATCACTTCAACAGTTACATGATAATGATAAGTGTCAGCTTACGTAATCATATTCTGAAGGAGAACATTGTCCGTCACATGGTGTACAGTTTTCATCTTATTAGCTGTTGTCCAGTTTCAGCTTTCTACTCAATATCATGCAACATTCAGATAAACTCTAGTAATTATTAAGAAGTTGAATTTGGCCAGTAGGTAGTAAACTGAAAACTGTACAGCCCGTTATGGCCAATGTTTTCTTTTGACATATGTGGAGGCTGTGGACGCGTGTAATCACGGCAATGTGGAGTACTGTAGGTGAAGTGGTACATTGTATCTGTGCTTCAGTTTTTATTTTCATCTGATCACAGCTATAGGAAAAACGGGTCATAAGGTGTTATAAACACACTGGGAGCTAGTGAAAATTTGCCTGTAAGAATAAATTTATACAGATGAAACAGAGGGTACAGATCCACAGTTACAGTTAGCTAGGCCTATGATAGATTTGAAGCAAAAAAGTGGGAACTTCCTAGGCTTGGCTACATTTAACGGTAGTTATGTGTCGTTCAAACGTCAGACTAGATACGATATTTGGACCTACCAGCAAGCTGGCTAAGAGCCCCTTCCACTATCGCTCTAGATATACGACCATAGTTTGTAAATTATTCATAGCACAGGGATGAGACCACCGAAACTTTCAGTCCACGGTATTTCGTAATATTAAATGCAGAAATATGTAAATGTCAAACGGAAGGCTCGCCGACTTTTGTGCTACAATAAGGACAAATTACTGTCAGCGAATCTAAAAGACTTTGTTAGCTGACTCATTCGCGACAGAATTTAAATTTTCATGGCCAGCGTTGTAATGTTCAGTTTCTTTAAACCATTAAATCTTTTTAATATTATAAATTTCATCGGTATCTGAAGCAGTGAAATAACGGTTACAAATATCAGTACATCGGTCTACAAAGAAATTGCCGGGCGCTGTCATCACAAACACATTCGCTTATAACGTATCTTTTGAGCTGCTAAGCTCAAGAATTTATTTATGTATCCTTTCATGCAGTGTTTGAAATGTTTCTAATGGAAATGTCCTATGAACCTCTTGCACACTAGCAATCGTGCCAGATGTCGATATTACACCGCAGATCTATGGCGTTTGAAAATTATTTGTTGCGAACCAATTTAAAAACCGAGTTTGTGCTCGGTAATTATGTCTTACAAATTTTCCATAGCAGCCAATTCCTCGAATATTTTTCTCTGTTGGCGAAATGACAGTAGAAGTTAAATTCGTAAAATATCATCTGCAACATTAATTTTCCCCATACTATCGGTTTAAGGCTGAATGTCTCAATTTTTTTATGCACTGGAATATTAACTGGCATTTAATGTGTTAAGGTTGTTACGGCGAGCTCTAATCCTTGACAGTACGACCAATATGCTGCTCGTTTTGGCTCGGCAAGTTTCTATTCTGGTTTTCTTTGAAGATACAGCCACGTTTAATGTCATCCAAATGTTCTGTATGAAAAATAAAGAATATGTGCGTAATACAGTATTATACAACATTCATCATTTAATCGACCCGTTTTCGTGCGTCTGACAATAATCATCCAAAAGATAAAAATATTTGACTGTGAATTTCGTTAGATCATAGATTTTAAACTAGGTTCTTCAAATGGTTTCTCAAACATGACAATTATTAGCGTTCGAGGTGAGACTAATGATTCAAATGGCTCTGTTTTATTTGTAACAAAATGGTTCAAATGGCTCTGAGCACTATGGGACTTAACATCTGAGGTCATCAGTGCCCTAGACTTAGAACTACTTAAACCTAACTAACCTAAGGACATCACACACATCCAGGCCAGAGGGAGGATTCGAACCTGCGACCGTAGCGGTCATGCGGTTCTAGACAGACGCTCCTAGAACCGATCGGCCACAGCGGCCGACTGAGGTGAGACTAAATTTAGAAGAATTTTATTGATAAAAATGAGTTCACTGTGACCATTTGCTTCCCTAACACTCGAATATTTTGTGCGTAATGTGTATATCAAGCAACCAAAGTCACTGTATCCAAGCTACCTGCTTCCACAAAGTTTTGCAGGTGTAGTAAGCAGCTTCTTACTGACACTCCTATGCTGTCCCGACTCCGTCGAGTACACACGGTGTCGCCGTTACACAACGTTATTCGTGGATGTCGAAGATCCATTAACTTATCTTTATAAGTGTATGTTACGCAGGCAGGCGCATGCAGAAGCAAATTTTCTGGTGTAGCAGCAGACGTCACAGCTTGTCATAACTGACGTACATTAAATGACTTAACTGATTGTAGGCATGCTGCTTCATAATGGTAGCTCCGCAGCTGTATAATACGGAGAAAATTTGATTAATTTTTATTTTGCCCGCCTAAGATGCATGCATATACAATTTATTGCTGAAGTGTTTACCCCTTTTAGGTTGCCTCGCTAATTCTCAAGCCACACCCCTTGTTATTAACCGTAACTAATTGCGCCACATGGTCTCAAATAGTCACGAACTGCTTCATACACGTATTTCATCTGAACGTCACAACAATTGATTGTGTCGTTCATGTGAAGTAGTAGACACATAGGGTGTCGTATCAATGAGCATATTTGTTGCTCACAATTTGACTTACTTTTATGAAGCAGTTCTTGCATTTTAACAGCATGCTGTGTAATTAGTTACTATTAATGACGAGGTGTGTGGTTTGAGAAGGTCGAGGTAGCCCGAAACCGGAAACCAATGCAACTGAGACGGACAAAATAAAAATTTATCAAGTCTCCTTACACATTTAATGAGACTACGGGCTAATGTGCTGGAAATATAAATCTCTTATTAAGCGAAGTGTTGGCTGAGGAGTGGTACACCTCCTGAATTGGCGAGTTGGCACCCTGAGAGTAATGTTTGATCGATCGTTCGGCTTGATGATAATCGGTGAAGATACAGTAACAGAGGAAATTTCACACTCCTCGATAACAACACAGCTCGTTATTCCTGTCTTCGTCGCTAAAGTCACTTGATGACGGACAGAATTCGATTTCCTTGCCTACTGCATTAGATTAAAAGCCGAATGATACAATTTACACAAATCTTCAACAGCTGAAAATTTACCAGCTATCGCTGATTAACTCTCTTTTGGTTGCTCAGTGATACTTCTGAAGTATCTCTACTACTTTGATTGTTAACTCTTTCTAACACTGTTCGTGTTTTCGTTCCTCTTAAGGCCCGACAAAAATAACTGTAAAAAAGTTCCCGCTGAATTTTAAAAAACATCTCGACAATTGCCAGGCATCTCTTACTATAACTCGATGGATCACAGCTTGCACTGCGTTAGAAGAATGATAGGCCTTCTACATGAGTATTACTTATTTTTTGTTGTTGCACCTGTTTGCCATTTTATTTCTTATCCGATTGAGTATGAAGATACTTCATATTCGCTTTGGCTCTCACTTCTTTTTGTGCAATAGGGGGATATGGTTAATGCCACCACCACCATCATCGTCATCTTCGACGTCGTCCATCGTCTTTGCGTGTTCAGTGCTAGATTCTTTTTATGAACTTTACCACGTATAATGTTCATTACCTTTACGAGCCTATGTGTGCTCTTCCTCTTTTATGTTGCTGTTTGTTCGCTTTTCAGTTGGTAGTGGTCTAAACCGCTTCGTCACACGATACATTCATAATTTTTATTTCTGCAATATCATAATCATCATCGTTAGCCATTTATCATCCACTGTTGGATATGGGCCTCTTCCAGACTTGTCTTTGTGTTACGGTCCTCAGCTTTTCGCATCGGACTTTGTCCTGCTCGTATTTTTTTGTGTTGTCAGTCCATCTTCCGTCTACCTATTTGTCTTTTGATATCACGAATTCAACACAGAATATTCTTTGTCCATCTCCTACAATTTGTCTCGCTATATGCACATCACATCTCCATTTCAGTTTCCTAACGGTCGCTATCACGTCCTGAACTCCTACAGTATCTTTCATCAATGTGCTTGTTTCCTTGGCTCTTCTTGTTATGCCCAACAGACACTTTTCTGTTGCTCGTTGGGCAAACCTGTTTGAATATTTAGTGTTCATGTTTCACTTCCACTTGCTAGTACTGGCTGTACTCGCTGGTTGTAGAGTTTCTGTGTATGGGTAATTAGGATTTTACTTCTGAATACAGCATTCAATTTCCCAAATGAAATCCAAGCCATGTTTCTCTCCTGTTTATTTCATTAGGTGTCCACATAGTAGCTGTTAGCACTTATCTTAAGTCTACAAATTTATCACCTGTTTATATAACTTCAATATTAATCCTTATTATTCTACTACCGGCATACGATTCTACATTATTTTCGTCTTTCTGTAATTTATCTTCACGGCTTCTCTCATACTCGATATTTACTCTGTTCGGTTCCTCGATTCTCTGCCGAAGTTCTTCTGGATCCGTAACAAAAAAAAAAAAAAAAAAAAAAAAAACCACTTTAATGATTTGAAAACCTCTTTCAAAGATGCAGAAAATAGACTTGATGAAATTGAGTCTCCATCAGTTTTGAACTTTCCACTCTCATGATGTAATCGAGTGGAAAATATAACCTTGGTGCATGTGTTCTATAACATGTTAATTTGATAGAGTCAGTGAAACTATAAATTCTTCGTAACTCAATATCCGGTTCCATTTTCCACCTTACTCGATTGCGGTCACTAAAACTCCAGAACTGTTTTTCGACGCTCGTATCCAGCATGATTTGTTTGTTACTTCAAAGCACATAGTCAATATTTTCTAAGTGCCTTTGGTACTTCCAGTGTCCATTTTCTGCCTGAGTTTTCTTAAAAATGTGTTTAATTTTTACATTAGGTTTCTCTCAGTGAATTCAACTAACATGTCTTGTCTGTCATTCCTGATATAGAATCCACAGTTCCCTGCCGAAAATCTAATGTCCCGCTTCAGCATTTAAGTTACCCATTACTTTCTCAGACTATTATTTCGTACATATACTGCGTTCATTTCCATTTCACTTTTTTACTAGTCGCTCTGATTTCTTCAACTTCTTTATGTAAACTTACCCATTTAGCTATTTTCCTATACAGCGAATATCATCTAACCACAAACTGTCGGGTGCATTTCGCTGAGTCCATATGCTCTTGCCCTTCTATCTCGTCATCGCTCCCTTTGTCTCCTCCTGCCACCATTTTTTGTCCATACCCTCCTCATCCACTCGCTGTTCATCTCTTCCTCCCCTCTTTCAATCTCCTCCTCTCCGATCTCTCTATGTCCCTCTCCTCTCCACTTTCTCCGTTCATTTCCTTCTCCTCAGCTTTTTACCCATCTCTTTCTCCACCCACACTCAATCCATCTCCTCTTCCCCTCTCTATCTGTCTATCATCAGCTCTTTTTTTCGCCTGTCCATCTCCTCCTCTCCCATCTCTCTCCATCTCCTTCTCTTCTCTTTCTATGTCCATTTCCTCCTCCCCCTCTCAGTGCTAACTCCTCTCTCATATCTGTGTCCATATTATCCTTCCCGCTCTCTGCCCACCCATCTTTTCCTCTCCTCTTTTCTCTATACGTTATCACCTCCACCCCAATGGGATATTCCTGGTACTTACTCCCACAGTATTGTTTTACAGTTAGTAACTGTGTAGGCTGCCAGGTTTGCTTGAAATCGATACAGGAGATTTTTACCTGCGGCTTTGCCAGAGTACCCATATTTGTTTACCATATTTCACACATATCAATACACATGTTTCACCTGTCTCTGTAGCGAATTTTCTTGACAGTTTATATTTACGTAGCTCAACCTCTACGACATCGTGTCTCCTGAAAAATGTCTCGAAAAATGAAATAATTTTACAAGTAAACTCAGTGGTATATTGTTATACTGCCTGCAGAATTTGTTGTGAATAGAGTTAGCAACAGAGAAGTAATAAATGTAAATGTTATGAATGATGGGGCAGTTTTATTGCAGGAATATTGAAATTGTGATAATCTATAAACATTTTTTCTTTCATCATTTTGTGGGGGGCTGTCACCAAGAAAAAGTTTCTTAAAGGTATGAAGTTATGTGTAAAGTTTGTTGCAAGTTACTTAGTGCTCTCATTCTCGAACACTGGATGAATAAAGCCTACGAATTCGCGTTTCGTGAGTTACACTACTTTTTCATTTCCACTCCTGCCCCTTTGATAGGTAGGTTGTTCCTACTTCTACAGATATGATTTCCAGACAGTAAGTGATGTGTGTACCTAGTTTTCTTGAAATCGGTCCAGTGATTTAGGGGGGGATGTGGGACATAAATACATACATACACATGTACATCGATTTTTATAATAAGTATGGACGTATGGATAACGAATTGCTAAGCGTTGCGAATAATTATAGTTGCGGAAGGATAAGTCAGGCGTAACAAAGTCGCAGTTAACGACAAATAGAGTACAAACTATTTTTTATCTGATGTACGTTTTTCTCTAAAAGTCGTATTGCACTGGGGACTTCCTTCTTGTATTAACTTACCAAGTCCTTCAGATCCTGTTTTTGTCAAAATCAAGCTCTTAAAGACAGTAAAACTGTACAGCATACACACACTACTTCACCACATAACGTAAATGCTTATCTGTCGGTGTCAGTAAGTAATTAAAAATTTAGGAACATATAAATGTGAAGAACACAAGCTGTGTAGTATTCTCAATACATACTATGGCAGTGAATACAGTTCTCTCACTAAGAAGCGAAACTCGTGTGAAATAATTCAATCGTTCTGCTGAATACAAGTGTTTATCGAAAGGAAATCAATGTACTTAACGTTAACTTTCCTCTTTGTCATTATTTTGCTCCCTATGATATAAGTGTCTATCAGGCTTATTTGTTTCCAAAAGCATTGTACGATGATACTGTGATGCCTTACAGACGTGGCAGAATTTAGTTTCTGTTACTTACGGCCATTCGTAGTCTACCTTTATCGACATTATTCCCTCCTCCCCCCATCTCCTCCCACCAACCCAACACCAAAAAAAATTCTTTTTTCCGTCGATATGAAAAATGTAATTTTTTTTACGGAGGGCAGCCGTCGGCATTAACTAATACCACGAATCAGAAATTGAACTACTTAAAGTCGGACGTGCTGCGGAGTTTTGAAGCTCTCTTGGATGGAAAATATTATAAAAGAACTGTTATGAAATAATTAATAAACTATAAATCCGATAAGAACAGATTTTCTGATCACCCTGGGAGAATCGCAAGGAGTATACATCCCATCTTACTGTTGTGTCTGTATTTTATTCTATGTTCGAATTCCTGCTTATTTATGCCAATTTCTTCTAGGTCTTCATGCATTTCCTTAACCCAACAGGATTTGCCTTTTAATTTTTCAAAATGCTGTTAAATTTTTCTTATCAGACTGCAAGGAGTCTTCTTTTCCTAATTTCGTTTGCTACTTTTTTCTACGTGATTGTATACATGCTTCTGCGTTACTTCTTAATTTAAATGTTTCTATTGCTGTTCTGTTTTTTCAATATCTTTTCTTAATTTTCTTTTATTGATCGTAAAATTGCTATTCCTGATGAGTGAGGAATTAATGCCTTATAATGATGAATTTTTGCATTTCTAGAGAATTATTTTTTATTATGAACATCTTTTGTTAAGTTAAATGCTAAGTCCATGTAGTGTAATCTTGATCTAATTGCTGCTTTTTCACTTCCATTAAGCTGTATGACTTCTCCTAGATGCTTTAAGTTGTCTGTTCTTAACTCAGATTGTGTAGTTTTATTGCTTGTCATTGCCTTTGTTTTTAACCCTTATATTCCTGTCTTTTTTTAAAAATATTTGTGTCTGTTCTTCCACAAATGTTACACTGTCTGTCGCCAGAACAGCTAAATCATTTGTGAATACTATACAATTAATTTTAAGGTTATCCTTGCTGCAGCCCATAAGTATTCTGATTTTGAGATAAGAATCTTGCCAATTTCTATCTTCACTCTCTAATCACTTTTTCAAGTAGACAACTAAACAAGATTGGGACTGCCGAGTTTGACTCATATCTAAGCGTAAAACGGGCCTGAAATTTCTACCGTGAATTTTATTTCAGGGTTTTTACTGGTTAGTGTCTCTTTTAAAACCTCCTTTATTTTCTTAGCTATTCGAAATTCTTAAAGAGTTCGAATTAACTCAGCTTGTCCATAGTCATTAGCCTTTCTAAAACCTACAAATCTACGTCAGTATTCTGTAGCTATTTTAGTCATTTGTGTGTTTGTTCTGCTTAGAACCTGCCTTTCTACCTTTCCTAAGCCCTGCCTGATATTCTCATATCTAGCCGTGCTAAAGTGCTGCTAAAAATATTTTGTATTTTACAGCGATTAAGGACCTGCCCAAGAAATTAATCACGTCTATTTTGTCGCTTTTTTTTTGGTACTTGGATTACTGTTACTTCCCAGATTTTTCCCATCAGTTTAACTACATCTACATCTACATAGACCCTCCGCAAACCACCGCACGGTGCGTGCTGGAGGGTACCCTGCATTACTACCAGCCATTGACTTTCCAGTTCCACTCGCAAATAGAGCGAGGGGAAGACGACTGTCTTTATGCATCCGTATGAGCCCAATTTATCTCCGAAACACTTACGTCTTGTTCGAAACTACCGGTAACAAATCTAGGAGCCCGCCTCTGAATTCCTTCAATGTTTTCTTCTAATCCTAACAGGTACGGATCCCAGAAACTCGAGCAAGAATAGGTCGCATCAGCGTCCTATATGCGGTCTCCTTTATTCTTTCTTAAAATTCTCACAATAAACTGAAATCGACCATTCGTCTTCCCTACCACAGTTCGCACTCGCTCGTTTCATTTCATATCACTATGGAACGTTAAGACCAATATTTAAATGCCTTGACTCTGTCAAGTAGATCACTAGTAATACTATAACCGAACATTACAGGTTTGTTCTTCCTACTCATCCACATTAACTTATATTTTTCCACATTTTGAGCTAGCTGGCATTCATCACACCAACTACATATTTTGTCAAAGTCTTCTTGTGTTTGGGGATGGCAAACACTCGAACAGTACTCAAGAACGGTTTGCACTTGTGTCGTACACGCGGTCTCCTTTAAAGGTGAAGCACATTTTCCTTAAATCCTACCAATAAACTGAAGTCAATCAATCGTTTTTGCTACATGCTCGTTCCACGCTCGCTACATTTCATATTGCTTTTCAACGTTAAGCTTGGATATTTAGTCGATGTGACTATGTCAAGCAGTGCACAGCTAATGTCACTCAACGGCGTCGCCTTCCCGAACACCACAGTATCATCAGCTGACAGCCGCAAGTTGCTGCTCATCCTGTCCGTCATTATTTTTTCCTGGTGCTTTAGAATTTCTTATAGAAATCAGATTTTTTTTATTTGTTCTTAACTTGGAGTTTGATTTGTTTCTTGGATTATTTTAAGTAACTTCCCATTTTTTTTGATTCTTCACAATTCAATAATTTATCAAAATAGTTGGCTAAAATTTTCCAGTGTCCTCTGTATTTCATGTGAAAGTTACCTTCTTCATTCCTAGAACATAGCCCGCGTGACTGAAATTTTCTTAATTCTCTTGTAAATGATCGATAAAAGTTTCTATTATTTTTTTCGAAATTGCTATCGATCAAATGTAATTGCTCTTAGCGTTTTTGATAATTTTGTTTGTACCGCGTTTGATGTAGCAATATTCTTCAAATTTATTCTTCTTGTTTTTTATTTGCATATAATTTCTTCAGACCTTCAGTCTTTCTTCTATTGCTCTGCCAGGTTCCCTTGACTACCACTGGATCTTTATTGTTCTGGTTCTTATTTAAACAGAAAGAACGCATTATGTTATACTATACTGTGAATATTCACAAAACTGAAAGTAACGCCATTCTTCACCGGTTGACTGATGTACAAAAGAGAAGCAGCAGCCTTCAGCAACTGACGTGTTAAGTTCTGTCACATGGCCAGCATTGTAGCGCGGGTCTGTCTAACTTGCAGGAGTGATGCTAGAGCAACGATCTACGAGGGTGAGTCAAATGAAAACCTTAAATATGTTTTTTAAGTATTATTTATTATACAGAAGTGGTACAAAGCTGTATCACTTTTCAACATAATCACCCCCACGCTCAGAGCAAGCACTCCAGCGCTTAGAAAGTGCATAAATTCCTTTAGAAAAAAAAAATCTTTTGATAGTCAGCTCAATCACTCATGCACCGCGTGGCATAGCTCTCCATCAGAACGGAACTTCTTTCCTCCCATTGGGTCTTTGAGTGGTCCAAACATATGGAAATTGCTTGGTGATGAGAAATGGCGCCATTCCTTGCTCGCTCTTCGGTTGGTGGAAGTGAACCCAGGTTTCGTCCCCAGTAACGATTCTTTCAAGGAAGCCATCACCTTCTCTTTCAAAGCATCACTCTACTGAACCTTCATTCGTCGATGAATTTCAATAGGTTTCACACCTTCACTAAGCAAAAACCGAATAACAGAACGCTGTTCTTCCCTGGTCAAGTCCTAAGTGGGGTGGCCATCTTTATACTGATACTGCGACGGTATGTGTGCATCTGCACTATGCTGCCACCTACAGGCCATTCTGCATGCTGTTTGTAGCACGCTTACCAACTTACAGGATAACGGTGCGAAATTTCGATTTGTTGTTATAAATTTAAGGTTTTCATTGGACTCACCCTCGTCATAAGAATATACAGGGGGTGGACAAAAATATGGAAACACCAATGCCTAATATGAGGTAGGAAAACAGCTGTTATTCAAAACTACTACCAGTGTGACATTCATTTTTCAGTTCGTCATTGACTTCTCCAGCTGTCGTCCCCTCATTTTGCGTCACAGTCCTCTTCAATGACCGTCTATCGCAACCACTAACCACATACTCTAATCCGCATTGTGACTTAGCGGATGACGTGTTTCTGCCTTCCTAAATGAGATATGAATCTTTGATACGTTACCTCTTGAAACATAAAACGATGCTGCTACCTTGATCACAGAGGGACCCACCATACGAGCACCAACAATTTTCCTACGTTCTGATTCACTCACCTCTAATCATTGTCCTAAATGGACTGCTGGTAGCACTTTGGAACTCAAGGGTGATTGCTTTCTATGAATTCATGCGATTTTGTACAACCATTCTCTGCAGTGTTCGACGGTTCCCATCTGTCAATACACAGGTCTGCCGGTCTTGATGTAGCTGTGGTTGTTCCTTCTTGTTTCCACTTTGCAGGCACATCTTCAAAATCAGTTAATATGGAATGACTCGTCCACGTTCGAAGTCACTTCATACTGCTGTTACTGCTTCTCTACTGACAACAAAACTCCTCACTAGTACGAGGCGGGTCCGACTTTCGTGACATCTAGTGGTTAATTACGCATTACATAAGGAAACTGATAAGAATCCAAGAATCCTCAATCTCTGTCTGGCCACCCAGCCTTAGGTTTTCTATTACGAGGGCTATTCGGAAAGTAAGGAACGATAGGTCGCGAAATGGAAACCACAGTGAAAATCAAAACTGTTTCATTTGTAACAAAATGGTTCAAATGGCTCTGAGCACTATGGTACTTAACATCTGAGGTCATCAGTCCCATAGAACTTAGAACTACTTAAACGTAGCTAACCTAAGAACATCACACACATCAACACCCGAGGCAGGATTCGAACCTGCGTACTTGCAACAGTTAGCTGCAACTTCCAGCCACTTATCCCCATAGTCGCCGATCTCACTTAGACGTTTGTCGTAGCGTTGGACCAACTTTTCAGTACCCTCATTACAGAAAGCAGCCGGCAGTGTTTTCCACCAATTCTCTACGCTGGCTCGTTGTCAGTGCCAAAATGTTGTACTCATAGCCAACGGTTCATATGAGCAGAGATGAAACTCAGACGGAGACAATTACGGGCTGTACGGTGGTAATCAAACATTTCTAATTGAAAACGACGCGGGAGCATCTTCACTGTCCATGCAGAATGCGGCTGAGAATTGTTTTGAAGAAGAAAACGCATGACAGTTATGTGATGTTGGCTGTATAGCTTCAGGCGAAATTTCTCATCAGGCCCTGTACTTGGCGGGAGACAGTATTGTTCTAGATATCTTTATGTGCTCCCTGTGTGCTCAGTACTAAAAAGAACGACGTAATGCGATCGCCGGGCTTACTAGAGACTGCCAAACACACCTGTGCAAAACTTCATCGGATTTTCACTGTGGTTTCCATTTCGCGACCGATAGTTCCTTACTTTCCGAATAACCCTCGTATTTCTCCGAGTATGGAGAAGGAAAAATGAATTGAGTTCTTCCCCTATAGTTTTATGTTCGATCTTATGTTCCATCTCTTATGACCTTCAGATCGACGTGATATTAAAGCCCTCATTTCTCATCTGTTAACAACGGTCCAAAGCTAAGCAACTCATACTATTGTTAATGCGTCGTCTTTACAACAGTAGTATTACCATTGGGAGATTTTTCAGTATTCTATAAATTAGCGGAAAATTATAAAAACAGTAACAACTCGAGAAAAGAAGCAGTTGAACCGACACTTGACTTTATTGTTACAGCGTTTCACGAAAACCAGCGAATCTCAGAAGAATCAGTGTGCTATGTACGTAGTTGGTAAAAACGTCTTCCAGAGTAGAGTAGCTGCAGAAATTGTACGAGGGAGAGAAGACAGCTGAGATAGAGAACATGATCCGATTGCTTCGAGGTATCAGTTGTGGTACAACCTACGGAGTAGTGGCATTGGCACTTGCAACTACACAGAACCCTGTTCTGTCAAGTGCTGAAACTTGCATCCTACTGAGGGTTTTGCACAGGTTCCGTTCTTGGTGAAATACAACAGTGCCACAAGCAGGAATGGCTAGCATCTGCATTTAAGGTCAAACGAGCATTTCTAGTTGTGTTTCCATCCTTTTGTTCAACCACTGTAGGCTCATAGACTTGGCAATACTCACTTGTTATGTATAGTATCCTCCATCATAACGTATGTGAAAAGGATGATTATGTTCGTTCAAAACCCAATGAAAGCTGGAGGTTTACTGAATCACAGGTACAAACAGGTAGGACAGCGGTAAAGAAAAAATTACAATGGTAAATTTGTGGGATGATGACCATAAAATATGCAAACGGATTTAGAATACGCTACGCTTCATATTAGATGTTTCATAAGTACATAAAATTTTGCACGTAAACAATAGAAATGTCTCTGATTCGCTTGTACTCATTTGAGAGTTCTTTTAAGAAAAGAATACAGCATTCCAGATGTTTGTTAACTTGCCACGTACCAGAGATTAAATGATACACACTGTATCGACAAGCAGCTATATCGTCGTAGCTTCCAGATTTTTATGTAAACGAAACTCCGCATCTGAAATAACTATCACAAGAAAAAACAATATCACGCATGTAATTTTGATGCTAATGGCTAGTCACACTTTATTGAGTGTCGACTGTAGTCTCATATTTTAAGTCAAACAAATAGATAAGCTAGTATAGTAGTGACTATTTGTCCTTCCTTTATGGAATGTTAATTACTTGAAGAGTTGATTAATTGTAGAGTTCTAAAGAGTTAGGTTTTCGATCCTGCTCGTACCAGAAATTTGTTTCATATTCTTTATTCAGTCAGTCGGGGTACGAACACCGGTCGACTAATGTAGTGTGTGGATCATCTATAACATCACGATCCTTTGCGGTCTTTTCTTTCTTTATCAACTATGTTTACTGCCATACCGTTCCAATACGTAAAGACGGATTGGAGGACATATCGTCAATATGTGTTTGAGATCCTGTCTTCTGTCGCTAGGGATTCATTTTCCAGGT
Source organism: Schistocerca gregaria (assembly GCF_023897955.1). Taxonomy (NCBI): domain Eukaryota; kingdom Metazoa; phylum Arthropoda; class Insecta; order Orthoptera; family Acrididae; genus Schistocerca; species Schistocerca gregaria. Next base: position 477,974,709 of record NC_064920.1, on the reverse strand, counting down.
AGATCGCATAGAGGTGCTGACCATCGCTTGCATCGCTCAAACGCAGGCACCAAAAGTGCTTATGTAAAACAGCTCCCAGACGAAAAGCTCGAGGGAGAGGAAGCGGAGAGAGTCGTTTACCCGTTTAAAAATGTTCAAATGTGTGTGAAATCTTAAGGGACTTAACTGCTAAGGTCATCAGTCCCTAAGCTTACACACTACTTAACCTAATTTATCCTAAGGACAAACACCCACACCCATGCCCGAGGTAGGACTCGAACCTCTGCCAGGACCAGCCGCACAGTCCATGACGGCAGCGCCTAAGACCGCTCGGCTAATCCCGGGCGGCTTACCTGTTTAAGACTAGAACTTTGTTAGTGCAGTGGGCCTAGAATTGTTGACTCCAATCTCCTCCATCAACAAATAGCAAAGGTTTAGGGCTTGAGGTATTAGCCTACATCTCCCACTTTCGAAGATTAAGGTCTTTTTCAATCTTTGTCTTTGTTTCATTATAGTCTGCGACAGAATTGCGGCACTGGTGTACTTTCATGGACATTTATGACGTTTGGAAAGCACAAACTCAGCTTGCAGCAGCAGTGCAGGTATACCTATGGTCACCGTCTCGCTATCTAAGTTAGCCGAACCGCGGTCTACGAAAAAGACAGGCCGCGGAGCGTACGTCACGAAGGTAAGCCTGAGCTCACTCGCTCGCTCAACTCAGTAGACAAACTATGTTTCTACAGCTGTTAATTGTTAACTAGGTGTGTACGTCCAAACGAGAATTGCATCTTCTATTGGAGTCCGGTATTACGGAGCCTTACTGTTATTAGTCCTACAGTGATCGGATGTCCGTAGGCCTACTTATAATTTGTTACGGCTGTACTGGGGTACAATAAAATTAAAATCATGCCAAAACGATTTTCAGTTATATAAGGCACCACTTGTATGAAATGAAGACTGTTCGGCAGAAGAGATTAAATACTATGGACATGCTATAATACTATTTATGTCGAGTATTGATTTTAAATTACATTTTGTTGTAGTAATGTTAATAAGCATGACTTCATAGTAGCAGATTCCAGTAGAAGCTGCAATTCTCGTTAGGAAATACACTCTCAGCTACGAGTTAACAGGTTTAGAAACGCATTTTGTCTGCTGAGCTGAGCGAGCGCGCAGGTTCAGGGCTGTTTTCGTGACGTACGCGCCGCGGCCTGTCTTTCTCGTCGGCCTCGAGCGGAGCATTGTTGACGCCATTTCAGTAAGTTCCAGTGACGCTTAAGAAACGATCGTATCTGGTATAAGTTGCACTAGTTTCCATAAATGAAAGAAAAATAGCAAAAATAATAACTCGGAAAGATATTTATGGAATGTGATAAACCTAGACAAACTGAAGAGCGCATGACACGAGATATAGGAAGGACCTATAAACACCCCCCCCCCCCAAAAAAAAAAAACAACATGAGAATAGGGCGAAGACTGGACCCCTTCGTCTGTGGCTGATATGTTTTAAATCTCATCAATATCCTTTCTTTCAGGAGTGCTACTTCTGCAAGTTTCGCAGGGGAGCTTCTGTAAAGTTTGGAAGGTAGGAGACGAGGTACTGCCAGAAGTAAAGCTGTGAGTACCGGGCGTGAGTGGTGCTTCGATAGCTCAGTTGGTAGAGCACTTGCACGCGAAAGGCAAAGGTCCCGAGTTCGAGTCTCGGTCGGGCACACAGTTTTAATCTGCCAGGAAGTTTCATGTTTGAAATCTGCCAATGACACTGCACCATGGTTTGTACCACAGCTGATACCGCGAGGCAGTTGGATCATGTTCACTGTCTCGGCAGTCTTCTCCCCCTCTTACATTTCCTGCAGCTACTCCACCCTTGAAGACGCTGTTACCAACTTTCTATATAGCACAATGATGCTTCTGAGAGTCGCTGATTTCCGCATGGTATTAAATAACATCCCACTGCCAAAGCTATTTTTATGAAAACGAGGAATTAACCGCAGTATTGCAGAGTTGCTTGGTTTTGGATCCTTGTTAACAGACAAGAAATGTTGGTTTTAATATCACGTCGTCTGAGGGGTCATAAGAGCCGGAGCAGAAGATCGAATATAGAACTACATGGGAAGAACTCGACTCATTTTTCCACTGGAACCACCTCAGCCTTCACCATAGAAAACTTCAGACCGGGTGGCCAGACAGAGATTAAGGTTTGTTACCAGTTTCGGACAACCCTATGTAATGCAGAATTAACCAATAGATGTCACGAAAGGCTGGCCGGCCTTGTACTAGGGAGGAGTATCATGTTATCAGTAAAAAAAGAAGCAACAGCAGTGTTCCATGTTAATTGAGGACAAATCTATCAGGGAGATTTAAACCTCTCCAAAGCTGATAATAATGTGCTTGTGAAGTGGAAACGCGAAGGAATAGTCACAAGACGAACAGACCTCATGTACTGACGGGCGAGGACCGTGGAGTACTCAGGAGAATGGTTGTAAAAACTCGCATGAAGTCACTCGTGAGTTCCAAATTGCTACCAGCAGTCCAGTTGGCACAATGATCGTGCTTAGGGACTTAAAAAGAATGGGGTAATATTCCAGTAGCAAACCTCTCCGGGACGCACAACGTCTCTCGTATAGCGTCTTCCAGTGGAGTTTGTTAAGCATTTGCGTAATGCTCATGTGCCGACTAAACGACCTTTGACGAGATGCGCCGCTTTTCATTGCATCTTGTCTATCGTTTCTATTAATCCAAGCTGGTTTGGGTCCTAGAGCGATGAGCACGATTCATTAATCTGCCGAACAAGTGTTTTGTAACCCACTTCGTTCTTGCAGACACTCCGATTCATCCAGTGGATCTGAGGCTAGCACCTGATTTTACTATAGTTTCTTTAATGTAATCATTCCACTTTAGATCGCTCCAGTTTGTTGCTCCTAGGTATTTTTCGGTAGTTTCTGTTTGCAGGGATATGCCATCTATAGCGTAATAGTAGAGTAGTGGATTTCATCGCCTATTAATGCGATGTATGTTTCATTTACGAGGGGCGTTCAATAACCAATGCAATGCATCATTTTTGCCCGGTCAGTTTCGGTTGAAAAATGAGGAATTTGTTGTGGGACATCGTGGAATATTCCCGCTTCAACCCTTATAGTTCCATGATGTTGCGATGGGTGGCGGTGCTATATGTAGCCTTCAAAATGGCGCCTGTAACGGAGATGCGTTGCAAGCAGAGCACTGTCACTGAGTTTCTTTGGGCGGAAAACCAGAGCATGGCAGTTATTCATAAGCACTTGCTCAATGACTACGGAGACCTGGTAGTTGGGTGAGGCGTCTGCAGCATCGCAACAAGGTCGAGCAAACCTGTCCGATCTCCCGCGTGTTGGTCGTCTGCACACAGCTGTGACTTCTGCTCAGTGTTCGTCGCTACAAAAATGCAAACGAACTTCTCCGTAACAACAAAGGCGTCACACAAATCTGGCCATCAGACAGGAGCTTACAGGACTTCATTGGACTTTTCTGCCCCATTCGTCCTAAATCCCAGATCTTCGACCTTCCGACTTACATCTGTTTCGCTCAATTACAGGCGGAATTTTCGGAAAGCAGTATGTAGATCATGGGGAGGTTCTTGATGCAAGAAGATGTTGGCCCCGACCTCGACCAGTAGCGTAGTACTATGCGGGCATGCAGGCCCTTTCAGTAAGATGGCGTAAAGCTGTCGCATAGAAAGGAGATTATGTTGAGAAAAAGAGTTTTGTAGTCAAAACAATAGGTTTAATATGGTACATTGGAATCCTGGATAAAACCAACCTGCTTTCAGGAAAAAAGGGTTGCATTACTTATTGAACACCCCTCTTATTTACGTTCAGAGTTTTCCATCAGTCCTTGCTCCATTCATCAACCCTATGTGGATCTTCCTGCAGTTCGCTACAGTCTTCTGGTGACAATCGCATCATCTGAGAACAGCGTCATGGAGATTCCTAAGTTACCCACCAGGTCTGTAAACATAGTGTAAACAATAGCGGTCCCATCGCACTTGCTTGGAGTACTCCTTGACCAAAGCACCCAGTATGCGAGCCGTGTCGGGTTATTGCACCAACAGTCACGTAAAGCCTGTAGAGTAGATGTTGACCCATAGCCTAGTAACAAGAACCAGCGCCGGGCGAATAGCTTGATATCTTTCTGAAGTATTTTCCCCGCCCTGTCCCCTTCCAACTCCCAAGCTGCACTTTTGTGGCGGGACTCTACATTTCTAATATTTCCTACCATCTTTACTCTTCCTTCTATTTCAGTAAATTACTACAAATCTTATCTAACACGCTCTATTTCCGTTAATTAATTTAAATTTGTCTTTGCGACTCATAACTTCGATTTTTATTGCTGACAACAATATTTGTTTGGAATAAGGAACGATTTATTTCATTACATGAAAAACTGTCAAATGAACCATTGGTTTTAAAACATTAGCCAATAGGTCTCTAAATATGCAATAAAGGAAATGAAAATAAAAAAAATATGTACTCCTCACGATACTTACAAATCTAACACTTTTTTGCTTTAAGAACGACGGTTTGAGTTTTGCCTGCAAAATAGCCCTGAAACTTGTCGCAAATCTGGTGCCACACTCGGGAAGCTCGTATCCTGTTCACTAAATAACATTGTGGAACTTGAAACTTCCTGGCAGATTAAAACTGTGTGCCGGACCGAGACTCGAACTCGGAACCATTGCCTTTTGCGGGCAAGTGCTCTAGCGACTGAGCTACCCAAGAACGACTCACTGCCCATCCTCACAGCTTTAATTCCACCAGTACCTCGTCTCCTAACTTCCTCAAGCCAAGGGTAGGTGGTATATAGAGCTGCGGTCTATCGAAACTACGGTTCGATAGTTTCGGTACATTACACAAATGACGAAGGAAATGGCAAGCCGGCCGCTGTGGCCTAGCGGTTCTAGGCGCTTTATTCCGGAACCTCGATTCTACTACAGTCGCATATCGGGTATGGATATGTGTCATGTCCTCAGGTTAGTTAGGTTTAAGTAGTTCTAAGTGCTAGGGGACTGATGACCTCATATGCTAAGTCCCATAGTGCTCGGAACCATTTGAACCATTTTTGTAAATGGCAAGATGACCTGTAGTATTCGTAGAGTGAGAGGCACATAAATGAATTTGTAAAACAAACTGGGAGCTGAAGATTTCTCTTTATTTGTTTGTTTTTGTTCTTTGTTTTGCACATAATTAGAACCGCACATCATTCAGTATTAGTCCATTGTGTATTTTATACCTTTACAGAATGGAAATTGCGTTTTATAAGTAACAGAAATTAGTCGATGATGTGACTTCTGCTCTTTTATATAACGAAACCGATTACTTTGTTTGCAAGTACAGCTGACATGAACAAACATAAAAAATATATATAATAATTGTTCTTTTTTTGTACTCAGTAGAACACTCTCGATCGTGATCAAAGGCAACAGTTTCCTTTTAGATCGATAAATAAGAAAGTTGTTTATGAATAACAGAAACATGTTTTACGTATGTTCGACGGAGTATTGAAGAGATGTTTGATACATTTTTGTTTTGCGGTTTTTATTTTAAAAATTTTCCGGGTAATTGCGTTTTCTAGCGCTATATGATAAATATGTTTTGTCTTCTTTGTTTTTACAACACCATCCTCTGTTTCACGTTACAGATCAACAGTTTTCGAACATGAATTAGACATTGGCAAGGACAATATTTCTGTTAAAACTGATTGTTTTTAAGTAACAGTTAGGAGGGTAACTATGTATAACAATAATTTTTCGTAGGTTACACGGCCCTTCGTACACTGAAGCGCCAAAGAAACTGGTATAGGTATACGTATTCAAGTACAGAGATAAATATAAACAGGCGGCTGCGGTCGGCAACGCCTATATAAGACAGCAAGTGTCTGGCGCAGTTGTTAGATCGGTTACTGCTGCTACAATGGCAGGTAATTAAGATTTAAGTGAGGTTTAACGTGGTGTTACAAACGACGCACGTAGGATGGGACACGGTATCTCCGAAGTAGCGATGACGCATGGATCCTCCCGTATGACCATTTCACGAGTGTATGAAGAATATCAGGAATCCGGTAAAACATCAAAATCTCTGACATCGCTGCTGCCGGAAAAAGGTCCTGCAAGAACGCGACCAAAGACGACTGAAGAGAATCGTTCAGCGTGACAGAAGTGCAACCCTTCCGCAAATTGCTGCAGATTTCAATGCTGGGCCCTCAACAAGTGTCAGTGTGCGAACCGTTCAACGAAACATCATCGATATGGGCTTCCGGAGCCGAAGGCCTACTCGTGTACCCTTGACGACTGCGTGGTACAAAGCCTAACGCCTCGTCTGGGCCCGTCAACACCGACACTGGACTGTTGATGACTGGAAATATGTTGCCTGGTCGGACAAGTCTCCTCTCAAATGGTATCGAGCGAATGGACGAGTGCTGGTATGGAGACAACCTTATGAATCCGTGAACCCTGTTTGTCATCAAAGGACTGTTCAATCTGTAGGAGGCTCTGTAGTTGTGTGAGACGTGCGCAGTTGGAGTGGTATGGGACCCCTGATACTTCTAGATACGACTCTGACATGTGAGACGTACGTAAGCGTCCTGTCTGAACACCTGCAACCTTTCATGTCCATTGTGTATTCCGATGAACGTGGGCAATTTCAACAGGACAATGCGACACCCCACATGTGCAGAATTTCTACAGAGTGCCTCCATGAACAATCTTCTGATTTCATACACTTGCTCTAGCCACCAAATTCCCCAGACATTAAAATTATTGAGAACGTTTGAAATGCATTGCAATGTGCTGTTCGGAGGAGATGCCCACTCCCTCGTACTATTACGGATTTGTGGAAAGCCCTGCAGGATTCATAGTGTCAGTTCCCTCCAGCACTACTTCAGACATTAGTCGAGTCCGCGCCACGTCGTGTTGCGGCACTTCTGCATGCTTGCGAGGGCCCTACACTGTATTAGGTGGGTGTACCAATTTCTTTGTCTCTTCAGTGTCTATCCCGCTCAATTTCTAGATGGTTTACCGCTTCCGGTTTTTAGGAAAACCAATAAGTTACTGATAGAATATGGGAAGAAAGCGACCGTTATGAGTTAACGACTGATAAGTATGCGCCACACCTAACGCTTGTGTAATGCCGGTACGACCTTTACTGGCCAAAGCTACTAGGAAAACTACAGTAGTTTACACTACATTACGGTAGCCTACAATAGCTTTACAACAGTAGCAGTATTCTCTTCCGCTTCTTTCCTAAGGAAACCGAATAGCAGCTTACACTACAAAGCTAGTGCAGATTCGACAGTGGCACTCTGCGGTGCTATGCTGTGCTCGAGTGCTGGGCCAGCGCGTTTCCCGGAATGCAGAGGCCCCGTCGAGGGCTCACGTTTATCCCCGGCGGATCTGCCGTCTGCACCTGAGGACCACTGGCCCCGAGCTGTAAATCTCCGCGGGCCAACGGCGACGGCGGCGGCAGCGGCGAATTTTCCGCCGAAATAACTCACGCGGCCGAGGCGAGTGTCGGGGAGCAGCAGATCTGCTGCCTGCGGGAACCGCACTGCGATGGAGACGTCGATGGCGCGGTGCTGCAGGATCCGGAGGCGAGATGTACGTAAATCTCGCGTGGCGCGCGTGTGAGCCAGATAAATCAAGACCATCGGCCTAGCCTCCCACACCGCTCCTCCAGCAGACGATATTCCTCTGGACGAATTTCTCTCAGCCGGATGGTCGATACTGACGATCATTGTAAAATATTGTGTAGTAAATCTTAGGCAAGATGCTAAATAACAGAAAACAGGTGAATAATTCAAAATGTAAGTTTTCTGGCGTTCTTGGCTGTTGTCATTCAAGGTAAAATCTGACGATAACGTCAATCGTCAAACGCTAAACTGTGAAGTTTTTTCACTGGTAGTCAGCATCGCACCTGACCGGTAATATCTGCTTGTCTCTCTCCTCCTTCAATTTGGAAAACTACGAACCACTTGATAGTTTCCGTTCCATCTCATTTAATCTGTCGTTTTCCCCCGATATTCCTGTATCTTTTGACCATGTCACGTATTTTATGCAGACCTCTTCACAACTATGCTCTTGCCTTGGAATCTGTGAGTTGTAGCCGCTGCCATGCCTGCCTGAGAAGGTGGAAGGAAGGTAGGGAATGTAAAAAATAATGTCGCAATCACCTACCACTCCTCAGTAGGCAGTCAACTCAGTACTGCTAATTGCAATTGGCCGGGCAGTTCTTGTCAACCCCTGTTGTAATTTTTATGACTCCAGAGACGTGTTTGGGAGGAGCGCATAGCTACAGACGTGGTCCAAGGTAATTTGAAAAGTCGAATTCCTAACGCGAAATGTCAGTCACGTTATGGTGTATGCTTAACCGAGTGTCGAACTTTGTTTTTGAGAGACTGAAGGCTTATTAATGCACAATAAATATCTAATAATTTACTAGTCAGCGTTAGCATCGCGCCAATGGCAGACGGGATCCATGTAAGCACTGTCGCATTTAATTTACGAATAGCTCCAAACAAAATTCATAATTACAAAAAAATTAATGAAAATGGACACGTTTGGATTGTTAAGTAAGTAAATCTGAAAGATATTAATTGAAATATATCTAAATGTATTCTTAAGGTAATGCTTTCGTGGTGAAAGCTGAAGACCAAAAACGGTGAGAAACAGCCGGAGATCTCCCTGCTGCTCGCAGAAAAAATATGAAGGCTCCGCAAAACCGACTAAACACGTTGTGGTGAGAAAATATGAGGTTAGTCACAAAAGAGAAAAAGAAATATTCAGAGGATCACACTCCGAAATTCACAGTAAGTCGAGAACTGTTTTTATTTCTTCTCTTAGAATCATTGCTTGCAAATTAAAGAAAACAAGTTAAATATTTATCTAGACGTGAAATACCCTCCCCAATAATCTTCGGTTGTCACTTTGAGGGATTCTTGCCGTGCCTGAAACACATGCTGTGTCAGTCCATTAAAACTGGAGGTCGGTACGAAAAAATACGTCTTCCCATTGCAACCGAGACATGATCCAAGGCTGGCAAATCAGGAGCTCAGGCGGACAATTGATTACCTATACACTCCTTAACGTGTTTTCCATGTTAACTAATATGGGGTCTTGCATTATCCTGCTAGAATATGCGATTTGGCATCTTTATCATGAAAACCGTGACGAAAAATGGTTCAAAGGCTCTGAGCACTATGGCACTTAACATCTGATGTCATCAGTCCCCTAGAACTTATAACTACTTAAATCTAACTAACCTAAGGGCATCACACACATCCATGCCCGAGGCAGGATTCGAACCTGCGACCGGTGCGGTCGCGCGGTTCCGGACTGAAACGCCTAGAACCGCTCAGCCACACCGGCCGGCCAAAAGCGTCACGACAGGGTCCACCATTCTTGTCACATACTGATGAGCATTCAGCCTCCCTTCAACAATCATCGAGTCAGTAATGTTCTCATAGAGCTACCCAAGATACGATTCCAGGAACAGGTGAGGTAGGTTATGTCTCAAGATAAGTCGACTACAGACAGATCGAACTGACCACTACAAACAAAAATGAGAATCATCTCTATACACCGTAAAATGCTAGTCAACGCCGCAGTGGGCTTAATCCGTCTATTCGCCAGGTCCAGTCGAAGAATAAAACTGTCTCCTTGTGGCTAGTCTTTGAGGGGGACCCGTGGCTATCCTTCTTGCCACACTCTTGTCCTGGAGCGATCTCGTCAGCATTCGTCCTGCGATCTGTCAGTATGATGTTGCCGTCATTGTCATAGCGATGATTCAGCCTTTCCCGAAAACCGAAAGATGGTGATAAACTGCACGTCTACGTCCTCTGGGTCATGTTGCGTTGCTGTCTCGACCTGAAGAAACTCGAATAACACACCCAAAAGTGATAATGTATTCGCACCGTTCGTCAACTGTAGGAATGTTCTTTTATCTGCACTGAAAGTAAGTTTTAATGAACGTATCCCGTGGGCTTGGAAATAATTTCGTAATGTTCGGTCAAGGTATTCACGGTGTAACATCACAAAATAGCCCACCAGACCTTACAAATTGCATCTATCCTATCACGTGTTATACATATAGAAAGAAAAGAGAGAAGAGTGACCTGTACAAGCCCGAAGCAATATGTAGTTATACAGACTCCAGCTTGCGGCAAATTTACCAGTAAGGCCCACACTGCTCCGCAAAATCGCCGTGTGCTGGCGCCAGGGAGATGCTTGTCTACACGGGATGAGGGGGCCACGCAGTTGTTGCTGCAGTACCAGACAGATCTTCTCCGAACGATATCTCGCCTTCGCCCCTCCATCCGGCGGACGCAACAGAACGAGACCAAAACGACGCCCCGTGAGCATTACCTCACTTTGCCGCGTTTATATGGCAAAGTGCGCACACTGCCACACGTGTTCGAGGCGCGGGCTGCTGGCTCGGGTCCTGGAGATAACGGCGATAGGGGGTGTCCAGCTCCGACAGACTCCCGGCACGTTTCTCGCCGATTGAGCAGTCGGGACGGGGAGGTGCGGTCCCGCCCGGCCGACTCCACCTGAGCGTCGCCTTTCCGGGAGATCTGATGAGATGCCGGCGCGCCGCGCCGCCACCAGCGCTTGGTAGCCGCCCCATCTGATGCGGCCGTCGCCTGCGGGACCACCCATGCACCCTCCTTGCGCGCAGCACGTGGGACCGCCGGGGAATCCCCTCCCACTCTGCTGCTCCCGTCGCAAGGCCCCGAGAGTACGAGAACAACATGCGTAACATTTGCCTCTTCTGCTTTATTCATATAGTGCCCAGTTGCGCACTGCTCTGTAAAAAGTTTGTTTCAGTGATTTGAAAACACAATTGTCAAGAAGCTGAAGATAGTACGTCAAATGCGGATGTAAAGAGATCCTGACTGAATTATTTTCCGTAGAAAGATCTAGCATATCTGGATCAGTAGAATGCGAGGTGTGGCCATCGAGTACCAAAACCGTTTTTTCTTGTTTCCTGGCACTAAAGTGGTCTTTTATCCAGCTCATGAATACATCATTGTTGACGTACTCTGATTTCCCATTCATAAACACAGTCGAACCATTCGGAAGTCCTTCTTCCCATTCAGGCATCGTTCTTTTACCTTTAAAAATGCACTGCCTTCAGCATTGCAGGAACCGATAATCGTCATGGCGTCTCCCATTCTCCCCAGACGTTTCTTGGTTCACAGGAAAAGATTTTTTTCCTCACTTATGATTCGTGTGAAAGCCAATTCCCTCCATGTTGTACAGGTGCTCTGGCTTATATAGTAAAGTATTTGCTGTTAATACATCCAGTAAGAATGAAAGATACGCTGCAGTTGCTACCCCATTCATTGCCAAAGCCTTGTGACTGGAGAGACCTTGCGATGTTGTCGTAGCTAGAAGTGGGTAACGTTTCCAAAAGGATTGGAACCAATCCCAACCTGCTATTTCACTTTTTTCTAAGAAAATCTAAAAGGAGTTCAATTTCTTTACGCAGAGTGGAACAACAGCCCGCGCAGAGTTTCTCTGGTTGGTGGAGATCCAGAGATCTGCAACTTCCTTATCTAGGTGACAAACTGTTTCTCGTTCTCTTCATCAAGGCTACCTATTGAGATTCCGTGCTGTACCCGCAGGACAGGACAGATAGTTTAATTTGTGGAAAGGGGCCAAAATGAGTGGCTGTCAGTTGCACTGGAACATACTACTTTATTCATTTCACAAACATTACAAGACTAAAGAAAACATTAAAAACAGAGCAAGCCAAACATAAATTTACGAACTTAATTCCAGGCAAAATGCGCCATTCATTCTCACGCCTTAAGGGCAAAACACATTTAATTTAAAACCGGCTGAAGGCCAGTCACTTAAGACTCAAAAAACAAGAATATGAATTTTAAAAGGCAGAGAACCGTATCTTAAAACATTTCTCTACATTAGGCTAAAGTCCCAAACGATCTCACGCCCTAAGGGCGAAACAACTTTAATTGAAAATAGGCTAGAAGGCATACATAAACAAACAACAAGGACAAATAAGAAAAGGCAGTAGATCAAACGGCGCTCGGAAGTTTCCAAGAGTCGGCCTGGAATTCAAACACTAACGCTCGCTTAGGTGAGATAGGCAGTCGGCCCAACAATTCTCATTCCGACCGACAGACCGACAGACAGTCAACGGACCAAGCGACAGGATAACTTCCCCTCCACCCGACCAGCACACCACAGGGAGTTCAATGGAACACGCAGAAGGTATCGGCACCCACAACGAATTACACATTCAGCCACAACACGACGAGGAAAAAAATGGTCCAAATGGCTCTGAACACATATGAGACTTAACTTCTGAGGTCATCAGTTCCCTAGAACTTAGAACTACTTAAACCTAACTAACCTAAGGACATCACACACATCCATGCCCGAGGCAGGATTCGAACCTGCGACCGTAGCGTCGCGCGGTTCCAGACTGAAGCGCCTAGAACCGCTCGGCCACAACGGCCGGCACGACGAGGAAAATACACTGCCTGAATTTACGTCAACGCCCAGGGCAGGTAACCGGAACGTTAACGGCCACAAGGCAGAAGATTCCGCTGGTGCACTTCAATTAAAAAATAATCAAGTTAAGTTAAACTCCATTGGAGGAAGGCTAGATTTCGCCAACTTGAAACATACGTTGTTGCTCGCGGGAATGTCCCAACAGCCTACAACAAAATTCAAACGACGCTATGTGAACAGCTGGGGCTGGCTGGTAGATTAAGTAAAGACTCAACTTTTGTGTCCGGGATGGGTGAGCCACAGACCTCGTAGCAATGGGAACAGCCCCTCACACTCCGACCACGTGTGGACGCCGCAAAGGTCCCGGCCAGATACGCGCCACGGAGACTTCCTCGCTGCTCCACACCAACCGACCAGCTGCAGACCCAGAAATGGTTAAAGGACCAAATATACGTCGGCCGATGAGACGACCAACCAACGGTCGTCCCGTTTCAATCTCCCTCCGTCGGACAGTTCACGTGTGTCGCCAGCGGTCTGCGATCACTGGCTGATGGCGCCTCACCGGTGCTCCGTCCTCGACTTCACTGCTGCTGCGTCCCGACTGCACTGCTGGTCCGTCTCCAACCGACTGTCAGACAAACGACGACCCAGAAATACTATCGGTCGCTCCAGAGATGGTACGACAGTACACTTATCGACACGCGCTGCTGCTGCCGCTCACGGACAAGTAAGGCAGGAAGTGAATGGCGCCATTAAATGGAATAAGAAAACGAAGCGGCAGGACCGCAGTGGAAAATGACAAACAATAAATGGCATGAACACGTGCCGTGCACGGCTCACCTATAATTAATAATAATAATAATAATAATAATAATTATTATTATTATTATTATAACAGTACTCTGACCACAATCTATTAGTTATGACCTGTAGATTAAAACTGAAGAAACTGCAAGAAGGTGGGAATTTAAGGAGATGGGACCTGGATAAACTAAAAGAACCAGAGGTTGTACAGAGTTTCAGGGCGAGCATAAGGGAGCAATTGACAGAAATGGGGGAAAGAAATACAGTAGAAGAAGAATGGGTAGCTATGAGGGATGAAGTAGTGAAGGCAGCAGAGGATCAAGTAGGTAAAAAGACGAGGGCTAGTAGAAATCCTTGATTAACAGAAGATATATTGAATTTAATTGATGAAAGGAGGAAATATAAAAATGCAGTAAATGAAGCAGGCGAAAAGGAATACAAACGTCTCAAAAATGAAATCGATAGGAAGTGCAAAATGGCTAAGTAGGGATGGCTAGAGGATAAATGTAGGGATGTAGAGGCTTATCTCACTAGGGTTAAGATAGATACTGCCTACAAGAAAATTAAAGAGACCTTTGGAGATAAGAGAACCACTTGTATGAACCTCAAGAGCTCAGATGGAAACGCAGTTCTAAGCAAAGAAGGGAAAGTACAAAGGTGGAAGGAGTATACAGAGGGCCTTTACAAGGGCGATGTACTTGAGGACAATATTATGGAAATGGAAGAGGATGTAGATGAAGATGAAATGGGAGATACGATACTGCGTGAAGAGTTTGACAGAGCACTGAAAAACCTGAGTCGAAACAAGGCCCCGGGAGTAGACAACATTCTATTAGAACTACTGACGGCCTTGGGAGAGCCAGTCCTGATAAAACTCTACCATCTGGTGAGCAAGATGTACGAGACAGGTGAAATACCCTCAGACTTCAAGAAGAATATAATAATTCCCATCCCAAAGAAAGCAAATGCTGACAAATGTGAAAATTACCGAACTATCAGTTTAATAAGTCACAGCTGCAAAATACTTACGCGAATTATTTACAGGCGAATGGAAAAACTAGTAGAAGCCGACGTCGGGGAAGATCAGTTTGGATTCCGTAGAAATGTTGGAACACATGAGGTAATACTGACCCTACGACTTATCTTAGAAGCTAGATTCAGGAAGAGCAAACCTACGTTTCTAGCATTTGTAGACTTAGAGAAAGCTTTTGACAATGTTGACTCGAATACTTTCTTCCAAATTCTGAAGGTGGCAGGGGTAAAATACAGGGAGCGAAAGGCTATGTACAATTTGTACAGAAACCAAATGCCAGTTATAAGCGTCGAGGGACATGAAAGGGATGCAGTGGTTGGGAAGGGAGTGAGACAGGGTAGTAGCCTCTCCCCGATGTTATTCAATCTGTATATTGAGCAAGCAGTGAAGGAAACAAAAGAAAAATTCGGAGTAGGTATTAAAATCCATGGAGAAGAAATAAAAACATTGAGGTTCGCCGATGACATCGTAATTTTGTCAGAGACAGCAAAGGCTTGGAAGAGCAGTTGAACGGAATGGATAGTGTCTTGGATAGATGAACATCAACAAAATCAAAACGAGGATAATGGAATGTAGTCGAATTAAGTCGGGTGATGCTGGGGGAATTAGATTAGGAAATGAGACAAAGTAGTAAATGAGTTTTGCTATTTGGGGATCAAAAAAACTGATGACAGTCGAAGTAGAGAGGATCTAAAATGGCAAGGAAAGTGTTTCTGAAGAAGAGAAATTTGTTAACATCGAGTATAGATTTAAGTGTCAGGAATGTCATTACTGAAAGTATTTGTATGGAGTGTAGCCGTGTATGGAAGTGAAACATGGACGATACATAGTTTGGACAAGAAGAGAATAGAAGCTTTCGAAATGTGGTGCTACAGAAGAATGCTGAAGATTAGATGGGTAGATCACATAACTAATGAGGAAATATTGAATCGGACTGGGGAGAAGAAAAGTTTGTGGCACAACTTGACCAGAAGAAGGGATCGGTTGGTAGGACATGTTCTGTGGCATCAAGGGATCACCAATTTAGTATTGGAGGGCAGTGTGGAGGGTAAAAATCGTAGAGGGAGACCAAGAGACGACTACACTAAGCAGATTCAGAAGGATGTAGGTTGCAGTAGGTACTGCGAGATGAAGAAGCTTGCACAGGATAGAGTAGCGTGGAGAGCTGCATCAAACCAGTCTCAGGACTGAAGACCACAACAACAATTATTGCAGTAATAATAACGCGACAGTTATCTGTCATTGAGAAAAGTATGAAGCAATGGGAAAAAAGTAGTTCAAGCATGCGCACTTAACAAGGGAGTACTTTGCATTTGAATGGTTAATTTTTAACTGAATAAAATACAAAGTATTACAAGCCGAAACTATTCTTACTTTTCTGCACAATCTAAGAAAACATAATTAATGGAATACTGCTTACTTTATGAGTCCATGGTAAGCTTCCTGTCATCATTCTACACCAAACATCGTTTCAGAGCTCCGTATGGGATGCCATATTCTTGGAAAGCTCCAAAACAGTTGATCTCCACTAGTCATTGTACGTTCCGTGGCCAATTTTACGGATTCTTCAGACCGCTGAAACCTGTTTGATGTTCTAACATACGTTCGAGGTATTTCCTACGAGAATAAACGAGGTATAAATGAGGGAAAAAAATCGGCGTCTTAGCCCGAGAAAACAATAGCGTATCTCTCGAGGATCAGGGTGAGAAACCACTTTCCGTGACTGGCAGCAACCTACACCACAAAGTATTCACTATGCTCAACATGTGTAACCTTTGGCTGTTCGGCTTTATTCATACATTCGTGGGCTCTTGAAAATAATTATTTGTCGATAACAAAGCGTCAGTTTCATCTTTTACGTTGTATTTGTTGGTTTCAGAGGGCATAACCAGTTAATACAACGATGTACGAGTACGCAGCTGCCTATGCGCCATACTACAGCTAGTGAGTTCAGTGCAACTGGTGTCGCGATCTTTTGCTACCTGGCGGAAATGCCAGCTTCAGCCATCTCGCCCCGGCACCTGTCAGCCCCTGATCCTCTCTACTATTGGCTGAATCGACAAGGACAGCGGTTCGACTATCGGGTTTGCTAGTGTTTGACAGTCTTAAACGTCCTTAGCTCTGAACTTAGATTTTAGAATAAAAAGTTTAGGTTTGTTATCAGCGCAGTGATCTGGGACAAACTAAGATTAAAATACTACACTTAAACTCGGTATGAATAGCCGCAGTTTTGGGACGTATTCAAAATCGACAGTATATGTGTTAGGAAATAACTGAAGTATGTGCAGTAGTAGAAAACTCAAAATTAAACTGAAATTACAATGAAATGAATACCATTAGCTGCACACAGGCGTGGATATAAATCAACGGGTACAGTTGGAAATGTGTGCCCCGACCGGGACTCGAATCCGAGATCTCCTGCTTCCTTGGCAGATGCTCTATCCATCTAAGCCACTTCATATATATATATATATATATATATATATATATATATATATATATATATATATATATATATTATTACAAATTTATATGAAGATGGTATCTCTTCTTTCGGACATGTCCGAACGAACAGATACCATCTTCATATATCGATATTAAACGCCTAAAAATCATGAAAACAGTATCACTGGGATGTGAAAGTTCAGGTCGCTGTCGAACGTAGAGTTAGTGCTGTATCGCAAAAGAAAATAGTCGCTGTATTGTGGCGATGAAATGAAAAATCATTTATTCGATAGCGTAGTTTATCTTAGCATATCACATACATTCAGATCCAAAATTACTAGAAACTGCAAAATTATTCCGTATCATACAATGTGCTTCTAATGAATGCCGTTAAGTAAATTACACCACTGCAGTAAAACAACACAGTCGCTTAAATATCTTGGTTCGTAAAGAAAAAGGAAAAATAAATTAACTATATTGAATCTTTCCTTAACATATCACTACTTACTGAAAGCGTCGTTCTTGCTACGAAATATCAGATGGGCGAATATTATGTTGATTGCGCTATATCCTAACGAAGGACTTTTCTAGGAGTTGCGATCGTAATGTTTGGATTACTAAAGCATTCTGTAATATATGTAATGAAGGTTCATTCATTAATACAATTATTTCCATCAATTTGTTATTAGTGAACTTTTATTTCATCCTAGGGAGATAGGCAAAGAGTACGAATAATAGTTTTAGCGCTCAAGATGCACTTGCCGGAATTTTATGGATTTACATTTTTTATTTTGAAGTAGTCTGAATCTACCATCAGGTAATCAAAAATGGTTCAAGTGGCTTTAAGCACTATGGGACTTAACATCTGAGGTCATCAGTCCCCTAGATTAGATTTACTTAAATCTAACCAACCTAAGGACATGACACACATCCATACCCGAGGCAGGATTAGAACCTGCGACCATAGCGATCAGGTAATCAGTGAAGTATATGGCTCAACAACTGCTTCGTTACGTTAGGTTTAGAGATACATCAGATCACACACTTTCAGTCTGATTGTTAGTGTTAGTGACTGCAATATCGGAGCGACAAGAACGTATATAGGACAACAGATGTCCAATGTACCTCACAGAATTAGTCACTCAAGATTGAAGACAACACTGAGCTTATGTGAAACTAAATGACGGACCTACTCGCACATGAGATGCCCTTGTGAACAGTTCACTAATGTCTATATTCATTACATCCATTACGTCAATATAAAAGAGAATTAAGTTACAATGGAAACTTGAAACCTGTTTAATTTATTACAAAAAGGGAAAAAAACAGAGAAAATTCGTAAATTGATTCCTCTCTGGTGTCTTTTGAAACGCAACAAGAGAGTATGTGAATCCACTTAATGACTGATGCATTCCCAAAGGAACAGTACTTGTAGTGGAATGGTCTCACTCTACCTACTGCTCCTCGTGAATGTTGTTCAGATTAGGTCTTGGAAGCAGAGGGGGTGTAGACTTCTTCGTTTTTTAGACCATAATGTAATCCAGTTGGAGGTGTATTAGCTATGTCTGTATAACCAATAGGTAGCGTGCTCAATATACAACACGTAGGCGTTCATACCGGAAAGATGCAGGATGTTTTACACAAAAGGGTTGCACTGTATCTCTTCGTTTTCCACAGTGATCAAGACACCTAGAATTTTGCACAGAGGGTTGTGAGGAATGTCTGAGGTACAGAAAACATCAGAGAAAAAAATACTTCGGTTAACAAATTACTACGAATTCAGTGTTACGGATATCGCAAAGCAACGTGAACTATGTGCATCATGAGTTTTGAGTGACAACATTGTAAGATGGCAAGAACTATGCCCCTGACATGAAGGCATTAAAGATCACCTAGCTCACGTTGAGTAGTAGGGCTGAACAAAAAATGACTGACAAGGCACAATGCATTTTGTAGAGGGTATAATATGGACTCATTGGAATAATTAATGTCAGGTGATTGTTTTAAAGTAATTCACACGATATGCAAACTTTGTCTAAATGCATCGATTTACTGGAGGCTAGTTTACCCCAGGGAAGTATTCGAGTTGACCACCGTGGCCGGCAGGGGAGCGGTGAAGGGAAGTGACAGTAGGCAGTTTAGGGCAGTTCAAACTCTTGAGAATGCAGTTATGGTGCACGGCCTCCAGCCGCCTTAAGATGAGTGACAGTGAGGGGGTGGTTGACCCCAACTCCATGCTGGTGTACCAGGAAACAGATGGAGAACTTGTATGCCTGTTGATAAATGTCCGTCGTATCGTTTCCTGTGAAACATGCGAGAAAGCCGCACAAAACTACAGTGGAGCGGTCAACAGAGGTCAAAATATGCCAGTTTGTGACTATAGCAACTTCACGCTGAATTCACGGTCTGCAGAGTCTGAAGTAAATCAGGTGAAGAGCGACAGAATGAAATACACAAGCCTCCAATGGGAATGTAGGACCAAGGAATTTGAAGCACTCTCCTGGGAGTCAGAATTCCGGAAAACGTTGTGTTTGTGCAGATGCTAACTTGATGGGTGGTCTGGGGGAACTAAATAGAAGAAGTTGAGAGGAAGGGAAATTTTGTGAGAATTTGCTCACTTCCCGGAGCAGGCATTGGTCAGCGCTGTTAAGTGATGCATAATTAACGCGACTTGCGCTGCAATTGGCGTAAGTGATTTTGCTGGAGGGGAAACTGAGGTGAAGAGCGGACTGGCAGAAGTCTCGGTAAAGGTCTTCCGTTCCCAGCTTGCCGAGAGTGCGGACGTGGCGTTCTTTACTCAGCTTGCCTGAGAAAGAGTCAGCATCTCTGCAGTTTAGGACTTAGCAAATGGAACGATTGAGCTTGGAGATAGAAAGTTTTGGTTCAGCTATGTACTGAGCAAGATAGCTAGAAGTGAATAGACGAGCACAGCCTTGCAGCACCACGAGGTCGGCCGACATCCACACAACGACGCCACTCCGCCATGCTGTATTCAGTGGTATTGCGCCCACTCCAGCCACTGATTAATTTGTTGGATCACGTCGGCAAAGCTTCCTCGAGGGTTTCATGGGCCGTGTATTGTAGAATTCTTCTCGCACTTCGCATTACGCCTGGGTCAGTCGATAGGAATTACTTTTGATTTATCGCGCTTTACTCCACGCAAACGCAATTTATTACCACTGCCTGTTAGGAGAGTCATGTAATGTGATTATTGAAGGTCGTGAGTTAAAATAAATCTGTGCTAATCGACTGCATCTGTTTTAAATCAAGTAGTTGAAATCCCAAGTCATTTCTTAATTAATTTTATGTTCACATTTGCATCTGGTGTTCAATAGCTGAATATAACATCAATGTGCACCCCTTTTTAATTAAAAAGGGATCAATTCTCAACCAATTGATGTCAACACTGCTACTGCAGTACAATAAGGAGTCAGGGCCATATTACTTTTAGCGTTATCCGAAATTGCGGCAGTTTTGCACTCTCTGTTGATTTGTTAGTCAATTAGTTGGGGTGAACACATGCCAAAACCAGCTAAGTGACGGGTGGGGTGTTAGAACATCTTACCCCATTTGAGTCTTAAATATTATTAATTTCCCGCCCATGTGAAACTCTGGGTAAATATAATACTAAAAAAGCCAAACATTAAAGAGTTCGATGCGGAGAGAATTTTTCGTCTGTGGCAGAATTGCAGTCTGTGAAACAGCTGGTTGGATGATCCGGTCCTCAGGGTAGAAAAATCTCTAATCTCTGTTTCTGTAATCTCTCTTTGTAACCTAGTACGTTGGGTTTCGAATAGATCTTCTGGTTGATAAACGCCCTAAAAGTGTAACATTACACAAATGGAACTGTTTACGAGAAGAGCAGCAATTAGACTGAAAATACGATCTGTCCAACAAAAAATGCTTATCACAGAAAACGACAAAAGTAAATTTTATATTCCCAAACAAATAGCTTTGGAAAATAAATTTCAATATAGATTTGTAGAAATTAATGTTATTCAGTGCCTGTAATACAGGTAATCGAGAGAGCTAACGCGCTGCTTCCTGGACTTGGATGGATTCCGTCTGGCGGATTAACGACGACGGCCAGTATGCCGGTCAGCCTGGATGTGGTTTTTACGCTGTTTTCCACATCCTACTAGGTGAATACGTGGTTGGTCCCAACGTACCCCCCTCAGTTACATGACTCGCAGACATCTGAAACACATTCACATTATTTCACGATTTACACTAGACGCCGACAGCCGGGGTACACTAATTCCATCCCAGGGGGTATAAGGTGGCGGCAGGAAGGGCATCCGGCCACTCCTTACAATTAACCTTATCAAATCCGTACTTAACCCTGCCGACCCTGCGCGCAGTGCGGGATAAAGTCAGTAGCAAAAGAAGAAGAAAGAAGTGCCTGTAATACAGGTAGTAAAGCTACACCAGCGTGCCAATAACTTTCACGTGATGTGTCATTGCTAAGTAACTTGGCTCGATGAAACTTGAAACATACATAGAAGTGCTGCAATATAATACAGAAGGTATCTGAAAGAAATACCCAACGTGACGAAGTGAAATAATATTTACACTGAAGTGAATGCTATTCATGGTGGTCCCCTGGATGTTGCAAAAGGCAGTACGTGGTTCTTCGTAGGGTGTGTGAACACTACGGATGGCCATATATGTTCAGCAACACGCTAGCCACAAGGTTGTTGGGAAGTTCTTGCGGTAGGGCGTTCCATTCCCCCACCAGGATGGTTGACAACTACCCTACTAAACGGTTGTTGGTGCATATGCCAGCTGCAGTACGTCTCCTTAACGCATCCCACGGGTTCTCAGTGGGATTAAGACGTGATAAGGTGCACGCTACGCCATTCGCCGACTATCTTCTCGTTCCAAGAGTTCCTCTATCGGTGGTGTTCGATGCAGTCGCGCATTGTCATCCATGAAAATGAATTCAGGGCTATATGCAGCTCTGTAAAGACGGTCATGTGGACGGAGGGCAGTGTCACGACTATGTTGACCGATGAGTGTACGGTGTTTAACTATCTGGAGGTCAGTGCGCCAGTGAAATATTATGCGTCCCAAAACCATGACACCTGGACCACCGAAGCGATGTTCGACAATGGCCCTGGATGCACCTGTCGCCAATGTCATGGTTCGGCCATGCCTTCTTCCTGTGACTATTATCTACGACACGATCGGTTCCTGAGGGCAGCAGCTTTCTGCAGCCTGAAGACTGTGCGCCGGTCTTTCCACAAATCTCCTAAATGGGTAGCGGCCGGGGGATAAGAGGCCAGCTCGTGGACGAATGATATCCCCACAACGGCCTATGTGCCCACTGCCATTTACAGAGAAATTTCTAAAAGGATGCACCATTTTGCAGAAGCGCTGTAATCAGAAGCAGGAAATTGCCTACATTTCGCTCCTGATTCGCAATGGCTGGAAGTCCTAGGTGTTAAATAATTTCGTGGAGCGACCTGGTAGCTCTCATGGGGTGTAGAAATCGTGTTCTCGGTAGTGTGGAGATGATGTACTCATTTCGTGATTCGAAAGTCGTTTATAGCTGATATTTTGTAACCATCTAACGTACTTACTGCAGTAAGGAAGATGGTTTTGTTGTTGTGGTCATTATCGGTGAGTGTTGGTATCGCACAGTTGGAGTCAATGTACTTATATCGCCAATCCAGTTGTCGGACCTCGTAATCTTTCTGAAAGTAGCTTGCTTGCTACGGGGTTTGATTAACTGACATTGGAGTACTGAGAAGCTTAACTCCGTCTCACGGGTCAAGCGAACCCTTGCAATCCTTATTCAGTCCTATTTTATTTGTGCAGCAGTACAGAGAATTTATCCGGATCCGACAACAAACATATCCGATTTGCTCTGTGGAGCGGTACGTCGCGTAGTTTATCTCGCGCTCCACATGTCGCATAGAATGCGTGGATTTTGAACGCTGACCGA
Organism: Schistocerca gregaria; assembly: GCF_023897955.1. Taxonomy (NCBI): domain Eukaryota; kingdom Metazoa; phylum Arthropoda; class Insecta; order Orthoptera; family Acrididae; genus Schistocerca; species Schistocerca gregaria. Next base: position 477,951,996 of record NC_064920.1, on the reverse strand, counting down.
GCGAGGTGGCGCAGTGTTAAGACACTGGACTCGCATTCGGGAGGTCGACGGTTCTATCCCGCGTCCGGCCATCCTGATTTAGGTTTTCCGTGATTTCCCTAAATCGCTCCAGGCAAATGCCGGGATGGTTCCTTTCAAAGGGCATGGCCGACTTCCTTCCCCGTCCTTCCCTAATCCGATGAGACCGATGACCTCGCTGTCTGGTCTCCTTCGCCAAAAAAAATTCAACAAACCCTCTGACCGCTGACGCAAGTGTGGTTTAGTGCTGCGCTACGGAAGCTTCGGGCACGGACGAAAGGTACGATGAAGTGGTCTTCACAAGACTGAGCGTCAAGTGCCATTCCTCTCGCAGAGGAAAATGCGTGTGTGCGCACTGTGGATCAGACACCAACCATCCCTGCAACATTCTGCGGCTAGAGCAAGCGATCTGAAAATATAAGTGCAATTTAAACGGTTTGTCCCGCGCTGTCGCGTCTTGCCCGCCCGCGCAACTGGATACAGATATCGCGCAGTATCGGCGAACGGTAGGGAAACAAGGCTATCGAGACTAAGGTGTATAGCAGGGCTTGCCAGAAATTGTGGACGCGGGCCGTTTGCCCGCGCGTGGGGCCATTACTTAAAATATTGTTTCTGGACCGCTGACGGCGGGCCGTGGCGATGGGCGCCGATAGCCGATGTGCGGGCGTGACGCTGCGGCGGCGGCCCATCCACCCCCGCCCCGCCCCCGCAGCCGCCCCCGCCCCACCCCCGCCCCCGCCCCCACCACCGCTATCGGCGGTCGCATCTCCGGCGGTTCCGCATATCGAGGTGCGCGCCCGGCTGCCCGGCTGCTCGCCCGCGGCAGATGGACGGATACAGCGCCCATTACGTCACGACCTCTTTTGTTTACATCCTTATTGCGGTGAAATATGGCCTCCGCCGGCGTTCCCTGGAATTCTTTGGCGCCGTCTTGGCCTCCACCTCCGTCCTGTGACTGGCATTTGAGCGACGGCTCGTGTCGACTCTCCGCGCATATTATCGACAGCATATTTCGTGGCTGCTCTCCATAACCGTTGTGGCACTAGGTTTTTTGAACCGGAGGTAGTTGGACTGAAGCCATGAAGGCACAATAACGTTTCTTCCCTGTAATTCCCAAAGAAATACTGGTACGAATTAGAATTCTTTATTACTTTTTAGCTCAATAATTAAATTCTAAACTGGTTCACGTTTGAACTGAAACAGAAAAAAATCTACCATTTGTTAGTTTCATTTAGTCGCAGAAGCGGTATCACCTAGCTATTTTGTATCGATTTGCCACGTAAATGGAAAAGCACGCACAGCAAGAGGACATAGTTATTGGCTTTCATCTTTTATTAAACAAATTTTTTCTGTGACATCGGTCATCAGACTGGTTCAGTGGGGCCCGCCACGAATTCCTCTCATGTGCCAACCATTTCATCTCAGAGTAACATTCGCAGTCTACGTATGCATTCTAATCTGTGTCTTCCCCTACAGGTTACCACTTACAGCTCCCTCTGGTACCATCGATGTTATTCCTTCACGTCTTAATAAATGTGCTGTCATCCTGTACCTTTACGCTGTCATTGTTATCCATATGTTCTCTTCTTCGTCGATTCTTGTACATAGTGTATATAATTTATTTTTCCCTGTAGCTTACTCCTATTGTTCTCAGAATTTCGATCATCTCGCACTATTGTACACAGTCGAAAAATATGATGGATATGTCTCGATTTTTTGTAAATTTTGCTTCCGCTATCAATCGCAAGTCAAAGCTATCTCTCTGGAGCTCTCACCTTTCCGAAAGCAAACTGATCGTCATTTAACAGAACCTCAGGTTTTTTTAATTTTATTGTTAAGAACGAGAAAAATCATTTCCTTTTTCAGGCTAATTTAGGTTTTATTTCAATCCAGTTTCAGTGTTATGTTCTGACAGTTTATTTTTCGAGTATTGCATGTTCTTTATTTTTCTCTTATTGAATGTTTTTCACTGTTATGCTGCTTATGAAAATATAGTTATCAGTTAGATTACATTATATTTACTGACGTTAGTTTTTCTGTTGTGCAACTGGCTGTTAGAAACAAACGAAGCTTCACCATGGCAATTACGTTCTTGGAAAGGTAAAGTGCCAAATTTGGTGGTTTTCATATATATATTATCTTACTATGACAATAAGCAGATTAGTTCGTACACAATATTAAGGACATCTTAAGAACGCGTCATATTTTTATACGATTTACTGTGTATAATTTTCGGAAAATGTGACTTTGGCGAATAACAGTTATCAAAATAGTGTTTCTCGGAACTGAGGTATTCTCGATAGTTATCACATCTAGGACATCAGCTGTTTGCGCGAGGAAAGAACAATAAGTATACGCGAACCTCACTGTTGGAAAATAAGTCTACATCCAATTTGCACATTAAATCGAAATAAATTATTAAACTTGTGCCCTCAGATTTGCGGAATTTTTTTCACTATTCGATAAAGGTGCCAAATTACTTGTCATTTCGTAAAAAAACGCTTATTCCGCGCTATGTCGTTAAAAACTGGAAATTTCGGGTTATCTTTCACGTTATCGTTTACCTGAAATTTGCCTGTCCCTAGTTATTGCTTCTGACGCATTTCTGCGTGATGGAAGACAGATCTTAAGACAAGGCTTCAGTTGAAGATGTTTCACAAGAAAATCTTTTCATTGGTAGAGAAATCGTTGCCCACTTGAATTTAGCACATAAAAGCGGAGATCTGTTTTTGAGCGTGACTGACAATTACTAGTCAGCGCCTCTGCACAAACCGTCGATACCTTTGCAAGTGGTTCACATGGCTCTGAGTGCTATGGGACTTCTGAGGTCAACAGTCTCCTACACTCAGAACTACTTAAACGTAACTAACCTAAGGACATGACATACATCCATGCCCGAGGCAAGGTTCGAACCTGCGACTGTAGCAGAAGCGCGGTTCCGGACTGAAGCGGCTAGAACGGCTCGGCCACAACATCCGGCGATCTGTCTGCGGATCTCCATGGAATTCACTACGCTCTTTCGGCATTTTGACCTCCCCACAGGTGCTAAGAGAAAACACTGAAGTTCAAACCGTTACAGGTACCGAAACCTGGTTAAAGCCGGAGATAAGTTGAGCCTATATTTTTACAAAGGACCTATCTTTGTTTAAAAAGGACAAATGCACTTAGTGTCGGAATCTTTGTTTACGTTAGAAGTTGTTTATCTTGTAGTGAAATTGAAATAGGAAGTTCCTGTGAGTTAGTATGGATAGAGGTTATAGTTGACAGCCTGAATAAATTAGTAATTGGTTTCCTTTAACCGACCCGCCGACTCTTATGTTACAGTTGCCGAGCACTTAAAAGAAAACTTGAGTCTCATCACAAATAGGTACTCCCCTCACACAATTATGGTTGGTAGTGATTTCAATCTATCCTCGATTTGTTGGCGAAAATACATTTTCAAAGCCGATTGTAGGTATAAAACATTGTCAGAAATTGTACTTAATGCTTTCTCCGACAATTATTTTGAGCAGTTAGTCCAGGGGTCCACTCGAAAAGTAATTGATTGCGAAAACATACTTCAGCTCTTAGCAATAAACAATCCTAAGTAAGTAGGGAGCATCGTGACGAATAGCTTACAGTGATTAAGGCTGCGCGGAGTGGCCGCGCGGTTTCAGGCGCCATGTCACGGATTGCGCAGCCCCTCCCGCCGGAGATTCGAGTCCTCGCCCGGGTATGGGTGTGTGTGTTCTTCTTAGCATAAGTTAGTTTCAGCAGTCTGTAAGTCTAGGGACCGATGACCTCACTCGTTTGGTCCCTTAGGAATTCACACACATTTCAAAGTTTTTTTGATTAGGGATCAAAAGATCGTTGTGGCGAGGCTAAACACAGCAACATCAGAATCCACCAGAAATAAGCGCAAAATATATCAATCTAAAAAGGTAGATATAAAATCACTTGACGCCTTCCTAAGAGACAGCATCCACTCCTTCCGGACTAACTATGAAAGTGAAGACTAGATATGGCTTCAGTTCAAACAGTTACTATATGTGGAAGTTGAGCGATTTTCCAAATAAATTAATAAAAGATGGTGCTGATCACTTATGATACAAACCGAGCGATGTGGCGCAGCGGTTAGCACACTGGACTCGCATTCGGGAGGACGACGGTTCAATCCCGTCTCCAGCCATCCTGATTTAGGTTTTCCGTGATATCCCTAAATCGTTTCAGGCAAATGCCGGGATGGTTCCTTTGAAAGGGCACGGCCGATTTCCTTCCCCATCCTTCCCTAACCTGAGCTTGTGCTCCGTCTCTAATGACCTCGTTGTCGACGGGACGTTAAACAACACTAACCTAACCTAACCCTAAATCGCTCCAGGCCATGTCGGGATGATTCCTTTGAAGGGCAAGACCGATTTCCTTCCCCATCTTTAACACAATCCGAACTTGTGCTCTGACTGTAATGACCTCAATTTCGATGGGACGTTAAATCCAGTCTTCCTTCCTTCCCTATGATACACAAAACAGGCGAGAACACTGCTACAAAAGGAATGAAAACAGCTTGCCAGACTTAAAGGAACACAACATCTGCAAGTGGTAGTGGTCGTAAGTTGCTATGGGACCAAACTGCTGAGGTCATCACTCCCCAGGCGCACACACTGGTTAATCTATCTTAAACTTAATTACGCTAAGGACAACATACTCACCCATTCTCGAGGGAGGACTCGGACCGCCGGCGGAGGGAGCGGCGCGAGCCGCGGCAGGGCGTTTGAGTCCGCGCGGCTACCCCGCGCGACAGATCTCCAAGACTGGCGATGTTTGACTAAAGCTAGAAACTTAGCGCGGCTTTCAATGCTATATGCTTTTAATAGCTTCCACAATGAAACTCTGTCTCGTAATCACACAGAAACTCCAAGGAGTTTCTCGTCTTACGTAAAATACACCAACGGCAAGACACAAGCAATACCTCCTCTACTCAGTACCAATGGTAATATTACCGACGCTAGTGCACTAAAGCAGAGATATTGATCACATTTTTCAGAAATTTCTTCAACAAGACGATGAAGTAAATATTTTAGAATTCGAATCGAGAACAACTGCCGACATGAGTATAGTTTTTCTGCTTGTATCCCATTCACGCAGCACGGGGCAAAGTTGTCATGGAACTTTTGTCTCTTTTATACTTTTGACACAGAACCTTTGGTTCCATGACAAAACTGGGGTGAGGATGACCTCTGTTGATCGAGTGATTTTATTTTTACACCGAAAACAGTCGTGAGTGTACAATAAAAGATTGTGGATTAAACAACTGACCTACGATTGCTTCATTTTTCAAAATAAGAATGAGTAATTTAGAAGTAAAGGCAAGTCTTTCGGTCCACACAGCGTACCAACAGGTTTCCTTTCAGAGCATGCTGACGAAGTAGCCTTATATTTAGCAATCACATACAACCGCTCACTCGAATAAAGCTTCGTACCAAAAGAATGAAGAAGGGAAACAGGAGTAATCCGCTGAATTACAGTTCAATATCACTAACGCCCATTTGAAGTAGAATTTTGGAAAATATACAGTGTTCGAACATTATGAATTACCTCGAAGTTAACGTTCTATTAACGCACTGTCAGCACGGATTTAGAAAATAATCGTTCTTGTGAAAGACAACTAGCTCTTTATTCGGACGAAGTAAGAGTGCGATAGACATAGACATCTCAAATTCATTCTATATTTCTAGATTCCTAGAAGGCTTTCATCATCGTTCCTCACAAGAGACTTAAGTAGTGTGCCTACGAACTATCGCTTCAGTTGTGCGACTGGATCCGTGAGTTCGTCTCAGAAAGGTTACAGCGCGTAGTAACTGACCGAAAATCACCAAGTAATATAAGTTACATCTGGCGTTTCCCAGGGAAATGTTATAGGTCCTCCGCTGTTCCTAATTCACATAAACGATTTAGGGGACGATCTGATCAACCCTCTTATAGTGTTTGCAGATTATGCTCTCATTTATCGTCTTGTAAAGTCATCAGAAGATCAAAACCACCTGCAAGAAGACCCAGACGCGTTATGTGAATGTTGCGAAATGAGGCAGTTCTGTCTCAATACGGAAAAGAGCAAGATCATCCACATGAGTACAGAAGGAAATCTTTTAAATTTCGATTACACAATAAATCACACAAAACTAAAGGCCGTCGGCTCGACTGAATACCTACGAATTACAATCGGCAACAGATTAAGTTGGAACTATCGCATAGGTAATGTTGTGGAGAATGCAAACAAACAAACAAACAAACAAAGTTTCAAATGGCTCTGAGCACTATGCAACTTCTGAGGTCATCAGTCGTCTAGAACTTAAAACTAATTAAACCTAACTAACCTAAGGACATCACACACATCCATGCCTGAGGCAGGATTCGAACCTGCGACCGTAGCAGTCGCTCGGCTCCAGACTGTAGCGCCCAGAACCGCACGACCACTCCGGCCGGCTGCAAATCAAAGGTTAGTTTTTATTTGATTGAATGCTTAAAAGCTGCAACAGGTTTCTGTAAAGACACTGCCTACACTATGCTTGTTCGTATTCTGCTATAATATTTACGTGTTGTATGGTATCCTTACCAGATAGGATTGACGGACGACATCGAACGAATTCAAGGAAGGGCATCTCGCGTTATATTATCACTAAATAGGAGGATAGTGTCACGGATATGATAAACGAGATGGTTTGGCAATCATTAACACATAGTCGTTTCCCATTGCGGCGAGATCTTTTCGCGAACTTTCAATCATCAACTTTCTCCTCTGAATGTGAGAGTATTGTTGCCAACCAACATAGGGAGAAATGATCATCATAATAAAGTACGAAGAAGCAGAGCTTCTACAGAAATATTTAAGTGTTCATTTTTCCCATGCGCTGTACGGAAGTGGAACGGTAGAGAAATAGTCTGAATGTGGTTCGAAGGACTATCTGCCAGGCACTCAAGTGTGAATTGCAGAGTAGCCATATGTATGTAGAAGTAGATAATAGCATAGTCCGCGAACAGCCTCATGCAACTCGTGATTAACTAATTAACGGGCAATCCGTTAGCAGGTTTTTTCATTTTTTCCAGTTGAAATTTCACATTTTTTAGACTTATTTAATTTACGTGGTGTTTTGCAAGCAATTATAAATAATTGAAAATTCTCCATTCCCACAGTACCAGAATGTGATTTCTGTCAAGTATACCATCTGACCAAAATCCGGAAAATTCGACAGTCAGTTACGTGATATTATTTGTTCAGCGACAATGCTATGACTTCACCGTTAGTTTGTGAGTATTATATTTCATCATCAGGCTTGTTGAAGTATTGTAAGTATGTCATCAGTTTGTTACAGTGGACGTACGGCTTATTAATGGCAGCACAATGAATTGCCTATGAAACCGTTGAAAAACGAACAAGAGCGTAAGCTTCCCCCATGTGTTTCGAAACCATAAAATAAAAGCTGGATCTACTTTTCTGTGTCAATCGATATTCATAACCTCAACGGTTAAGACTAACTTGAAATGTTTATATTCAAATGATTCCTCCCCTTTTTCTAGGTATCGCCGCCATTATCATCATATCATTGTAATCATCGTCGTCATCATGATCATTGTCATCACGCATCCTCATATTCGTCGTCATCATCATCATCATCCATTCGACCTCCACTGCTGTGTAAAGACTACCAGCAGATTGCTCCCTGCTTTACAGTATTTTACAATATCAGTTCACGTTGACCCAGCTTCCGGCACCCGGCCGGAGGCAGTGGCAATGTGAGCGTGTGTGAATCGTGCTTGTGTCGCTGTGTGTGTGTTTTCTGTTTCAGAAGAAGGACTTCTTTGTCCGAAAGTTTAATTGCTTTCACTGATCAAATATTAAATGCTCTGAATAACCAGACATCACCCATTGGTATTTTTTGTGATCTCTCAAAGGCCTTTGACTGTGTAAATCATGGAATACTTTTAGATAAGCTAAATCATTATGGTTTGAGGGAGGCAGTGCACAAATGGTTTAACTCATACTCAACTGGAAGAATGCAGAAAGTTGAAATAAGTGGTTCATGTAATGTTAATACAACAGCTGATTCCTCAAACTGGGGGGCTATCAAGTACGGAGTCCCACAGGGTTCGGTCTTAGGTCCTTTACTGTTCTTGATATACATTAATGACTTACCATTCCATATTGATGAAGATGCAAAGTTAGTTCTTTTTGCTGATGATACAAGTATAGTAATAACATCCAAAAACCAAGAACTAAGTGATGTAATTGTAAATGATGTTTTTCACAAAATTATTAAGTGGTTCTCAGCAAACGGACTCTCTTTAAATTTTGATAAAACACAATATATACAGTTCCGTACAGTAAATGGCACAACTCCAGAAATAAATATAGACATTGAACAGAAGTCTGTAGCTAAGGTAGGATTTTCAAAAATTTTAGGTGTGTCCATTGATGAGAGGTTAAACTGTGCAAGTAGGCTGTTTAAGTTTTCTTATTGGTAACGCCACATAGCACTCTGTATGAAAAATCACTGGCTGTGCTGTGCGCAGTCTGTGGCTAGTTTGCATTGTTGTCTGCCATTGTAGTGTTGGGCATCGGCAGCTGGATGCTAACAGCGCGTAGCGTTGCGCAGTTGGAGGTGAGCCGCCAGCAGTGGTGGACGTGGGGAGAGAGATGGCGGAGTTTTGTAATTTGTAAGACTGAATGTCATGAACTATCATATATATTTTGACTATTAAGGTAAATACACTGTTTGTTCTCTATTAAAATCTTTCATTTGCTGACTATGCCTATCAATAGTTAGTGCCTTCAGTAGTTTGAATCTTTTATTTAGCTGGCAGTAGTGGTGCTCGCTGTATTGCAGTAGTTCGAGTAACGAAGATTTTTTGTGAGGTAAGTGATTTGTGAAAGGAATAGGTTAATGTTAGTCAGGGCCATTCTTTTGTAGGGATTATTGAAAGTCAGATTGCGTTGCGCTAAAAATATTGTGTGTCAGTTTAAGCACATTCGTGTATAATTGTTCAAAGAGGACGTTTCACATAGACCAGTCTAGTATAAATTTTTCTAAGGGGACGTTTCATAACTGGAAGCTACACATTGATGGTCTGCTGAAACGTCTTGAGTTCGGCTACGTATGCTGTTAGGGTTATTGCCAATTTTGGTGATAATAATCTCAGTAAATTAGCTTACTATGCCTACTTTCATTCACTGCTTTCGTATGGCATCATATTCTGGGGTAATTCATCGTTGAGTAGAATATTCATTGCTCAAAAACGTGTAATCAGAATAATTGCTGGAGTCCACCCACGGTCATCCTGCAGACATCTATTTAAGGATCTAGGGATCCTCACAGTAACCTCACAGTATATATATTCACCTATGAAATTTGTTGTTAATAATCCAGCCCAGTTCAAGAGTATTAGCAGTGTGCATAGCTATAACACCAGGAGAAAGGATGATCTTCACTATGCAGGTTTAAATCTGACTTTGGTACAGAAGGGGGTAAATTATGCTGCCACAAAAGTCTTTGGTCACCTACCAAACTGCATCAAAAGACTGACAGGTAGGCAACCAACATTTAAAAATTAATTAAAAGAATTTCTAGATGACAACTCCTTCTACTCATTGGCTGAATTTTTAGATATAACTTAAGAGAGGGAAAAAAAACTAACTTAAGCATTAGTGTCATGCAATATTTTGTGTACTGTAATATCTTGTACAGACATCTTTCTTTAACCTGACACGTTCCACATCATTACGAAGTGTCGTATTCATGATCTATGGAACAAGTATTAATCTAATCTAATCTAATCTGTTAAGCAGTCTTTTCATTGAGCCCGTCTGTGACTCAGCGCCTCCTCTATGCGGTGAGTAGCAGTCTGTCCTTTTCATATTGTTGTTAATTCATCCTAGACGTCCCACTGTTGATGAGGGCCCGCATCTCGTGGTCGTGCGTTAGCGTTCTCGCTTCCCGCGCCTGGGTTCCCGAGTTCGATTCCCGGCGGGGTCAGGGATTTTCTCTGCCTCGTGATCGCTGGGTGTTGCGTGATGTCCTTAGGTTAGTTAGGTTTAAGTAGTTCTAAGTTCTAGGGGACTGATGACCATAGATGTTAAGTCCCATAGTGCTCAGAGCCATTTTTTTTTGTTGATAGGGAAAATGTCAAAATATTGTACTGATTTTTTGATTTTGTGTGCATTCATATGTCACTAAAGTTAATGATGAGGCAGTGCAATAGATGAGGTGGACACGGAAATACCTGACCTGTATCCTGTTCACTTTTAGCTTGGGAAGGAAGTTCAATGGAGGATGACGGTCAATGGAGAATGATGGCAACTGGCAATGATGGTGAGTGACCATTAATAATCGGTGGTCAGTGACGATGAATATTGGTCAAAGATGGTCGGTGATCAGTGATAATCAGTGGTCAACAGTCTTTTTCAACTTAAGGCACAACTAGCTCGTATTATAAAATACAGTGGATACTGTTTATAACTGTATTTTGACTAGATCCAACTTCGAAAAATTAAGAACCAGTCTTTGACTTTCATTTGGAGGAATAAAATGCAAGGAAATTTTTTAGCCATATAGCTGTAACATTCGCTGAAACCGGGTTCCACTGCGCCTACGCTTAGAAGAAGAAACAGATTGCCCGTTATTAAAATTTAAAATTTAAATGGTTCCTTAAATTCATAGGCAGGATCACACATTCGCCTGCACGATATGATATTGCGGAGAGATGGCCCCCAGGCTGTGGCTAAGCCGTGTCTCCGCAATATCCTTTCTTTCAGGAGTGCTAGTTCTGCAAGGTTCGCAGGAGAGCTTCTGTAAAGTTTGAAAGGTAGGAGACGAGGAACTGGCAGAAGTGAAGCTGTGAGGACGGGGCGTGAGTCGTGCTTGGGTAGCTCAGTTGGTAGAGCACTTTCCCGCGAAAGGCAAAGGTCCCGAGTTCGAGTCTCGGCCCAGCACACAGTTTTAATCTGCCAGGAAGTTTCAGGCTCCCCATTTCTTATCAGTCCACCTAACTTTCAACATCCTTCTATAGCACCATCTCTCAGAAACTTCGATTCTCCTCTGTTGCGATTTTTCCACAGCCAACACAGTGCTGTGTGCCATATGTACATTCTCACAAACTTATTCTTCAACTTAAGATCCATGTTTGATACCGGTAGACTGCTCTTAGTCAGCATATCCTTTTTGGAAGTGCTAGTCTGCTTTTTATGTGCGCCTTGCTTCGTTCGTCATTGATTTTTTTGCATTCAAGGTAGCAGAATACCTTAACTTGATCTACTTCGTAATCACCAGTTTTGATTTTAAGTTTCTCGCTATTCTCATTTTTGATACCACTCATTACTTCTGTCTTTCTTTGATTTTCTCTCAGTTCATATTCTATACTCAGACTGTTCATACAATTCAGTACATACTGTAATTCTTGTCTTTCACTGATGGTAGCAATGTCATAACAGAATCTCATCATTGATATCATTTCAACCTGACTGTTAACACCACGTTTCTTTCATTTTCGTCATTCTTTCTTCCACGTCTACATTGAAAAGTGCGTTCTAAAGAATGCACCCCTGTCTTACACACTTTTTAATCCCAGCACTTCGTTCTTGGTCTTCCATTCTTATTGTTCCCTCTTGTTTGTTGTACATCTTGTACATTGTCTGTGTTTGCCTGTACCTTACTCCTATTTGTTGACCTCTCTTTCCAAGTCGATAAATTCTATGAACGTGTCCTGATTTTCCTTAAGCCTTGCTTCCATTTTCAATCTTAACGTCAGAAGTACCTGTCTGGTGACCTTATCTTTCCCAAAGCCAAAGCGATCGTCGCCTAACAGATACTTAATTTTCTTTTCCATTTTTCTGTGTAACAGTATTATCAGAAACATGAGCCGTTAAGCTGGTAATAGTTCCCGCTCTTATCCGCCCCCCGCCCCCCCGCCCCCCAGTTATGATAAGGAATCCCGTATGACCATAAAACAGCCTATTGTGTGCAAAACTAAACGACGAAAGTAACTTTCTCGTTATGTGTCCGGTCAAGCAACATAGCTTGATGAAACTTGGACGATGCGTAGAAAACACTGCTATAGTATAATACAGAAGGTATCTGAAATAAAAGCGCAATGACACGAACAGAACTGCCTCTTTAATTCAGAGACAATAATTACACTAAAGTCATCGCGATTCATGATGGTCCCCTGGACATTTCTGCACTGGTGATAGTGAGTGTGATAGGGTGGGTTAAGCTAAGGGTGAATAGATACTTTCAACATCTTATTTAACAACCACACGAAATATCAGTTTACAAAAACTTCACTAAAATGGCTCTAATTTCAAACATATCAGCTGGGAAGCCAAAATAACAACAAAGATTTATTAACAAGATGTTATTGTCGTGGTCTTCAGTCCTGACACTGGTTTGATGCAGCTCTCCATGCTACTCTATCCTGTGGAAGCTTCTTCACCTCTGAGTAACTACTGCAACCTACATCCTTCTGAATCTGCTTAGTGTATTCATCTCTTGGTCTCCCTCTACGATTTTTACCCTCCACGCTGCCCTCCAATACTAAACTGGTGATCCCTTGATGCCTCAGAACATGTCCTACCAACCGATCCCTTCTTCTGGTCAAGTTGTGCCACAAACTCCTCTTCTCCCCAATTCTATACAATACCTCCTCATTAGTGATGTGATCTACCCATCTAATCTTCAGCATTCTTCTGTAGCACCACATTTCGAAAGCTTCTATTCTCTTCTTGTCCAAACTATTTATCGTCCATGTTTCACTTCTAAATGGCTACACTCCATACAAATACTTTCAGAAACGACTTCCCGACACTTAAATCTATGCTCGATGTTAACAAATTTCTCTTCTTCAGAAACGATTTCCTTGCTATTGCCAGTCTACATTTTATATACTCTATACTTCAACTGTCATCAGTTACACTCCTGGAAATGGAAAAAAAGAACACATTGACACCGGTGTGTCAGACCCACCATACTTGCTCCGGACACTGGGAGAGGGCTGTACAAGCAATGTCACACGCACGGCACAGCGGACACACCAGGAACCGCGGTGTTGGCCGTCGAATGGCGCTAGCTGCGCAGCATTTGTGCACCGCCGCCGTCAGTGTCAGCCAGTTTGCCGTGGCATACGGAGCTCCATCGCAGTCTTTAACACTGGTAGCATGCCGCGACAGCGTCGACGTGAACCGTATGTGCAGTTGACGGACTTTGAGCGAGGGCGTATAGTGGGCATGCGGGAGGCCGGGTGGACGTACCGCCGAATTGCTCAACACGTGGGGCGTGAGGTCTCCACAGTACATCGATGTTGTCGCCAGTGGTCGGCGCAAGGTGCACGTGCCCGTAGACCTGGGACCGGACCGCAGCGACGCACGGATGCACGCCAAGACCGTAGGATCCTACGCAGTGCCGTAGGGGAGCGCACCGCCACTTCCCAGCAAATTAGGGACAGTGTTGCTCCTGGGGTATCGGCGATGACCATTCGCAACCGTCTCCATGAAGCTGGGCTACGGTCCCGCACACCGTTAGGCCGTCTTCCGCTCACGCCCCAACATCGTGCAGCCCGCCTCCAGTGGTGTCGCGACAGGCGTGAATGGAGGGACGAATGGAGACGTGTCGTCTTCAGCGATGAGAGTCGCTTCTGCCTTGGTGCCAATGATGGTTGTATGCGTGTTTGGCGCCGTGCAGGTGAGCGCCACAATCAGGACTGCATACGACCGAGGCACACAGGGCCAACACCCGGCATCATGGTGTGGGGAGCGATCTCCTACACTGGCCGTACACCTCTGGTGATCGTCGAGGGGACACTGAATAGTGCACGGTACATCCAAACCGTCATCGAACCCATCGTTCTACCATTCCTAGACCGGCAAGGGAACTTGCTGTTCCAACAGGACAATGCACGTCCGCATGTATCCCGTGCCACCCAACGTGCTCTAGAAGGTGTAAGTCAACTACCCTGGCCAGCAAGATCTCCGGATCTCCGGATTGAGCATGTTTGGGACTGGATGAAGCGTCGTCTTACGCGGTCTGCACGTCCAGCACGAACGCTGGTCCAACTGAGGCGCCAAGTGGAAATGGTATGGCAAGCCGGGAGTGTATTTTGCTCCCCAAATAGCAAAACTCATTTACTACTGTAAGTGTCTCATTTCCTAATCTAATTCCCTCTGAATCACCCGAGTTAACTCGACTACATTCCATTACTCTCGTTTTTCTTTCGTTGATGTTCATATTATATCCTCCTTTCAAGACACTGTCCATTCCGTTCAACTGTTCTTCCAAGTCCTTTGCTGTCTCTGACAGAATTACAATGTCATCGGCGAACCTCGAACTTTTTATTTCTTCTCCGTGGATTTAAATACCTACTCCGAATTTTCTTTTGTTTCCTCTACTGCTTGCGCAATATACAGTCTGAATAACGTCGGGGAGAGGCTACAACCCTATCTCACTCCCTTCCCAACCACTACTTCCCTTTCTTGTCCCTCGGGTCTTATAACTGACATCAGGTTTCTGTACAAATTGCAAATAGCCCTTCGCTCCCTGTATTTTACCCCTGCCACCTTCAGAATTTGGAAGAGAGTATTCCAGTCAACATTGTCAAAAGCTTTCTCTAAGTCTACAAATGCTAGAAACGTAGGTTTGCCTTTTCTTAATCTTTCTTCTAAGATAAGTCGTAGGGTCAGTATTGCCTCACGTGGTCCAATATTTCTACGGAATCCAAACTGATCTTCCCCGAGGTCGGCTTCTACCAGTTTTTCCATTCATCTATAAAGAATTAGCGTTAGTATTTTGCAGCTGTGACTAATTAAACTCATAGTACGGTAATTTTCACATCTGCGCCTGCTTTCTTTGGGATTGGTATTATTATATTCTTCTTGAAGTCTGAGGGTATTTCGCCTGGCTCATACATCTTGTTCACCAGGTGCTAGAGTTTTGTCAGAGCTGGCTCTCCCAAGGCTATCAGTATTTCTAATGGAATGTTGTACACTCCAGGGGACTTGTTTCGAGTTAGGTCTTTCAGTGTTCTGTCAAACTCTTCACGCAGTATCATATCTCCCATTTCATCTTCATCTACGTCCTCTTCCATTTCCATAATACTGTCCTCAAATACTTCGCCCTTGTATAGACCCTCTATATACTCTTTCCACCTTTCTGCTTCCCCTTCTCTACTTAGAACTGGGTTTCCATCTGAGCTCTTGATATTCATACAAGTGGGTTTCTTTTCTCCAAAGGTCTCTTTAATTTTCCAGTAGGCAGTATCTGTCTTACCCTCGTGAGATAAGCCTCTACATCCTTACATTTGGCCTCTAGCCATCTCTGCATAGCCAAGAAGCGAAACGCAAGAACCCTAGCGAACAATTAAATTCCGCTGTGGTTGAGCAAATCTCAAATAATATTTATTAAAATATTAAAAGTAGAGTATGGATTTACACTATTGCAATCAATGTAATTAAAGACAGAGAGCCAAATAAGATTATACTACGCTAAACATCCAATAATAGCAATAACAAAAAAAAAAATTAAAGCAGAGAAAGAATTTAGACCATTACCCTATATATTAATTAAAATACAGAACCAAATAAAACTACACTATTCAAAATGTCCAATACTCAGGACATTTAGCATTAATCAATTGTGATCATGTTCTTGCTGAATTACACTCTTTCAGGTAATTAGAATTACCATGATGGCTGACATATGTCAAACACAATGTTATCCAAGTTGCATATGCATCAACACTACAGCTGAATTCTCTTAGTACCGTTACACGAACTGGCAGTTTAATTAAGCCTTATGCTCAAAATCAAGTACCATCGACCACATAAGATTTTGACAGCAATAATAATTGACAGTCAAGCTCACACAGGGTGACTGCATATAGCGCCACATAGTACTGCCGTCTGCTTCCTGTAAATACAATACCTTCTGTGCTACACGCAAACTTAAAACACCTGCCGATGCCTGGAGAGAACTGCATGAAAAACAGATAACAGATACCCATATGAGTCGAAGACTAGCCTCAGTACTGGCGTCCATCAGACAGCACTCTCTTATTGTCAGCAATCTACCAGCTAGAGCTATCTAGACGTGGCTTCCAATGGTTCCTGTTTGACCTCTCTACAACACACTACCTTCTGGTAGTCAATGTTCTTCTCGGTGGTACTTGGCGTTTCACCAATCTTCTCGGTGGCACGCAACATTCTGTCCTACCATTACAGCCAGCTTCACACGATGGGTCCGGAAGGCGCTGGTGTAGCTATGCTCTCGCTGGCAGCCCCTTCACGCTGTAACACAGTAGCCTTTCAAATTTTCGTAGATTTTTGACGTCTGGTGGTGGAACATCTTCCCCACCACTAATTGTAAGGTACTAGGTGAAGGAATGAGGTGCGAAAACTTCCACACGTTCATTAACCAACAGAAAAGGCTACCATAATGTAGGCAACACAGATAATTTTAATTTTCGCATTACATAAAACAAACAAATTATTGCATGGAACACCTTAATTTTGACTAAAAGGTAGCGTTAAATACCAAAGAACATTGTGCTACAGGTCCACTAAGGTATACTGTAGAATAAAGAGAAAGCTCCCCCCCTCCACATACGGTTTAGTTTGGGATACACGGACTCTAAAAAAACTGCAGACCTTATGTCTTACCAGTAAAGTAACTGGAGCGAGGAATTGTATGATATGGACAGGGCCCTTGAAATGGGGCGACAGATTGCCCCGGCCTTATCGGTCCACTTGCTCACAGCACTAAAATTTTTGACAAATATATGACAACCTGGTTTCAATGACATGGTCCACCTCCCCACATTTTAACGCCAAGCAGTCTTTTTGTGATTAATTTTCAGACCTTTCCTAGCACACTTCTACATGTTTCGGATTTGTGCAGCATCGGTCTTCTGTGGCAAAAAATCATCCATAGACAATTGGTTGGAGAACGCCAAATTAGGTTTGAATGAAACCATCAGACTGACCAGCGTTTCCTTACGTGCTACATGAGCGAGGTGTTAAACGCGTAGTTCAACCAACATAAGGACGTATCGCACATAGTGCGACCGCCGTGGAGAAATGCAATGGGTGTTAAATGCAAATTTTGATTAACGCGCTCCACAAATGTGGGGAGTAGGTAGTAATGTACCGTGATGGTATGCACTATTGCCATGTCGAAACAAACGTTCTTACACTTCATCGACATAAAAGCCGTACCATTATCCTGTACCAGCGTTCTGCAAAGCCCAAAAGTATCAAAAATTCCTTTCAGACTTCTGATAGTCGTCAGCACATTAACATTCCCAGTGGAGATTAACCAAGAAAAACGCGTCCACACGAACTTGCGCGAAGCGGTTCCGCTCCTTTGACTATGGAAAAAGAGTGATGTAATCAAAATACAGTTTTTGCATCACAAATTGCATAATGTTGAAGGACAGCAAACGTTGTTGGATGTTCAGCGAAGGTATAATTAGCGAACAGATCTTACGGGACTGCATCAACTTCTGGACCTCATCCATTCCTTTCGAAACAAAACTCTTGGGAAATTCATCTTACAAGGTAAGGCCGCCAATTGTGAAATTCAGATTCGATTCATACTGCGCACAATGAAAGCTCATGGTCAGAGGTGTAATGTGGCAAAGCACCAAGATGCACCTCTCAGCCGTTGTCGAGAAAATCGACAGTTAAAAGAAACCGTTGGGGTGAAATACTCTCAACGATTAATAGTTCTCTACAGCGTCGTGGCGCAGCGGTAAGCGCTCGGGTTCGTAATCAGAAAGTCGCCGGATCGAATCTCGCGCCATGTCTCCCAAATATATATATATATATATATATATATATATATATATATATATATATATATATATATAGTAATGTACCGTGATGGTATGCACTATTTCCATGTCCATGTCGAAACAAACGTTCTTACACTTCATCGACATAAAAGCCGTACCATTATCCTGTACCAGGATATATATAAACTATTAATGAATTGCTTATGCATCTACCTTCTTTCGAAGTTAGCAGGCAACTACGCTGTCATGCGGCGGCTCGTGTCGGCCCATTCAACGTAACGGAGTTTATACTTCGTACCTGCCACAGCAAATTTGTGTTCGTGGGGTTTCTATTCTAATTCGAACGTTTGACTTACGCTATACGTATTCGTTTCGGAATATCGTTTCTACATCTTCCGTTAACTATACGTGGTTAACATTATAAAGACAATTAATAACGTTTGTGAAATACAACTTTGTTTGCGGAAAACATAATGATGTTCGAAGTTGCCAGTTTTTCCACGACAAACGACTTTCAACAACTTATTATATGCATAATTGTTGCAACTGATTGCTGGGAATTTTATATATATATATATATATATATATATATATATATATATATATATATATATATGTGTGTGTGTGTGTGTGTGTGTGTGTGTGTGTGTGTATTTATACACACATTTGAATTACAAAAAACAAATACTTAAAAAAAAACGCTGCATGGCGCGAGATTCGATCCGGCCACCGTCTGATTATGAACCCGAGCGCTTACCGCTGCGGCACGACGGTGTAGAAGATTATTAATCGTAGAGAGTATTTCACCGCAACGGTTTATTTTAACTGTCGATTTTCTCGACAACGGCGGAGAAGTGCATCTTGGTGCTTTGCCACATTACACCTCTGGACATGAGCTTTTATTATGCGCAGTATGAATTGAATCTGAATTTCACAATTGGCGGCCTCAGCTTGTTAGTCTTAAACTCGCTAAATGGCCCCATACACGTGTTTCACGATAATAGTTGAAAGAGCATGGTTCCATTTCTGACAGTAACACAGTTTTATCTCTACTATGACTCCTGAGCAGAACACAAAACATTTCCGAACACAAGGTATGACTATCTCCCACTTTTTCAAATGCCCATTAATGGGATACAGTTCCGGATCTGCATCTTGTTGTCGTGCTCCTTAAAAATCGGGCACACTACCTGGTCCGATGTTAATAATACGTGCCTGTTCCTCTTCCTGAATATCTCCATCATTGTGCACACCAAACACTCGGTTTACATCCCAAATGTGTGTAACCTTAAAACGAAGCGCGGATCCTAAACGTCTGTTTTGACCTCGCAAGGATCCACGTAAGGAGTTAATTTCTAACTGAAATGTCCAGTGTTCTAAATACATCTTAAACGTCCCTATGGCGAACAATACTGCCTAGGCGTCAAGCTCATGTGAAGAATACTTATCCTCCAAATGAGATGGGCCGTGAGACACAGGATTATCCCCTTATGATATTCCTGAAGTAGAAAAACAGTCACACAAGGCGTCAAACCGTCCGTCTGGACGATAAACTCATTCAACTTACAAGAGCTTACATTGGAGCTGTGAACTATGCCTGCTGAGACGATTCCCACTCAAACATATTCCTCTTTTTTCCTCAATTCGTTAAGTGGGGCTCCTAATTGAGCGAAATTCGGTATGTACTTCAGAAAAAAGTCTCCATCCGTATGAAGCGACCCACTGCCTTCATATTTTTGAGCAGTGGGTGGTGTAAATTACTTCTGTTCGACTTTTCTCATTACTAGCTCCCGCTTGAAACACTATAGCTCCTAGGTATCTGGCAGGACAAATTAAGCCTTAGATGACCTGATGGTAAATCTAGCCTATCACAACAGCTTAAGAACTCCCTAATATGGCTTAGGTGCTCCTGAAAACCGCGACTAAAAATGGCAAGTCATTCAAATAGTGATAAACACAAATGGACATTAAATCGTAATAGAAAACATTATCTAGAATACAAGGCAAAAAGTTGCTCTGACTGACGGAATGAAGGTTCCATCCAATTGTAAAATCGGTTACTAGTTTCGAGCCCTCACTTAAGGGCAAATGGAAATAAGCCTGATTAAGTCAAGTCTTTACAGACGAATAGAAAAACTGGTAGAAGCCGACCTCGGGGAAGATCAGTTTAGATTGCGTAGAGATGTTGGAATACGAGAGGCAGTACTGACCCTACGACTTACCTTAGAAGATATATTACGGAAAGGGAAACCTATGTTTCTACCATTTGTAGACTTAGAGAAAGCTTTTTACAGTGTTGACTGGAATAGTCTCTTTCACGTTCTGAAGGTGGTAGGGGCACGAAAGGGAAGCAGTGGTTTAGAAGGGAGTGAGACAGAGTTGTAGCATAACCCCAATGTTATTACAGAGGTATGTAAACAGGCAGACTACGACGCTGCGGTCGGCAACGCCTATAGAAGGCAAGTGTCTGGCGCAAATGTTAGATCGCTTACTGCTGCTACAATGGCAGGTTATCAAGATTTAAGTATGAACGTGGTGTTATAGTCGGCGCAGGAGCGATGGGACACAGCATCTCAGAGGAAGCAATGAAATGGGGATTTTCCCGTACGACTATTTCACGAGTGTGCGAGAATGTAAGGAATTCGGTAAAACATCAAATCTCAGACATCGCTGCGGCTGGAAAAATATCCTGCAAAAACGGGACCAACGACAACTGAAGAGAGTTGTTCTACGTGACAGAAGTGCAACTATTCCGCAGATTGCTGCAGATTTCAATGCTGGGCCATCAGCAAGTGTCATCGTGCGAACCATTCAACGAAACATCATCGATATGGGCCTTCGGAGTAGAAGGCCCACTCGTGTATCCTTGATTATTGGACGACACAAAGCTTTACGCCTCGCCTGGGCCTGTAAACACCGACACTGGACTGTTGATAACTGGATACATGTTGCCTGGTCGGACGAGCCTCGTTTCAAATTGTATACGCGTTTCGAGACAACCTCATAAATCGATGAACTCTGCATGTCACCAGGGAACTGTCCAAGCTGGTGGAGGTTCTGAAATGGTGTGGGGCGTGTGCAATTGGAGTGATATGGGACTCCTGATACGGCTAGATACGACTCTGACAGGTGACAGTTCGTAAACATCCTGTCTGATCACCTGCATCCATTCATCACCATTGTGTATTCCGACGTTCTTGGACAATTCCAGCAGGAAAATGCGACATCCCACATTTCCAGAATTGCTACATAGTGACTCCAGGAACACTCTTCTGAGATTAAATACTTCCGCTGACCACCAAACTCCCCAGACACGAATATTATTGAGGATACCTGGGATGCTTTGCAACGTGATATTCAGAAGAGATCGCCACCCCCTCGTACGCTTACGGATTTATGGATAGCCCTGCATGATTCTTGGTGTCAGTTCCCTCCACTACTTCAGAAATTAGTTGAGTCGGTGCCATGTCGTGTTGCTTCACTTCTGCGTGCTTGCGGGGGCCCTACACAATATTAGGCAGGTGCACCAGTTTCTTTCGCTCTTGAGTGTATAAAGATAGAGCCAAATTACACCTCACAAAATATCAAATACGCAGGAAATTCAGATTTAGTTAATGAACACCATGGACCTGCTGAATTACACGCTGCCAAGTAATTAGAATTACCACGATGGCTGATATATGTCTAACAAAGGATTACCCAGATCCATCTGGATGAGAATGGGTAGTATTACATAGCTGATAATTCAGCTTAAACTTTGCGCTCAAAACCTGGTATGGACTGCCAGTGGCGTCATCTTTGACAGCAGTAAAAATTAACAAAGTTAAACTCACAAAAAGTGACTGCATGCACACAGCACTATAGTATCGTCTGCTTCCTGTAAATACGATATCGTCCATGCCACAGGCAGCCTTGCAAGTGTTAGAGCCTGGAGAGAGCTGCATACAAAACAGATACAAACACAGCTCAAAGACTAACCCCCGATCTTGATTACGTAAAACAGCATTGCCAGATGCCTGCCAACGAACGGCTTTCAAAGAATGTCTTCCAATGATTCCTGTCAGACCACTCCAAAACACTCTGACTTTTGGAGGTTAACATTCTGTTCTGTGGTACCCAGCGTTTCAACCTTCTTCTTGGTGATGCTCAGTGCTCTGTTGTACCATCACTGCTGGCTGGTCGCGTTGGCTCCGAATGATGCTGGTGCAGCAAAGCTTCCGTTGGCAGTTCTCCCTCGCTATAAGGTTCGTTCAGCAGCAGCGGTGTTCGTGCAATTGCATCTCTATTCACGTAGCCTTTCAAAATTGGCGCGGACGTGTGACGTCTGGTAACCGCAAACTTACAAAACTGGGGTATGGTTCTCTTCAGGGTTTGCGATCACCAAGGAAGGCAATGCATGCTTTTCAATGTGCGCAAAGTTGGTAAGCAGTTCTGATGGTGGGGAATGTCATAGCTCCAACAGTGTAGTTGTCAATTGCTGTATAATCGTTGGTGCTACACGTCTCCTCAACGAATCTTACAACCCTCTCAAAGGGATTTAAGTAGGGAGAACACGTAGGTCAGTCCATTCGCCTAATATCCTCTCATTCCAAGAGCTCTTCGCCATCTGCTGTTCGATGCGGTGGCGCATTGTCCTCTATAGAAACGAAGTTAGGACCGAATGCACGCCTGAAAAGTCGCACATGGGCAAGGATTACAGTGTCGCTGTAATGCAGTGCCACGACCTAGACTTCGGTCAAAAAATTATTAGTCTTTAACGAAGGGCGAAGGTAAGAATAAGAAGCTCTGAAGCGCCATAAAGTGTTGCATTAACAGCCAGCGTGGCGACATATGGGTCAAAATAATAGACACCCCAATGGATTGCACACCGAGGGTAGCCGTACTCAGCGGTAAATGACGCCACGCAGTGGTAACAACGTAGCAAGTGGGGAGGTGGAAACACACAAGGGCAAGTCTCTTGTTATGGTAAAGTGACTAAGCGCCACATTTTAGTGTAACAAATTAGCACTGGATGGATATAAATGAGCGTGGATCTTGAGGCAGAAATGCCTCGCCTTCGTCGGAATCTATCAGTACCATCACAAATCCAGACGAGTCCGGACAGCGATCACTGGGCTCCACCAACTGGAACCATGGTTTCGATACCGGGCTGTGCCTGGCGTCTGCACTATGTCCAGCCAGGGAAGGCGCTGCCGATCTGCTATCTACATCTGCCGACTCCGACGATGAGTTCCTAGCGGGGCTCGGCACCACAACGCCAGCCGCCAGCTGACCTCTGTTTGAGGGCAGTAGATTGTACCTCGCATACTGCCGCTGCGGCCGTGTCCAGAGCCGACGGGCCGTCTCCAAAACGAGTCACCACTGCGGCATTGCATGACGTGCCGCTGATGCCAACGTCCGTGGCCTATAGGGACTGTCGGCCTCAGACGAGAACGGTGCCAGCTCAGCAGCAGCGCCACTCGGGTGCCGCCGCCCAAACAGCAGCCCCAGCCACGGTCAATGTGGGGAGACGTGCCTGCCTCGCTACCCCATGTATCAAGATCAATAAAGCTCTTTGTAACTGCTAACAGAGTTTTCACTGGGCCCCATGACACTTTATCGCCACTCACTCAACCCCCGCAGTGCCCCGCTCAATACTATAAATTTGAAAGGTAAATTGCCTATGTTCATGGATTTTGGAGGTCAGTACGCCCTTCCAACTTTATGCCTCCCCACACCATAACATCTGGATCATCAAAACGGTCATGATCGAGAATGGTAGAGGTACCCTCAAATGGTAAGACGAGGAAAGAGGTTCCGTGCCCAGCAACATTGTAGAACATGCTCGTTTTGAAGGTTTGACACAATGTTGCATGGGTGAACTGACCTCCAAATCTCCAAACATGGTACAGTGCACTCACTGGTCCACGTTATTGTGACACTGTAATCCTTCTCCATGTGCGTCTTTGCAGGTGTGCGTTCCCTCCCC
Organism: Schistocerca gregaria; assembly: GCF_023897955.1. Taxonomy (NCBI): domain Eukaryota; kingdom Metazoa; phylum Arthropoda; class Insecta; order Orthoptera; family Acrididae; genus Schistocerca; species Schistocerca gregaria. The sequence continues at coordinate 477,928,205 of NC_064920.1, read as the reverse complement.
CTCCCTCCCCCCTTGCCGTGCGGAGTGTCCGCGCGGTTTGAGGCGCGGTGTCACGGATTGCGAGGCCCCTCCCGCCGGAGGTTCGAGTCCTCCCTCGGGCATGGTTCAAATGGCTCTGAGCACTAGGGGACTTAACATCTATGGTCATCAGTCCCCTAGAACTTTAAACTCCTTAAACCTAACTAACCTCACACAACACCCAGTCATCACGAGGCAGAGAAAATCCCTGACCCCGCTGGGAATCGAAGCCGGGAACCCGGGCGCGGGAAGCGAGAACGCTACAGCACGACCACGAGTGCGGACCCTCAGGCATGGGTGGTGTGCTGTTCTTAGCATAAGTCAGGTACAGTAGTCTGTAAGCCTAAGGACCGATGACCTCAGCTGTTTGGTCCCTTAGGAATTCACACACACGTTAAAAGCATTCGGCTCTCACTTCATTTTTTAGAGTTCTATACATCATTCAGTAGAAACGCAACCTTTATGGGATCACTTTGTTGTCTGTTAAAACACATTCTTCTCAAAAACGGTAGACGTATTAAGTTGGCTTTTATTTCAATTACTAAGGTCTGCGGCTGGTGGGCGGTATATAAGTTTTAAGCTCCTGAGTCAATCCAACGAAAAGATGTGGCCACTTATGTTATATTTAGAAACTCACTCATCAGAACCTGTAGATGATCTATACATGCAGGGTTAGTTAGAAGGAAACGTATATGTATCGATACGTGACACTGCTAGTGACACTAAACAAAAAACCTTCACAAGGACATATGCCCTACTTGGAGTGGTTTCCGAGGGAGAACACATTTAATGCCCTTGGTTATTTCTTTTCTGCATTATTCAAACATCCTCATTGTTTACAACGTACCACAGTAGAGGAATCTGAGACTGATACGGGACACTTGGGGGTTATCAAGACAGGAAACTACCCCAATCTGGTCTACAAAAACTACCTAAGTTACAGCGCATGCACGCAGCGCGAGATGTTGGATATTCTGTTAGGGCCTTTTTTTTGTAGGAACTTTAATATAGTTTAATTTTGTTCTGCGAAGTGTTTTCGCTGGACGGTGCGGTTTATCGAGTTATATAAGAAAAACCTAAAAAAGTTATATTAAATTCTATCTCAGAAACCATTCGGAATAGGGCAATGCCTCGATAAAAAGCTTTTAAGTTTTCTTTTTTTCGTAAAGAATCACTAATACTGTTACCCCTCAAAGCATGTACCTTTCCTCTTGATTCACTTTCACGCATATTTACGTTCGCACGGAACCCTAAGAGGGCGAGTCGTACTCGCGCTTGTGTGTGTGTGTGTGTTTTTTTTTTTATTGCTAATGAGAATGCGCGACCGCGTCGAACAGCGCAGGCCTATCCGTTCCCCAGGCTTAAACCCCACAGATGAAGTGTGTGATGCGTTGGGGAAACGTATTGCAGAACGTCCTCATACACCAATAGCCACCCACCAGTTAAAAAAAATTGTTCAAATGGCTCTGAGCACTATGGGACTTAACATCTATGGTCATCAGTCCCCTACAACTTAGAACTACTTAAACCTAACTAAGGACAGCACACAACACCCAGTCATCACGAGGCAGAGAAAATCCCTGACCCCGACGGGAATCGAACCCGGGAACCCGGGCGCGGGAAGCGAGAACGCTACAGCACGACCACGAGCTGCGGACACCCATCAGTTGTCAACCGCCCTGATTACGGAATGGAAATCCCTAAGTGTAGTGGCCAGTACGTTGCGGAGCATACAGTGCCCCCGTGGCCGTCATACACCACCGTTTTGAATGTCCATGGGACTACCATGAATCGTGGTGACTTCGTCTAGTTAATGTCTTTGAATAAACGTGTCATTTTTGTTTCATTGAGTATTTCTTTCAGTTACTTCCTCTACTATATTGTAGCAGGTCTTTCTGGACACATCCAAGTTGCAGCGAGCTATGTTACTTGGCAGTGACACATCATGTGGTAGGTACTTTCGTCCTAAGGTTTGCACACCAGAGTGAAATTGAAGATCGGATAATTTTCAGGTCTCCTGCTTCACGTTAGCACATAAACTTAGGACACCGTCATCAGTCCCTGTTGCAATTGTGAACATCACATACCAATTTCGTCCTACTGCAACAGCGACTACAAAAAATTGGTAAGTTCGCAAGCAGCAGCGTTGACAATGGTGCTCCAGAGACGTGCTGCACTCTCGTCTTTGAAGACGTCCTCAGTCATCAGACAGAAGCAAACCAGATGGTGAATACTCCAAGTATTGCCCGTGCCATGGGCTGGTTTAGAGAACGTAGGTCAGAGGGCATTGTCTCCGTTGTGTGTGTGCTGTGAAGCGGTAGATTTATAAGTGATCCTACCTTCAAATAGATTTCCGAACATGGGTTCCATATCAAACCTTTATCTACTAAGTCCCCCTTACAGCCTTTATAAGCCTTTAACGGGACTTGTGAAAACTAGCTACATGAGGAGGTCCTGTATATAGGGTGATTCAGCTGCACTTACTGCTGGGTTTTATGCAGCCTGCAGTGCCTTCAAATATCACCTGTAATATTTTCATATGCTCTCACTCGCTACGTACAAATTATTAGTCCTTCAGGAAAAATGAACAAGACATTTTCCTAGGAAGTTCAATGTAATTAAATTTTTTACTGGGATACGGTTTCACTGGAGGCCGCACCTTAGATTTATTCAAGTAAACATGTCTGAAGGTAACTTTTTTTGAATAATTCGAAAACTACGGCCTCTAGCTGAAACGCATCCAAGTACAAAATTTAACTACATAAAGTTTACTACAAAAAGTTCCTGTTTATTTTTGCTATAGGACTAATAGCGAACAAGAGAATGTGAAAATCTTGCACACAGTATTTGAAGGTGTTGCAGGTTGCATAAAATCCATCAGAAGGGGCAACTGAATCACCTTGTACTAAAGCCAATCGCCTGATATCACTGACTACCTTTTTGCTATTGACATATTAAATAGAAGTTTTAAAAGAGCATACATAAGTGCTTTATGCCAACTATTTTCATAATTGTACTTGTTGCATATGAATCACACCTGTGTCATACAATAAAGTAATTGCAAACTTTTTAACGCCTTTTTATACATTCCATTAACTAAATTGCTTAAGTTTGACTTATCCGTTTTGAATGGATGCAAATGGGTAATGTCAACCAAAATTAGTCACTTCATTTGAAATTAGTATGATTGTGCCTGACAATAAATTATTTGCGATTACAACTCCATCATCCCTACTAAGAATGTTTCCGGCCAGTAGGTTCGATGGAATACCATACAATGATACTCCTAAATGCCTTTCAAAACCATATGTCACTGCTCTCCATGCTGCATGTAAATTTCTCTCACTTGACGTAACAACACCTTGATGAAAGGTAGCGGAACACAGTATCTACTAGGATTCTATCAGCTAATTACTTCTCTCACACTTGGAACATTTTTTTTTATACGTTGATTACTTCCTGTGGCATTTGTTGGCTTATACGCTGATAAGCCAAAACTTTATGACCACTGTCCATTGAATAACGCTCGGTGGTGTTATGGACACGCGACGGAGTAAGGAAAGTGTGTAAGCGGGGCAGAGACTAATGGAGTATCATTTTAACTAAAATACGGGTTGCAAATGGGCAGATCCGTTGATATAGGCGACTTAGGCGAAGGGCTGACGGCTGGGAAAGATCGTCTTCGAAACGTCGCTGCTGGTCGTCTGCTCGCTTGTTACTGTCGTGAGAATATATGGAAACTGTTGCAGGGTGGTACAACCACGAGTAGGCAACAGCCTACTGGAGGCCCATGCCTTGTCACAGAACGCGGAGTTACGAGGCTTGCCCATTATGCAAGGCAGAACAGGCGGCGATCTTTGGAAGATGTGACAACAGTGTGCGATGTTGGTGCAAGCATGTTTCCGAGTAAAACATTCAGAACACTATGTTGAACATGGGACTCAGCAGCAGACGACCCTTAACGTCTCCCCACGTTGAATCAATTGCATTGTCACTTACGACTGAAGTGGACACGGGATCATCGAAACTGGGCCTAGACTCAATGGAAATGTGTCGCCTGGTCGGACGAATCGATTTTATCACTCCATCAAATCTGTGGTCGTGTCCCAGCATGCCGTCAGCCAGACAAACGGCCGCTCGAAACATGCACCGCGCCAGACACAGGCCATTGGGGATACTGTTCTATTCACTTGGACTTCCATGGGACCTGTGGTAGGAATCGAAGGTACCAAGGTAGCTTTAGACTCCGTGAACATTATTTCTGACCATCTGCATCCCTTCTTGCTTAAAATCTTCGTCGACGGCAATGGCGTCATCCAGCAAGATAACTGTCCATGTCATAAGACTGAAGAGCGAAAGGTTTGAGGAGCACGATACTGAACTCACGTTGATGACTTTTTCATCAGATTCGACTAGGAAATTTGGAAATTTGTGGTAAGGTCTTATGGGACGAAACTGCTGAGGCCATCGGTCCCTAAACTTACACACTGCCTAATCTAACTTAAACTATCTTACGCTAAGGACAACACACGCACCCATGCCTGAAGGAGGATTCGAACCTCCGACGGGGGGAGCCATGCAGACCGTGACAAGACAGACTGCCCGGCTACCCAGTGAGGCGGATTCGCCTACTCTGAATCCAATCGAACACATCATATACTACATGCTCGTAATCTACAAGTATGGCACGACGTGTGCACAAATATCTGGTATAGTATACCTTCAGAAACCTAGCACCAAATTGTCGAACCCATGTCCCACCATTACTCTACTGCATTCCAAACATGGACCAACACGCTAATAAGCCTATGGTAGCTCATCGGCATTACTTGCAAGTGGTGAAAGTGTATGCCCCTAATCAAAAACGCCCAAATATTCCCTTTCATAAAGCATCGCTGCCACTCTTACCAAACGTCTTTCAGTGGTTATCAACTCAGACAAAAATTCATAATGATGTGTAGGACGTATTCACCCACCCAACAAATTACTTCAGGAATTTCTTTGGTTGAACGATGATAAAAGCAACTGACAAGAAACGCGGTGATAGTTTCACTTACCATTATGTTCCAACACCAATAACAGGGAATAAATTCCAAACATTCTTGGCCGTCATAAGTAAATAATGCAAGAAAATATTGTTAAGCAATAGTATTTCAACCTGCCGATGAGCTTTTTATCTTGCATACTGACTACGTTTAACTATGTCACACTATGGATTCTTACATCACGCCCTGTGGGGCATTGTAAGTAGGCTGTTTAGGTTTTTTTAATGGTAACATCACGTAGCGCTCTGTATGAAAATCACTGGCTGTGCTGTGTGCAGTCTGTGGATGGTTGGCATTGTTGTAATACTCGCCATTGTAGTGTTGGGCAGCTGGATGTTAACAGCGCGTAGCGTTGAGCAGTTGGAGGTGAGCCGCCAGCAGTGGTGGATGTGGGGAGAGAGATGGCGGAGTTTTGAAATTTGTAAGACTGGATGTCATGAACTGCTATCTACATTATGACTTCTGAACACTATTGAGGTAAATACATTGTTTGTTCTCTATCAAAATCTTTCATTTGCTAACTATGCCTATCAGCAGTTAATGCCTTCAGTAGTTTGAATCTTTTATTTAGCTGGCAGTAGTGGCGCTCGCTGTATTGCAGTAGTTCGAGTAACGAAGATTTTTGTGAGGTAAGTGATTTGTGCAAGGTATAGGTTAATGTTAATCAGGGCCATCCTATTGTAGGGATTTTTGAAAGTCAGATTGTGTTGCGCTAAAAAAAAATACTGTGTCAGTTTAAGCACAGTCATGTATAATTTTTCTAAGGGGACGTTTCAGCATTAATTAGTTGACATTTAATTAGGTGCTATTCAATAACTAATTTATAGTTATCAGAACTTGGTACTTATGTGGGAAGTGTGATTTTGTAATTTTGTACATTTTTCATTTGCATTGCTTTTAGTTCTTAAAACTAAACTTGGACTCCGGATAGTATGATGGGTTACCTGCAGCACTCATACTATTTTAGCCAAAGTTAGCAAGTAGAAAGTTAAAGGCTATTATGCAGGAATACACTTTTCCTTTTGCTGCTACTTGAACGTAAACTAATTCATAAAGGGAAAGAAAATTCAAATTGTGCTGAAATATTAATTTTTATGTTTCAGCCCCTGATTTTTATTGCAGTTTCAATGTGACACCGATTAGCGATTTGTCGAACAGCTTCTTCTGAATCCGCCACCCTCAGATCGTATCACTTCTTGGCTTTTCTCAACGTTAGCGTCGTCCGCGCTACCCTTTTCATTATGATTTCAACACTATGGACAAAAAAAGACATATGTCGGAGGAGAAATAAAATCCTCATCATACTCACATAGGTGAATCTACAAATGATAAACGTTTTATGTGAAGCAGTTGTCCAAAAAGTAGTAACTTTAATTTAACGAGTTCGTGTTTACTGGGGCAGTGCAGTGTGATTGTTGCTTATAATTATAACAAAAGATTTCATCTCACTAAACTCTAATTTTAGACGGACTTTGCGTGGATAAAAGAAATCACGCGAGAAAAAAATGAATAACAAGTTATTTGTGAAAAATTTTTCTCGTTAAACAAAAAAAAAAACTTACTGAGAACGTTTTTTAAGAAAAATTAGATTTTTTGTATGTTACGAGGGCCGTCCAAAAAGTAAGTTACGATTGATTGCGAAATGAAAAATCAGAAATGTTTCATTTGTAACAGTTAGCTACACCTTTCAGCTACTTCTTTACGTAGTCGCCGTTCTGACTCAAGACATTCCTCGTAGCGTTGTACCAACTATCCAATACCCTCATCATAGAAGGCAGCAGCCAGTGCTTTCCGCCAATTCTCTACGCTGGCCTAAAGCTCGTTGTCTGTGCCAAAATGTAGTCTTCATAGCCAGCGGTTCGTTTGAGCAGAGATGAAACTCAGTGGGAGACAATTACGGGCTGTGTTGTGGGTAACCAAACATTTCCAATTGAAACGATGCAGAAACATCTTCACTGCCCCTGCAGAATGAGGCTGAGATTTGTCTTGAAGAAGAAATCGCACGACAGTTATGCAATGTTGGTTGCATAGCTTCAGGGGAAAATTCTCACCAGGCCCTCGTACTTGGCGGGAGACACTATTTTCTATAACATCTTTACGCGCTCACTAAGAGCTCAGGAACGAAAAGAGCGACATAATTCTACCTAGAGTCATACTAGAGACACTGCCCACCACATCTTTGCAAAGCTTTGTCGGATTTTCATAGTCGTTTCCATTTCGCGAGAGATCGTAATTTACTTTCTGGACAGCCCTCGTGTAAGTTGAGCAGGAGGCACATATATAGCGGTGGTCGCTACAGTCACTGCAGCGTGATTGAACTGTTTTGAAACCTAAATGAAAATGAAGATTAAGGTTTAACATCACGTCTGTGTCGAGGTCATTACAGACAGAACAGAAGTTGGCAATGGACAGTTCCTTTTGCACTGAAGAAACAAATACTATTACACCTGCCTAATATCGTGTCGAGCCCCCGCGAGCACGCAGAAGTGACAGAACACGGCGTCACATGGACTCGACTAATGTCTGAAGTACTGCTGGAGGGAACTGACACCTTGAATCCTGCAGGGGTGTCCATACATCCGTAAGAGTACAACGCGGTGGAGATTTCTTCTGAACAGCACGTTGCAAGGAATCCCAGATGTCCTCAGTAATGTTCATGTCTGGGGAGTTTAGTAGCCAGCGGAAGTGTTTAAACTCAGAAGAGTGTTCCTGGAGCCACTCTGTAGTATGGATTGTCGCATTGCCCGGCTGGAATTGCCAAGTACGTCGGAATGCACAGACAGGATGCTTACGTACTGTCAACCGTCAGAGTCGTATCTAGACGTAACAGGAGTCCCATATCACTCCAACTCCACACGCCCCACACAATTTCAGAGCGTTCACCAGCTGGGACAGTTCCCTGGTGACATGCAGGGTCCATAGATTCATGAGGTTGTCTCCAAACGCGTACATGTCCATCAGCTCGATACCATTAGAAAGGAGACTCGTCTGACCTGGCAACAAGTTTCCAGTCATCAACAGTGCAATGTTAGTGTTGACGGGGCCAGGCGAGGCATTAGGCATTGTACCGCGCAGTCATCAAGCGTACGCGAGTGGACCTACGGCTCCGAAAACCCATTTCGATGATGTTTCGTTGAACGGTTCGCACGATGACACTTGTTGATAGCCCAGCATTGAAATCTGCAGCAGTTTGCGGAATAGTTCCACTTCTATCACGTTGAATGATTCTCTTCAGTCGACGTTGGTCCCATTCTGTCGCAGGGATGTCCGGAGATTTGATGTTTTACCAGATTCCTGACATTCACGGTACACTCGTGAAATGGTCGTGCGGGAAAGTCCCCACTTCATCGCTTCCTCTGAGATGCTGTGTCCCATCGCTCGTGCACCGACAGTAACACTACTTTCAAACTCACTTAAACCTTGATAACGTGCCATTGTAGCAGCAGTAAGCGATCCAACAATTGCGGAAGACACTTGTAGTCTTATACAGGGGTTGCCGACCGCAGCGCCGCATTCTGCCTGTTTACTTATCTCAGTATTTGAATACGCATGCTTATACAATTTCTTTGGCGCTTCAGTGTAAAAGGAACCATCGACTCATTTGTATTAATAAATCAAGGAAAACCACGGAAAACTATCTACATCTGGATGGCTGGACGTGAAACTGGTCCCACTGCTCCACAACGTGATTGTTGATTGTAGTCAATATGTAATTTGATAAGTAACGAGCTTAGAATGGCTTAATATGAACAGAAAATACTATATTTAATGTAACTTGATAGATCACAGGGTAACACTGAATTATAGTCGAAAACGCTTATATGCTGTTAGTGAAGTCTCTTTTGTGAACGACGTAAGTTAAAGCGTCTAAAGATTGCTGAAATTCACGCTGTTCCTTCCAGTACGAACTCATTGCGAAGTGTGTTGCTGTTGCCCCACACGTAACTGGAAGTACTCAGCGAACCATTTAAGTCATTAAAGCAGTTATTAACTCCCCTGGGGTAATGTCAGCACGGTACGACTTATTATGCAGACGCAGAGTGCATAATAGGCTCGCTTGGCTGTCGGGGCGAGGGATTAACTAAAAACTCGTGTAACAGAGTGAGTCAACCCGGCTGATATGATCCGCCGTCGCATTTCGTGAACAATGGCTCAATTATGAGGCGCCGAGCCTGTTACTTTGATGAGAATTCAGGTGGGATACTCAGTCCCCCGAGATTAACGCTCTGATAGCGCAGCGCACAAGCCGACAAACCGTTTCTTTTCGTCGTCCGGATGGTGCCCAACCAGTTTTTTCGGATCATTCAAACGTAAACACCGAATTGAGAAACCGAACGTCTTGCCGCTTAATACTCTAAACGTCCAGATAAGCGGGAGGCTAATTTTCTTATTCGCTTGGAATTTACCAGGCGGTCACTTTGTGCAGTTCATTAGCCGCTCCTGGAAAATGACAGTGCACCGGCGGAAGTTGTCTTTAAAACATGGCAGTTCATTATAAGCATTGTCATTATAAGCCAATGCAAAAGTTTTCATCAACACTAAGCTGCTTCTTACGCCGTATGTCCCATCACAATACTGACATCGAGTCAGATTCTGCTTCTCCGACTGGTATGTACAGCAATTGTGAAAGAAATGTGTTTAATATTTATGATAGGCTACGGAAACGGAATGGTAGTCCAGGTTGCACTTATGATACTTTCACTTGACTTGACGAGCCAGAATATGCTTCGCAACGATTTATGTTACCTTTTAAAAAATGAAGAACGGTGTTTAGTTACCGTTTCCACTTTTTAAAATTATTGGTCAGAATCAAGAGTCACAGCAACAGTCAACAAGCCATTAAAGTAGTTAAGTTTCGCTTCGAATAGATTTTACTCTCTGGGTTTTGTTTACGTAAAGTCAAGAACGCCAGAAATTTTTGAGAGGGTAAACAGATGTAAAGGAAAATTCTTCATATTAATAAAAACTACTTTACAATCGAAAGTCATACTGAACCACCAATAACCGCTATGACGAATCACTTTATTTATGTAGACAGCTTCAGTTGAAACAGATTTCAACAAAGCACAAAAATAGTTGCCATGTCGGTATTTGTGTGTGGTTATCACTACGACGTCCTAAAATACCTTATAAATAACTTGTTAAAAACATGACAACCTATTCCAAAAACTATAGATTTGACAAATTGTAATCACTTGTTTGTCCGTACATGTAGCTTTTTTTGTCTTAGAGTGTCGTATATCAACGTCGATTTTATAGATAAAATGTTACAATTATATTTTCTAAAACTCGGACAAGTTATTCACCTTTGCTTAGTTTTTCATTGGACATTAAGGCTGTAATTGCATACAAATAACGAAAAATTAAAAATTTAAAATTTTCGATGGAAATGTTGTACCACTATAGCTGACTGCATAAAGATTGTGATTCATCGTTTTGGTTTTTCAGTATAAGTGTCTATAAATAGTTACAAGTTGTAGGCCACATGCTACTGAAACATTTTTGGGGTTAGCGTCTTCAGTTTTCAGGTCAAGTAAAACTGAATGTGAGGAGAGAAAATAAAAAGACCATTAGATACCGTTTTAGAAGAGTAACGTGACTTTTACAGAAATTTGATCTCAGGAACGAAATAATAACGATTTGTTGTGGCTCAATGGTCTGGTTCATGTCTTACAACTGGACACTACTACAGCGACTTACGTATTCCTAATCTCCCCCATTAATTCTACCGGTGAAAGGAAACCTACAGTTAAACGTAGAATCCGAACCATATGTCGTTGCTGGCGAACGTCCACATTATTGTAAAGTAACGACTGATTTAAAGGCAGACTGAAAAATCCATTGTCCGAACGGCATTAAATCCTGTGACCTTCCGCTTCCCAGGTACGCCGCTACATCAAAGAAATACATAGTAAGGTCAGAGATTAATTTTCCGCCTATAATGAGATAATGAGAGGTCATAGTACATCTGAGATGGACATTGATGGGGGAATGGATGGACAGTGGAGTTGCTTAAACCATCATCCTAGTAGTTGTGTTAAGTATTTAGGTACATCCGAGATGAACGGATGAAGGATTTGGTGTACGTTACCTTCGACTACAAATCTGTTCTGTTAATCGCTACACACCCTCGCTTGGTCAGACCTGAAGTAACACGTAGCGTGCATGTGTTAATGATTGCTTAATGGTCGGCATTTTCATTGTCATTATACCATCACTTATTAGGTACTCTTGCTTCTTCCAGTCCGTTGATTTAGTTTTTTTTTTTTTTTTTTTGTCACTTCGTTCTCCTTATCGCCTTCGGTGGCTCTCAAAAGCGATAATAACCTACACGTGAACAGTACTAATGCTGTTTTTATGCATGGTCCTTAATTTTATTATTTATAGCGGCGAACTTGACCATGTCACTTACATCGCACTACGTACAGCTCTTCATTTCATGCCAAAGACATGAGTTCTACATTAAATCTTGGTACTTCATATCCAATGTTCCCCCCAAACGTACACAGATATTGTTGCAACTGTCATTTCACTTCTGAGAATACCTATTTGTTCTCAGCATTTATGTAGTATCTAACATTATACTGAAAATATTTAAAACGTGTTTCTTGTTGTAGGATAATATTATTCAGATATATGTTTTTGTCTTATAGTCTCTTTTCACTCGTTGCAATTGTGAAGCTATCACGAATAAAATGCACGGAGCGAGATGTTTCCACAATTCGTCCTGAAGCAAGACTGCAGTCCTAAGAGATGAAGGATATGACAAGGACGCAGTAATTGAGAGGCAGATAATGGTTATATGCTGTCACCGATGTCATTCAATCTGAAAATAGTGCAAATAGTGAAGGAAATTTGGAAGTGAAAAATTAAAGCTCGGGGAGAACAAGTGAAAACTTTCATGTTTACTGATGACATTGCAACTCTTTTTGAGACAGCAAAAGAGTTCGTGGTAGTTGAACAAAAGATTTGAAGTACTCGCTGTTTAAAAGAGTTTCTAGTATGGGCATTGACAAAAGTGAAACAACTGTAATCGAGTGTAGTCGAATTAAATCAGGCTATATTTAGATTAGGAAAAAAGCTCGTAGATGAGTTTTACTATTTAGGTAGAAAAACAATTGAGAACTGTCGAGGTAAAAAGGACATAAACGAAGACTGTCAATAGCGAGAAAAGTGTTTTTGGGAAAGAAAAATATGTCAACACTGTATATAAATGTAAATGTAAGAAATTCCTTTCTTAAAGAATTTATCTGGAATCTAGCGCTACGGGTATGTGGAAGTTAAATGTGGGTGACAAACAGCACAGACAGAAGGAGATTAGAATCTTTTGAAATGTGTTGTCACAAAAATGGTGTCACAGAAGGACCATTAAGATTGGATGAGCAGATTGAGTAACTAATGAAGAGGTATTGCATCGATTTGAGTAAAAAAAGCTTTTTGATACAAGCTGACTAAGGGAAGGATTAAGCTGGACACTTTTTGAGGCATCAATGAACCGTTAAGCTGGTCATTTGAAGGTAAATGAGGAAGGGGGAGGGGGGGGGGAATGACGTAGAAACCAACGCTTGACTACTGTATGCATCTTCAATGCAGGTGATGATGACGGTGAAGATGATGAAGGGAAAGGTGTTTGGACTTGCGACAGCAAGGTCTTTGGCACCAGTAGCAAGTTGTAATGATTTTAGTGTGGAGGAAGATCGTAAAATTATTATACTAGGCATGTTTAATTAAGGTCTGTTTGAACATAAGTATATAACGAAAGGTTATTTCAAAAAAGTAAATTTATTTTGAGAAAGTACATACTTCAATCTATTTTACGAAATAGTTGCCAATTTTGTCGAAACACGTATCATACCTCTCGACAAATTTTAAAATACCCTCTTCATGAAAACTTGCCGCCTGCTCCGATAAACACGAGTTCACTACGGTTTCCACGTCGTCGTCGTCATTGTAACGGTTGCCACTGAGGTGCTGTTTGAGGTGGAGGAACAGATGGTAAACGCTCGGCGCAAGATCAGGACCTTAGGGTGGGTGGTCTGAAACTTCCCAGCCAAAACTGTCTAATAAATTGAGGGTCTGACCTGTAGTGTGAGGTCTTGCATTGTCATGGAGAAGGACAATTACCTTTGTCAGCATGCCGCGTCTTTTGTTTTGAATCACTGCGTAGCTTTCTCAGGGTTTGGCAGTATGCTTGTGCATTGATAGTGGTTCCTCGTTGCATGAAGCCGACCAACAAAATACCATGCCATGATTTTGCGCTGGAACAGAGTCTGTTTGGCCTTCACATTTAGGCGAGTGTGTTTGTCTCCATTCCGTGCTCTGTTGCTTCGATTCGGGCGTGGTATGCGAAACCCATGTTTCGTCTCCACTTACGATCTGACTCAAGAAGCCGTCACCTTCTTCGTGATAACGGGTCAAGACGTTCATCGCACACTCAAATCTTTGGTTTCTGTGGTCCTCTGTTAGGAGTTTAGGGACCCAACTGGAGCACAGTTTCCTAAACTTTAGGTGTTCAGAAACAATGTTGTGAAGCACTGATCTCTACACGTCAGGAAATTCGTTTGAGAGATCTGTTATTGTGAAGCGGCTATTCTCACGAACCCTCGCTTCAACTGAAGCCACCAAATCGTCTGTAATCAAAGATGGGCGACCGGAGCGGTTCTCATCATGGACGTTGTAACGGCCATCTTTGAATTCTCGTACCCACTTAACGCACTTTGCTTTCACTCATAATAGTATTACCATACACTTCGCAAATCTGTCGACGAATTTCTGCAGCAGACAGGTTCCTTGCTGACAAAATCCGTATCACTGTGTGAACCTCACACGCAGCAGGCGAGTTGGTGGTCTTAAACATTTTGAAAGCACAGAACAGAACCGTACAGGTTAGCTACAGAGCTGAAACTGAGCACAGTTGTTCCCGAGGCATGCCGGTACACGACGCACGTTCTCGTTGCGGTTTGCGCGCGAACCACTAGTGTCTACAACGACTTACTTAATAAACACGCCTCGTAATAAAATAGGAATTGAGAATAACAATGTGCAGAAAATTAACACACCCCCACACACACGTACACACACATACACACACACACACACACACACACACACACACACACACACACATACACACACTCACACACACACACTTACACACACACACACACACACACACACACACACACACACTCACACTCACACTCACACACACACACTCACACGCACACACACGCACACGCGCACTAACGAAAATCACGTTGTAAACTTTAACATATATTAGAAAGGGAAAAAGCTGTGGAAATAATTAAAAGAAGAGAGCAAAAATGTTCAAAAGTTTGTGAAATGTTATGGGACTTAACTGCTATGGTCATCAGTCTCTAACCCGTACACACTACTTAACCTAAATTATCCTAAGGACAAACACACACCCCCATGCCCGAGGGAGGACTCGAACCTCCGCCGGGACCAGCCGTACAGTCTATGACCGCAGTGCCTAAGACCGCTCGGCTAATCCCGCACGGCAGAAGATAGCAGATACCTGCGGCTGGCTGATTGCTAGAATAAAAGGGGATGAGTGAGCCACCCTACAACACACTAAAACCTCCATCCTAAAAACGTAGGCCAGAGTCCAGATATATCATAAAATTTTAAAAGCTTGGGCACACTCGACACGCCATTAGAGAAAATAGCTGCCCGATTGTCACGAAATACAATGCACTCAGTTAAAATGTGTGGTACACTGACTTTCATGCCACTGGCATAGGGGGTAGCGGTGTTCTCTCCCTGGAGTAAAAGCCACGTATGAAAGGACGGAGACGGGTCAGCGCCACCTCATCGCGCCGCAGCGACCGCCATGAGTATTTCCTCGGCCGGACAATTGGTTTCACCAGCCGCAGTGTGTTGTCCGTCACTGCCAGCCACACACCTCCCACGATGATAGGTACTTGCGATGCACCAGCAAAATGACGGTCCTGCTGGCCTGCTTGGCAGTTTCGTCGGGCTTTTCTTTTCCCTAGAATCCCACGTTTCCTAATACCAAGCACAGTGACACCTTCTTCCCCCGCCGCTGTAGGAAGTACAGTTGGTCGTGTATAAGATGGACCAGTTTCTCTGCTGGGTACATTCGCTGCAACGATTGTAGGGAACTAAAGGAATCGGAACAGATGAAATATTGTTTACCCCGAAGAGGCAGTCGTATGTCGTAGCAATTTTTCAGGATTCGCCTTTCTCGTGCCTACAGGATATTGTATTTTATGCAGAGCTCCTGCGGTCCAGCAGTTACGGGAGCAAAAGTAGGTTGCAGTAGTTATGCAGAGCTGAATAGGTTTTCATAAGGTGTACGAGTATAAAGAGTTGCATCAACAGCCTTCTAACTGAAGATCAGAACAACTATAGCAACAATGTATTTGCCGCATTCGAATTTTATATTTAGATATGGTATAATTTCTGCCCAGCGTAATGAGCAGTTAGTTAGTGGATTATAAACGCTTTTTAAAGGAAGTCTGTCATGGTCAGATAGACTGTTGGGAATACAGTGTCGCGAGTGGCATTTGTTGGTGTTGCTACATATCTTCCTTCTGTTTTATCCGTATGTCAGCGAATGAAGTTGGCGAATGACAATATTCTTGTGTAAAACAATACTCAGTGCTTTATTGTTATGTGGCCTCGTATGGCCCGGTCTCATTCCATTGCGAATATCTCTGCATAACTCTTTCCGAATCTCTAGCGGATGCTGCAACATTACATTTTATTTCTCGAAGTTTTTGATATCTTACTGCCGTATTGTGAGGGAGTATTATATTTGTTAATGAATCTATTACGAGACGTTGATTTTGCGTCTTACGCTCGAGCGTGGTCTACTGGTGCACAACGCGCTGTAGCGGATCCGAATACAATGTCTGTTCTTCTTCAAAGTATTTAGTGTGCCTCATTGGTTGCTGCTATTTCTGCCTCCAGTATGAGCCACGAATCGTCTGATGTTACTGACACTGTCATGAGTTGCGGTGAGACGACAGGCAGTGCGCTGAAAGAGCATTTTAATTACTTTACTCTTATTGTTTTCTCCGTTTCTTATTTGATTTTACGACACCTCCTAGGTATGATTTCGGCAACGGCCTTGTCGCAGTAGATACACCGGTTCCCTTCAGGTCACCGAAGTTAAGCGCTGTCGGGCGTGGCCGGCACTTGGATGGATGACCATCCGGGCCATGGGCTGTTGCCATTTTTGGGGTGCACTCAGCCTCGTGATGCCAATTGAGGAGCTACTCGACCTAGTAGTAGCGGCTCCGGTCAAAGAAAACCATCATAACGACCGGGAGAGCGGTGTGCTGACCACACTCCCCTCCTCACCGCATCCTCAGCTGAGGATGACACGGCGGTCGGATGGTCCCGGTGGGCCGGTTGTGGACTGAAGACGGAGTGAACTGAACTGAACTGGGTATGATTTCAATGCAGACACTGTGAGATTGAAAAGGAACTCTTATTATTCTCACATCAAGAAAAACCTTTAAAAGACTAGCATCATTAAAAAAAAAACCTTGTAAATATTATACGCGTACCACCATAATTCTGCCTCTGTAGACTGGAAAGACAATTAGATGTAATTTTGCATTGATAGAGTGCAAAGTGTTCGGATGCTGGTGCAGTCGAAACATCATCACTCCAAGAGTGCTTTCAAGAACAACAATCAATGTGAAGAAATTTTCATTCAGGAAATACTTAAATAGTGTATGTTTTCTGATAAACTGGACTTAATCAGGTACAGAGTAAAAATTATTTAGTGTGAACAAAAGACAACACCATATTTAGAGAAGTATACTGTACGATGAATTTCCTTCTCAGTTTCTGTGCGTTGGTGGAAAATCTGAAAATCAAATAGCAGATTCATTTTCTCACAGACGGAATGAGGCAGTGCAGTGGTTAAATCACGAGACTTCTAACTTCGGGAAAATGCCTAGTTCGTTTCTCTACTATGTTACCCCTCCCTCCATCTCGATACTCTTCCATGAACCAAGTGCGGAATCCCTAATGATCTCGACTTTATTCAGGCGATAAACACAAATCTTCCTTGAATCTATTTCTCGGATTGGTTCGGAGTGAATTCACTCCGAGCTGAGGTAAACAAGTGTACAAACCAAGATCAACGTCATAGTTGGTGTGAAAGTGAGTTTGAGTGTCCTTACTCTGACAAAGTAGTTGAAGGCGTTAAGTGAGAAATTTCAAATTAGTTATTGTTAATGGCATATTAAATGCGACTCAGGACACAAACAGAAAGAGACATCTAACGAAAAAACTGTATCATTGTGGGTAATAGACCGACGAACTGGTGGAGTTGGACCTCTGCGCCAATGACGCAGGCTCAACACGAAGGATGAAGACGAAGCTTATACTAGTTCGAAAAATAATTTAAGCGTGCATCTTTCACACATAATCTGTGTGTTGGCTGCAGAAGTAACTGCAAAGAACTAGATGATTAACTCTGCAGTACAAGTATAGCTAAGCAATGCTTCCACTTTGTATTTATGTAACGAAAAAGTGTTGCCCAATTGACTGACTAATTCATCCCTGTTTAAGGTACATGACCATTCAGACTTGGAATATGATGAATTCTTGGAGACGTCTGGGCCTCAGACAAATTTATTTACTGTGACGCGTTTCGATCCATCATCTTCAGTAAACTGTGGCAAGGGTTAGGTCATCTACTTCTATATTAGTCCCTTCTTTTTTCTGATGATAGTTTTGTATGTGATATTCTCCGTTGTTTTTCTGGGCCCATGATGATACAGGGGAAGAAAGAGAACTACAGGCCAGTGACTCGGAGTCTGGTGATGTCCCTCCGGGAGTTTCTGCTCACCATTCAAAGGCGAAGGGATGAGAATTGTCCACCCGCAGTAGGTACAAAGCTATGGCCCCAGTATTGTTTAGCTCGAGCGCCTGGGAGTCGCCATTTGCCAGATTTTCCCATAATGCGCTCTGTGGAATGTGGAGTCCCAACTTGCATCCAAAAAAATCATGTAACATGCCATGATGAGCATCTGGGCTTGTACAGAATACTGGCTTTTACGATCTGTGCCATCCGCTTAAAAACGTTTCAAAATAACTTCTGTTTTTCGCCAATAGCTCGCCTGTGTAACGCAGTGGCGAGGGGAGTCAGTCGCAGGTCCAGATCTATGTGTCCCACGACAAGCGACGCATAGGAGAGAAAGTCACGACACTTGTTTCCGAGAAATTCAGACTAGGAGACAAGGGTACTGGTTTGGGGTTAAAAACTTAACTCAAGTATGGGAGTGTAAGACAGAATTACTTAAGAACTATGTACACGTTAGTTAGACGTTTGGTTAACAATGTAAACAATTTTTCCAGTGGAGCGTTAGATACTTTCGTAACAACAGTGTCATTGACCAAAATTTTGCAGAACATTTTCATTGGGACAGAGGAATTACACAGGCTTTATGGAAAGGAGAGAGAAGTATTTTCAGTGTGTAACATTTCACTTAGGGATTCTGAGTAAAACACTTGGTCGGGAGATCTCGAGGGAGAAACTTGATCCCCAGAGGTTGAGAAGAACATTTCACACACAGATGTAGAGAAGGGAAATTTCCGCAATAGCAGCCAATTTGTTGTACAGAGCAGCCGAGCTCAGAACTCCCAAGTTTTTACAGTATGCAGAGTAAGATGCAGCTTAGGCGAGCTGAATATGTGACTTAACGATCGTTCGTAGAGGCGTTGTTAGGGTTCCACGAATTTTATGCTTTTCTGGAGTGACTGAGGGCTCGTTCATGACTCGACCAGTGATGTTTGCATGTAGCAAATTTCCATTCTTCTGGTGCACTCAGACAGTGTGTGTCCGTCTCGAATCTGTCTCCCCGTAAGTGATTTGCACGATGCCTCTCTCTCCCGTAATAGTTAGATGACCCTCTTTCAGTATTTATTGTGAGGTGCAACAGCCATGGCGCATACTTGCTGGTGTCATCCTTTTCCTATCATTAATCCGTTGGGCTACAGTTTTTATTAAACCATTTGATACTATGGGGAGCGATCTGTCTACAGGGCACAACACACTTTTGTCCTCTGGATGAAAATGAGAGTAGTGACTAACTTAGCATGCTGAATGCGGATATGATTTTAATTTTTTTCTCCATCTTCGTATATATATATATATATATATATATATATATATATATATATATATATATATATATATAGTTAAGGCTCACCGGCCATATGACCATCTTCTTCTTCTGTGCGGGTGCACAAATTATGCTCGAGCTCTTACGGGAAACGGCAACGCGCCGCGATTAATGAGTATAATGGGCGAGGGCACTACGAATGTAGTGCAGGACAATACGTTCAGAAGGTGGGTCTCGCGGGAGGCGTGCCAGAGATAAATCCCGGCAGTCGCGCTATCCTCTGTGTCCTCGGTGGCTCAGATGGATAGAGCGTCTTCCATGTAAGCAGGAGGCCCGGGGTTCGAGTCCTGGTCGGGGAACACAATTTCATGTGTTCTCGTTGACGTATCTCAATGCCTGTAAGCAGCTAAGGGTTTTCATTTCATTGTAATTTCACTCTAACGAGCTGCATGGTCACAGATGGTATCTATTCTTTTGGACATGTCCGAAAGAACAGATACCATCTTCGTATATAAAATGAGTGTGTCGTATGAACTCTTAGTAAACCCAGGCTACATATACCTCCCACCTGTGCATAATAAAATGGGGTTAAGATATTTGTAAAAGTGCTGGACAGAGAAGAGGAAGCTTTTGCACACCTGAAGAAAAAATTTCCCAATATCAGCGATGGAAAGATTAACGAGGGAATGCTTATTGGCTCCCAAATACAAGTGCTTAGAGCGTACTGCACCATATTGGCAGAAAATTGTCGGTTCTTTGTTAAAGGCACTGCAGAACACGAATACAAAAGAAAACGGTCGTCAAATATTTTCTTTTTTTTGAAGACAGTATGTGACAGGAATTTTTTTTCCAAATCCTTATTCGCCATTATCATGACATCGGTCAGTCCAGCCGATGTTGATCATTCTGAAACCCTTAGTGGTATTGCAACAGCTGAGTTAACATCTTAAACAATGGTCGAACATTTTACACGATGTGATTCTTCAACTTCTCCTGGCGTACTTCTTGCTCGAACAATCCACGGGTGTACTGCCGGTCCATAGTGTCCAACGGGCACTATAGACCGGCAGTACACCAGTGGACTGTTCGAGCATTTTACACGATATCTGATTTTTCCAACTTTCAGTGCACATCATGGGTAATAAGGTAAGTTTTATAAACTAAATCTTCTTACAGTTTAGTGGTGTAGTCCTACGTTGAATATAAACGACAAATGGAAAGTCTTTCCAAATTGATCCCTTAAACAGTATACCTGCCATTCTTCTAAATGAGCTATAAGCCTCACATCTTAAATTAACTGGGCGTCGCATCTTAGCCCGAACTCCTTTCCTATTCTGCACGTATACTTGACAATTGGCGGAGGGTACTTGGTGTAGCGCAGTCCCTTCTCCCCTACCCTGTTGCAAACGCGCCGGGTTGAGGATTTTCTCTGCCCTGGGACTGGGTGTTTGTGTTGCCCTCATCGTTTCATTCACATCATCATCCTTCGTGCAGCGGCTCGATTGGACCTTATAAAAAACTGGACTTTGAAAAAATTAGGACTTTGTACGGGCGCTGATGACCGCGCAGTTGAGCGCTCCACAAACCAAACATCATCATCATCACTGAATCTCTCTCATTTTACCTTCATGACTTTTTCGCGAGATATACATAGAACGAAGAATTAAATTGGTCAACTCTTCTAGAAAGGAATACTCTCGCAATTTTAACGACACCGTGAAGCACAATGTTTCTTTGGTAGCGTCTGCGATTGGAGTTCTATGAGCAAGTCTGTGACAATTTCACGCTTACTGAATAAAACGTTTGAAGAAACTCGCTGCTCTTCTTTGGAGCTTCTCTGTTTTCACTGTGAACGCAGCCTGGGCAGCATCTGAGACTGACGAGCAATATTCAAGTAACGGTATTTTGTAAGCTACTTCCTTGTGGGTGGACTACATTTACTGAGATTCTGTCAATGACTCTCTGCTTGATATGTGCCTTATCTGCGTGTATTCTGTGGGATCGTTTTACTTCAATTCGTTCCTTGCGCATATTTCCAGATATTTATTGGATGTGACTGTATCCAGCGATTGTTGTGCCGTTGTGTGATCATACAATAGTAGGTCTTTCCACCTATTTATACGCACAATACGTTACGTTTGTTTACGTTCAGCGTCAACTGTAGTAGTTTAATAAATTCTTACACGAAATTTTGCAGTGGCCGTCGTGAGACTTGTCTTCTGCTACATTCTTGCTCCCATTGTACTGGCAGCCGAACACAGAGAGAGTTTACATGGAGTTTGGAAGAAATGGAGTAAAGCTAGTCACTTGTTGTTGCCATATAATACCCTGTACAAAAATAATTTCGTGACACTCAGTGCCCTGGTGTCAGTTATTCAACTGGAGCTCATCTCAGTTACCCAGCTGGGAAAGGCATCCTACAGGTTAATTTGTAATCCGAACCACGTCTCGCTTCCGGCGAATTCCAACCTCACTGAGAGGCGATTGCTGGGTTAACAAGCTGAATGAAAAACCTGTCGTCCGACCGGGAATCAATCCCGGGACCTTTATGCTTCCAGGCACTCGCTTTACTTTAAAAATAGACAAGAACAGTCTCGGCGGCAAAAACATCTATTTTGATGGTAACAGCTTTCTGTCAGATTTTGACCTCCCTCAGACCTTCATATTGAAATATGAGCATAGGATGGATTTAGAGGGATATATGAGAACACTAGTAACATATAAAATACATCACATATAACAAATATTGAAAGAAGAAATTAAATTCATGATGGGCAGACAGTGGTGGTGAATGAACAGGTGGTGTGATTCCACGAACTCAACTACTGAGGAGGGCAACGGAGTTGTCGATTAAATACACAATGCTCCGCCCATTGCATACCGATTTACGTGAGCATAGAGGACGTAAAACAGTTATTACAATGAGGTACACAAAGGAAGATTACACAAAATCTAATAACAAATGAAGAAATAGATACGTTACATTATATAAAGTAACTGCTGTAAACAGCATTTCGTCATATATGTTTATGAAAGAGGTAACCAGTCATAATCGGTTGTGAGAATACTGATAGCCATCTGTGGGGATTTACCGTAAACTCGTATTTTGTATGCCAGCAAAGACGGTGGCTAAGCGACGCTAGTAGTTCCCATGGAGACGGTGTTGTCGCGTCGATATGCGCCGTCCAGCAGAAAACGTTTTCAGTGCTGCGGCAGAGACTGGACGTTAAATGCGTACTGGCATGAAAGTCGACATACAGAAATGCGTGCCAGGTATTGCAGATTGTTTCTAGATCTTAGTGCCAGAGAAAATACTGCTTGAGTGAAGCCGTTATTTACTATGGAAGCTGCAAGGAGGTGTCGATGTGCACGTTTCAACAGAAGACGAATTCAAAGTTGCGGCAGCGACTAGCTGTTGGAAAATGCTGGCATACGAGTAAGACGACTGTCTTAATCTTGTCAGTTACCACAGATAACACTGGTCAAGTAACCAACAAGATAACAAGTAAAGTAGGGTGCATAATAGCTAAAGCATGAAAAAATAAAAGTTATTTCAAAAGAACTATGGCACAAAATCTCATTGATCCATCGAGGCAGTCAACAGCATAAAATATGGAGTATAATAAATTGAAATTTAAAAGAACCGTGACCACAGTTGTTTACAGCCATCAACATTCCACGAAATTCGTTAAAATATGAATGCATAACGTTAGATATATAGAAGTATAGGTTACATCACTACGATATAATATATCATGGACCCATCAAAATAGTCATAAATGTAAAACAAACGCATAAAGATACAGTGCATATTGTTGTTTACAGTCACAAAATGTCCATAAAAGAGCAATAAGCAAGATGTCACAATTAGTATATTTTTGTTAGCTGATGACACTAGTCTGATAGTAAAGGATGTTTACTCGAACATTGCCACTGTTTCAAACAGTGCAGTTCATGACATAAGTTCATGGCTTGTTGAAAATAGGCTAACACTAAATCATAGTAATATTCAGTTTTTATAGTTCCTAACACACAATTCAACAAAATCCGACGTTCTAATTTCACAGAATGGGCATATGACGAATGAAGCACAACAGTTCAAATTTCTAGGTGTTCAGATAGATGGTAATCTATCGTGGAAAGCCCACGTTCAGGATCTTACTCAAAGACTTAGTGCTGCATTTTTACTATTCTAACTGTATCTAAGGTAAGTGATAGTTCGGTACGAAAAGCAGTCTACATTGCCTCTTTTCACTCACTTATGGTGTATCGTATTATATTTTGGGGTAACTCTTTCCGTTCTTTCCCTTCTTAAAGGATATTTTTGGCTCAGAAACGGTCAGTTCGGGTAATAATTGGTGTAAGTACGTGAACCTCTTGTCAACCCCCGTTCTTTAGTCTGGGTGTTCTGACATTGGCCTCTCACTATATGTATTCATTACTGTCGTTTGTTGTTAACAATAACAGCTTATTCCCAGGAATTAGCAGCTCTCACTCAATTAACTCTTACACTGAAAGGTGTGCAGTAAATAATCTACCACTCGAATTCAAAAATCTTAGCAGCAATCCACGTGCTTTGAAATCGAAACTGAAGAGTTCCCTCGTGGGTCACCTTCTGTTCTGTCTAGGAGTTACTTGAAAAATTAAACTATTTTTTGTGTTACAGCCGGCCTCTGTGGCCGAGACGTTCTAGGCGCTTCAGTCCGGAACCGCGCTGCTGCTACGGTCGCAGGTTTGAATCCTGCATCGGGCATGGATGTGTATGATGTCCTTAGGTTAGTTAGGTTTAAAGTAGTTCTATGTCTAGGGGACCGCAAGTGTCAAGTCCCATAGTGCTTAGAGCCATTTGAGCCATTTGAACCTCTGTTATACTGTTGAATATTGTTGATTACGTTTACATAAACTTATGGGCTTTCTTTTTTGGGTTCATAAACATTTTATTTTATGTGTTATTGCTTTCATGCTGTAATTTAATGTACTGACACGTCTCATGACCTTGGCGATTTGCTTCTGAATTTGATCCTACGGAACTCGAAAAATAAAAAAAATAAAAAATAAAAAGAATTTGGAGCAATAAAGGAGGAATAAAAACCAACAGAAGTAAAATAGCGTTCTTTAGTTAGCCTAGAGAAAAATCATCATATTACATGTGGGGAGACACTGTAGAGTAATTTTCATGATACAAACTGAACCTGTTTCGGGTAGTCACGAATGACAATGTTTTATAATTTAACTTAAACCGAACTCCTCCCAAACAGGCCATGAAGGCCCAACGGTACCGACCGGCCGCCGTGTCATTCTCAGCCTCTAGGCGTCACTGGATGCGGGTATAGAGGGGCATGTGGTCAGCACACCGCTCTCCCGGCCGTATGTCAGTTTCCGAGACCGGAGCCGCTACTTCTCAATCAAGTAGCTCCTCAGCTTTTCCTCACAAGGGCTGAGAACACCACGCTTGCCAACTGCGCTCAGCAGACCGGATGGTCACCCATCCAAGAGCTAGCCCAGCCCGACAGCGCTTAACTTGGGTGATCCGACGGGAACCGGTGTTACCACTTCGGTAACGCCGTTGGCAACAATGTTTTATACAGTCACAAAAACATTTCATAGTGTAAACATTCCAGCCCAGGATGGCGCGTGCTGTGCAGTGGACTGTGTAGCAGCTGCTACACGGAAGTTGTGGAATCGGAAAAGTTCAATTACGAAATACATTCTTTTTCAATAAGACGCTCATACAGCGGCTGATGCTGGCGACTCGATGGCGTGCATTGACCCCAAGGTAGCAGTGGATACCACAGCATAACACAAGGGGCTTGTTCGGCGACCTCTTTGTGTGGACGCAGGGCAGGAGCGCTGACACAGCAAAGTGGCAGCGGCCGGCGTTGGCCTCGGAGACGTCAGCGTCGGCGGGCGTCAGGCACGTGAGTAGGACACCGGTCGCTCTGGCGATCAGGTAGGCGCTCGGCGCGCTGCCGCACGGCCCCAAATCCAAGTCTACTCCCGGAAACTGGACGAATTCACTCTGGAATTGGCTCCTTAATGATCGCTCCGGCTCGAGCCCCAGAATGATCAAGTTTGTATACCAGCAGCTACACTATGTGATCAAAAGTATCCGGACACCTGGTTGAAAATGACTTTCAAGTTCATGGCACCCTCCATCGATAGTGTTGCAATTCAATTTGGTGTTGGCCCACCTGTAGCCTTGATGAGAGCTTCCACTGTCGCAGGAAGGTTTCTTGGAGAATGGAAGCTCATTCTTCAGGCAGTGCTGCTCTACACACACTGGCAAATGACGTCACTGGGCATTCGCCATGCCCACATCTTGTCATAGGATCGCCACATCGTGTACTGTGATTCGTCACTGCACACAACGTTTTTCCACTGTTGAATCGCCCAATTTTTACGCTCCTTACACAAAGCGAGGCATCGTTTGGCATTTACCGGCGTGATGAGTGACACATGAGCAGCCTCTCGACCATGAAATCCAAGTTTTCTCACCTCCCGCCTAACTGTTATAGTACTTGCAGCGGATCCTGATACCGTTTGGAATTCCTGTGTGATGGTCTGGATAGATGTCTGCCTATTAACATTACGTCCCTCCTCAACTGTCGGCGGTCTCTGTCAGTCAACAGATGAGTTCGGCCTGTACGCCTTAGTGCAGTCCCTTCATGTTTTCACTTCACTATCACATCGGAAACAGTGGACCTAGGGATGTTTAGGAGTGTGGCAATCTCGCGTACAGACGTATGACACAAGTGATACCCAAATCAACTAATCACGTTCGAAGTCTGTGAGTTCCGCGGAGCGCCCCATCTGCTCTCTCACGGTGTTTAATGACTACTGAGACCGCTGATACGGAGTACCAGGCAGAAGGTGGCAGCACAATGCACCTAATATGAAAATGTACGTTTTTGGGGGTGTCCGGATAGTTTTGATCACATAGCGTAGCAGAAGGTGAAGCCAGATTCGCCCCATGGGATCACGGTTGGTGAGGGGTATGTGTCGGCATCGGCAACAGCTGAAGACAAGATGTTGCTAGGGTCTGAGCGGAAAGTATTTATGGCTGTCTTCAAATGGTTCAAATGGCTTTGAGCACTGTGGGACTTAACATCTGAGGTCATCAGTCCCCTAGGACTTAGAACTACTTAAACCTAACTAACCTAAGGACACCACACACATCCATGCTCGAGGCAGGATTCGAACCTGCGACCGTAGCGGTCACGCGGTTCCAGACTGAAGCGCCTAGAAGCGCTCGGCCACATCGGCCGGCCTATGGCGGCTCTGCCTTATTTTGTTGTCACAACGCCCCGCAGGATGAGGAAATTTAGATCGCTACTGCAGCGGACTAGGGGCTTGTGTTATGCTTTTTCTGCAACATTCCAGCCCCGGTGGCAGAGTTTCACGGAGAGAATTTCAAGCTGCTGTCGCTATACTGCGTCGTAGTCCAACCAAAACTTTTTCAGGTGTGTCCACTAACAGGTGTCTTGATAGGCTTCTTTCATCAGACAGTTTACGTAAAGAAAAGTAACACGACGAGTGAGGGGAAAGATAGCGGCATAGATATTAGACGACTGTGCATGGAATCAGTAATACATAAAACACAAAAAGAAGTGAAAATTCTCATTGAGTGCTACACCATTGTCACCAAAAGATTTCTCGAAAATACCCGTCAGTGGTTTTTACAAGGAGCCGACAGAATTTACTGCGTCTCATGAAAGTAGTGTAGAAGACCCTCTCTGCCTACGTATCTTGGAAATACTAGAGCTTTGTAGTTCTCTCCTACATTTAACAAAGTATTCTCCACATATTATCAGTTAGGTCTTTCACTTGGAATGGAATCTAACATTTGCAGTTAGATAAGAGAAAAACATTTAGAACAGCGACCACTGTATCACAGAAGGGGCCACAGTTTACATCTCTTTACGAGGAGTAGAGTAAGAGATTTTTGCAGGTAAGTGAATGAACTTTACACCGTGTCCGCAATGGACGTGAAAGGAAACATAGGAGCGAGGGAGGAAGTGGAAAGTGTGGAAGTTGTGGAACACAAGTAATTAACAAGGGAGCTTAGCTGGAAGCAGAAGTGACCGTTTGTCATGACTGACAGATGCGAATGGTCATACGTGATAACTTTTGAAAATCAGGCTGTGAGCATCACAAAATGAAGTGCTTGTTATTCTTGTATGCTGTAGGATCTGGAATTGTGCACAGGGAGCAGGGTGCCTTTTCCAGATGTGGACAGCACAATAGCGAAGGAAGTCAATTCTAAGAAAGCGAAGCCTAATTACGTCAACTGTTAGTGCCTGTTGGAGTTCGTCACAGTAGTCATGGTCTGGCATGATGAATGGCCAAGTCTATTTGGCAGTGTACTGTGTCCAGGTGAGGCAAAGCAGCATAACAGGCGAAACTGTTAAGGGGTGTGAGAAACCGGAGATTTCTGTTAAAAAGGGGGAGGGACGCATGAGGGTAACAGAATTGATACGCCGTTTCGCGAACGACTGGTGGTACCCTTCTCTTGCAGCTGACGTGTAGGTCCCGGGTTAGACTCCAGGGGACGAAGTAAACAAATCTGCTGTGGCAGAAAAGTTGTAACATTGTCCACACAGCCCCATGGCGCAAATCAGAAGCTGCTTGCACAAATAAACAGCGGAAGAACCAAAGAATCGAAAGGTTTCACAAAGGAGCTGCAGGACATTTATTTTACAATCTTGCATTATTGTTTTTCAACGCAACAATGACTGATAGAAGATAACAGGAAATACTAGAGGTTCAGGTGTGGACACTGACTACTCTGTGGGACGAAATTTTCATCTTCTGTTCATTCACATCCCCTTTTTGTAAATAACTTTCGAGGAAAATTGGATGATCGTTTTGCAGGCTAATGGATTGGCAGTAGAGCTGTCGGATGTTGTATATAGTCCTTACTGAGTAATGAATATATCTTGGGACTCTAAGTGCCGTTTCATTACTTCATGAAACGTTTCGTTATTCATATGTTGTGTAGTTCGTTCGCAGTTCGTGTCGACTCGGGCCGAATCGTTCGTTTTCGTAATGCTACAGTTCGTTGCCCTAAGTGAATTCACATGTCTTCTTCCCTGATTATTGCCGACTCTATAGTTTTCAGGTTCCTCCAATTCCTTATTCTCAACGGGCTGAGTAGGTAGTGATACCGAGTGTCGAATGTCACTCGCCAGGTTTTATTTTCGTCATGCGGTTCAGATCCTTTTTAGCCGAGTCGGCAGTACTCATAACCGTCTCAGGTAAGTTACATTGCGTTAATTCTGTTAGTTCAAAGGCGAAGCGAGAACAGTAGATTCCGTGCTTGAGTTGAGCGCGTACTGTACGTCTGTGACAGCAATTAGTTCGACGTACCTACGTTTTTTGCAGTGTTTATTTCATTTGTAAAATTAAATTGTGTTCTGAGCTGACTGGAGAGATTCGTTCTATTTTTCAACGATTCGTTATAGGTCTACTATTCATATGAGTAACGGTAATAAGAACATTTTCTGCCTACTGTGAAACCGTCATGTAGCGGGAAAGAAGAAAACCGGTATGATAATTTTAACAGGGAAGAATCAATCTTACGCAGTCAAAGAAGGGTCCACAACCAATTCAAGAAACTAATATACTTAATGGCATTAAAGTTATATCCGAGAAGTTCATACTGATGCCATCTGATTACCAGTTTAGCGTTCCTTTTCGACGCAACTTGTAAGGAGTCTTACAATTTTCTTCTGAAGGAGATAATTTTATAATTATCGAAACATAGGTCAAGCGGTATAATAAACCTGTGAACGCAATAGACTGATGTTTTCGTCCTTTCCATGGCTACTGGCACTCAGTAACGAAATTAACGAGTAACCAATATGTTAGGTCTAGTCTATATACTGCACAAAATTAAGTCGATACTTTTACAGCCCTAATTGGCAAACAAAACCTAACACAACGGTAAATTTACGGCAAGTCACCTCTGCACTTATGAACGTTGCACGCGGCATGTTCAAGAGACACGGTTGCATGGGTATTGGGTAGGCCAACCAGATCGGTCACGAAAATGTTTAACCCGTGCGCGGGCTTATGCCGAATTTACCTGATGTGCAACAATAGAAGCTCGAGATCTATCGCGTATAATGACAGTTTTACACTTAACTACTGCTAAATTTGGAGACACTCATTAGCTACGGATGATACACCGACAGCAGACTCAACAGTGTGCTACGCGCTTTCCGTTGTTTATCCTTCTGCAAATTTGTGTCGCGCCGGCTGCGGCCTTCCGCATGGCCGCAAACTCTCTGGTATCGACCAGCGCGCAGTTATCGATTCCCGGTCGACTCACTGCTCGCCTGCAGCGGCGGCCGCCGTACTGCCCGACGACGCTGGCTGGCAGCGCTTTGGCGATAGCCATCTGCCGGGAGGCGTGGCGCGCTCTCCGCCCATTGGCCGGGAGGCGCTCCGCCGGGCCGGCTATTGGCGGCTGGGCGTGGTGGCTCTCGCCGCAAGCTCTGCCCCCTTTCCCGCGCCCCCCTCCCAGCGAACTAACACCGCCGACAGTAGCAGGGTGATGAGTGTACTTGCTTCTGTTGAGAATCGAAGCGCAGGTCTCCTACCTGGTTGTCTCTGGCGATATAAATCACTCCGCTCACGCGAACTCGCTCGACACAAATGTGACAGCATTTGTAGTTGTCTGGCTATTCTGTTGTGGCATTCAGTGTTTACGAGAGTCAGCGGGTTAACTGTTATATCTGCGCTCCGTGATTCACACACTCAAAATGTAGTCGCCCGCAAATGACACTACTATAAAAGATATTCTTACTCAGATAATTTTTATGATGGCCTTTTCTGATGTAAACTGGAAATACCGTCAACAGTAAACCACTTAACATGGTTGAGAGCTTGGTAAATCACTTATGCTACGATGTATTGCATATCCTCACGTATCTTCTCTCTCTCCTCGCCTCCATTTTGAATCTGCTGTTCAAAGTAACCTCCCAAGGTAGCTACCTAACAACTAGTTTTCATTTTCTCTGACTCAGTTCACTAACTCCAGCATTTCTTACGTTATCTTTCCAAATCGACTTTCTCTGAGGACTTGTTACTTAACATTCCCTTCCTCCCTCAGTTGATATTTAAGCTGGTTTCAGCCAAACTTTGCTTGTGCCATAATGTGGATGTGTTACATCGTGATTAATTCGCTATGGTTTAGTTTATCGTTGACTAATTAAGATGGGGCTGAAGGGGAAAAAATAACGGAAGATGAAGCTTATGAAGAACAATATAATGGAGGTAAACCCACAGTTTCGTCACTTTATTAAACAAGGAGTTTCGGTCAGAAACGGACCAACCTTAGTTATGGTGCGACATCGTTAATCAGATGCATGACAGATCATAACTATTAACAAGCATCAAGCCATAAACCGATGTGTTAACCATCATACCACAAGGCAGTGTAGAATCGGTCACGTCTTGTTTGTTTCCGTTTGAACTGGAAAGGGCTAGTGTGTGTTATGTATGTAAGTCAAATGAACCTGATTTGTGAGGGGAAAAATTCTTTACCTAAGGGTCATATACGGCGGCCATGTAACATATGTCCTAATATTCCATCACGTGGCGGGAAAATTGTATTAAATTAAGCACTGGCGTGCCTACATACAACTCACAGAAGACACAGTGGCGAAACATTAGAATTGTACTGTTCAAAAACATGGGCGTCTGCAGAAATTTATCTGGGATGGGGAAGGGAGAAAGGGCCCAAGAGTTTAAAACTACCGTTTCTGACATAAACAAGTTGGTTAGTTTCTAGAACCGCCATGCCACAGGAATTAAGTTTTGAAGATGACATAAGAAACCTTTATATCCCAAAGAACTTATGGTTATTCACTCACTTCCTCAGTAAATAAAAACTCTGTTTCCCCCACAGATTCCAGGTGGGGGAGGGGAGTGCTCATCTTGACCCTCGTCCCATCCCAATCCTCCTTGCTCATTTCTATGTCTAAGAAGCAAGTTTACATACGGTAACCGAAGAAATGAAAGATAACGGAAGGTGAGTGGCAAAGGAGAAGCAGCCTTTCTTCAATGGAAGGGATAAGCTGCTATCATATATTGACAGAAAAACGAGGAAGAAGTAGCTAAAAATGTGCGTCCGGAGCGCAGCATTGTCCGGAAGGTGAGCGGCGGAGGAAGAAACTGGAAGCATTTTTGGTGCTATCGAAGACTGTTGAAAATCAAGTGGACAGATGTAGTGAGAATTCAGGTGTGCTAAAGTGAATCGTTTGTGGGAGATCCTTGCCAGAAGAAGGGACAGGTCAGTGGGACATCCAGGAGTAGTTATTTCGGTTCAAAAGCGGCGGTAGAGGGGGAAAACACACGAGGACTAGAATATAAAAAACAGATTATAGAGGCTGTTGGGCACTGAGCACTATGGGACTTAACATATATGGTCATCAGTCCCCTATAACTTAGAACTAGTTAAACCTAATTAACCTAAGGACATCACACAACACCCAGTCATCACGAGGCAGAGAAGTGGCTGTTGGGTGTAGTAGTTACGTGGAGATGGACAGATCCACAGGGGCACATGGAGAACAATGCCTAATCAGCCGAAAATCTGTTGCTTGAAAACTCTCATTCAGGTAATAACTTTTCTCTTATTATGTTTTCCCCATTGTAATTACTGATATTCACCGAAAACTGACTTATGGGAGAAGATACTAAGGAAATTGAAAATGATATTCATAGACGACAGCCAAAAGCATACATATTAATGAGGTTCATGAACTAAAAAGAGAAAGATACAGTCAGATAACCATATTAACTTTAGAATAATGGAAACAGCATAAGGAAAATGTCTGAACTGACGACGAACAAATGTGAAAGTTGCCTAATTATTAAAAGCACAGATCTAATCGAAATGAAGGAATCAGATGTAGCAGTGCAAAAATTGACGAAGAGAAGTGCAACAAGGAGACATAGAATATTTTACATACGGAGATATTCCACTGAAGGAAAGCACGTTACATCTCATTAACCTATGATGGACTGCGGGTACGGTACCGGAGGAGCGGAACTAGTGGAAGTTTCCCCACATTCAAGAAAGGCAACAGAAGCAACCCAAACAACTGTAGCGCAGTTAGCATCGTTAACACAATCTATTAGATGTACAGCACTATGTTAAGTAAAAAACTGCGCCCTGTCTCTGATACAGTTTTATTAGAATAACAGATAGATTTTAGGAAGGGACGATCCTCCACTGATGGCATTTCAAGTCTAAAACAACTGGCTAAGAAAAAGAAAGAATTTAACTTAGAGACAGATAGAGCATTTATAGATTTTTAAAAAAGAATTCAACAAAGTCGAAAGTCTCCTACTGGTGTAGATTATGGAAAAAGAGGCTTCCCAACGCATTTTATTAACTATGTAAAAGTTCTTTACAAAGTAACACCTGATACCCTGTCTAAACGTTTAATAACACAGGGAGTTAGGCAAGGATGTGGGCTGTCTCCAACTATTTTCAGTATCTAATAAAGCAAGATTGTAGCACTCAAGGGAAAACTGCGGAAATGATGTAAAATTTTAGGACATACTGTAATACTGGAACAGGTAACCCACTTTCAATATCCCTCCTACGACATGGGACAAAATTTCCACAGTGAAACAAGATCCTAAAATCGGAACTTAGTCGTATTATGATCTCACACTTTAAGAGGATATAACGAGAAATTCTAGCAGGAACAAACTGAACTCAAAACTTATCCGTTTCTTTCGTAAATATAAGGGGGAAAATACGAATTGTCGATTCGTGAAACTTTATTGGTGACGTAATGGCACGTCGTGGGCGTAGACCGCAAGACCTGACAGACGTAAGTAATGGAGCAGTGTCACCTCATTGACCAATCTGGAGCCATGTTCACATACTGAACGACGTACGGTACAAATAACAGTATGTGGGATGGAACTGGCAGTGGCGTTATCCAGAAAAAGATCTTAACTTTCTGCAGTAATGACAGAGGGTAGCAGAAGGAATACTAAATCGGGACTAGTTCGCCATGGTTTGAATGCCGTCCTTTTCGACAACGATTCTGCGACGTATCAAGGGCGCCTATACCTATGGTCAGGTGGGTGGGGGGAGGGGGGGGGGGGTCCTATCCCCCTAGCTCTCTGGAAAGGAAAACGTACCCCATGAGCCCAGGTACAGCTCCCCCTCCTCCCTCCCCTACAAACTATTGTATGGGCGCCCTTGCATCTTATCTGGCCGTGAAGTATGTTTCTAAAAGGGTAGCCCTGTTCATGGTTCGTGACTCGCGGATCGCGGGCTCTGTTGCATGTTGCCTAACTAAGGACCACCAGGAATATTTATTTTCAATGTTTAGTACAAGGATAATTATAGCACGAATTTAAAAAGCTATCATAATCTACTCATTGACAGGTATAGTCCTATGCTGAAGGTTTAACACTATGGAAGATATTACGGTAAGAAATCGCGTATATGTCGTTGAGGCAGGGTAAATTAACTAGAAAATGTTTATCCATTATTTGAGAATGAGAGCCCTGTAGCGACTTCCAACAAACTTTACACGTAGTTTTAAGCTTTTATGACACTTTCTACCGTGTTTAATACTGTAACTTATTTCTTATCACACGGTTGAAGCTGTTTTATACGTGGGAAGTGTGATTCTTTAACGAATAGGTGGTTTACTGGTTTGTTTCTGAATGGTGTAACGAAACGAAGCGAAAATCGAGATCTACAAACAGTTCTCGGGTTCCGAAATAATCAACAACTCACACAGCAATCTTTTACGCATAGTAAAAAATTTTCTCTGGACTGTGTGGAAATGTCTCCTGATGAATCGATTGACGGATCAGCAGATTCACATTTTTGTATAACTCGAGAAGACCATTCTAACTTTCTTCTGGATAAGAGGCAAGCAACATCAACTATATTTATTGTAGCCCGCCCGGTTAGCCGTGCGGGAAGGCGTGCTAGTCCCCGACACGAATCCGCCCGGCGGATTAGTGTCGAGGTCCGGTGTGGATAGTTTTTAATGCGGTTTTCCATCTGCCTCGGCAAATGCGGGCTGGTTCCCCTTATTCCGCCTCAGTTACACTATGTCGGCGATTGCTGCGTAAACACTATCTCCACGTACACGTACACCATACTTACTCTACCAAGCAAACATTGGGGTTACACTCGTCTGGTGTGAGACGTCACCGGGGGGGGGGGGGGGGGGGGGAGGGGGGAGGGGGGGAGAGGGGGGATGTACCACACCGGCTACGGCGGGGACGAAGCCTCTCCGTCGAAGGCCTCCAGTTCAATACAATACAATAGAATGTTTATTGTGCACATATATGAAAGTAGTAGACATATAGCTATATGTTATTACTCTTTGTAAAACTCTGGGCGGAGCAGCATTGACCTAGAGAAACAGGAATGAACGATGAGAGATAAGGTTGTATCGTACTGATCGACGACAGACAGAGCGCAAGTCTGAAGATGAAAAGGAGGGGAGGGAAATTCTTCAAAGAAATAATTTCTGCTTAAACATTCGCTGTGGAAACACCGTAGAAAACCTAAATCTAGCACACGTCTACGTCTGTTCTCTGCGAGTCACTGACAGGGGCATGGCAGAGGCCACTTTCCGCTGAGTCACGTACTGGAGATCTCACACGGTCCTTTGGTGCATGGAGCACGGGAAGAACGCCTGTTTAATATACACGCTGCATTACTCTGTCTCATTCTCACGATCCCCAGGGGAGCTATTGTAAGGGACTGTGGTGTACTTCCGAATGCATCATTTAATATTCGTTCTTGTAACTTCGTAAGTAGGCTTTCCTAGGATACTTGTGGTCTGTATATCCAAGCATCTTCCAGTTAAGGTTTTTCAGCATATCCATGACGCTCTCACATGGCTCAAACAAATCTGTGACTATTCGCGTTGCCCTTTTTTGTAAACATTCGAAGTGCACTCTTAGTCATATTTGGTATGCGTCTTGCAAATTGAACAGTATTCTAGGATCGGAGGTTAGAGAGTTTTGGAAGCAGTCTCTTCTGTAGAACTGCACTTTTCCAATATATTGCCAATGACCTAGGCGTGCCACCAGCGACTGGGCCAGTGAGACCATTCCATTTAACATCCCAACAGATCCTTACCACCGGTATTAGTACGAACTGACTAGTTCCGGCTGTGACTCACTGATATTGTAGAGTTGTGAACAGTATAGTTTTAAACTTTTGACTATTTAAGGCAATGTGCTAGTTCATTTATGATCCTGGAATATTATCTATACAGATTGGTCCAAAAAATTCTATGCACTTTTTAATTGTCCATAACTTCCAAATTAATTGACGCAAAACGTCTGATTCTTAGTAGATTAATAGATTTTTCTTCTGACAAATGTCACATAAGCGGTGTTTTGTTCTTTTACGAGGTAGTCACCGCACAAGCGTTGTTTTGCTTTGTTACGTGATAGTCGACACCTAAGCGCTGTTTTATTTGGTTTCCAGTTGCGTGAGTAAGCATGGCTGGTGCACGAATGACAATCGATGAGAAGAAGGCAATTTGAAAGAGTTAATTAAGTACGAAAACATTAATGGGGTTCAAAGTCAATGGCGAAGTGAGTTTCAAGCAGAACTATCGATACGTGTAACCATTGCGCGCGTTCGAGACAAAATTGGATGTCGAAGGCTGTGTTTACATATGCATACAAACAACGACGTGGACGACCTGTAATGGCAAGATGTCCAGCGAACTCCAGTGATATGTTACAAGAATTCGCTCTCTCGCTACAGAAGTTTCTGGGACAGTGTGTCCGTGGAACAAGACAGTTGCAAAAATCTACAGCGCAGTTTCTAGACTGGGAAGTTTAAGTGCTACGTCCCAAGATTGCTATACGCAATGAACAAGAACGACCAAGATCGTAGGATGGAGTACTGCGAGTGATCGAAATGTATTGTATGCAACACTGAAGTGTTTGCAGAGTTTACTGTGTGGGTTGACGAGACAAAATTTAAAGTCAGTGGTACAATACAATGCCACAATTGCGTCTACTCGGACGCCGTAAATCCGCACGTCAATATGGACAAAACCTTGAAATTACCAGGCGTGAATATGTAGTCTTGGTTATCTCATTGTGATGTGATTGGACGTTTCTTGTTTAACAATACAGTTACCCGTGAGATGTAGCTAGAGACATTTATTTTATCTGCCATCCGTGAGTTGTATGGGGACGATAGGTTTCGCTTTCAGCAAGATGGTGAACCACTCCGCTACCATAACTGTGTCATGGAGTACCACAAATGAAATTGTCCACACAATGGATAAGCCCAAAAGATGCTGTTTGCTATCCACTACGTTCTTCAGACTTAACGCCTCTGGAGTTTTACCTATGGTGAACATTAAATGAAGTCTTTTAACTACAAAAACCACGAACATTCTGCGAACTTCGAGGTTGGCTGGTTGATTCTAAGGATGGGACCAAATAGCTGGTCGCATGGGAACAGGGAAGTATCGAAAGGAAGCAGTCTGCGCCCTATCAAAGAAACCTTGATGGAATTTTCCTGAAGCGATTTTGGGAAATCACGGACACCTTAAATCAGGACGGTTTGGACCGTCGCCCTATGGTGAACATTAAATGAAGTCTTTTAACTACAAAACCACGAACATTCTGCGAACTTCGAGGTTGGCTGGTTGATTCTAAGGATGGGACCAAATAGCTGGTCGCATGGGAACAGGGAAGTATCGAAAGGAAGCAGTCTGCGCCCTATCAAAGAAACCTTGATGGAATTTTCCTGAAGCGATTTTGGGAAATCACGGACACCTTAAATCAGGACGGTTTGGACCGTCGCCCTCCGGAATGCAAGTCCAGTGTGCTAACCAGTACGCCACCTCGCTCGGTCGAACTTCGAGACTACATCGAACATTTCTGTGCAGATATCCAACTGAACACGTTGCAGTCGGTAGTTCGTGCAGCAGTTTAGCGGCATCCCCTGTTTATGGATGTTAATGGCGGCCACTTCGAACATCTATACTGAGTTTAATAACTTGAATTTTAAACTAAACTTTCACCTAGAATGAGATGTTTCCGACTGTTAATTTCGACATCATGAGTAATTGAACCACTTTGCACCTGACGAAATGTCTGTGCCC
The DNA here is from genome assembly GCF_023897955.1 of Schistocerca gregaria. Classification (NCBI taxonomy): domain Eukaryota; kingdom Metazoa; phylum Arthropoda; class Insecta; order Orthoptera; family Acrididae; genus Schistocerca; species Schistocerca gregaria. Next base: position 477,890,879 of record NC_064920.1, on the reverse strand, counting down.
CTTTTCTTTAGACAGTACATTTTAGCTCCATCTGCAAAACGTCTGAGAGTACTATTAATATTCCACTAATATTGCCTGCAGGGGTCCAATACACGCCTCTCGGATAGGCTTGACGTTACTTCTACGTCTGTCAATACCTGCCCGTCCATTCAATACGGCCTGACGGTAATTTAGACCCCGCTCTCCATGAATACGAATCAAGTGCGTTGATGGCTGCGTCACCTCGCTGTCTCATGGCGATAAGGTTTTTTTTTACGAAACTGATGGCCGGCAGCTCGAGGCTGGTAAAAAGAGGAAAATACTCCTCTCTATTCATAAACAATTTTTGAACTATTACGAAGGTCGCAAGCAATCGCGTATGCGGCGATGTTGACTCTGAGTTAGTTGCTTCAAATCCAGGAGGCTGAAGCAATTTGCACTGCCAGTATCAGGCTGTGAAGATGAGGGGTAGTGGTGGCGTAAAGCACGCGGTCGGCAGAGTCTGGGTCTGCGACCTGGGCTAAATTCTGAATCTTCAAGCAGTGTCTCCTAAAGTGAAGATACATTGATCGTGACTGTCTTCCGCCTACACTCAATAGATACACTGAAGGCGTCTGTCACACACAGTGTGGCTAGGGCTGCATTGTGTACGGAGGAAGAAAGCCCTGTCAGATTAGATAGCTGTTCCTGCCCTTTACGGTTTCTCAGCCAGCAGTGCCATACTAGTCCCTCTTTCTTAGATTGTTGGCAAGCTATTAAACAAGAAATATAATGTAATTAAAATCTCACACTTCATAATTTTCTGGCCTGTTGTGATGGGCAGATTTGAATTAATTGCAAAATTCAAATGTTTCATCAAATTTGTCTCGAATGCGCGCAGTTGTTACACGTGTCTATGGTTCTGTTTGAAACACATTCATTGGCTTTGAACCTCATTAAAGTTTCATAGTTACTGTAGGACTTCAAATTGCCTTCGACTCATCAACCATGTTTACTTACGTATTGTAACTGAAAAAAAAAAAAAAAAAACATTTCTGTGGCGACTATCAGGTACCATGTGGTACCTATGTGGCAACTCCCAGAACAATAAACTATCAAACTACCAAAACTGAAACGCATCCGTCAATTAATTTGGAACTTAAGAACAACCGAACAGTGTCTACAGGTTTTGGGACACTCTGTACCTCTAAATATTTTAATAACATAAACTGTTCCAGTTATGGAAATTTCTATTTTGTAGGTAAGGTTTCAACAGGAAACAGATTTTAGTTTGTAGATCTCCTGTATCGGGAAACAGCAGTTTTTAAGAGATAAAGGATATTCTTAGGCGAAGCCAAGGGGAAGCCACTTACTGGGCTGGGAGCGGTGCTCTCCTAAGAAAGCTGCTTGTTCTTAGTCAACCACCCGTTGCAACAACCACATCGTTCGCTCTTTCCTGTATCGGATTTAAATATTTCTTCATCAAAGAACAACCTGTTGTTTCTGCCGTAGCTAGAGGGAAAATTTGGCTAAATTAGCGCTGCCTTCGGCTATCATGAGTGGCTTCCAAGTATTTAACAGTTATCCTTCTGCGCCTTGAGATAAATTTGTCCATTTCGTCAATTACTTTCCAATAGTTATTGAAACTTCCTGGTAGACCAAACTGGTCTCCGCTACGATGCATACTTTAATACTTTAATATTTGACAATATGAACTATCTTTCCTTTCGCTGTATCTTCATGTATTACTAACGAATTTGCAGTAGCTTCTTCTAGTTTTGATGTAACTTCCTCTGACACAAGACCAAGGAATCCACCTCAAAAAGGTTCACTGAGCCATATAATATATAATTTAATTTTTTGCGTCATCAGCCTGAAGTATGCAACTAATTGAGACAATTCTTCGCAGCTTCTAGTAGCGAAATTCTCACAGAGCTTACCTAGTAATTATGAGCTTCCATGGAGGTTTGACTACACGGAACCTGTTTTCTTCGTGTGTAACTGTCCAGTTATATACGAGTATCTGTAATATAACTCAGCCTGGAAAGCTGAGACAGAACTGCCTCGCAGTCTCCTGTAAACTGTGCTAGCGGTCTCTATACAAATTTCGTAGTATTTTGGCAACATTTATGGTGAAGTCGTACATCTGACAGTATGTAGCTCCACCATGTTTAAAAACTCTGCGAGTAGAATTTACTTTATTAATATAGGGAAGACGAGTTAAAGAAAAAGTGTTATGTAAGAATACAGAAACTGGACAAAAATATGGAAACACGGAGAAAAATGCACTCCTGAACATAAAATGCAGTTGCTAGCTAAGCCTGCAGGTTGCCCTGTTGTATGTGACCATGAACCAAACGGCACCTGTGCAATATCCTCAACATTTAGCGTCAGTCGTAGTCAGAAGAGCGTTTTGTGTAGTTGTGAGTCCATGTAGGGAGCTAAGTGAATTCGGACGTCGACAAATTGTTGGTGCTCATATGGTGTGTGTTTCCATAACCGAGGTGTTTCATGAGGCACCGAATTGAAGATTCGTACTGCACACGGGGAAGGCGTAAAAAAGTCACAACGCGGACGAAACTGTGTGTTGAGCGCTCGTGACGGACGGTCACTGAAGAGGACTGTGACGAAAAATAAGGAGGCGACAGCTGTAACAGTCACTGCAGAAGTGAACGTCGCCATCGCGAAACCTGTCAGCACCAAAACAATACCAAGGGAACTCTGTAAGCAGAGAATCGCAGGGCGAGCTGGATTTCTAAACTCATTCGTCAATGATGCAGATGCCGGTAACAGGAAAATGTGTTGTGAACTCAGACTTTGTCACTGAATAGTCGAGTTGGGACCATATGCATAAATAAGTGGTATTAACGTTCTATCTTGCAGTTACTGCACTCCAGATGGCCACACAGTAAACGAAATCCGCATAAGCAATGAACATTGTTGGCGACTGATGATTGTACTCTTTACTGTTTGAAATCAGTACAGTTGCTGGGCACATCTCCTACCTCATGGAATCAAACCTGACACTGTTGTCTTGCTGGTGTTGTTTTTGGTTCTAAAATGGTTCAAATGGCTCTGAGCACTATGGGACTTAACATCTGACGTCATCAGTCCCCTAGAACTTAGAACTACTTGAACCTAACTAACCTAAAGACATCACACACATCCATGCCCGAGGAAGGATTCGAACCTGCGACCGTAGCGCCTAGAACCGCTCGGCCACATCGGCCGGCTGTTGTTGTTTTTATCTTAAGAGTAATTTTATGCTGTTCTCCACACCAGCATAACCTGTGCAGGTCTCTTCATTTTTGCATGACTATTACATCTTGCATCTACTTGAACCTGTATACTGTAGTCAAGTGTTTGCCTCCCTCTACAATTTTTATTCCCTGCACTTCCCTCTACTACCAAATCATAATTGCCTCGATACCTCAGAATGTAACACATCAAATGACCCCTCCTTTCAGTCTAGTTCTACCATCAGATTTTATGTTTCACGATCGTCGTGTTATGAAGCTAGAATCTGCTGTGAAACTGATGAAAAGTTTCAAGATCTGAATGCTCTGAAACAGATTGACAGTAAAATTTATTTCTGTATCTTGAAACGATGAGGTATGAGACACATTCATTGCTATAAAGAATAAGAAAGAAGCCAAGAGGAAGGACGAGAAGATTCGTGCGCAAAACGGACAGAGGGTAAATATTAGTTTTGATAGTTAAATGAAGGATGGCATACGTCTGTTTTTTCATATGTTTATTAATTTAAACCGATCAGATTAAGGTTTTAACGTCTTTCTTATATCGCTTTAGTAGATAATATTTTAGAAAGGCGATGCCAATTAGAAAACAAGTGTTAGTTCGTGCTACACGTATTTTATTATCAATTAAAACTTGAGACAAATTTTAATTAGCAATAAAATGTGCTTTACATGAAGTCAAATTAGATTTGTAAATTATGTCTACAGCGTAAAAGCTTACTTTTCTTTACACAGTGATGGACTTCTTGCCGAACATGACAACAAATTTTGAGTGGTTGTAAGAATGCGGTTACTGTTTCGAAAGGAAAGAATCAGGTGATTCTGAAAGAACGTGTTAGTTTCTTGATTATGTCCTAGCGCTGCTACTTAAGCATCATCAGGATATGTGTATTCTCCTTTCACAGTCTTCGGCATCTTTCTGCAGTTAACAAGCCCCACGGTATTTTGTCGAACAGTTACCGAACACACCTAACTGATTATCGCGGTAGCTTTATTCCTGTTTTAGCTCGGACCGGCAGTGAATAATATACCTGAAAGACAATTTCGTCATACATTTTGCTAGCGGTATTCCTCAAATCAGACAGCATTCCTTTTGATTATTAGTTAACATCCTGAGGAATGTATAATTAAACTGATGGGTGTAGAAACTGACGCAGCATGAAATACTGTTAATTTCTTTTCTTTTTTTTTTTTAATTTGGAGCAACAGACTTATAGATGGTGATTCAGGTGTTCCTATCAAAGAATTTTAGTGTAGTTAAATTTTGTATCAGGATATGTTTTCGCTGTAGGCCATGGTTTTCGATCTATTCAAGAAAAACGTACATAAGTGACCTTTAAACGCACTTCCACCGCCACACTAATCCCTCATCAGTCAGGATTTAAAGTATGTTGTTCGTGGCACTCTCTCTTGCCACTGAACAAAAATCTCCGTCTACACGAACTATTCCCGGTATTCGACCTTTCTTAGTCTCTATTTATTGGACTATTACGTCACCAGGATTGTCGGTTATTGCGTTAAAATCATTAATTTAAACATGCTTTTGAGCGTAATTAAACAAAAACGACTTTCGTAAACGTTACCCTAAAACTAATTACGTTGACATTTCGAGACTTACAAGCACAGTACTTTCATAGTCAGAATGCTTGACAAAGAAAACGATATATTTATTTTATACTGTTATAATTCATATAATTGTTAGGTAAAATTTACACAAACGTTAATTTTACAACATTTAAATGCTTGACTAAGCTGGTGGCGTAATATGGCCAGTCAATAACGACTAAGAAAGGTCGGGTGTAGGAAATAATTCGAGTAGTCGCAAACCTTTGTACAGTAGTAGGAATGAACAACGTGGTAGAAATCCTACGGCCTCTAATGAAAAAGTTCCCAGTACAAAATTTAACTACATTACATATCCTACAAAAAGGTCCAGTTTTTTTTCTGCAGGACTAATAGTTCGCGCGTAAATATGAAGATATCGTGCGAGGTCTTTGAAAGCCAGGTATAAAATTGCAGGTTGCATAAAACGACAGCTGTGTCCCCCATAGGCGGTTTGGTGCATCACCGTTATCTTATCTAATGGGAGAAAATGCCTGAGTAGAAATAAAGCACGTATTCATGGGACTTCCCAACGTTATGTCCCATGTTTCTTTGGACCCGTGGTGAATATGATTCTGCCGAAAATATCAACAAGTAACGACCTAGAAAATCTATAGTTTTCTGCATCCGTACTGACCTGCAAGACATGGCCAGAACCTGATCCAGCACCTCCTCTTACTTTGGACTGCAAGGCTACTTTTTCTGTCCCCCCCTCCAGTGACTGGAGTGAACCAAGCTAGGTGCTGTGGTAGTTAATACTGCATTCTTAAAATCACGAGGAGCAGGTTCACATCCCCTTCCAGACATCCGAACATAACATTTAGATTCGTGGTTTACGCAAATCGCGAATGACGACGTCTGTCCTTAGACAATAACGCAGCCGGTTCTTTATCCTATTGATATCCAACCGATCTTCTGCAGTATCTCTGAGTCATGATACTACGTTTAACTTATAGTGGTAAGGCTTATAATGGAATACTATGCTTTTAAGTGAATGGAACCTATAGTACTTGCGAGTCATCAGAAATGACGAATTTCTGCATTTGGTGACATACGTCGTAGGAAGTGTGAATCAAATCAGCACCTGGTTACGATCCGGACACAGCTAGGAACCCAAGGACTCTACCACACTCCTTCGATCCATCAGAACACAGTCACTCCTTCGATCCATCAGCACACAGTCACACTTATGGATAAGGATTTTAAGCTTCTCTAAGACTGTCCCTGACAAAAAGCAGTATAGAGATCACTCTTCGATGACGTACGCCTCCAGAATGGAAAAAACAGGTAGAAATAAATTGTGGCCGTTTTGTGACTTATAGATCTATCATTGTTTCTATAGAACTGCTACCGTGTTGTTAGCATGGCTATGAAGACTTCGTATTAGAACAGCCAGGTAGTGTAGAAACTCCTTTTCTTATGCCAGTAGGCTAAGATATCAACATAAGCATCCCGGAGAAGCAAGAATACTACATTTTCAACAAAATAAATACGTTTCAGCGAACATTTACGAATTTCCGGGAAAGGAAACTGAAGTAATAGCTCACTGCAATTTTAGAAAATCATTTTCGTTTTCTTTTTATTTATGCAAAAAGCTGCTCCTGTTATTGTTCTTATCATGCTCGAGCTGCTCGAAGTTTTATTTTGATAAATTCGACTAGAATCCATGTTTCGCAGCCGCGTGTTAGTATGGTGAGAACAAACTGTTCGAAGACAACCTTATTTAATTTTCTTGGCATATTATATAAAAAAGCCTGCATTTCATCCATAAGCCCTCCAATCTAGCTTTATTCTGTGAAAACTTTCAGGTTTTAAGTTTGCTTGTAAAGCTGTTAATTGTCCCAGTTAGATACATTCATTAACATTTTGTAGACAGTTTTTGAATATTATTTATCTTGCAGTTAACCACTTGTTGTGCATAATATTTCTTTTGGGCTGATTTATCTTAAGGCCCAGTTTTCCCTGACTGTTTTATCGAATTATTGGCTTGTACTGCTACATCATGTGGAAATCTCTAATTAGTGAGTCTTCTCACATTTATTCTAATTCTTCTTTCTTTCGAAATAACTTTGGACATAACTACGTCAAGGATTGCGGTAAACAGTTTCATGGCTATAGGGTCGCCCTGCTTTACTCCTCTTTCACTGGAAAATTCCCTTGTTTGTTTTCCTAAGCTCACAGAAGTCATCAAGGAATCATATATGGTATATATTTATTTATGAACATTGTTTTCACACTGCATAACTGCAGCATTCCACGTTCATTGGGGCGACTAATAACTTCATCCAGTGTATGTATATAGTCATTTGTGCCATAACCAATGCGGAATACTATTTTTGAATATAAATTTAATTTCCTTCCTTCTTAATGTAATATTTTATTTTAAGATAAAAACAAAATATAAATTATTATTGTATTATTTCAGGTGTCATACTATGAAAGGCAGATGTATTACACAACCTATTATAAGCAGTATGGGGGCAAATTATGTAAATTAACGGTCTCAAAAATGTATAAAAATGAGAGTTTTACCAGTTTAGTGTTGTATTTTTATAGAACTACGGTGCGTAGTGATTCAGCAAACAATGGATTAGTATTCTGGAGGACGACGGTTAAAATACCCATCCGGCCACCTATGTTTAGATTTTTGGTGCTTTTCCTGAATCACTGAAACCAAATGCTAGGAAGATTTCAATGAAAAGCACATAGTCTATACACTGTATGCTTAACATTCCTTCCCTAGTCTGACGTTGTGCTACGTCACTAGCTACTTCATTGTCGACGGGACGTTAGTCCATGAGTTCCTTCGTTAGGTCTCTGTTGTTGCAGTTCTTTCGAGAAAAAACAGGCAGTTGCTGAGGTTGACAGCCTCATCTCATCTACTTTGGGGATGTGTCGCCATTAACCCTAGATTACTAAACTCTCGTAAAATTTACGACTGCAGTAGGAAAAAGGACATCTTGTACTTAATGTGATATTTAACATATCACTGTTGATCGAACAATTGTAATTAACTGATGCATAGCCACAAATTATGACTTCCACTGAATAAAACGTTGAGTAGTTAACTTTACGTTGGGTTAGTAGCAATGTAATAACATCGCTCCCCCGCCCCCCCCCCCCCCCTTTTAGTGTTCTAGGATCAAATATCGTATTCATCTAGGTCAGGCGCTACAGTCTGGAATCGAGCGACTGCTACGGTCGCAAGTTCGAATCCTGCCTCGGCCATGGATGTGTATGATGTCCTTAGGTTAGTTAGATTTAATTAGTTCTAAGTTCTAGGTGACTGATGACCTCAGAACTTAAGTCGCATAGTGCTCAGAGCCATTTGAAACATCATCTAGGTCATAAATGAGCTTAACTGAACTGGGAACAAGTACAAACTGTTTAGTGGGCAGAAATTATATCCCAACCCCAGTTCCTCTTCCCTCGGTCAACGTATGGACTTAAATTATTTTACACGATCGGCGTCTCAATTAACAACAACTGAGAAAACGACATTGTATCTGCGCGCATTAACATTACCAGTCAGGCTTTTTTTATCCAGTACTCTTACGAATTGAGATATTCACTGCACACGCTCTCCCTGAATTCTATATAGGATATCCTGGGAGGTCGGCCGCTGTGACCGAGCGGTTCTAGACGCTTCAGTCCGGAACCGCGCTGCTGCTGCGTTCGCCGGTTCGAATCCTGTCTCGGTCATGGATGTGTGTGATGTCATTAGGTTAGTTAGGTTTAAGTAGTTCTAAGTCTAGGGAACGGATGACCTCAGATGTTAAGTCCCATAGTGCTTAGAGCCATTTGAAGTATTTTTTTGTCCTGGGAGGAATGCCCAAAATTCATGGATATGGAAGGGAGGATCATTCGAACCAAAAAGTGTAGAAAATGTGGGCCCTAAAATGTATACCTTAAGAGCTTCGAGTACTTCTTCATCTCAGATAATGTGAAGCAAACCTCTTCTACTGTGAGCTCTTCGCATTTCATTTTTTGGGAGGAGGTAGTATGGACCTAAACAAGACAAAAGTCCTGCAACGTTGGGCTCCAAACGGCGTTGCTTAAGATTTATGAGCATTTCTTCATTTTCGATACTGTGAAACACGCCCCATTCACTGAACATGTACCCACGGCTCTTTTAAGATATGTTTACTAGACAATTTTTTCTTGCTTTTGTCCATACTACCTCCTCCAAAAATACGGAAAGCAAAGAGCATGCAGGAGAAGAGATCTGATTCACAGTATCGAAGATGAAAAAGTTCTCAAAGCATTCTTGAGCCCATATTTACTAGGCTTGTTTGCTTCCAATGACCACTCCTGTCATATTCTTGATTAATAACCTTTTCTCCTGAATAATTTAGCTGGTTTACACGCAGAAGGTCTTTGGATACAAGTTTGCGTTCACACCTCATTTTAAAAAGAATTTCAGATCTCTATTGCTTCATGAGATCTTATAACCATGGTGTTCAGAATTTTAAAAAAAAAAACTTTTAACTCATCCCATAAAAACACAATACCGCTTTCATACACTGAAACAACTGTTACTTGAAAACACAGAATGTACTATTTCATCTCTAAAATCTCAAATGGCACGAACGTGCCGATTTGTTAGCTGAGATCACAGAAAATGTTGGTTAATAGACGTCATACCAATAGCGCCGTCGTGTTTGAGATTCAATATTCCTTCCTGCAGGCAGAGCATTCTGATCGAGAGTGTAACAAACGCTCTTGTCCTCTGTTTCATTAGGTTCCCACAACCTGTCGCTCACGACAGGGGAGCGGCGATTATCGGAATGCATCACGCAAAGCGACTGACCTTGCCTTGTTTTCTGAGTGCTAGGTCTTGCAGAGCAATGTGACATTTGTGTGCGTACCTAGTTTCCAGAACTGAGCCAGCAACCATCTCGCATAAAACTGCCATCAGCTAACCTTTTTATCGAAGCGGTACCTGTGACAGTAGACTTCTTGCTGATTAAGGAGGGTGCTTTTATTCGAAACTCCGCCCGATACGTGGCAGTAAGTTCTATGTGGCCTTCGACTTCTGTGTGTATGCAACCTAGAAATGCGAATGTGCAGCTTTTCCGAGAGAATCCGAACATGTTTGTTAATGTCTTTCCTGACATGTAATGGATATATATATATATATATATATATATATATATATATATATATATATATATATATATATATATATTTGTAGTTAATCGTAATATCAAAACAGCAAGTTTTACAGGCTGAGACGTGAGTGAGGCAGGGTTATAGCCTACGCCCCATGTTATTCAACCTGAATATTGAGACAGCAGTTAACGGAACTAGGGAGGAAACTGCAGTGAGAATTAAAGTTCTCCGAGAACAAATTCAGACTTTGAGATTTGCCGATCACATTGTACTTCCGACAGAGGCAGCAAAGGCCTTGTGAGGTTAATCGAACGGAATGGATACTGTCTTGAAAAGAAGTTATAAGACGAAAATTACAAAGGTAAAACAAGGGTAATGGACTGCATCCTGAAAGAAGTAGATTTAGAAATGATGTAATGAAAGTAATATACGATTTATGTACTTATGATATGCAAGCAGGCGCTTTTTGGATTTGTTTCGTTTCAATCGGCATTCGGAGCACCACAAATCAATCACTTTTTAATGTTCTGTGCCTATTAGCCGAGTATTATTTCAGTCTTTCTGATCTTGTTTTCCTTTCTTCTTTCAAGATTAGGATCGTTCGTTTGATTTCTATTTTTACTTGAAATCTCTCTTTCTTGTACTTGGTTGTTTTTTTTGCAGTTCTATCTATGAGCATATTTTCTGTAATTCGAGTTGAGTCCTCTCCGTTTAGTTTGTCAATAACTTTTCTTCTTTAGGGCCAGCAGCATAATATATATCTGATAACGACATGATTATTATAGTATATACACGAAATAGCTGCTTACAATAAGTAATCTTTATTCACGACACATTGTTTTCGGCTTTATCGCAATTTTCAAGTACGTGTAAATTGATGTGATGTCCATATTACGTCGTTAGAGGACTGTTTTATAACTGTCGCTGTTTTGTTAGGATGGCAAATGTTAGTTACAACATGACAGCAGTTTGATAGCTCCATTCTTACGACGCTAGATATGTAAACATATGGTGTCGTAACAGTGGAACTGTCAAATTGCTGTTACATCGTAACTAACATTTTATGTTCAACATTTTGACATAATTTACCATTTTATTAAAACAGTGACAGTTATAAAACAGTCCACTAACGACGTAATATGGACGTCACATCAATTTAGAAGTACCGGTACTTGAAAATGGCTATAAAGCCGAAACAGTCTATCGTAAATAAAGATTGCTTATTATAAGAAGCTATCTGATGCATCTACTCTAATAATCAAGTAGTCAAAAATTTATTTGGTTAGTATGTTGGGGTTCATTCCGAGGATGTGATCCTAAAATAAATTTCTTCTTTTTCTCGTTGTGTTTGAGTGTTCCGGTGGTTTGGTAAAGGGTTTGATTTCTCATGTGGATGAGTTTGTTACTGTGGAATCTGTGGTCCAGGATTTATCTTAATACTGTACCTCTCTTTGATCTCCAGTCTCTCAACTGGGCCATGGTTGGTGTTGGACAGTGTTTCGGCTGAAGACAGGGCTTTCGATTTGATTACCGTGTTGTAAAGTCTTACGAGTATTTTTCTATTCCATGAGGGAGACTTCTTGTTATGTGTTTTTGTGAGTTGGAAGGTCAGTTCAACTTCAGTTCATCTCCATTCCATTGGCTTTTCCTCGTGGGTATTCCAACCGATCCACTGATACGATTTATTGTAAATTACCTAGTTTTCCAACCAATGCTGGCTGATCAGATGGAAGTCTTAAAGCAATATTGGAGGGTGAATATTTGACCGGCTCGTAAACTAGCTAATGGTGAAGTAACTTGCATCAAATTCCAACTGCGACTGGTTGCGTATCATACCTACTCGTATATTAACCACCAATTTCAATCATAGTTGCAGTTCGTCATCGACAGTGGATATAATTAAGTAATAGAGGACTTTTACTACTTTGTCAGCAATCGATGCTGTGCAAAATCCAATGATTATTGCTATCTCTAAAAATATCTCATAATATTGTCAGATCCGCTTTCTATTCTTGCACTGTCCAGAGGTCTTTTCGTTAACCATAAGTCGCATCAAAGAGGTTACCATATCTGTTCACGTACATGCAAAATATGTAGTTTTGGGAATAAAAATAGGTCGAATAATTCATGTTGCACAGATTGCACACTGCATCCCTGTTTACAAGTCATGCAGAGGCTCGTGATGGAACTAAGGAATATTTAAATAACTCCAGCATCGATTGTTTTGTGTGTTAGTGTAGGGCGATCAATATAGATGTTGGACAAACCGAGGCTGAAAGTCAGGTCTCAGATCCCATAGATGTGGGTAAAATCAAGTTATTCGCAAAACTCAGCAATGGGTAAAACTCACCTAGAGGTAAAATTCATCATCAGAAAAATCTCATGTTGTTGTTGTTGTTGTTGTGGTCTTCAGTCCTGAGACTGGTTTGATGCAGCTCTCCATGCTAGTCTATCCTGTGCAAGCTTCTTCATCTCTCAGTACTTACTGCAACCTACATCCTTCTGAACCTGCTTAGTGTATTCATCTCTTGGTCTCCCTCTACGATTTTTATCCTCGACGCTGCCCTCCAATGCTAAATTTGTGATCCCTTGATGCCTCAAAACATGTCCTACTAACCGATCCCTTCTTTTTGTCAAGGTGTGCCAAAAACTCCTCTTCTCCCCAATTCTATTCAATACCTCCTCATTAGTTACGTGATCTACCCATCTAATCTTCAGCATTCTTCTGTAGCACCACATTTCGAAAGCTTCTATTCTCTTCTTGTCCAAACTATTTATCGTCCATGTTTCACTTCCATACATGGCTACACTCCAAACAAATACTTTCAGAAACGACTTCCTGACACTTAAATCTATACTCGATGTTAACAAATTTCTCTTCTTCAGAAACGATTTCCTTGCCATTGCCAGTCTACATTTTATATCCTCTCTACTTCGACCATCATCAGTTATTTTACTCCCTAAATAGCAAAACTCCTTTACTACTTTAAGTGTCTCATTTCCTAATCTAATTCTCTCAGTATCACCCGATTTAATTTCACTACATTCCATTATCCTCGTTTTGCTTCTTATATCCTCCTTTCAAGACACTGTCCATTCCATTCAACTGCTCTTCCAGGTCCTTTGCTGTCTCTGACAGAATTACAATGTCATCGGCGAACCTAAAAGTTTTTATTTCTTCTCCATGAATTTTAATACCTATTCCGAATTTTTCTTTTGTTTCCTTTACTGCTTGCTCAATATACAGATTGAATAACACCGGAGAGAGGCTACAACCCTGTCTCACTCCCTTCCCAACCACTGCTTCCCTTTCATGCCCCTCGACTCTTATAACTACCATCTGGTTTCTGTACAGATAGTAAATAGCCTTTCACTCACTGCATTTTACCCCTGCCACCTTCAGAATTTGAAAGGAGTATTCCAGTTAACATTGCCAAAGCTTTCTCTAAGTCTACAAATGCTAGAAACGTAGGTTTGCCTTTTCTTAATCTTTCTTCTAAGATAAGTCATAAGGTTAGTATTGCCTCACGTGTTCCAACTTTTCTACGGAATCCAAACTGATCTTCCACGAGGTCAGCTTCTACCAGTTTTTTCCATTCGTCTGTAAAGAATTCGCGTTAGTATTTTGCAGCTGTGACTTATTAAACTGGTAGTTATTTTCACATCTGTCAACACCTGCTTTCTTTGGGATTGGAATTATTATATTCTTCTTGAAGTCTGAGGGTATTTCGCCTGTCTCATACAGCTTACTCACCAGATGGTAGAGTTTTGTCATGACTGTCTCTCCCAAGGCCGTCAGTAGTTCTAATGGAATGTTGTCTACTCCGGGGGCCTTGTTTCGACTCAGGTCTTTCAGTGCTCTGTCAAACTCTTCATGCGGTGTCTTATCTCCCATTTTGTCTTCATCTACATCTTCTTCCATTTCCACAATATTGTCCTCAAGTACATCGCCCTTGTATAAACCGTCTATATACTCCTTCCACCTTTCCGCCTTCCCTTCTTTGCTTAGAACTGGGTTTCCATCTGAGCTCTTGATATTCACACAAGTGGTTCTCTTCTCTCCAAAAGTCTCTTCAATTTTCCTGTGCGCAGTATCTATCTTACCCGTAGTGAGATAAGCCTCTACATCCTTACATTCGTCCTCTAGCCTCTCATGTTTCAGTAAAATTCAAATTTGCGTAAAATTCAGGTTTGGGTAAAAATTACATGGAGAAATATAGATACAGGAAAAATGCAGATATGTTAGAAAAGGAGACACATAAACAGCAGACACAGAAAAAGCAGACATACAGAAAAGCAAACACTTAAAAAAAGTCGATACAGGATAAGAGTGGAGATAGGAAAAACGCAGACATGAGAAAACTTAGATATACAGAAACAATGAAGATAATGAAAAAATCAAAATGGGAAATAAAATGATCGTATGACATTGATGGCTGCGAGTCTCTCCTGGAGGAGTTGGGCCGCCAAGTTTTAAGTCTTTGCAGCTGAGGCCACATTGGGCAACTTAGGTGTTGATGAAGAGGAAAACACAACACCCAGTCTTCTAGCGGGGAAAATCTCTGATCTGGCCGGGGTTTGAACCCAGACTTGCTGCATGGTAATCAGACGCTTTAACCACTCAGCGAATGAGGCGGACACATATAGAAAAGATAATACACAGGAAAAAGAAATGAGGAGGAAAGCCAGATACAGCAAAAACCTGAGATGAAAAATATTACTTTACTTATCTTTTTATGCCTGTAAAACAAAATTTTCAGCCTAACAATTGGCTACACCCAATGCTTCTTGGCCTCTCTGACATAACACATCAACAGTGAATTTCCTAGGACACTTAGGACAGGTCAGAAGATGTTCTGTAGCCTGGGATAAAAAACAACGAAAAATCCTTCCAGAACCAGAAATAAAACCAAATTGGGAAAGTCAGGGGAAACACATGTATGAGAAAAACTCAGACAGGTGGAAAATGCAGATTTGGGAAAAACGCACTTGTGGAAAAAAATCAGTTATGGGTAAGACTGAGTTACGCATAAAACTAAGGTTTGGAAAAAAACTCAGGCTGTTTAAAATTGAGGTTTTGGTAAAACACAGATTTGCGTGAATTAAAGGTTTGGGCAAAGATTGGGTATGGGTAGAACTCAAGTGTAGGAAATACTCGGGTGTGGAAAAAACTACAATTGGGTAAAATGCAGACGTGGGAAAAATACAGACATGAGATATGTACAGATGTGGGATGTGCTCAGATATGAATAAAGGCAGACATTGGAAAAATACACTTGATGATCAACACAGATACGGGAAAACCCAAATGCAGGAAAAAATGGATCTGGGAAAAACACAAATGTGGGTAGAACCTACATATCAGGAGAACCCAAATTTAGGGAGAAAGAGCCACATATGGATCACTGTAGGTATGAGATAAATAGGTAAATCACATATTTTGAAAAAATGCGGTTTTGGAATAGTGTAGATATGAGTAATGTGAAGATATTGAAAAATGCATATAAAGAAAAAACCAGCCGTAGGAAAAAGCCAGATACTGGAAAAACACAATTATGGCAGAGCACAGATATGGGAAGAACACAGATATGGTAAGAACACAGATATGGTAAGAACACAATATGTGAAGAACACAATATGTGAAGAACACAATATGGGAAGATCACAATATGGGAAAAACACTGAGGTAGCAATAATGAGTAATTTAAAAAAAATGTATATTTGACTTAAAGCACATAAGCCCTTATAAAAAAATAAATTATGAAGAAACCCACGTAAAGGAAAACTGCCAGATATAGAAAGATCCTAGATAGCGGAAAAATGCAGATGTAAGGATAGTGATTACCTCCTTCTTTTCCCTGCCCTTATCCCATGTCTTTACAGGGCCACCTCGTTATTCACGTTTTGACATTGTTAGTGACAGAGGACAGCTGGATGCACTTCCGCTGTCGCCATCCCCAAGCCCTCACCCCACTCAGGACGAAATTTGTGAAACAACAAATCTCAGCTTCTTGAGTTACCCATGTGAAAGCCTGAGAAAATTTTTCAAAATCATTTAACGGAGATGGGGCATTGGTAGCACCTGGTATTCGTCTACTCGAATATGAGAAAGTGCCTAAAGACGACATCCAGGTTGGCCAACAGACTGACCCTTGCTACTCCATTGGGTGAGTTTGATCTGGGTGCAGCAACCTTCCTTAACCCTGAAACTGGTGTGCAGCTATCTGTATGACCAGAAGTAAGAATAGCACTGGTATGCCGAGAATGATGATATGCAAAAGGAGACATAGAAATGACAAAAATGTATACATACCCGAAACATAGATAGGGAACAATCCAGGTGGCGAAAATGAAGATGTAGAAAAAACAAATATATTAAAAAATGTATACCCCTATGTGGATAAGTGACTACATGGGAAAACTGTAAAAATGCACATATGGAAAACGATCAGATAAGGAAGAAACTCTGATATGGGAAACAAGCACATATGAGAATAAAGAAAATACAAGAAGAAATTAAATGTGGGAAAAGTAAATATGTGTTCAATTCAGATGTGAGTCATACTCACGAGCAGTTCATACAAAGGTGCAGGTTACAGCTTATACTCAGGTCTGATCCTGTTTAGGTCTGGGTCAACTTCAGCAACTCAGCTCTTTCTCAGTCTCAGGATCGGGTACCTCATGTTTATGTCAAGCTCAAGTCTGCGCCAAGCGCAAGTCTGTGCCAAGCGCAAGTCTGTGCCAAGTGCAAGTCTGTGCCAAGCACAAGTCTGTGTCAGTCTCAAGTCTGTGTCAGTCTCAAGTGTGGGTAGGTCTCAAGTGTGGGTGAGCCTCAAGTGTGGGTAGGTCTCAAGTGTGGGTAGGTCTCAAGTGTGGGTAGGTCTCAAGTGTGAGTAGGTCTAAAGTGTGGGTATGTCTCAAGTCTGGGTAGGTCTCAAGTTGGGGTAGGTCTCAAGTCTGGGTAGATCTCAAGTCTGGGTAGGTCTCAAGTCTGGCTGAAACCCAAGTCTGGCTGAAACCCAAGTCTGGCTGAAACCCAATTCTGGCTGAAACCCAAGTCTGGCTGAAACCCAAGTCTGGCTGAAACCGAAGTCTGGATGAAATCGAAGTCTGGCTGAAACTGAAGTCTGGCTGAAACTAAAGCCTCACTGAAACTGAAGTCTCTTTTAAACCAAAGTCTCACTGAAACTGAAACAGAAGTCTAGGTGAAGCCAATGTCTGGATGAAACCAAAGTCTGGGTGATACCTAAGTCTGTGGAAACTGTAGTCTGGGTGAAACTAAAGTCTGGATGAAACCAAAGTCTGGGTGATACCAAAGTCTGTGGAAACTGTAGTCTGGGTGAAACTAAAGTCTACCTGAAACTGAAGTCTGGATGATACCAAAGTCTGTGGAAACTGTAGTCTGGGTGAAACTAAAGTCTACCTAAAACTGAAGTTTCTTTTATTTACACATCAAGTTCTGTGGGACGAAACTGAGAACCAAATCTCCAAGGTCATGGAATGTGTCAGTACACGAAATTACAATATAAAAGTAATAACAGAAAAAATAAAATGTTTATGAATCCGAAAAAATGAGAATCCGTAATTTTGTGTAAATGCAACCAACAATATAACACAGGAATCACCATAATTTTTCAAGGAACTCCTCGATGGAATAGAAGGAGTGACCTATCAGGAAACTCTTCAGTTTCGATTTGAAGGCTCGTGGACTACTGCTAAGATCTTTGAATTCTTGTGGTAGCTTACTTAAAATGGATGCAGCAGTGTACTGCATACATTTCTGCAGAAGAGTCCCGGAAGTGCGATCCAAATGCAGGTTGGCTTTCTGCCTACTATGAACTGCGTGAAGGCTGCTAATTATTGATAATAAGCTTATACTGTTAACATGAAACGACAGTAAAGAACAGAGATCAATGACAGAATACCCAGACTAGTGAAAAGGGATCGACTTACTGCAAGAACTGCCTATTTCTGAGCCAAAAATACCCATTGAAGATGGGAAGAGTTGCCCCAAAATGTAATACCATACATCATAACCAAATGAAAATCAGCAAAGTAGACTAACATTCATGATGAACGTTTACTTACTTCAGATACCGTTTGAATAGTAGAAATGGTAGCATTAAGTCTTTGTACAAGATCCTTAATGTGGGATTTCCACGACAGTTTACTATCTATCTAAACACCTACAATTTTGAAATGTTCAGTTTCACTAATCATATGCCCATTGTGCGGAATTAAAACATCGGATTTTGTTGAATTCTGTGTTAGGAAGTGTAAAATCTGAGTCTTACTGTGATTTAGCGTTAGTTTATTTTCTACAAGCCACGAACTTATGTCATGAACTGCACTATTTGAAACCGAGCCAATGTTGCATACAACATCCTTGACTACCAAGCTTGTGTCATCAGCAAACAGGATATTTTAGAGCTACCCGTAATACTAAAGGGCATATGGTTTATATAAATAAGGAACAGTAGTGAACCCAACGCTGATCCCTGGGCACCCCCCACCCCATTTGACTGTACCCCACTGAGACCCCACATCACAGCCATTATCAGCACTGTGAATAACGACCTTTTGCTGTCTGTTGTTAAACGACTTGTAAAGCCGAACTGTACATTTGATAGCAAATTATGTGATATAAAATGATCAATTATCCTTATATACACAGCCTTTCCAATAACTTTAGCAAACACTGATGTCATAGAAATAGATCTAAAATTGTCTACATATCTCTTTCTTCCTTTTTATAAAGCGGCTTTACTACTGAGAACTTTAATCGTTCAGGAAAATGACCATTCTTAAAGGAAAAACTAAAAATATGGCTAAACACAGGGCTGAGATGTGCAGTAGAGTACTTTAACGTTCTTCTAGGCACTCCGTCATATCCATGAGAGTCCTTAGTCTTCAGTGATTTAATTATTGACTCAGTCTCCCCCTTGTATGTATCACAGAGGAGTATTTCAGGCATCAATCTCGTAAAGCCATTTGCCAAGAGATTTTTATGATTCCCTGCAGAAACTAAATTTTTATTTAATTTACAAGCAATGCTCAGAAAATGCTTGTTAAACGCTGTACATATATCTGATTTATCATTAACAGAAATATTTTTACTATGAACTGACATTATATCATCGCCGGCCGTTGTGGCCGAGCGGATCTAGGCGCTTCAGTCGCGTTGTTGCTACGGTCATAGGTTCGAATCCTACCTCAGGCATGGATGTGTGTGATGTCCTTACGTTAGTTAGGTTTAAGTAGTTCTAAGTCTGAATCTTTTTTATATATCGACTTCGATCTGCCGACCGGACACTTCTTCCACGACTGACCGTATGGTTTTAATTTTATACTGTGAATTAGCTATTCTATTTGCGTACCATATGTTTTTTGCCTTGCTAATAACATTTTAAACACCTTAAAATACTGTTTATAATGGGCTACTGTAGCTTGATTGTGACTACTTCTAAAATGTGTGCCAGACCGTGACTCGAACTCGGGATCTTTGCCTTCACTGAAGCTCTCCTGCGAACCTTGCAGAACTAGCACTCCTGGAAGAAAGGATATTGCGGAGACATGACTTACCCACAGCCTGGAGGATGTTTCCAGAATGAGATTTTTACTCTGCAGCGGACTGTTCGCTGATATGAAACTTCCTGGGAGATTAAAACTGTGTGGCTAAGCCATATCTCCGCAATATCCTTTCTTCCAGGAGTACTAGTTCTGCAAGGTTCGCAGGAGAGCTTCAGTGAAGTTTGGAAGGTAGGAGACGAGGTACTGACGGGAGTACAGCTGTTAGGACGGGTCGTGAGTCGTGCTTGGGTAGCTCAGATGGTAGAGCACTTGCCCGCGAAAGGCAAAGGTCCCGAGTTCGAGTCTCAGTCCGGCACAAAGTTTTAATCTGCCAGGATGTTTCATATCAGTGCACACTCCGCTGCAGAGTGAAAAATCTCCTTCTGAATTCCGGTTTGTTCTACATGACATCCTTATCCCACTAGTCAGCCACCCAGGCTGCCTTTTACTGATAGTGTCCCGTTTAGTGCATTCTAATGGAAAGCAACTTTCAAACAGCATGAAAAATGTGTTAAGGAAAGCATTATATTTGTCATCTACGCTATTGGGACTATAAACATTCAGCTACTCTTGTTCTTTGACGAGATGTAAAAAAACTCTCTATTACCGTTGGATTAACTATCTTACATAGTTTGTAATTACTTGTGACATTTCTGTGAGTACAAAAGCCTTTTTAGTGTTAAAATGTATCCATTATGGTCTGAAAGGCCAGTCACTCTTTTACTAACAGAATGCCCATCTAGTAATGAAGAATGAATACAAATATTGTCTATGGCTGTGTTATTGGTCCCCTGCTCTCTAGCTGAAAAAAAAAGAAAAAAACACCGTCTGCAATAGACCATATGAATTTAGGAGATCTACCAACATCCTTTTTCTTGCACAATCATATACAAAGTTAATACTGAAGGCACCACATATAACTAATTTCCTATAAAGTGAATCAATAACCCTTTCCAGACCGAGCAGAAATGCTTTGAAGTCAGAATGAGGGGACCTATAAACAACAACAACAAGAAGTTTAGCTTCACTAAATTCAACTGCCCCTGCACAACATTCAAATATCAGTTTAGTGCAGTACCGTGATACGTCAGTTTACTCAAATGTAATACTGCTTTTTACGTAAATGGTCACTGCCCCACTGCGCAAGGAACTCCTTGAAAAACAGCCATCTAATCTGTAACCTGGTGAAGGAAGCCTCTGAATTGTCTAATTTTTTAGTGATGCTCCGATATACCAATAATGTCGGAGTCAACATCTCTAAGCAGTTCACTAACTTTATCTTCAATACTTCTAATATTTTGATGAAAAATGCTAATTCCTTCTCTACTTGGAAACATGAAATTCTCTGAAGGTGATTCCTTACTTAGAGGGACTTCCTTTAGTAGGTATACCTATCAGCTGTCTTCAGTCTAAAAAAGGTGCCGCTCTAACACCAACTAATACAGGAATTTTTCCATGAGTGATCTCACCACCACCCACTACACTGTCACCTTCAAGCTTTGCCAGCCTCCTCTTCCCATACCCATTGAGGTGCAGGCCATGCCTAGTGAAACCCGATCTACTGGTACACTCAACTGGCACCACTGAAATGAGACCCACGCCCTCTCCCATCTGTGCCTTCTCCAGTCCCATATTAACACGCCAAACTGCCACATTAAGATGAGGCCGATCATGATTCTGAAACAGCTAAACGAAATGCATTTGAGTTCCACGAGTTTGAGTAGCTACCTTTACCATGTTACCAGCTACATTATATTCCCTGTCCCTATCAACACTATTCCCAGCACCACCCACTACGACTACGTAATCCTTCTTTGTGAAATTGTTACATAACTCCCCTATGCTTTCAGTCAACTGAGCCAACCCTGCACTAGGCTTCACAATGCTGGCGACTTGGTACTCACTCCCCAACACTTCTTGCAACTGCTGGGCCACACCTCTACTGTGTGAACTACCTAGCAGCAGAACTTTCTTCTTTCTGTTAGACTTTACAACTGACCTAGGCCTCCTAACTGCTGAGGACTGCTGCATGTTTCCTACACTTATAGCTACAAGAGGCTCCTCTCCACTCAACTCTGACAGTTGGTCAATTATATTGCATATACACAAAGTACAACTGTCCGAATACCACCTCCTGCTAGCTGACTTCTTGCCAACTGCCAGTTCCCATTCATCAACCTATCTTGTTCCTCCTTTGCGTACTGTAACTACCGCTGAAGGGCACATATCTTACGCTCCTGCTCCTCTATCAACTTATTCTACTACAGATTCTGCATACCCAGGAGAGGATGTCGCCAGAGTACCCTCTGGCTTCCCCACTGCATTCCCCAATTGAAAATACTTTGAAAAAATCCCACATTGTAACCCACTACTCACAAATCTTTGACAATTTTACAGTTGCTGAAAATAGTAAACGTCTATGTTACCTAAGTTCAGTTACACCAGTAGAACTATTTATAGAACTAACAATAGCGTTCTCTAAATTCTCTATCTACTAAGAAGGAAACAACTTTTATTAATACTACTAAACCACAGCTAATACCAATACCAACGAAATTTCACAAAATTTATTAGCTAAAACCAAAAATTCTAGTGGTCACTAAAACACTCAAGGAAGTTAAAACAGGGAATGAAAATTTTACTGAAATATTTCACTACAAACAATAAGAAAAATCAGCTGAAAACTATAGCACGAAATTTACCAAACGACTTCAACACACAGAAAACTCTAAAAAAGAAACAGCATGTGAATGTTTCCAAAAGTTTATTAAATCGTTATTTCGCCACAAACAGCACGAAACACCATTGAAAACTATTAAATTTAATAACTGTACAAGAATGCAGAAATAACTTTGCCATTACTTAGCTTTATAACCGTCACTACTGCAACTGCTTACCACAAAATGTAAACACACTGCTGAGGTGTAAGACTTGTATGAACGACATAAGCACATTCATGAACAACAGACCACTCAAGTCAAATGCAATGGCCAAGTCTCCTGGCTGGGTGAGTCTCAAGGCTGGCTGAGTCTCAAGGCTGGGTGAGTCTAAGGCTGGGTGAGTCTCAAGGCTGGGTGAGTTTCAAGGCTGGGTGAGTCTCAAAAGTGGGTGAGTCTCAAGTCTGGCTGAGTCTCAAGGCTGGCTGAGTCTCAAGTCTGGCTCAGACTCAAGTCTGGCTCAGACTCAAGTCTGGCTGAGACTCAAGTCTGGCTCAGACTCAAGTCTGGCTCAGACTCAAGTCTGGCTCAGACTCAAGTCTAGCTGAGACTCAAGTCTGGCTGAGACTCAAGTCTGGCACAGACTCAAGTCTCACTGAGACTCAAGTCTGGCTCAGACTCAAGTCTGGCTGAGACTCAAGTCTGGCTGTGACTAAAGTCTGGCTGAGACTCAAGTCTGGCTGAGACTCAAGTCTGGCTGTGACTCAAGTCTGGCTGAGACTCAAGTCTGGCTGAGACTCAAATCCAGGTGACACTCAAGTGCGGGTGAGCCTCAAATCTGGGTGAGACTCAAGTCCAGGTGAGACTCAAGTCTGACTGAGACTCAAGGCTGGGTGAGACCCAAGGCTGGCTGAGTCCCAAGGCTGGCTGAGTCTCAAGGCAGGCTGAGTCTCAAGGCTGGCTGAGACTCAAGTCTGGCTCAGACTCAAGTCTGGCTCAGACTCAAGTCTGGCTCAGACTCAACTCTGGCTCAGACTCAAGTCTAGCTGAGACTCAACTCTGGCTGAGACTGGCAGAGACTCAAGTCTCACTGAGACTCAAGTCTGGCTCAGACTCAAGTCTGGCTGAGACTCAAGTCTGGCTGTGACTCAAGTCTGGCTGAGACTCAAGTCTGGCTGAGACTCAAATCCAGGTGACACTCAAGTGCGGGTGAGCCTCAAGTCTGGGTGAGACTCAAGTCCAGGTGAGACTCAAGTCTGGGTGAGACTCAAGTCTGGGTGAGACTCAAGTCCGGGTGAGACTCAAGTCCAGGTGAGACTCAAGTCTGACTGAGACTCAAGTCTGGGTGAGCCTCAAGTCTGGGTGAGACTCAAGTCCAGGTGAGACTCAAGTCTGGGTGAGACTCAAGTCTGGGTGAGACTCAAGTCCGGGTGAGACTCAAGTCTGGGTGAGACTCAAGTCTGACTGAGACTCAAGTCTGGGTGAGACTCAAGGCTGACTGAGCCCCAAGGCTGGCTGAGTCTCAAGGCTGGCTGAGTCTCAAGGCTGGCTGAGACTCAAGTCTGGCTCAGACTCAAGTCTGGCTCAGACTCAAGGCTGGCTGAGACTCAAGTCTGGCTCAGACTCAAGTCTGGCTCAGACTCAAGTCTGGCTCGGACTCAAGTCTAGCTGAGACTCAAGTCTGGCTGAGACTCTGGCAGAGACTCAAGTCTCACTGAGACTCAAGTCTGGCTGAGACTCAAGTCTGGCTGAGACTCAAGTCTGGCTGTGACTCAAGTCTGGCTGAGACTCAAGTCTGGCTGAGACACAAATCCAGGTGACACTCAAGTGCGGGTGAGCCTCAAGTCTGGGTGAGACTCAAGTCCAGGTGAGACTCAAGTCTGGGTGAGACTCAAGCCTGGGTGAGACTCAAGTCCGGGTGAGACTCAAGTCCGGGTGAGACTCAAGTCTGACTGAGACTCAAGTCTGGGTGAGACTCAAGTCCGGGTGAGACTCAAGTCCGGGTGAGACTCAAGTCTGACTGAGACTCAAGGCTGGTTGAGACTCAAGGCTGGCTGAGTCTCAAGGCTGGCTGAGTCTCAAGGCTGGCTGAGTCTCAAGGCTGGCTGAGACTCAAGTCTGGCTCAGTCTCAAGTCTGGCTCAGACTCAAGTCTGGCTCAGACTCAAGTCTGGCTCAGACTCAAGTCTAGCTGAGACTCAACTCTGGCTGAGACTCTGGCAGAGACTCAAGTCTCACTGAGACTCAAGTCTGGCTCAGACTCAAGTCTGGCTGAGACTCAAGTCTGGCTGTGACTCAAGTCTGGCTGAGACTCAAGTCTGGCTGTGACTCAAGTCTGGCTGAGACTCAAGTCTGGCTGAGACTCAAATCCGGGTGACACTCATGTCCGGGTGAGCCTCAAGTCTGGGTGAGACTCAAGTCCAGGTGAGACTCAAGTCTGGGTGAGACTCAAGTCTGGGTGACACTCAAGTGCGGGTGAGCCTCAAGTCTGGGTGAGACTCAAGTCCAGGTGAGACTCAAGTCTGGGTGAGACTCAAGCCTGGGTGAGACTCAAGTCCGGGTGAGACTCAAGTCCGGGTGAGACTCAAGTCTGACTGAGACTCAAGTCTGGGTGAGACTCAAGTCCGGGTGAGACTCAAGTCCGGGTGAGACTCAAGTCTGACTGAGACTCAAGGCTGGTTGAGACTCAAGGCTGGCTGAGTCTCAAGGCTGGCTGAGTCTCAAGGCTGGCTGAGTCTCAAGGCTGGCTGAGACTCAAGTCTGGCTCAGTCTCAAGTCTGGCTCAGACTCAAGTCTGGCTCAGACTCAAGTCTGGCTCAGACTCAAGTCTAGCTGAGACTCAACTCTGGCTGAGACTCTGGCAGAGACTCAAGTCTCACTGAGACTCAAGTCTGGCTCAGACTCAAGTCTGGCTGAGACTCAAGTCTGGCTGTGACTCAAGTCTGGCTGAGACTCAAGTCTGGCTGTGACTCAAGTCTGGCTGAGACTCAAGTCTGGCTGAGACTCAAATCCGGGTGACACTCATGTCCGGGTGAGCCTCAAGTCTGGGTGAGACTCAAGTCCAGGTGAGACTCAAGTCTGGGTGAGACTCAAGTCTGGGTGAGACTCAAGTCCGGGTGAGACTCAAGTCCAGGTGAGACTCAAGTCTGACTGAGACTCAAGTCTGGGTGAGACTCAAGTCCGGGTGAGAGTCAAGTCTGGGTGAGACTCAAGTCCAGGTGAGACTCAAGTCCAGGTGAGACTCAAGTCCAGGTGAGACTCAAGTCCAGGTGAGACTCAAGTCCGGGTGAGACTCAAGTCCAGGTGAGACTCAAGCGTGGATGAGTCTCAAGTGCGGGTGAGACTCAAGTCCTGGTGAGACGCAAGTCCAGGTGAGACTCAAGTCCGGGTGAGACTCAAGTCCGGGTGAGACTCAAGTCCGGGTGAGACTCAAGTCTGGGTGAGATGCAATTCCGGGTGAGACTCAAGTCTGGGTGAGACTCAAGTTCGGGTCAGACTCAAGTTCGGGTGGGACTCAAGTCCGGGTGAGACTCATGTCCGTGTGAGACTCAAGTCCAGGTGAGACTCAAATATGTATTGTTAAGGTAACACTCAGATTTGGGTAAAGCTCAGATTTTAGTAAATCTCAGGTTTTGGTAAATCTCAGATTTTTGTAAATCTCAGACTTTTGTAAACCTGAGGTTAGGGGAAACATCAGTTTGGGTAGCCCACAAGTTTCAGTAAATGCTCGAGAAATGGGAAAATACAGATATGTGGAAAACCCACATATGGGAGAACCAAGATGAGGGAAATAAAAAGATTGACAAAACACAGATATCGGAACGCAAATTTAGGAAAAACGCAGATCCACGAAAATTCCGATGTGGGTAATACTCAAGTACGAGTAAAACAAAATTGCTGTTAAAATATAGCTATAGGAAAAATAGAGTTATGGATAAAACATAATTATGGTCAAAACTCAGTTACAGGTAAAGCTTAGTTATGGGTAAAACTCATTTGTGGTTAACTTTTATGAACCTGGTCATCCGCACACGGCAGTAACTAGCTGCAGCACTGACGACAGTAGCAGTTTCTGAACTGGTCAGTCGATACACTACTGTTATTGTGTAGCGTTTCCGTTTGTGTAGCTGCACAGCTAGCAGCAGATACTACTGCTGTATCAGTTTAAAGGCTTTACAGATATGATCCTAAATGTCCTAGTTTATTCTCGGTTGGAACAGTTGCTTTTCTGGAGCCCTTTGTCTAAAAGGAACAAATAAGTTCAAATGTCTTTACTAATCTACGTATTACTGAAGCAATGGGAACACGGACGACGAGAAATCTTCGCACGAATGAAAGCCGACATACAACATATGAATCTATCCTTGCATCCGTCGTATATACGACAGTGAACGGATATTACACGCAACAAAGCGAAGTAAACATATACTCGATGACATAGTAAACGAGGTACAAAACATACTGCTAACTAATACACCACCTGCTACACTCTGCGAGTAACGGTTCAGCACATACCGCGGTGAACGTGTTCTACGTATGCGGGCACACTGGTGACAGTACTTGTGTTACACGGAAAACACTCTGTACATGATGAATTCTCGTCGACCGCCTGGTGCATATAGAGAGTCTATTACAAATCCTAACTGAAACTTTCTGGCGAATTAAAACTGTGTAGTGGACTGGGACTCAAACCTGGTATGTTGCCTTTCGGGCGCAATAGTATTACCAACATATCTATTCAGCCTGACCAACTGATCTGTCAGTATCTATTATCTGTAAAATGCAACCTTCTGGGTTCTAAAACCAATGTGACACTCAATTTTAAGGTAAACGTGACTGAAAGTCTCGATAGAGGCATGTGACCATTATAAACACGAGAATAAAAATGGCTATTTGGTTGGAAAATAATAGTCACAGGATGTTTCTGGACCTTTATTACGTGTCTGGGGTTCTTCCTATCTTCAGATAACCTGGTGACAAATATATTTTTTATATAATCTTGCAGACTTACACACTTGTATAAATGGTGATCCTATACTAAACCACCATATTACAACAAAATCTTTAAGACATAATACATACCCTCTTGATAAAAAGCGAACATGCAAAAGCGACAGAGGTTTTACAGTTCCACACTGCACAATAACATTTCACCTAAACATGTGCGCTGCTAACAGCCGATTGAATTGGCTGGCGGCCGTTCTGGCTTAAGAGAACTAGTTGGCACTACGTGGCGAACCGTCCGTGGCTGATACGTCGTTAGAAATAGAAATAATATTATCAGTTACAGAATTCATACAATTTTTCGAGAACAGTAAATTTTTTTAAGAAGCAAGAAACACTTGAATAAAATACACTATGCAAACGAAGACAACTTTGAAGCGACATGCTTTTTTATTAAGCATATTTATGTAAAACGTAAGGCTAAGACCTGTGCCATGAGGTAAAAAATACAAAGTGAACCATAAAGCGTACGAATGTTGCGCTACCGTCATGGATGATACGTCATTACAAGTAGCAATAATGTCAACAATTTCAAAATTTATACAGATTTTTGTGAGTAGTAGACTTTTTTTTTAATAAGAGTTAAGGTCAACGTGAAATTGACATAATAGTTCAAGTGGGGTAGCAATGATATTTTCATTCATCTTTAGGTTAGTTTGTGGTCATTTGTACGTTCTATGGTTCATTTTGTATGTTTAACCTCATAGCACAGGTTTTAGTTTTATCTTATGCATAAATGTGCTTAATGAAAAAGCATGTCATGTTAAAGTTGCCTCTGTTCTCATGCTGCCTTTAATTCACGTTGGCCTTAAACTATTTACCTTTCACAAAAAATTGTATGATATTTGTACTTGATTATTAATTATGAAAGTTGTTATTCAGTTTTGCATTGATTGATTGAGTAATTTTATGCCCTCTTGAGGGACATCGAGCCAGTTCTGTCCTACTGGCGCGTTTGATAGTCAAAATCCCGAGATGCCTGGAGTGTCCTGTCCATAATGCTCCAAACATTCTCAATTGGGAAGAGATCTAGTGACCCCAGTGGCTAAGGTTAGGTTTGACAAACACGAAAACAAGCAGTAGAGACCCTCGCCATGTGCGGGCGGGGATTATCTTGCTAAAAACGACGTGCCGCTGTGCAGTAAGGCTGCGCAGATGATAAGCAAATGGATCGTGCTATGAAAAGAAATGCCACCCCAATCCACCACTCCCAGATGTCTGGCCTCTACTGTCCGGAGAGTCACCAGAGATGTCTTCGCTTGCCATCGGGTCTCAGTTAGAAGCGGGACTCATCACTGAAGACACTTCTACTCCAGTCAATGAGATTCCAGACCAAAGATGTGTCCGGAGGCGTCCCAGACAGCCGACAGTCGCCCGCCCTAGGGCCCTACAACCAGGAGTGATAGTCTGGTGGGCCGTTTCTTTTCATAGAAGGACCCCTCTGGTTGTCATCCACGGCACCTTACAGTACAGCGCCAAGTGGGATCTGTTCTAGGCCCCGATTTGTTACCCTTCATAGCAAGAAATCCAGGGATCAAATTTCAGCAAGACAATGCCCGTCCGCACACAACTAGAGTTACATGTCGAAGCTGCGTTGGTAAAGTACCGGAACTTCAAATGCTGATAGAAAGCGCCGAAGCTGAAATCGTTATAGGTACGGAAAGCTGGCTGAAGCCAGAGACAAAATCTGCCGAAATTTTTACAAAGGCACAGACGGTGTTTAGAAAGGAAAGATTGCATGCAACCGGTGGTGGCGTGTTTGTCGCTGTTAGTAGTAGTTTATCCTGTAGTGAAATAGAAGTGGATAGTTCCTGTCAATTATTATGGGTGGAGGTTATACTCAACAACAGAGCTAGGTTAATAATTGGCTCCTTTTACCGACCTCCCGACTCAGCATCATTAGTGGCAGAACAACTGAGAGAAAATCTGGAATACATTTCACATAAATCTCCTCAGCATGTTATATTCTTAGCAGGAGATTTCAATTTACCAAATATAGACTGGGACACTCAGATGTTTAGGACGGGTGGTAGAGACAGAGCATCGAGTGACATTATACTGAGTGCACTATCCGAAAATTACCTCGAGCAATTAAACAGAGAACCGACTTGTGGAGATAACATCTTGGACCTACTAATAACAAAAAGACCCGAACTTTTCGACTCTGTAAGCGCAGAACAGGGAATCAATGATCATAAGGCCGTTTCAGCATCCCTGAATATGGAAGTAAATAGGAATATAAGAAAAGGGAAGAAGGTTTATACGTTTAGCAACAGTAATAGGACGCAGATTTCAGATTACCTAACAGACCAAAACGAAAATTTCTGTTCCGACTCTGAAAATGTCGAGTGTTTATGGAAAAAGTTCAAGGCAATCGTAAAATGCGTTTTAGAGAGGTACGTGCCGAGTAAAACTGTGAGGGACGGGAAAAACCCACCGTGGTTCAACAGCAAAGTTAGGAAACTAATGTGAAAGCAAAGAGAGCTCCACTGCAAGTGCAAGCGCAGCCAAAACCTCTCAGACAAACGGAAGTTAAACGATGTCAAAGTTAGCGTAAGGAAGGCTATGTGTGAAGCGTTCAGTGAATTCGAAAGTAAAATTCTATGTACCGACTTGGCAGAAAATCGTAGGAAGTTCCGGTCTTGCGTTAAATCAGTAAGGGGCTCGAAACAGCATATCTAGACACTCCGGGATGATGATGGCATTGAAACAGAAGATGACACGCGTAAAGCTGAAATACTAAACTCCTTTTTCCAAAGCTGTTTCACAGAGGAAGACAGCACTTCAGTTCCTTCTCTAAATCCTCGCACGAACGAAAAAATGGCTGACATCGAAAGAAGTGTCCAAGGAACAGAAAAGCAACTGAAACCACTCAACAGAATAAAGTCCACTGGACCTGACGGGATACCAATTCGATTCTACACAGAGTACGCGAAAGAATTTGCCCTCCTTCTATCAGCCGTGTACCGCAAGTCTCTAGAGGAACGGAAGGTTCCAAATGATTGGAAAAGAGCACAGGTAGTTCCAGTTTTCAAGAAGGGTCGTCGAGCAGATGCGCAAAACTATAGACTTATATCTCTGACATTGATCTGTTGTAGAATTTTAGAACATGTTCGACCTGTACTTGAGTATTGCTCGTCAGTGTGGGATTCGTACCATGTCGGGTTGACAGAGGAGATAGATAAGGTCCAAAGAAGAGCTGCGCGTTTCGTCACAGGGTTATTTGTTAAGTGTGATAGGGTTACGCAGATATTTAGCAAACTCAAGCTGCATCGCGGTGTAGCTTGCTGTCCAGGTTTCGATAGGGTGCGTTTCTGGATGAGGTATCGAATATATTCCTTCCCCCTACCTATACCTCCCGAGGAGACCACGAATGTAAAATTAGAGAGATTAGAGCGCTCACGAAGGCTTTTTGGCAGTCGTTCTTCCACACGAACCATACGCGACTGGAACAGGAAAGGGAGGTAATGACAGTGGCACGTAAAGTGCCCTCCGCCTTACACCGTTGGGTAGCTTGCGGAGCATAAATGTAGATGTAGATGTAAAGTTCCTGCTGCTTGTGTTCGTGCCTGTCAAACCCTACCTTGGCTAGCAAGGTCACCGGATCTCTTCCGAATTGAGAAAGTTTGGAGCATTATGAGGAAGGACCTCCAACCAACTCGGGTTTGTGGCGATGCAACGCGCTAATTGGGCAGAATGTGGTTCGATATCCCTGAGGCGGCACGTTTAACAACCCTCAACCAGTTACAAGTCTGATAACTACTTGCATAGGGGACCAGAGCTGGACCAACCGGCCGGCCGGTGTGGCCGAGCGGTTCTAGGTGCTACAGTCTGGAACCGCGCGACTGCTACGGTCGCAGGTTCGAATCCTGCCTCGGGCATGGATGTGTGTGATGTCCTTAGGTTAGTTAGGTTTAAGTAGTTCTAAGTTCTAGGGGACTGATGACCTCAGAAGTTAAGTCCCATATTGCTCAGAGCCATTTGAACCATTTTTTGGACCAACCCGTTATTGACTTTCTCGATTTGTGAAGCTCTTCCTCTTAAATAAATTATCCAGTTTTTATCAAATTGAAATCATTTGTACGTCTGTACATGTACGTCACCTCTACCGATTTCCGTTGCATTTGGACACTTGATTCGTGCTGTGTCTTTTTTTTTTTTTCTCACAGTGTATATTCGTTACAATATGCTGCTTTGTTTGCCGTCGGTCGGTGACCAGGCGTTGAGCCCTGTAGAGTACCTAGGTGTGGCGTAGAGCTGTGTTGGCGAACAAACGGACGGAGCGCGGTCGCAGCCTGCGCCCAAATTAATTTGGGCGCGTGCTGCGAGCCGGACAGCGCGGCGTGGCCAGGCAGCTGCGAGCATTAGGCAGCGAGGCGAGGTGAGGTGAGGTGAGGTGCGGCCAGCAGATTACATCGCCGGCTCATTTCCTCCGCATTACGACGCCGGGCCCATTTATAAGGCGCGCCGCTACATGTGTGGCGATAATTTGCGTATTATTATGTAGATCAAGTGTTAAAACCCGCGTACACTCGCCGGCTAGTCCAGCGCGAGACAGCGGGCAGTGCGAGGGGGAGAGAAAGGAAATAAAAAAAAGGATAAGGAGGGTGCCGGAGGTGGTAATAACGGCATCCGGCTTAATTAATATTCGGGCCACGAAGGGCGGCGCGGACTCGGCGGTCTGCCCGCCTCTCACAGCTCGCACCGCACTCGCGACGCTGCCGGATTAACCCGCAGCTGCGGCTCATCTCCTCGTTAAGCCGTGCCGTCCCTGCTGCTCAACACGTAGACTGCCTGCGCGAAAGAGGTGCCGCTGCCCGAAAGTAAACAATGATATGAATTAGAATGTACGTGAGCAAATCATACGGTTGTAATTATCTCCTCGAAAAAAGAACGTCCAAATTTTTGGTTAGAGCATATGATTTCGCAGTTTGAACATGCACAGCTTAGATACACGATTGATATATCACAAAAAAACTTCTTAAAAAACTATTAAAACCTTCGAAAAAACTTTTGGTCCCCGCATTGGTTCAAATGGCTCTGATCACTATGGGACTTAACTTCTGAGGTCATCAGTCCCCTACAACGTAGAACTACTTAAACCTAACTAGCCTAAGGACGTCGCGCACATCCACGCCCGAGGCAGGATTCTAACCTGCAGTGGCACGGTTCCAGACTGTAGCGCCTTGAACCGCTCGGCCATCCCGGCCGGCGTCGCCGCATTAGTCGTTCCATTATTATGTGATCATACCCAACCGACTTCTCCTCGATGGTCTAATCGCATTCTCAGGTTCAATAACACTACATCAATTGGGCTGTTTGGAGGCCTGACCTTCCTACTTCAGGCATAGTCACGTGTCCATCGTGTGGCATTTGAGGGCATTTGCTGATTCTTAATCACTGCTCCGTACCTGCGGCTCCCAGTGCTCATGTACACTCAAATAAAACTGTACGGTTCCAGAGACCTTTGAAAATCTGAGACATCTATGGCGTACATACATAGACTGAAATGACGAATTAAAATTTGTAGTAATACCAGCATTCGAACACAAGTCTCCTGTTCACAAAGCAGATGCGCTAACCATTACGCCACACTGCCACAATACCTCAGAGTGTTTTGGTATTTCTGCTAAAACTCGAACAGCATAGCAGAGGCTCTTCATTCGTCGCCACAGTTTGCATGTATACAGTACGGATGTTTTAATCCTTTAGAACCATACAATTTCACTGGATGAAACTTCCTACGCTTGATTACAAGTAGGACTCCCCGTTTCGTTCGATGCTGAGGTGCTCTTCCATTACAGGTGGAGACCCACTCCGACGCTGTTCTAGTTTAGAGGCGATACCAAGTAGGCTGAGACGTGAATAGGAATTGGGACTGAGGAGGGACTTTTGCCGTGGTAGTTATGTAGTTCTAGAAAGCAATTGTGCCAGGGTGGCGTAGTGGTTAGCACACCTGCCTAGTGAGCAAGAGACTCGGCTTCGCACCCCGGCTTTGGTATAACTTTTCAGTCGTTTATGAAATACTCATGTACACTGCGTGCACCTGCTACACATAGGTATTTTTCATGTTTTACCTTGTAACCACCCAAATTACGAGGTTCTGGTAATTTGAACACCATCTGAAAGTTGGGGGAACCATGTGATGTTACTGTCGGCGCACGAGCGATGGGATACAACATCTCCAAAGTACCCATGAAGTGGGGATTTGCCTGGGTGACCTTTTCACGAGTGTACCGTGAATATCAGGAATCCGATAAAATATCAGATCTCCGACATCGCTGCGACCGGAAAAAGATCCTGCAACAATGGTACCAAAGACGTCTGAAGAGAATCATTCAACACGACAGACGTGCAACCCTTCTGAAAACTGCTGCAGATTTCAATGCTAGGCCATCAACAAGTGTGAGCGTGCGAATCATTCAATGAAACATCATCGAGATGGGCTTTCGGAACCGCAGGCCCACTCGTGTACCCTTGATGTCTAGGTGATACAAAACTTTACGCCTCGCGTGATCCCGTCAACACCGACATTGGACTGTTGATGACAGGAAACATGTGCCTGGTCGGACAAGTCTCGCTTCAAACTGTATAGAGCGGATGGACGTGTACGGACAACCTTATGAATCCATAGACCCTACATGTCAGCAGGGGAATGTTCAAGCTGGTGGAGGCTCTGTAATGGTGTGAGGCGTTTGCAGTTGGAGTGATATGGGACCCCTAATACGCCTATATACGACTTTTGTCAGGTGACACGTACATATGCTTCCTGTCTGATTACCCGCGTCCATTCATGTCCATTGTGCATTGCGAAGGGCCTTGGGCAATTCTAGCAGGACAACGCGACACCCCACAGGTCCAGAATTGCTACAGAGTGGCTCCAGGAAAACTCTTACTGAGTTTAAACACTTCCGCTGGCCACGAAACCCCCCAGACATGAACATTATTGAGCATACCTGGGATGCCTTGCAACGTGCTGTTGAGAAGAGATCTCCAACTCCTCGTACTCTTGCGGATTTATGGAGAGCCCTGCAGGATTCATGTTATCAGTTACCTCCAACACTACGTCAGACATTAGTTGAGTCCATGACAAGTCGTGTTGCGGTACTTCTGCGTGCTCGCGGGGCCCTACACGGTATTAGTTCAAATCGTTCTGAGCACTATGGGACTTAACATCTGTGGTCATCAGTCCCCTAGAAGTTAGAACTACTTAAACCTGACTAACCTAAGAACATCACACACATCCATGCCCGAGGCAGGATTTGAACCTGCGACCGTAGCAGTCGCGCGGTTCCGGACTGAGCGCCTTAACCGCGAGACCACCGCGGCCGGTACACGGTATTAGTCTGGTGCCAGTTTCTTTGTCTCTTCAGTGCAGGTAGTCAAGTAGAGTCAATATATTTATAACAACACATCCTAGTTTATTAGCATTAGCCCAATTACAGCTTGTACATGGCTAAATTGTGTTGGAACGTGTTGTTATAATGACGTTGAGTCTACATGACTATCTATAATGCACTGTTGATAGCAGCACTGTTAGCTGAAATCAAGATCAACAAGTGGCACTGTTTGCAAGACTCACAGGCTTCTTTCAGTGTCTTCTTAAACTACATACACTATCACACTTTAAACAGTCAGGGACGGAAAAAATTGTGTTTACAAAGTGTGACGGTGTATGTGATTTAACATGACACTGAAAGGAGCCTGTGGCCACTGGAGACAGTGCCATATTAATACACAAGAATATGAACCTGACGACGAAGGTTTAAACCTTCGAAACGCATTATGGAGTTAAAGAGTGGCTAGTGGCATTAAACTTGTTGTTTCATTCGATAAAAAATAAAGTTACCCAATTAATTTGTTCGTTTTCTGTAGGCCATCTTGATGTCCACACGGAGAATGTCTAGTGAACGTTGCCTCCCAGTATGTCTTTATTTATTTATGCATTTATTTTACCTGGCAAGATTAGGGCCTTCAGGCCCTCTCTTACACCTAACCAGGCATACTCAGATTGAACGAGTTACAGTTTCTAAATAACATTAAGGACATTTAACGTATTATGCAGTATTGATGTTAAACAAAAAAACTGAGATTATAACAGTAGTACAATGATAATTATAACAATAAAAATAATTATAACAATCAAGAATAATAATAATAATGATAATAATAATAATAATAATAATAATAATGATAGTGACTATGTATATGAAAGTAAACAAACTTTTCTTTTGTGAATGTCAGTCCCATTGTTAGTTGGGAATTTTCTCGTTATATTCTTGCAGCTTGTGAGTTATTCTCATCGAGCAGAGACATAAGACGATAGAATGGGGTGAAAGAGATATATAAGAGGTAGATAGGTTAGAGGAAGAGAAAAAGAATGGTAAAATTCGAAGCTGTGATGGAGAGGAGAAAGAAAGAGATGGGAGGGGCACAACAATGGTGGCTATATCGTCCCTAATATGTAAGTTTTGAGTTCCCTCTTGAATGTTGAGTAGTTCTGGATAAGACGCAGATCACAGGGGAGTGCGTTCCATAGTCGTATGGCTGAGATGGAGAATGACACGGAGAAAGATTTTGTGTTATGTAAAGGTACAGCCAAGATGATAGACGTATCCGATCTGGTATTGCGATTGTGGAATGATGATAGGTGTTTAATGTGAGAAGACAAGTATTGGGGGCACCAGTGGCTAAGAAATCGATGAAGTAAGCACATCGTGTGGAGATCGCGTGCCTTATGTGGGCGTATCCAACCTAGCTGGGAGTATGAAGGACTGATATGATCATACAACCGAATATTGCACACGTATCTAACGCAAGCATTCATCACTAGCTCGAGGCATCTAGAATTTTCACTATTTGTGCCGTGTTGAACTACATCGCAGTAGTAAAGATTAGGCAAGACTAGTGTTTGGACTAATTTTTGTTTAACATGGGTTGGAAATATATTTCTAAATTTTTAAATTGCATGTAGGGAGGAGAGCGATTTCCGGCAAGCTGTGACTGTTTGTTCTTCCCAGTTTAGGTGTTCATCCAAGATTATTCCAAGGTCTTTTACTGTTTTTTGGTATGGTAGTTGGGTACCATTGAGGAGTATTTTAGGGACCGTTTCGCGAAAGTACCGGCTGATTAACTTTGGATGAGATATAAGTGTGACCTGGGATTTCTTGGGGTTTAGTTTCAGACCTAGGTTCTGTGCCCATCGAGAAACAGGGCAAAGATCTGCGTTCATACTCGCTACTGCGCCAACAATGTTTTTGGGGCTTGCACTTATGTACAGTTGAATGTCGTCAGCATATAGATGGTAGCTGCAGGAGTGAATCACTGAAGAAATATCATTAATGTACAGTGAGAAGAGTAGCGGACCAAGGACGGAGCCTTGGGGAACTCCAGAGTGCACGCTTTTCCATGATGACTTTTCCGACCCACAAACGACTTGTTGACTTCTGTTTTTGAGGTAGCTGTCGAACCAGTGTATTGCGCTGATTGAGAAATTCAGCTGTTTCATTTTAATTAGTAATATATCGAAGTCAACTGTGTCAAAAGCCTTGCTAAAGTCAAACAGTGTTAGGATAGTAGCTTCACGTCTGTCCATAGCATGTTTAATGTCATCAGTTACTTGATTAATGCAGTTGCTGTACTATGGTGCTTTCGAAAGCCTGACTGATATTCGTCATGGATGTTATGAGTTTTGAGGTAATCCGTCAGCTGTTCATGGACGATGTATTCTAGGGCTTTAGATATTGCAGGTAGTATGCTGATCGGCCTGTAGTCACCTGGCGACTTAGGGTTGTCAGTCTTGGGTATAGGCTGGATTAAACTTTGCTTCCACTCAGTAGGATATATACTACTGACAAGAGACAGGTTGAAGATGTCTGTGATAACTGGAATAATAGTGTCTACGACGTTTTTAATCATGCCAATGCTCACTCCATCATTCTTCTCAGAATTTCATCATTGGTCACATTATCATGAAGTCTGACGCCAGATGTCCACCGAAGTACTTTTGTTTCTGTTGCAGCGGGTCGTTGCTCTGCTTATTTTTTTACGGGCCAACATTCTACGTCGTACAAGGTAAATGGGCGGCTTGCCGAACGAGGTATTTTCGATACAAGCCGGTCAGGTATCTTCTCATTAGATAGTACAACACTGTCTACCGTTTGCTTACACTTTTTGCTATCGTGGGAACGAGCGATCCGTCGGCAGAGATCTTTGAGCCAAGTTATTTGAAGATTTTTGTCTTTGGCAGGTGTATATCGTCGATCTTGATGGCGCCCATACTATCTGCATCTGTTGACAGGTATTCAGCGTTTCTTATATTGAGTCGTAGTCCAAAGAGTTCAACGCGGCTCTTCCACGCTTGGACTTCTCGTTCAAGGTCGTTGCTCTCTTCAGCGCTCGTCAGCGTACAGGAGTCTCAAACTTGCTAATTTCCGATAATCTGGCATGACCGTATCCATTATTATGATGAAGATAAGGGAAGAAAAGAGGAAATCCCAGATGGAGACCTACAGAAAGGGAAAGTCACCTGATACCCAAGTAGCAAATGGCACCCGACTCTTAGGACTCTGGTAGAGCAGCCAGACCCATTCAGTTAATTCCTCAGAAACTTCAAGCTCTCGGAGGGCAAAGGATATGAGTTCACTTGCTACGCGCTTAGCCTTTTACAGGCCCGAAAAGTGCCTTAGATTTCTCGCAATATTTCTCAATAAGCAAGCGAGTCACAATCTTACGCAGGCTGTTGTCGCTTTGAGGTGGAAATCAAGGTGAAGATCCAAGCCGCAAACTGATCGCACTTCAGTCTGAGTCGGCTCTTTAAAACGCGCAGTCTCTCGTGGAATTTCAAACTCCCGCTGTACAAAACGCTGATCCAAACCCTGGGGCCTTATAATTGTGAACCTAGGGTTGACAGAAGAGGGACTTAAATAACGCTTTCTTTTCATTTTCAAGCGAGAAGTCTTAAGTAAGATCTACCGTACGGTACAAGATGAGATCATAGGAAAAAGGGGGGGGGGCGGAGGAGGGGTCTAGTATAATTGTGAACCGCATGAGATCTGCAACAGGCTATGTATTGTAGGCCCGATGAGAACCGAATAGCATGTGCGGACAGGGCATGTCACCGCTCGGATGGATCAACAATAACATCCTTTGAAATCTACACGATAAGGCCACTAGGCAGATAAAAATGAAAAAGATGGAATCCATGAGGAAATGCTGCAAATCAGAGAGTGATTGGTGGCAGAAAGAAGGAGATAGCGTCCAATGAAAGACGGGCCTTGTAGCTGCGTGCAGTCCTCAGGGCTTGATCAGGTAAAGGAAGCGCGAAGCTTTTCCGGAAAGGAAGTGCTATTTCTTTCTGCTGCCACGCCGCGCGGGATTAGCCGAGCGGTCTCTGTCGCTGCAGTCATGGACTGTGCGGCTGCTCCCGGCGGAGGTTCGAGTCCTCCCTCGGGCATGGGTGTGTGTGTTTGTCCTTACGATAATTTAGGTTAAGTAGTGTGTAAGCTTAGGGACTGATGACCTTAGCAATTAAGTCCCGTAAGATTTCACACACCCACATCTATTGCGACGGCAGCACCAGCGTCACAGTTACGCAATCTCGCACTCGTCTCTCTGGTTCATTGTCTTTCCACTGATGCCATTACAGCCGGATTGAATACAGGGGCCATTGCAGATATTTCCCATTCTCGGCTTGCAGAACGCTCTTAACATGGGAGAGGTTGGCTGCTAGCAAACTTCTACTCATTAGTCGACCCTTTGCGCCGAAGTAGGGTGGTGGGCGAGACGCATTTGTGTGGATAACAAAACCTGAAATGAAAGGCAACGTATTTCTGCCAATTGGCTGAGCAGAGCTGTGGTGGCCTGTTCTTAAATCTGCATACAGGTATACACCAGGAACTTACAGTCGCTTAGCAGCGGACTGGCTTCAAAGCAGAAAGTCGTTGGCATTTGCTGACAAAGCACGGAGCAGGGATCTTTCGCATCCGACTGCCACGAACTGCACTGCTATGGGGAACCACGTCCCTCCCCAAAGTCACTGTGAATGACCTCCAGCGGCCAAGCCAGACCATGGGACGACACCAGGGCTCACCCGCCTCTGACAGGATAATGTGGAGCCTTCTTCTCAGTTAACAAACCTCGTACTCTCCTCAAATTTAACGAAGAAATAAGCAGAAAATAATAAAATATCACACAGCCATATGGCACTGTAAAGTCACAACATGTAGATGCTCCCTTGACCGAAACTGGCGGTCGGTTAAAAAACACACATAACAACTGCTTTTGGTACTGCTCAAGATCGAATATGTATCACGATTCAACTACCCTGTCTTGATTATGGCTTTTAGGCGGCTTTCCCCATCCACTTAGGTAAATAGTGGGTTGGTTCCCAGGGTCCCAGTTACATGATGTGCAAACACATTGAAGAACTAACCCATATCTGACCATGCGTTATGTACTAAATATTGGCAGCATGGGTACACAGATTCTTCCCTGCACCAGAGATGGGATGGGGAAAGGGGGGGGCGCTCCTGGCAGTAGCTTTAAAATGCCTTTAAGAGTAGCGACCCCACTGCAATAATAATAGTGTACTTACAGGTACGGTTCTTCGCGAAATTGGACAAGGTACCATATCAGTCTCCGTGCGGCCTTTGTTGGATATGAGGCACTGGACCCCCATGAACCATGGACCTTGCCGTCGGCGGGGTGGGTTGGTGCTACAGCGATACAGAGAGCCATACTTTAGGTGCAACCACAGTAGAGGGGTATCTCTTGAGGGACCAGACAAACATGTGGGTCCTGAACGGCGACAGCAGCTTTTTCGGTAGTTGCAGCGGGAACAGTCTGGATGATTATGTGATCTGGCATCATAACATCAACCAAAACGGCCTTGCTCTGTTGGTTCTGTGAACGGCTGGAAGCAAGGAGGAACTACAGCCGTAATTTCTCCTGAGGGGATGCAGCTCTACAGTAAGGTTAAATGATAACCGCATCCTCTTGGGTAATATATTCCGAATATAAAATAGTCCTCCATTCGGATCTCCGGTCGGGGATTACTCAGAAGAATGACATCAGGAGAATTAAGACTGGCATACTAGAGATCGGAGAGTGGAATGTGAGATCCCTTAATTGGGCAGGTAGGTAAGAAAATTTAAAAAGGGAAATAGATATGTTGAAGTTAGAGATAGAGGGAATTAGTGAAGTTAGGTGGCAGCAGAAACAGGACTTCTGGTCAGGTGAATACAGTGTTATAAATACAAGGTCAAATAGGGGTAATGCAAGAGTGGGTTTAATAATGAATAAGAAAATTGGAGTGTGGGAAAGATACTATCAACAGAACAGTGAAAGCATTATTGTAGCCAAGACAGACATGAAGCCCACACCTACCATAGTAGTAAAAGGTTATGTGCGAACTGGCTCCGCGTATGATGAAGATTGAAGAAATGTATGATGAGATTAAAGAAGTTATTTAGGTAGTGAAAGGAGACGAAAATTTAATTCCGATGGGAGACTGAAATTTGATAGTGGTAAACGGAAGAGAATGAAAAATAGTAGGTGGATACAGGCTTGGAGAAAGGAATGAAACAGGAAGTCGTCGGCCACAATCTTGAACACAGCATATTTTAATCATCGCTAACACTTGGTTTAAGAATCATGATGCAAATAGCTCTCAGCACTATGGGACTTAACATCTTAGGTCATCAGTCCCCTAGACTTGGAACTACTTAAACCTAACCAACCTAAGGACCTGTGACCGTAGCAGCAGCACGGTTCCGGACTAAAGCGCCTAGAACCGCTCGGCCACAGCGGCCTTCTAAGAATCATGAAAGAAGGCTGTATATGTGGAAGAAACCTAGAGTCACTGGAAGGTTTCAGATTAATTGTATAACAGTAAGACAGAGAGTTCGGAACTAGATTTTAAGTTGTAAGACTTTTTCAGGGCAGAATGGTTATCTTAGGAACTGCAGATTAAAACTGAAGAAATTACCAAAAAGACAGAAAATTAATGGGATAGAAGCTACAGAAGTTGAAAGAGCAAGAGGTTTTTGAGAGTTTCAGAGGGATCATTAGGCAACATTTGACGATAACAGGTCAAAGAAACATTGTAGAAGACGAATGGGTAGCTTTAAGGGGTGAGATAGTGAAGGCAATCGCATCGAATACGTAGAAAGATAAGGCCTGGTCGAAATCCTTAGATAATATACAAGATGTTGAACTTAACTGATGAAACGAGAAAATATAATAAGGCAGCAAATGAAATCAGCAAAAAGGAATTGAAACGACAAAAAATGAGAAGTACAAAATGGCTAAGAAGGAATCACCAAAGGACAAATGTAAAGACATAGAAGCATATCTCAGTAGGAGAAAGATATGTGCCACCTACAGGATATTAAAGAGACCTATGGAGAAAAGAGAAGCAGTTGTATGAATAGCTTTAGGCAAAGAGGAGAAAGCTGAAATGTGGAAGGAGTATATAGAGGGTCTATGCTAGGGGGGTGGGGGGGGGGGGGGTGGGGGAGCGAACTTGAAGGCTATTTTGCAGGTGGGGAAAAATGATGCTACCAGAGGAATTTGACAGGGCACAGAGTGGCCTAAGACGAAAAAGGGCCCCAGAAGTAGATGACATCCCGTCAGAGCTACTGACAGCCTTGGTGGAACTAATCATGACAAAACTCTTACAACTGGTCTGCAAGATGTACGACACAGGCGAAACACCTTCAGACTTAAAGAAGAATCTAATAATTCCAGTTCCAAACAAAGCAGCTGCTGACAGGTTGTAGTAGGTTGTTTAGGTTTTTGTATTGATAACGCCACGTAGCGCTCTGTATAAAAATCACTCGCTGTGCAGTGTGCAGTCTGTGGCTAGTTTGCATTGTTGTCTGCCATTGTAGTGTTGGGCAGCTGGATGTTAACAGCGCGTAGCGTTGCGCAGTTGGAGGTGAGCCGCCAGCAGTGGTGGATGTGGGGAGAGAGATGGCGGAGTTTTGAAATTTGTAAGAATGGATGTCATGAACTGCTATATATATTATAACTTTTGAACACTATTAAGGTAAATACATTGTTTGTTCTCTATTAAAATCTTTCATTTGCTAACTATACCTATCAGTAACTAGTGCCTTCCGTAGTTTGAATCTTTTATTTAGCTGGCAGTAGTGGTGCCCACTGTATTGCAGTAGTTCGAGTAACGAAGATTTTTGTGAGGTAAGTGATTTGTGAAACGTATAGGTTAACGTTAATCAGGGCCATTCTTTTGTAGGGATTTTTGAAAGTCAGATACGTTGCGCAAAAAATATTGTGTGTCAGTTTAAGCACAGTCATGTATAATTTTTCTAAGGGGACGTTTCAAGGTATGAAAATTATTGAAGTTTCAGTTTAACAAGCCTAGTTTGCAAAATACTAACACGAATTCTTTGCAGAAGAATGGAGAGACTGGTAGAAGCCAATCTTGAGAAAGATCAGTTTGGATTCCAGTGAACTGTGGAAACACGCGAGGCAGTACTGACGCTACGACTTATCTTAGAAGATGGGTTAAGGAAAAGCAAACCTATGCTTATAGCAGTTGCAGACTTAGAGAAAGTGAAATGTCGGCAATAAGCATTTGAGACAAGAAGTGAATATAGAAGCTTTGAAATGTGGTGCTACAGAAGAATGATGAAGATTATATGGGTAGAACACGTAACGAAACAGAAAGGAGATTCAGAAG
The DNA here is from genome assembly GCF_023897955.1 of Schistocerca gregaria. Taxonomy (NCBI): domain Eukaryota; kingdom Metazoa; phylum Arthropoda; class Insecta; order Orthoptera; family Acrididae; genus Schistocerca; species Schistocerca gregaria. The sequence continues at coordinate 477,848,017 of NC_064920.1, read as the reverse complement.
GACGTAAGTAGCAGTAGTTATTCGGAGATGAAGAGGCTTGCACAGGATAGAGTAGTTTGGAGAGCTGCATCACACCAGACTCTGGACTGAAGGCCACGACAACGGGGCACTGGAATGTATGAAAGGGGCAACAGCTTTTGATGGTAACGTGATGTCGTTCTTTAACTAGATTCAAGCTGTACAGCCCAGTTTGCAGCTAATATTTTGGACGTAAAATGTAGTACATGACATGACTGTATTGTGACGACTGTGGCAGTGGTATTGATTAGAAATAAGGAGCGTCATACTGTCTTTCACAAGGTATACTCTTATCCCTTGAACTGTGACCGAAATCCTCAGTTCGCCAGCATGTCCATTGTACTTTTCAGATTTCTGTGGTGTAGGGATTGTTATTGTAGTTCTGTCAGAAACAGCAAGGGTATTGCAAGGACAGTTGAAAAAATTGGATAGTGTCTTGAAGCGATCTTATGGTATGATTATCAATATAAGGAAAATAAGGGTAATGCAATGTAGTCGATTTAAATCAGCCAGTGCTGAGAGGCTCAGTTTAAGAAATGAACCGTTGGAAGTACCAACTTACTTTTGCTGTTTGCAACAAAAAAAAAATGGTTCAAATGGCTCTGAGCACTATGGGACTCAACTGCTGTGGTCATTAGTCCCCTAGAACTTAGAACTACTTAAATCTAACTAACCTAAGGACATCACACACATCCATGCCCGAGGCAGGATTCGAACCTGCGACCGTAGCAGGCCCACGGTTCCGGACTGCTGTTTGCAGAACAAAATAAGTGAAGATGGGAGAAGTAACGAGTACATGAAATACAGAGTTGCTATAGTAAGCAATGATTTTCTGAAAGAGAGAAATATTTTATGTAATATAAATTTAGTCGTCAGGAAACCTTTTGTGAAACTATATGTATAGAAGTCAAATGTGGACGATAAACAGGACAAGTACGATGAGAATATAAGCTTCTGAAATGTATTGGTGCAGATGAATGCTGAAGATTAGACCTGTAGATAAGACAAATAATGAAGAGCTAGTGATTTTAATCGGTACAAAAGGAAAACTTGTCTAAAAGAAGATATAAATTGAGAGGCAAAGTCAATATTTAATTTGACAACGGAGAGGAGTATGTAGTAAAAGTTGTAGAAAGGGGCAGAGTCTTGATACAGTAAATAGGTTCCGATGGTTGTGGGACACAATAGTTTAAAAAAAGATGAAAAGACTTGCACAGGTTAGGCAGCCTGTAAAGCTGTATCAAACCAGTCTTCTGAAAATCAGAACGACAGCGGGTGGAAGACTTTCCTTTTCCTTCTTTATTTGCCAGAGTATACACAGTGAACCTGAACTCCACTGACAAAATTTTGGAGGTTTTTCAGGGATATTTCAGAGTAAAAAGAGGACATTTACTATCGTCATCATTGTGATTTACTTTTTAATAGATACTCGATTATAAGAGATGCATTGACGTTGTAGGGGTGGTGTGGCGACAGTCCAGTATATGTGAGGTCACCGACACAGCCAAGCCCTGACCAGGGGATAGCGTGTGCGGCCACGCGGTGCTCTTACATTTCAGGTGAACAAATAAGGTGCGCTTAGGATTGCCTTCATTTATCTCACGTTGTTTAGTTGGCTTTACATGCCTTCATATTGGTGAAGGGCCGACGCTTGGACTCCTTCTCAAGTGGGCAGCGACTGCAAGCTCGTCTGCTTAGGGGATGGCAGTAGGCCCCAAAGACGGATGCAGTGCGTGGAGGCAGCTAGAGCACGCTGTTTGAAAGACTCTGCATCCCAACCGTACGTGAAGAGAGGGTGGGAAGGGGGAGGGGTGAGGGGAGGTGGGAGTATCTATAATTTCGCTAGTTCATCGCCCCACAGTGAGAAGAATTCACGTCAACTGCGAGCCCTCTGCAATGTTTTGGGATGACAATTCTTTTCCCCAGTACATATGTTCCATTATGACCCATTGATTAAGAGTGCGGGTTTTTGTCAGGATAATTTCTTTGCGTAATTGGAACAGTGGAACACATTCCGTCAGTTGTGATAGCGTATAATGGCTTTGATTTCCTGGGGTGCAGAGTGATTGTTGAGCAGGTGTCTATAGCGAACTCTGATGTCAAACAGTGGTAGATACAATAGTCAGCTATATGCTTAGAGGTAATACACTTGTTAAAATCCTCTCTGTCCAACGCCAGTATCTCCTCACCTCGACACATAACCCACCCAAAAAATAAAGACAGTACCTCCCACTCCACCCTTTTTTCCTGCCGGGTTGTAGGTGAAAGGTAGAGTCTCCGTGCATCTGCCACCAGTTTTGAGTCGTATCATGAATCTTTTTCGCAGCAGGGTAACACCAGTTGTATGGCATTATCTATTTTTGGTCTGTATCCTCGGCAATGGAAATCTGCTCCCTGGTGATGGAACCCTTGGACAACCGCTGTGTGACGACTCTCATCATTGGAAAATCTGCGACTGTTGCAAATGATTTCGTAGTTTGCCTGGACATTGGCTTCTGTGGTCGATGTTGAAGGCCTTGGTTCACGATCAGAATCACCTAAATCTCTGTCACCTTGATCAACCGTTAACACCGTTTCACTACGACTTGACGTAACACTGCAATTTCTGCATACAGGACCAGACTTTCAGGGTGAATCTGTATGTAATTTAGCAGTTTTCCCCACAATAACCGTACTGTCTAACGTACTTCGTTTCTAGATGCCGAACCATTTCAGTCGCGCCTACTAACAGAACCGCAGCAGAATTATGCCCGCAGGAAATCCAAAATAAGTGTTATTTTCTGACAATAGGCCACCCTTGTTGCATGATGGTCTTAGCGAGGCTAGCGAGGGGAGACATGTGTACCTTACTTTCTGAAGTCCGCTCGTGTAATATCGTCTCAAGACAGTATCCATCCCATTGAGCTGCTCTTCCAAGTATTTTGACGTCTGTGACGCACTTTTATTATCGGCCATCCTTAAAGTTTTTGTATTTTCTCTCCCGTAATTCTCTTTCCAAATTTCTTGTTGGTTTCCTGTGCACTTTCTTCGCAAACACTGTCTCGCTTTCATACCCTACAACTCTTATAACTGTTGTAGAAACGAAAGTTGTAAGGCTTTCGTTTTTTTAAGTCACTGCGATTTCGGGCTAACAAATTCCCATTATCAGGAGCAATTACTAAAAACAAACAAGAGAAGTGTACTAAAAAATAATTTTTACATACGCCTGAATGAACAAAATAATGAAAACTATTGGGGAGTATCAGAGATAAAATTTTAACAGCGGCCTGACTAGGTTCGGTGAAAAATGAGAGAGGAATGTCGCAACATCGTGGTGACAGTTAATAACAAAACAAAGAAAACGTCTAGCTGAAGGGGAGTCGTATATGACACTTACATCGTGAATGGAATGATAATTAAATCAAGATCCTAAGCTGCCGACAGGCGTTGATATACATCAACGCGGGCAATTGAAAATGTGTGCCCCGGCTGAAAGTCGAACCCGGAATCTTCTGCTTACATCATATATCGTGTGTTGCGATACCCAGTGCCGCGGGATTGTGTAGGGCGGAGGCGACCACGGCAAGCGAGCGCAGAGCACGGAGTGGCGACGACTAGAACTGAATGGCATGAGAGCAACTATCCCGGCCAATCACATATAAAATGACTATTTTAATGGACAGAAAATAGTATAAAGTGATTAAACGGCGCTAAATGCGCGTAGAAAGGTATTATAAGACAAATTTTAAAAGATTGATGAACACATTAGAATGAGGAAACAAAACTAGTAGATGATAAAAACTGCTAAATACAAAGCTAGTAGCTTAAAGAGACCTGTGCAGAATAAAACTTAAATGCACATTTAGCAAAATTCCGGTAGTAGGCCATAATCAGCAGTTAAGAAAATGAATAATAGCAGGCATAATTCTGTTGGGAGTAGAATTCTTAAAAGTGTGCAGAATAAGAATCAACTGTTCCATACAACGCGGGAGAACTGCCGGATATCAGTAACGTCCTGCCACGATATTTCGGCGCAGAGTAGTACTACTACAGTGGCACTCACCTGAAGATGGCCACAAGACTCTGTGCCGAAATATCATGGCAGGACGTTACTGATATCCGGCAGTTCTCTCGTGTTTTTATGGAACAACAAGTACGCCGGGAAAGCTTTAAACATCACAAGAATCAACTGTATCATAAATTTTTGTCGTAAGTGATACGCAAATATGTGTGAATTTCTAAGGCATCAAACTGCTTAGGTCATCGGTCCCTATACTTACACACTACTTAAACTAACTTAATCTAACTTATGCTAAGACCAACACATACACACACCCATACCCTAGGGAGGACTCGAACCTCCGGCGGGAGTGTCCACGCAATCCGTGGCATGGCGCCTCAAACCGCGCGGCCACTCCGGGCGGCAAGTGATGAGCCATTTAGTGGTTACACGTTTAGCAAAGTTTCAGTTATATGTCATAAACAGGAACTGAAGACAACGCAGAATTATTAGAAACTGGAAAGAGGAAGGAGTGCAGTCGGACACTGCTACAATAAAGAAAAAAAATACTCAGTCGATCTGTGTACTTAAGTGGAGTTTGTACATTCAATGTGTACAATGGATAGTCGTTAATGTACGGAGAACTTTAGTTTCCTCTGGAATATTTAAAACACGAACTCCGGCTGAAGATGTAAAACAATGCAGTCACATAATGCAATCAATGTTTATATGTAGATAGAATGATTATTATTTCTCAAGTGGCTGATTTTGAATGCTGAGGTCTTGGTGTTCTCTGAAACGTATATTAAGGAATCGGAAGGTTTGGCGTACATAGAGTGATGTGCAATCGCTACATTGACTCCGAAATACATCTGACTGAGCATAGCGAGTGTATCCTCTAGTTCCGTGGTCTTTCAATTAGTATCCGACTTTATTTGACGCACAGAAGGCGAGTACAGTCCCAGCTTTCCAAAACCATTTGCCAGTCCTGTCAAATATAATACATATGTACATATGTGATACTAAAGTAAGTTTTCCCAAAATATGTACTTGTTCTTGTTGTGTATAACTGCCGTCCCGTTCTTTTCTACGAGGTATAAATAACTTTTCGCTACCTTTATTTTATCGCTGATACATTGAAAATTTCAACAAACAGAATAAATCGTAATTACACGTTGGTGCACGAAATGTGTCACGATTGTTTCGTACATGATTTATGAGTCGCACTAAATATACCACTGAGCATCTCAACAATAGCAGCTGCTGCAGAAGAGCTTGGAACAACAAATGGGTTACGAAATGGACAGCTAACGACGCAGCAGCGGTCGGAAGTTGTTTCCTATTTCACGAAACGAGAAGTCCTGTTGCGACTCATGGTGTTTCCGACAACAATTCAACACACGATGTGCCCTCGCAAGACAACCATTCGCAGGATATTGTATCAGTTTGTACAGGAAGGGTCAATATTGTAGGCGGAGAATATTGAAGCGGTACGAGTTACTCTACAGAGAAGCTCTGGCAAATTATGCAGAAAGACAGCAGTGCAAATGAGCATATCCAGTTGCCACGCTGAACGCTTTCTTAAAAGTTACCTACGGATGTCCCCGTACAAGATGACCTTTACTCAGAAGCTCACTGCAGAACATGGCGTTGGAGACTACTGTTTGCTCACTGGGCGGAGAATAGGGAGCAAACTCTCAGAAACGTTTGGTTTTTAGACGGGACGTATTTACATTTGGTCGGTGTGGTTAACTTTGTACGATTTTGAGCTACTGAAAACCCGCAAGTGCTTCATGAACGACGACATCATGCACCGAGGATTACAGTGTGGGTCGCGATTTCCTTTCACGGGCTTAATGAGCCTTTTTTCTTTGAAGAAACTGTGAACAGTACGCATTGTGTGAGCTTATTGCTACTGCGTTGCCCTTCAACATGCAGTGGCTCATGCATGATGGAGCATGACTATATACTGCCAAGACGAGCGTTTCGACATGCGAGTTGTTTCACTCAGATTTCCAGGTCGTTTCAGTACTCCAGCCCTCAGCTCATTTTACTTCTTTCTTTGGGGATACTTCAAGGAAACAATTTTCCCGAAACGTCCACTAATGGAGCTCAGGCGCCTTATTCTTCAAGCTTGCAGTGAGATCACGAAAGATTTGTGCCATAGGGTTATTGCTAACATCAGTGTTCGTGTGAAAACAGTTAGGAAACAAAAAGGCAAACATGCGGAGAACGTACTGAGCTACAACAAATCTCTACAGAGTTTTTCTGTGACACTTATGTTCTTCTGAGTTTGTCTTGAGAGTAAAATTTTTACTCAAAAAGGAAATGATGACACATGTCGTTCGCCATTCTGCTCAATATTACTCTACAAAGAGCCACCATATCGTGAGTTACTAACACCAAAATAGAAAATGTACCTGAATAAAGGTTTCCTGAAATTACTGCAGCCAGTCGCCTTTTGTTTTATTCTTCTGTTTTTATTTTCCGTTACCGGTTCGCAATCGCCTAGCAATTGATCTTCTGGTAGTACACACCTTGTAGCTGTGGCAAGATGTAGGAACGAAACATTTAAGCACTGAATGTGGCGATAACTATTCATATTATGAAAACTATTTGATGCTTTCCTTGCAGTTGTTAGTATCTTTTGGTTTGCTTTTGGTGCACACCTTATTCTGGAAAATGTAACGTATGTTTTCCAGCTACAATTTTACGTGACATCACAAACTTAGTCACAGGTAGCAACTTCCACTTGCTTTAAACACATAAACCAAAGATCCAGACTAAATTTGTGTTCAAAGATACTTTGTTGGGGCATAGTCTCTTTCTACAGCACTTTCATTGCACATTGGTGTCAGTGAATATATACCTATTTGTGTTATATAACTATTTATATTATATAAGTAGATATATATTGACTGTCGTCGAAGTGCAAAGCAAGTATTTTTCTTTTATAGGGCCAGCAGCGTAATATATGTCAGATAACGACATGATTGTCAGAGTAGATACAACACAGACCTGCTTATAATAAGTAATCTTTATTTACGACTGTCTGCTTCGACTTAATCGCCATTTTCAAGTACATCTAGATTGATTGACGTCCATGTTGCGTCGTTAGTGGATTATTTTGTAACTGTCACTGCTTTATTAAGATCGTAAATATTGTAAATGGAGTCAAGATGTTGAAATGAAATTTCCGTTACGGTGTGAAAGCAGTTTCACGGTTCCTCTCTCTCTCTCTCTCTCTCTCTCTCTCTCTCTCTCTCTCTAAAATTCTGGAAAACGTGTAAGTAGGCTGTTTAGGTTTTTTTATTGTTAACGCCACTGGCTGTGCTGTGTGCAGTCAGTGGTTGGTTGGCATTGTTATAATAGTCGCCATTGTAGTGTTGGGCAGCTGGATGTTAACAGCGCGTAGCGTTGCGCAGTTGGAGGTGAGCCGCCAGCAGTGGTGGATGTGGGGAGAGAGATGGCGGAGTTTTGAAATTTTTAAGAATGGATGTCATGAACTGCTATATATATTATGACTATTAAGGTAAATACATTGTTTCTTCTCTATTAAAATCTTTCATTTGCTAATTATCCCTTTCAGTAGTTAGTGCCTTCTGTAGTTTGAATCTTTTATTTAGCTGGCAGTAGTGGTGCTCGCTGTATTGCAGTAGTTCGAGTAACCAAGATATTTGTGAGGTAAGCGATTTGTGAAACGTATAGGTTAATGTTAGTCAGGGCCATTTTTTGTAGGGGTTTTTGAAAGTCAGATTGCGTTGCGCTAAAAAAAATATTGTGTGTCAGTTTAAGCACAGTCATGTATAATTTTTCTAAGGGGACGTTTTAAACGTAACGTATGTTTTCCAGCGACAATTTTACGGGACATCACAAACTTAGCCACAGATAGCAACGTCCACGTGCTTTAAAAACATTTTCATATATATATAACATGACGCGATTCGGAACCGGTAATAGAAAAAAAAGAAGAATAAAACAAAAGGCGGTTGCTTTCAGTCATTTAGGGAAAGTGCAGTAATTTCGGGAAATGTTTATTCAGGGATATTTCCTGTTTTGGAGTTCTCAACTCATGATTTGTAGTGGCTCTTTGTAGAGTAATAACTCTTACATCTTGACTCTATTTACGAGCTTAATAAAGCAGTGACAGTTACAAAAGAGTCCACTATCGACGCAGTATGGACGTCTCACCAATCTAGACGTACTTGAAAATGGCGATTATGGGGAGGTTTACTATCTTTGGCCCAAAAAAAGCATGTTCTTTGAGAATTTGTTTCTCTGGATGTGTTATAGATATAAATGTCAAATTTGGTCAAAATGCTTATTGATATTAGCTCTACAAAATGGGAATTTTTTCGACCGGAAATGTCGAAGAGTAAACCTTCACGCGTGGTACGTCACAGGTCAGCCGGCTCGTCTGAAATCAAAACTGAGTTGACGTTAGCGAAATATGTAAGATTATTTAGTTGTACCTCGCTTAGTTATTTGGACCATAGAAAACAAAATGGAGGTCATTTTAAAATATTAGGGTTTTTTTCATCGATTTATCGACTTCGTCGACCAAGTAAAAATATTTATAGTTGATGGATCGGAATAAAAGTGGTACAACTCCTAGACAATTTAGTCAGCTTCGTCTGACACCATCCTCCCTTGCCGGTCTAGGAATGGTAGAACGATGGGTTCGATGACGGTTTGGATGTACCGTGCACTATTCTACATCTACATCTACATCTACATGACTACTCTGCAATTCACATTTAACTGCTTGGCAGAGGGTTCATCGGACCACAATCATACTATCTCGCTACTATTCCACTCCCGAACAGCGAGCGGGAAAAACGAACACCTAAACCTTTCTGTTCGAGCTCTGATTTCTCTTATTTTATTTTGATGATCATTCCTACCTATGTAGGTTGGGCTCAACAAAATATTTTCGCATTCGGAAGAGAAAGTTGGTGACTGAAATTTCGTAAAAAGGTCTCGCCGCGACGAAAAACGTCTATGCTGTAATGACTTCCATCCCAACTCGTGTATCATATCTGCCACACTCTCTCCCCTATAATGTGATAATACAAAACGAGCTGCCCTTTTTTGCACCCTTTCGATGTCCCTCGTCAATCCCACCTGGTAAGGATCCCACACCGCCCAGCAATATTCTAACAGAGGACGAACGAGTGTAGTGCAAGCTGTCTCTTTAGTGGACTTGTTGCATCTTCTAAGTGTCCTGCCAAAGAAACGCAACCTTTGGCTCGACTTCCCCACAATATTATCTATCTGGTCTTTCCAACTGAAGTTGTTCGTAATTTTAACACCCAGGTACTTAGTTGAATTGACAGCCTTGAGAATTGTACTATTTATCGAGTAATCGAATTCCAACGGATTTCTTTTGGAACTCATGTGGATCACCTCACACTTTTCGTGAGTGGTGGTTGTAGAGGTGTCGATAACGAAGAACGACACGCCGCTGCCAAAAGGGAAGGTTTCGTCCACGTCGGAGGACTGCCGCTGGGCGGCGGCGGGGCCCCCAGGTGACAGTTCTGACAGGTCCGCCTCGTCGGCGGGCACCGGACAGCGGCGCCACAAAAACACAGCAGCCGGTCTCGCTGCCAGAAGGTCCGGAGGGGAGGCGGAGGTGTACCACGCACGGCGCTCCTGCCGCAGACCCATCCGTCTTGGCGTGGCAGCTGACAATCCTTGTTAGGGCGATATTTCTAATTGGGACCTCTGTCGTCGACGGCGCGGTCGTTAGGTCCCGCGAGCGCCGCTTTAATCAATTTAGCGGCGATGCGGTGGGGAGGAGGGAAGGGTTGCGCGGTCGCGGTCGTGTCCGCGGCAGCGAGAGGGCGAGCGAGCCTCTGCCGCTGCCGGCCGCGGGGAACGCCGGAGTCCGTCCGGTCGCTGCGCGCTGCGCGGGCCGGCCGCCCTCCCTCCTCGGGTCTGTGCCGCATAATCAGCCATAATTGCGGCACGTTTCCCCAGAGCCGGCGACGCTCGCTGCCGCTGCAAAAGGCGCAGTTGTCCCGCCTCCCGGCCGCCGGAGATTTATTCCGGCTCTATCGCGGCCGTATTTGGGCTCAGGCGTATCGCGGTGAGCGAGGCCTGCGATCTTTGCATACATTGTACCGCCGGCCGGCCGGCTGCCGTGCTCTGCTGCGCGGCTCACGCTGCAGAATCAGCCGCGGAGTCGCCGGCAAACGCACACGCTACTCGTTAGAGGCGGGCGCCATTACTGCCTCGCTGACGACGAGTCGCGATTCACGCAGCTGCTGCTGCATTTCCTTCTCACCGTCCAACTTCAGAGCGCACCCGTTCCGTTTCTTCTCCAGGCTCTTATTTCTGCATTTCTACACTTATCAGTAAAAAGCTGCTAGAAAATTTATTTCGCTGCAACTAGTTTCGACTGTTTTGTCATCATTTGGCTGACTAAAACTCAAAAGAGAGTACACCACGTGTTCGTGATTGAAACATTTATTAAATATGCAGCGTGTGTCATAAACCTATGCCAACACTTGATGTCAGCACTGACGTCAAAGATGGAGAGAGACTGTCACCAATTTCGTTCAAAATTGCATTGGACGATCAGACAGTGGAGAGCGATAAACGATAAAACGGGAGCGGAAGAGACGCACGTCGCAGAGAAAAGGGACAATGGGGGCAAATGTGGACTGCGTAGCCTTGCGGACACACAGCTATATGAAGAAAGACGGAAGAAGACACAACTTGACAACACAAGCAAGATAGCCGGAAAGGCGGGACTGAGGAAAGCCTCCAACACGACAACGGCATTTAATACCACTGGGGATTGGAAAACACCGACACAACGCGAAGGTGAACAAATTTAAATACCTGGGAGAATGTACAGGACATAACATGTGAAAGTGCAGATATTTTTATTGATGAGTGAGGATGGTGTACTGCACAACATTGCATCCGTATTTACGTCATTTGCAGGCTAATAATTACACACATTACGGGTCGTATGTTTTTAGGTTGAGTAGTACCTACAAATACATATGGCAAAGAGCAGTTCACTACTGTTAATTTTTCCGTGAGCATTGGGCAGGGGTTGAAGTGTGGACATGTGGACGCCAAATGGTTAGTGAAGTTCACTCAGTGGTGCAGTTGCGTCGGTGCAGAAGACATCAGGGAGTAAAATAGGGGACGTATTTGTGTGAAGACTATTACACGCAGAGAAAAAACAACCAACACTATGATGTATGTATAGATTAAGATACGACATAGTAAAATTCAGCAATTACACCCGTTACACCCTGCATAACAGGAATAAACTGCAGCAGTGAGGAAATAATAAGAGGATGAAGAAAGTCAGCATTCCGTATGACCAGAAATATCAGCAGAAGGATCGATCAGACACTGTCAGGCAATAGTGACGAATGCAGCACTATATCCAGTTGAGACAATAACAGTAGGACGAAACACTGCAGAACAACTAGAGAAACAAGAGAGACAAATAATAGAGAGGATGAAGAAAGCAGCATTCTGCATGACCAGAAATATCTACAACAAAAAGAATATATCTGTAGAATGAGCGATCAGACGCTACCAAGCAATAGTGATGAATGCGGTACTACATGCAGTTGAGACATTAACAGTTGGAAGAAACTCTGCAGAACAAGTAGTGAAACAAGACAGACCAAAAAATGTTGAAATGTGTGTGAAATCTGATGGGACTTAATTGCTAAGGCCATCAGTCCCTAAGCTTACACACTACTTAACCTAAATTATCCTAAGGACGAACACACACACCCATGCCCGAGGGAGAACTCGAACCTCCGCCGGGACCAGCCGCCCAGTCCATGACTGCAGCGCCCCCGACCGCGCGGCTAATCCCGCGCGGCAAGGCAGACCAATAATGAGAAAATTACTAATCCCTAAACAAAGTGGTGAGAGAGACAGAAGCGAAGACCTAAGGTAACTGTGCTGGAGAATGGCGAAAACATCAGGAGAAATCACACTCAAAAGGCGAAAGTTTCCCGGACGGACAGGATGACAAGAACAATATGGGAAACAACGTGGAGGACAAGACGAAAGACTAGAACAAGTAGATTGTTGAACTCTGGAAATAGTCTATCACAAACAGTAACTCACGGTAAATTATACAAGAAATTACAGTCTTGTTCTAGAATACAAAATCCTAAAATTTATTCACACAAAAGGTGATACGTTATCGAAAGCTAAATAAGCAACTAACAAGAGAACGAAACATAAGTAACAGAACACAGAAATCCATGTTAACCTCTACTGGCGCGATAAATATGAACAGCAGGACAGTGAAAGCCAGGAGAAACGACGGATAAAAGTTTTACTGAGCACCACAAAAAATAAAATACATATCTCACCTCTTATACACTAGCCACTACAACAGCCCCACTATAGTTGCAGTGTAGTCTCTCGTACAACTTAAATTGGATTCTCCAGCCGAAGTCGTCTGCTTAGTCGTTTGTACTGAACACAAACCACACAATGCTCTTAACCGTCGCAGCCGGATACATGCATTACAGCTAGCACAAGTAGAATCTTGGGCATCGCATTGCCTGGATCCACTAAACCCAGCACCGTCCGCTGCCCGACCAGAATCGATGCCCTGTGGTGACAGCTAGCCACCACAAACCCAGACTGGAAGTTATGACAGACCAAGAGTGATTTTCTTTTTCCCAGATTTGCTCTATCGATGCTGGTCTCACTATTAATGAACCATCCTGTAGCACGTTTGGTCGATATATGCATAATTTTCGGCTCTTGCTGGGAGTTGATTTTTGTATTGTACTTATCCATTATTTCTATATCTATATCTTTCTGGATAGTGTGGAAAATATTTGATGATTTTTATTTATACAGAAGTATTTACCCTCTAAAAAGATTGTCATTCGGGTATTTTCACATTTAAATTAAACAAGACTGGACAAAAACAATTATTAAGTCAATGCAAATTATGTTTCCAATAATGCATGAACATTTCTCATCCGTCAAGGTAGCCGAGAGCGCTAATGCACAGTCGGCTTTCGGCCGTGGTCGCGTGTGGACCGGCTCCGCGCGCCGGACAGCGCACCGTAGTTTGTTTACTTCCGCGTCGCGGTATTTCGTGTTGTGTAGCGTCCATTTCTATTGCACCTCATGGCGCACTGTTACCGCCGAGCGACAGTTAAAGTAACATTCCAAGCCGAACATGCTAGACCACGCGCTTTTGAAATTGAGCAATTCATTCGCGAAGAGCTACGTCTGGACCCTCAGGAAGTGATAGGTATTCATTTCTCTATCACTAGCAGCATCGTCTATATTAAGATGACGACGGAGGAAGCGTGTGCTAACGTAGTTCGACAACACGCACGCGGACTCAAGTTCAAACATTCTGACGGGCATATTGGAGAGGTGACGGTCGATCACGCTGGTTTCGGACTTCGAACAATCCGGGTTTTTAAGCTCCCTTTCGAAGTGCCGCAAGATGTGGTCGTCGAAGCTTTCCGACCCTATGGCAATGTTGTGGGGCACATCGCGGAGAAATGGCAGACATTCACGACATACAACGTGTTGAATGGTGTCCGCCAAATCAAAATCGAACTCTCCAAACATGTACCATCCTATCTGCTGATAGGTGGCGTGCGAGCCATCGTTATGTATGATGGCCAGCCGCGGACGTGTGCCGGTTGCGGACAGGAGGGCCATGTTCGGTCAGAATGTCTCCGCCGACGTTTGCTCCAGGTCCCGACCAGTGACTCAGCTCCCAAAGTGACGGCCGCTTCTTTACCAGATAGCTACGCCACAGCCGTACGCAGCCCCGATGCGTCACTTCAGGAAGCACCTCTTCTCCACCCGGCACTCCCCACTGGAAATGACGGTGCTGCCATGGCCTCACCGGCACCATCTCCTCTGACGGCTACGACACCACCAACTCTCCAGAGCACGATGGACATCGACGCGAATGCGGTGCCTACCTCTGCCTTTCTTCAGACTGGCGCGACCTCGGACATCCAACATCCACATTCGGATTCAGAACAGCACCTCCGAAAGCAACGGTCGCCCAGAAAACGGAAGAAGAGGAGTCAAACGCCATCTGACGACACACTTCTTCATGTGGCATCACAGGCAGTGGAGCTGATACACGACAGTGATCTCCCTTCGAGCGTTCTGACGACAGGAGAGGCTGCTCCTGATGTCCCATCTGAAGAACGATCTCACACGAATATGACGGATTCCAAGGAGGGTGCCTCCCTGGACCCCACTACAGCAGCGTCGCTACAACTCGCCCTCGAGGTGTGTGACAGTCGCTCACCGTCTGTTCCAGTCTCCTGGGCTGATGATATCGACGAAGGAGCAGTTCGAGATGGTGGTCCTCCCATCAGGCAGTGCCCCATGGAGGTGCCTGACCCACCTTCCAGCCAGTGATTACGACAACGGTGACTACGTCAGATGTTACACGCCAGCCAGACATCTCTGCCGTAACATCTGTGCCAATGGTGGGAGCACGCCCCCAACATTGCCGCATAGTGACGATGAATCTGGCCACCATTCGGGCCCCCCATAAACTGGCAATGTTCCGTGAGACCATTTATGCTGCTGATGTCGACATTGCCCTCCTCCAAGAAGTGTTTGTCGCCGATTTCCATGCCCCCACTGGCTACGTGGCACACATCTCCCATGCTTCTGACAACGGTAGTGGAGTTGCCATCCTCCTCCGTTCTGGACTCCCTGCCGAAGATGTAGTGTACCTTGCTAATGCTAGGGGTATGGCTCTCACGCTGTTCGGCGTCCGTATCCTCAATGTATATGCGCCGTCCGGCTCCAGTCGACGTCGTGATCGACACACTTTCTTTGCTGACGAGGTAACGCCGCTGTTTGAGGGTCCCCTAGATGATATGGTCCTCGGTGGCGATTTCAACTCCACGCAAAGGCCTGAAGATCAATTACCGCATCATTCCCCTTGTGCGGCCCTCTCCGTCATCATCGACAGACTCCAGCTTGTTGACACATGGACAAAGGTGCATGGCACCCGTGCAGGTTTCACATATTATACGGCGCATTCATCTAGTCGTCTCGATCGTATATACCTCACACGTTCCCTTGCTGCCGACACTCGACATGCCGAAGTATGGCCTCTGGCTTTCTCTGACCATGACGCCTACATCTGCGATGTCGTCCTCGCCCGCCAACAAGTGTGGCACAGCCGCGGCTTGTGGAAATTCAACGTTTCCCACCTGACTGTCCCTGACTGCCGACGAATCGTTGAGGATGCGTGGGCCCTCTGTCATCGTCGTCGCCCCGCCTACGCATCCACCTTATCGTGGTGGGTATCATGCGCGAAACCAGCTCTGCGCAGGGCGCTGATAGGATATGGCAAAGACTTCAAAGCCTGGCAAGCGAGCACCATGGACTTTTATTATGCAGTCCTTCGTGACTGCACTTCGATGGCCTTCTCTCCTGATCGTCAGATGATGGTGCATCGTGCTAAAGCGCAGATCACTTCCCTCACGCGACGGCGCTTAGAAGGGACTCTTGTCAGATCCTGCACCCGTGACCATATGCCTCATGAAACGCCATCGATGTACCACCTTCTCAGGGAACGCCGACGTCGTCGTCGAACCCTCATCCACGATCTCACAGATGCGGAAGGACGACGACACACTACGCAATGCGACATTGGTCACGCTTTCTATTCTCATTTCCGTCAACTGTTCGCTGCCGTCCCTCATCCCCCGACCTTAATTGAGGAGGTGGCAGCAATGACTGTCAACACCATGTCAGAGGATGTGGCTCAAGAACTTCAGGAACAAGTGACCTCTGATGAAGTCCTAGATGCTATCAAGGTGGGGGCTGCCAACAAGTCCCCTGGACCTGACGGCCTCCCCCTCGACTTTTACAAGTATTTTAGCTACCTTTTGTTACCTGCTTGGACGTCCATCTGTCGTGAATTGATGTCACCCACAACGATGATCCCAGCCACCTTCCTTGATGGGGTCATCATCCTGGTCCCTAAGCCACATGGGCGATCACGGATCTGTGATTACCGGCCCATCACTCTACTCAACAGTGACATGAAAATTTTCACCCGTTTGTTGGCCTCACGCCTCAAGAAGGCAGCAAGATCCGTCACCTCCCTTGATCAGACTTCGTTGGGCGGTGACAACAACATCCATACGGCCCTTTGCCGTTATAGGGACATGACTGCGCTCGCGCGCTCGCGACATTTACCTGGCGCATTGGCATCGCTTGACTTCCGTCAAGCTTTCGACCGTGTCGACCATACTTTTCTGAAATCGGTCCTCCAACACATGGGTTTTCCGGTTCGTACAATCACCGTGGTAATGCGGCTCTTGAGCGGCGCAACTTCAAGAATACTCTGTAATGGTCGCCTCACCGCGCCTCTAGCGATCGAGCGCTCTGTCCGACAGGGATGCCCACTTTCCACGATACTGTATGCTTTGGCATTAGAGCCCCTCCTACAGGGGCTTCGCCAACGCCTGGTGGGCCTGACATTGCATGGGCACCGCTTCTGTTGT
Organism: Schistocerca gregaria; assembly: GCF_023897955.1. Lineage (NCBI taxonomy): Eukaryota > Metazoa > Arthropoda > Insecta > Orthoptera > Acrididae > Schistocerca > Schistocerca gregaria. Next base: position 477,831,505 of record NC_064920.1, on the reverse strand, counting down.
ACAGCCTATGCTGACGATCTAGTCCTCTACCTCCGCAATGAAGACGATGTTCGCGCTGCTCTGACTTGGGTGACGACTTATGGGGAGGCATCGGGCAGTTCTCTTAACATTTCCAAATCGAAGGTTCTGCTCATTGCTGAGGGTCTACCAGAAAGATCTGTCGCTCCTCTAAGTGTGGCCACCAGCGTCCGCTGTTTGGGCATTGATTTTATGAATGACCTCCGTCGCTCAGCGGCAACCAACGGTCGACGTCTCCTACAAACGATCAGGGCTGGCCTTGTGGACCACCGGCTTCGATCCCTCGACATTATACAGCGCGCGCAATACGTGAATGTTTATCACGCTTCACGCATCCCCCATGTGGCACAAGTGTTCCCGGTTCCGATTACCCTCGCACGTCGTATGTTGATGGCGATGGGATCCTTTGTCTGTGCCGGGATGTTATTTAAAGTTCAATATTCCTCCCTGGCCCTCCCGCGGGAACGTGGTGGAGTGGGCTTATTCCATGTGCCAGACAGAGTTACCGCACTTTTTGTTAGCTCCCAACTGAAAGTCTGGCGTCGCTGCCCGACGAGCCTGACCGGACTGCTTTTGCGTGAATACGCACCAGTCTCCATGTCAGCCCCGGTCATGTTATCCGACATTCCACCCCCCTTTTATCACTTTCGGTACTTCTTCTTTGAAATCAGTTACATTCTGCACTCCTTACCCCTTCTCCGTATACTCCAGACAAAGACTGTATACGACACCTTACAAATGTGTCAAACCCCCAACCCCATTGAACACAAGTTTCCCCAGATCATATGGCGCCGTGTGTGGAAAGCAGTGCATGCTGGTTACCTCGACACCAGCGTTCAGTCCACCTGGTATATCACCGTCAATGGCAAACAGGTCAACCAGTCTCGTTTGCACCGCATCCGCCTTGCTGACACACCACTCTGTGTTCACTGTGGTGTAGAGGACACGGACGCTCATCGGTTCTCATGTGGTCCGTCTGCTGACGTCTGGAGGCTCGCGCAGCGTATCCTGGCTTTCCTCACCCGACAGCCGCCTGCTCAGATTATTTTCCTGACGCTTCTATTCCCGGATGTGATTCATTACCCCACAACAAAAACTAATGCCGTGAATTGGATACGCGGTCATACAGTCCGCTACCTTTTTGGGCCCGATGAGAAATCAGAACTAGGTTATTGGACGTACCTTAACGATCGACATTGTGCACTTGTTCGCAACCCCAGATACAAGCAGTTCTTTTCCAATTTTCTACGGAGCGCCTTTCATGACCCGCCTTCCAGCTGGAACGTCCAAGCCATGAGATGCTGATGCTTTTTTGCCGATATGATGTTCTGAACGTACTACACAACGGAATCCCCACTAAAATTTCGAGAAGACACGTTTGGATGTTCCGCCAATCAGACGGCGCAAGCGACTCCTAGAATTCTGGTGCAACGACTGCCATAATACAAAAAAAAAAATGAATAAATAAAAACATACATACAAAAAAAACAAAGCAAAATAAAGAAAACAAAAATGCAATACAATAAACTAAAAACAAAAAAAAAGTTCCCGTTTCACAACAAATTTCATTTTTTTTATCGCTACTCTCTATGTCTCTTCCCCCCTACTTTCTTCCTTTCCTACACCTTTGCAGTAATAGGTTAGTTGTTTTGGAATAGGTGTAGATAGGCGCCAACGCCTGAAGAGGTGCATTTAATTTTATTTTTTTGTTAGAATACAAGTGGCGGTGGCAAATAGACATTTTTTTGTAGTTTTTCCTTTCCTGTCCAGATAAAAAAAAAAGGGTAGCGTCTTATTAGAAATTTAAAAAAAAAAAAAAAAAAAACTGCGCTGCTTCCTGGACTCGTGCAGGCGCGCCGGCCCCAGATCGTATCCGTTCGGCGGATTACCGACGAGAGCGGGTATGCTGGACAGCCTGGATGTGGTTTTTAGGCTGTTTTCCACATCCCGCTAGGTGATTACCGGTAGGGTCCCCACGTTCCACCTCAGTTTCACGACTCATAGACATTTGCAAATGTTCGCATCATTTCATGGCTTACGCTAGACGCAGACAGTTGGTTTCACTACTTACGGTCCAGGGAGATCGGGGTGGCGGCAGGAAAGGCATCCAGACACCCTCTGCAACTAACACTGCCAAATTCGTAATAACATGGCCGACTCCATGTTGAAGCGGGACAAAGCCCCACAGAAAGAATACATGAATATCTTGTGTTTCTCTGATGTACACAGTTAATGTCACAGTATAGAGCAATGTAATCTCTTTGAAAATTATCTGCCGCTACGGTCGCAGGTTCGAATCCTGCCTCAGGCATGGATATGTGTGCTGTCCTTAGGTTAGTTAGGTTTAAGTAGTTCTAAGTCTAAGGGACTGAGAAATTTGGACCATTTTGATTTGACAATTATCTTTGTTGTGTAACGGAGTTTGGTTGTGTTAAGTTGTTGCTGTGGTTATGGTTCTGCTCAGTTAAGGCATGTTTCGTACCTGTTCTGTGAAGTTACAGTATATCAACATTATCTCTTGTGACTGTTAAAGATACAAATCTAATCTGAAGATATGTATTTGCAGACTGAAGCGATGAATCAAGATTTGCAGTATCCGAACCCGGGTCTCCAGCTGACTATGTGGACGCGCTTATCACTACGCCACCCTGGGAAATGGCTTTACGCAACTGCATGGACTACCCTAGCACGTCTCCCTCCTCAATCTAGTTCCTATTCACATCCCAGTCTCAGTCCACTTGGTATGCCCCCTAAACTCGAACAGCTTGCAGAGTCGCTCCAACTGTATTGGAATAACGTCTCCACATCGAAAGAATCGGGGGATCCCGCCTAAAACTAGGCATAGGCACTTTAACCAAATGAATCTATATGCTTTCAGAGACCTTTTAATTCGTCGCTTCAGTTTGCATATATACATCGTAGATGTTTGAGATTTGGAAAGATTGCTGGTACGATATACTTCCATGTGACCAATTTGAAGAGTTACACGAATGACAGATTTAATGTGTGGTAAAAGTTATGACAAGGATTATGTTTGCATTCAAGAAAACGGGGAAATAAATCATCAACAGCATCCAATTAGTGTTCAGTTATTTACAAAGCAAAAGCCGGACTGTAGTTCCGATAAATGAATTTTAGTCCCTGGACCACTGAAGCCATCAAACAGATAAACAGATATCGAAGTGTTATATAACTGCCACTCAGTGGAACATTCTTGTTTTGCAAGAATGCGACGATTAGCTAAAGTGCAAGATGCATGTTTTGGCGAATCTTTTTAGTAACATCATTATGAAAGCTAGCTATATAGTCCACTAGGCTACCTCGCTGCTTTTTCTACAACTTGCAGCTTCACTTCGTCCAGCCGATTGCTCACTTGCTAGCTGTCTTAACTTCATGCGCTTTGCCTCGATATTCACTTCGCTGCGTCTCCCACTGATAATGGCAGCGGACACTTCGTCCTTCATCTGCACGGGGCCACTGTCACCATGCAATTTCTCTGCAAGCCAGACTGGAGCATAAGTAGGCTCAGCCAGCACACCATGCATAGTCCGGCGTCGAACACGGAATTCCACAACACGGCCCACAGCCCCCCTGGCACTGGCTCCAAGTCGATGTCAGTTCACTCCCATACTCCAAGCGGTTCCTTGTTATGACAATACGGCATTCTATGCCTCGCCGCAGCACTGCGAATGGCAGTTGTGCTGTTGTAGATGCAGTCTGGCACAACGGAAGGCAACACTAACTGTTACTGGTGCCAACAGACAAATGCGGTGGGAAAACGACTGTGTCTTGAATCACAGTACACTTTGTACAGCATTTGACACCGTGCCACACTGCCGACTGTTAACGAAGGTACGAGCATACGGAAAAGGTTCCCAGATATGTGAGTGGCTCAAAGACTTCTTAAGTAACAGAACCCACTATGCTGGATTGTCAGGAATACCCCACGGAAGTGTGATAAATCCGCTGTTATTCTCTAAAATGGTTCAAATGGCTCTGAGCACTATGGGACTTAACTTCTGAGGTCATCAGTCCCCTAGAACTTAGAACTACTTAAACCTAACTAACCTAAGGACATCACACACATCCATGCCCGAGGCAGGATTCGAACCTGCTACCGCAGCGGTCGCGCGGTTCCGGACTGAAGCGCCTAGAACCGCTCGGCCACTCCAGCCGGCCTCTATGGACATAAATGATCTGACGGACAGGGTACGCAGCAGTCTTCGGCTGTTTGCTGATGATACTATGGTGTGTGGGAAGGTGTCGTCGTTGACTGTAGGAGAATACAAGATGACATATACAAAATTTCTAGTTGATTGGTTGAATGTCAGCTAGCTCTCAATGTAGAGAAATGTAAGTTAATGCACATGAGTAGTAAAAACAAACCCATAATACTGGAGTACAGCGTTAGCAGCGTGCTGCTTTACATAATGATATCCATTAAATATCCATATGTAACGTAGCAAAGCAATATGGAAGGGAATGAAGATGTAAGGACTGTAATAGAGAAGGTGATTGTCGACTTCGGTTTGTTGGAAAAATTTTAGTAAAGTGTGGTTTTCCGCAGAAGGAAACCACATATTGGATACTAGTGCGACCCATTGTTGAGTACTGTCGAGTGTTCTGGATACTCTCCAGGTCGGATTGAAGGAAGACATCTAAGTAGTTCAAGGTAAGTTGCTAGATGTGGTACCGGTACATTCGAACAACACGCAAGTATTACGGAGATGCTTCGAGAACACAAATGGGCATCATGGGAGGGAAGGCTACGTTCTTTTTGACGAGCGCTGTTGAGAAAATTTAGAGAATCGGCATTTGAGTCTGAGCACAGGACGATTCTACTGCCGCCAACATACACCGCGCATAAGGACCACGAAGAAAAGATTGGAATGACAGAGCTCGTACGGAAATATACAGACAGTGGTTTTTTTCTGTTACTCTATCTGCGACTGGAACAGGAAAGGAAGTGACCAGTAGCGGCAGAGGCTACCCTCGGCTACGCACCACAGAATCAGCCGCTTAGTACGGATGTAGATGTAGAAGCACTAGTTCATGGCAGACTGACGTTGAATGTATCGTATATGCAGTTCCGCATTTCACTGTTCCGTTCGCATTACACCGTTAATGAATGTAACTACAATGGATACCGTCCCACTCCCATGTGTTCCTCTTAAGCATTTACATTATAACTAATCTCTTGTTGTTGTTGTTGTTGTGGTCTTCAGTCCTGAGACTGGTTTGATGCAGCTCAAAATGCTACTCTATCTTGTGCAAGCTTCTTCATCTCCCAGTACCTACTGCAACCTGCATCCTTCTGAATTTGCTTAGTGTATTCATCTCTTGGTCTCCCTCTACGAATTTTACCCCCCACACTGCCCTCCAATGCTAAATTTGTGATCCCCTGATGCCTCGGAACATGTCCTACCAACCGGTCCCTCCTTCTAGTCAAGTTGTGACACAAACTCCTCTTCTGCCCAATTCTATTCAATACCTCCTCATTACTTACGTGATCTACCCATCTAATCTTCAGCATTGTTCTGTAGCACCACATTTCGAAAGCTTCTATTCTCTTCTTGTCCAAACTATTTATCGTCCATGTTTCACTTCCATACATGGCTACACTCCATACAAATACTTTCAGAACACGTAAATCTATACTCGATGTTAACAAATCCAAACTATTTATCGTCCATGTTTCACTTCCATACATGGCTACACACCATACAAATACTTTCAGAACACGTAAATCTATACTCGATGTTAACAAATTTCTCTTCTTCAGAAACGCTTTCCTTGCCATTGCCAGTCTACATTTTAGATCCTCTCTACTTCGACCATCATCAGTTATTTTACTCCCTAAATAGCAAAACTCCTTTACTACTTTAAGTGCCTCATTTCCTAATCTAATTCCCTCAGAATCACCCGATTTAATTCGACTACATTCTATTATCCTCGTTTTGCTTTTGTTGATGTTCATATTATATTCTCCTTCCAAGACACTATCCATTCTGTTCAACTGCTCTTCCAAGTCCTTTGCTGTCTCTGACAGAATTACAATGTCATCGGCGAACCTCAAAGTTTTTATTTCTTCTCCATGGATTTTAATACCTACTCCGAACTTTTCTTTTGTTTCCTTTACTGCTTGCTCAATATACAGATTGAATAACATCGGGGAGAGACTACAAACCTGTCTCACTCACTTCCCAACCACTGCTTCTCTTTCACGTCCCTCGACTCTTACAACTGCCATCTGGTTTCTGTACAAATTGTAAATAGCCTTCCGCTCCCTGTGTTTTACCCCTGCCACCTTCAGAATTTGAAAGAGTCTAAGTCTACGAAAAATTATATACACGCAGCACTCTGTCCAAGCTCTGTTTGTGGTACCACTGCTCAAAACTGAATATTAGTGCATTAGCAGTCTATGTCCTTAATTAACAACCACATAAGAACAAATATGTTCAATCTCAGCGGCAAGTGCTGAAGCTCCACTAACTACTCAACCACAAGAGATATCGAGATGTGCTAGACAAAATACACACCCAGAATGGCGCTACAAATCATCACGTAAAGTAACTCTACACAGAATATAAGGCTGTTCATCAAAGAGTATAAGGTGAGTGAAATATAACACTCTTACACAACTCAAATATACCCCAATTATTTTCTGGCAATGGCTCGGCTGGCAACATAAGGTAGACGGACAGAAATTATTTTACAGAAATGAGTATATGAAATTTCTGCAGATCAAGCAAAAAGTTGCCTATGGGAGAGGATTACGTAACTGTTACCTGGAAAGAACTGGTCTCGGACTTCCAAGGTGCAATAGACGCTAATTGCAGGAGAGCTAGGCGCGCTGCGATATTACTTCAGTCTTTGAGAGTAGTGTTGATTAGTGAGCACTTCCAAGCTGGCCAAGCTCGCTAAACAGTGAGGCGACACGACGGTTACTGTCTTTTCTTGCTTTCTGAGATACAGCAAGTTGAATTTGACAGAATCTCACAAGCTGGGTGTGGTACGAGAAGGTCCGGCCGGCAGTTATAATGACTGTGTGGTGTTCGTATCTGTCCGCATCTCTTGCAGCCTCCGTAGCACAAAGTGTCTGCAAAGGCAGTAAAGAGATAAATCTGTCAACAGCCTAAAGGTTTGTTTGATAATCACAGTGCTTTGCTAAACATGCTCCTGTTGGAGGCGATATGCCGTTACCTTCTTCTGCCCTACGAACTGACTTAGCCCATGAACCACAGCGCAACTGGCGGTCTACAAATTAACAAACGTTGCCAAAGGTGAAAGAAGAAATAAGATAAAGATAAAATCCTGGTACTGACTGGATATCGAACCTGAGGTCTTTTCAGTTGCAGTTTGAGACTGTAACACTGAACAATGGATTATCATTTTGGTATGAAACTTAGCTTCAATCATAACCGATGGAGAGACACTAGTTAGCCTTTAAAATAACCGTCAACCTGTCTGAAATCACATACCTGCTTTTGGCAGTAGTTAGGGATATAGAGAGTCATTTTCGTAGGAATAAACAGTGTTTTATCCGTGAAAACTTGAATATTTTACGACGAGCGATCAAGAAGTAACGCAACACATTGTTTTTCTGAAAGCAAGTTGGTTTTATTCAGGAATACAATACAGCGTATTATTCCTCACTTCTTCGGCTACACAACTCTACTTGTCAACATAATCTCCGTTCAATGAGAGGTCCTTACTTATTAGTTGGAGAGACTATGTGCCCTTATGGTACCATACTATTGATCAATATCGGAGCCAACGTATTGTTACACTAATAACATTCCCATCGTCCACGTACTGCTTCCCGCAGAGCGCATCGTTCACTGGGCCAAACAAATAGAAGTCGAAAGAAGCGAGATCTGGGGCGTAGGGTGGATGAGTAAGAACAGTTGGATGAAGTTTTATGAACTCCTCTTGGTTGCGCAGACTTGTATGAGAACTTGCGTTGTCATGAATACGCAGAAGTTCGTTTGCATTTTTGTGGTGACGAACACGCTGAAATCGATTCAATTTCCTGCGGGTAACACAGTACGCTTCACAGTTGATCATTGCACACCTGCGGGTAACACAATGCACTACAGAGTTGATCGCTCCACCATGAGGGAGGACATCAAACAGAACAACCCCTTCACAGTCCCAGAACACCGTCGCCACGACTTAACCGGCTGAGGGTCCGGCTTTGAACTTTTGTCTTCGGAGAAGAGTTGGTGTGGCCAACTACACGGATTGCCGTTTTGACTCCGGTCCAAAGTGATGCACCCAAGTTCGGCGCCTGTGACGATGTTCGACAAAAAGTTGTCATTCTCAGCCTCGTAACGTCCAAGGAATTTCGGAGAGATGGTCCCTCATTGCTCTTTATTGTCTTCTGTTAGGTTGCGAGAAACACACCGGGCACATACCTTAAAGTACTTCAGCTGGTGGACGGTTGCGTCAGCACTACCGACAGAGACGTCCGATAACGCAGCGACGTGTTGTGATCCGTCGATCACCTCGAATCAGCGTGTCCGCACGTTCCAACATTGCAGAAGTCACAGCCGTGTGCGGCCTGCCGGCAAGCGGGAGGTGGGACAGGTTTTGGCGAGATTGTTCCGATGATGACAGACGCCTCGCCCTCAATTCGCCATGCTTTTGTTCACTGACAGGTCTCCACAGACATTCTCCAAACGCAAATTAATGTATGCCATATTCCAATTTTCCACCAAAAGAAACTCAATGACAGCTCTCCCTGCTTGGAGCGCACCTTTGTTATGGACGCTGTTTTGAAGGCTGCTTACAGCACCGCCATCTGTCGAAGAGACGTTTAATTATAGAAGCTGAAGCGGGAATGTTCTAAGGCGTCCCGCAACAAATTCCGCATTTTTTCAACCGAAAATGACCGAAACAAAATATTTGTTGCGATACTTATTGAACGCCGCTCGTAATTCGCGGTGTCTTTCTGGCCTCCATATCTTTTAACTCATATCCTGGAACTAGCTGAGAATGCAGATAGTGTTTCAAGGAGCCAGTCTGGAGGTAACGGAAGCTGTTAGGTTCGTGGTTTGCTAGTTCAGTGGTTCGGTCTTGAAATTTCAATGAGCGTAGACTGATACTTGATAGTGATCAATAGTGTCGGCATGTAAATTTTCAGTCTTATCTAGCGGATTGGAGCTAATGTAAAAAAAGAAAAAATAGTAATACGAGTGTGTAGTTGCCAAGAAAGCAAGAAAGTAGATGCTGCTTGGCCACATAACAGCAGAATCTGATGTACCGTCAAAGATATGTTCTCGTGAGATCTTGCTGTAAAGAGGAGGGGAAGGAAGTTGTTACAAAGAGTTCTGCAAGTTCTTTGTGGGCGACGTGTATACTGAACTAATAACATCTCTTAGCTATTTAGGCTACCAAACGTGCCTTGACGATATTAAAGGCAAAGGATGTAAAACTGGATAGACATGTGAGTCCCATCCATAACAAGTAAAAAATAATACCCAGCAAGAGGGAAAAGTGAAATTTTATAAAAAGAAGTATAACTGTTTCTTTGCTTTATGGGAGTGGAATAACTTAAGGTAAAATACAAATCGCAGAAATCATAGTTTTGAGACGGTCAAGTTGTTACTCAAGATCAATCCGTTTAAGATATGTAACATCACAACAGATACCAGGAGAAGAACAAGCTGAAAGTGAAGTAAGGCAGCAACACCTGGTAGGAACATATACAGATGGTAACTTGCTGTTTAAAACAAATTGTGCACTTCACAGAACAAAATATCAACGCGTCACTAACGGAATCGGTCACCTCACAGAAATATATCGTTCTAACAGTCTGTGGCGATATGAAATGGAACGATCACGTAATGTGGCGGTTTTCGATATTCGTCATGCGCGGGATAACCTGTTTTGTCAACCAACTGGCAAGCAGGAATCTAGACTCGCGGAGTACGAGTTACTGGTCCACACGAATATAGGGCGTGTATAATTATCCTCATGTATTTTACTGTCCCACGGTAGTAATCGAACCTCGAATTAATAATAACTGCTCAGAAATTGTCTAGGGTGGATAGTGTTACTGTTGAATAAACACTGCTCGATAAGAGCAACTCACTTGCTCGGAATAAATAAACCGTAATTTGCAAATATATGCCGTCAATCCTGAATTCAAGACTATCTCTGATGAGTCAGGCCGTCTAACTTAGTCGTATAATAACATCATCGTTCAGCAGAGTAAGTCTTCCAGAGCAAAGATACAAAAATTACTTCCATCAGAAATTAAATTTCGCGCCACTGTATCGTATTTTTCCATAAAACATACAGTTAGGCGCCACTCTAAATCATTAACGATTCTTTATTATGCATCACTACATTTAAAAAAAATCACAATCTATCATGACTGATGCAGTACAAATCATTACTAATGCACATACAGATACGACGGGAATAGAATATTTTTAAACATTTTTTAATCTTTATGTACGCCGGTGGATTGTTGGATGGCGACCTCATTCTCGCACGGCTGTCGGCTGCCGCTGCTACCGACCAGCTACTCGGTTCACCGATCCTTCAACATCTGCAGCGCTTGATAACATACTATAGGCTTTCTGCAACAATATTCAATCCATATTAACAACATGAAAATTCCCCTTGCTCGGACAGTGATTGCCCCTTTGAGCTATCTAAGTAGCTTTGCACTATGTCATGTTTACACTGTGCGATCTGAGGATTTAGTAATTTAAGGCGGCCAATATAAGCTGTCTGTCACAGTAGGCTCAGTGGTAGATGAAGTAGATTGTTTCGTGTCGTTGGTAGAATGCTAGGGAAATGGAATCAGTTTTCAAAGGAAATTTCGTACTAAACACTCGTGCGACCCATAGTAGAATATTGTTCAAAAGTGAGGGAATTGCATAGATCACGAATAACAGGGGATACTGGAGTATTTCTAGGCGCGCAGTCCGGAACCGTGCGACTGCTACGGTCGCAGGTTCGAATCCTGCCTCGGGCGTGGATGTGTGTGATGTCCTTAGGTTAGTTAGGTTTAAGTAGTTCTAAGTTCTAGGGGACTAATGACCACAGCAGTTGAGTCCCATAGTGCTCAGAGCCATTTTGGATACTGGAGTATACAAATAAGGACAGCACGCATGGTCACAGGTTTATTTGTTCACTGAGACGCAGAAACGGCAGTGAAGACGACGAGAGAAGGACCCTGCTATCGCTAACGTATATTTTGCGCAAGGACACGAAGATAAGAAAAATTAGGTCTTGTACGGAGGCATATAGACAATCCTTTCCCCCTCCCTCTATTTGTGAATGGTACAAGGTGGCTTCCGCCGTGCACCATACGGTGGCTTGCGGAGTATATACAGGGTTTCCATAATAAAAGTCCTAGTTTCAAAACGCTGTAGAAAGAGAAGCAGTGCTAAGAATAACGTCAAATTGCAATGGCGTTGGTGATCGAAAGACTCTCACAGCGTTTACCGGTGCCGGTACAGGTAAGAGAACCCGCAGAACTCATCTTCTCGGAAAAATACGGTCCTACAGTAAACAATGCCGTCAATCTGCACGACACAGTCACTTTTGCAGAATAGAGTGATACCGACTGATATGCCTGCGGAGTTTCCATTGCCCATATTCTACAAGTGTGCGTACTGACATGTCATTAGAGATGGAAATGGGCATTGTCTGCTCACAGCATGTTCCATGGTCGTTTATCGTGCACTGCATGTTCGCATACCACCGCTCGACACCTCCTGTAATATCGTGGCCACATCTTCGACAGACGTCGAATCAAACTGCTTTCCTCCTTCTGTCACACTGCACTTGAGGAGAACCTGTCTGTTCAAATTTTGTAATAATTTTCTCCATACCCTTGGCAGCATCGCAACAGTGGCTCATGTCATCTCCTTGAGTGTCCAGAACTTTTGTAATGCTTCTGGTGCACAGTCGCCATTCTTGTAAAAGAGCTTCACCAGCAGCGCGCGATCCTTTATGGAGACGGTCATGTTCAGCGTCTCGGACGCAAACACAGGAACATCCGTGTGCCACGAGTCTGTTGGTGTGCGCATTCTGATGCTTACAGCGCAATCTACTGGTCAAATTTTCGTTATTTGTTTGTTCTGTGAGGTTTCCCCCTGCGTCAGTAATGTGCTGTTCAAATTTGACGTAATTCTGACCAGTGGGTCTCTTTCTGCAATGTATTGTAGTGGAACTTAAATTATGGAAATCGTCTGTGTAGCTGCAGATGAAGATGTAAAGCGCTGGCTCCCAGGATACTGAAAAGCGCTCTGGCTCCGGATCGAATACGCCCAGCGGACTAACGACGGGAGCCGAGGTGTGATTTTCAAGCCGTTCCTCACATTCCACACGGTGAATACCGGTCTCCTATCCACGTCGTACCTCGATTACACGATTTGCAAACATTTAGAAAACAGTCTCCCACTTGAACATGAGATTTACTCAAGACGCAAATAGATGGGGTGGGGTACAGAGATTCCGTCCCGGGAGGTGGGGTGGCATCAGGAAGGGCATCCGGCCACGACTTACGGCAAACATTGCAACAACCCAAATAACGACGCCGAACCCGCAGAAGAAACGGGAAAAGGAAAAGAACGTGGGAGACTATAGTACGCTTTGGCTCAGAATAATCCAGAGATGTGCCGAAATCGATAATATCTCACGCAAGATACTACCAAGAATACCTTTTGGCTGATTCACAGGTAGGATGCTGCATTTTCCGCCCGGCGCGGCCAGGAATTCCGCCGTGGAAGGAGGCAGGCAGGCTCTCAGTTACAATCTGTCCGAGCAATCCGCCAGTGTTATACTGCAGCGCAGCGCGGCCCGACCCCGTCGGAAACGTCTTATTTGAGCGCGCGCGAGGCAATCGGCATTCGGGAAGAACAAGCAGGCGGGCGGACATCATAATTTAGGGCGACGGGGAGTGGAGGCCGCTATCAGATGGGCGGCGCCTTTGAAGCGCAGGTGTGGAACGCGTCGCCCCCTGGCCACTCTGTCCGTCTCGCCGCGCGCACCTCTTGTCACGCTTGCCCGCAAAGGATGCGGCTCTCCGCCTCCCGCTATCACGAATTCACACCTAGTTTTTCGCCTTACAGTGCCGAGCAGCGACGTTTGATTTACACCCGAATCACTTCAGAATGTGTTTGTTCTCTTCAGTGCACCTGATCGGTGTCTATGTATGGAGCACAAATCCTACGCACTGGAGATATCAAAGGGATAGAAAACCATAGAGTCATCACGACGACGACAGTGAAGCAAATTACACAAAAAGGAAAAATGGATTCATCAATCAGTCTTAAATCCAATCACTACTTTTTTACTGCAGATCTAAGTTTGAGCTGCTCTACACCTGCACCTACTTCTACACTCTGCAAACTACCTTGAGGTCTATGGCAGAGGGTACGACCCACTGTACCAGTTATTACGGTTTCTTCCCGTTCTAATCACGTATGGAGTGCGGGATGAATAGCTGTGTGAACGTCTCTGGGCGTGCTCTAATTATTCTTATCCTCAAGATCCCTATGTGAGCGATACGTAGGGGACTGCACTACATTCCTAGAGTTATCATTTAAAGCCGGTTCTTGAAACTTTGTTAGTAGACTTTCTTGGGATAGTTTAAATGTCTTCAAGAGTCTCCCAGTTCAGTTTCTTCAATATTTCTCTGACACTCTCCCACGAGTCAAAAACCTGTGACCATTCGTCCTGCCTCTCTCTGTATATTTTCAATATTCCATGTTAGTCCTATCTGGTATGGCTCCCACACGCTTGAGCAATTTTCTATAGGCAGTCGCACAAGTGATTTGTAAGCAATCTCCTTTGTAGGTTGATTGCATTTTACCAGTACCCTACAAATAAACCGAAGCCTATCACCTGCTTTATCCGAAGCCTGAGGCTACTATTAATATTATTTGCAAGTTCATTAACATACAACACGACGAGCAAGGGTTCCAACACACTTCCCTGGGGCACACCCGAAGTTACCTCTACATCTGACGATGATTCTGCATCCAAAATAATATGCTAAGTTCTCCCTACCAAAAAGTCATCATCCTATCACAAATTTCGCTTGAAACCCTATATGATCGTAATTTTACAGTTAACCGTAGGTGTTATACCAAGTCAAATGATTTTCGGAAGTCAAGAAATACTGCAATACACCTGATTGCCTTGATTCAAATCTTCCAGTATGTCATGTGAGAAAGTGCGAGTTGGCTTTCATAGCTATCTTCAGTGCATACAAGTCGAGTCATGTAGACTCGTCAAACTGTTTACAACAAGGTAATATACGACATTAGGACGTACACGGCCAGATTCTAATCTTTTTCCTGATTGCTGAATAGCTTTTCCTTGTTTGAAACATAGTCTACAATCGCTGTGTACAAATATTACAATGGAATTAAATTTAGTCAAATTAAAGAACTTTTCACGATATTTTATATTGTTAAAACAACACGCCCTGACAGAAGGTAGTGGTAGATAACGTGTCAAGTAGATACGAAATAACATCCGACTGGTAATGTTCAGCAATTAAAGCGAGAAACGAAATTATCCCTGATTATAGCAGACGCACACTTCATATACTGTATATCGTCTTGCAGCAATGGCTGTAACATAAACACACAGACAAGAAGATTGACTGCGTGACATTCAGAACGACTTTTTCCTTTGACTGACGAATTCATCATGTTTAAGGTACGCGACCATTCAGACTTGGTATGAAATAAATTCTTGTAGACGTCTTGGTCGCAGTCAAATTTATTTTTTGTGTCGCTTCTCGACTGGATATATCCTATCATGTTCTGTGTATGACTTTTGTATTGTCTTTTATTGACACAGTCTTCTGGAGATGATGTAATCAAACGCGTCACAATAAATAAATTTGTCTGCTACCAAACGTCTCCAACAATTTATTACGCGTTAGTTCAGAACGACAGCCAGAGCATCGATGTGCACGGCTCAGCTGGTGCCGTAAGAGGATCACTTGTAAGGTGGAGTGGCGCCCCTTGATCTTCAGTGATGAAAGCAGATTCTGTCTGCACACAAGCTATGGTCGTCTGCGCGTATAACGTAGACCTGGCGAGCGCTGTCTCGTAGAGTGAGACACACTGGTTCCACCCTAGGCCTTATGGTCTGGGGTGCGACAAGCTATTCCTCTCATTCACCACTGGTGTCTCTGGAAGGGAGCTAACCAGCGCTCGGTACTTGCAGAATGTCGCTAGACCCGTTCTTCTGCCGTTCTCGCAGCACGAAGATGATCTGTTCTTCCAGCAGGATAGCGCTCAACCACACACTGCCCATGGAACTCAACTTACTCCGCAAGGCGTGCAGCAACTTCCCTGCTGAGCACTATGTCCGGATTTGTCTCGAATCAAGCACGTGTGGGATACTGATGGGTCGAGAAGTGTCTCGAGCAACTCGTCAACCGACAGCTCTTGCAGAAGTACGTGAACAGGTCGAGTAGGGGTGACATACGTATCCCAGGACAGTGTTCGCCACCTGTACGATCTACTGGATGCCAGAGTCAGCAAGTGAATGGCCATCCGTGGAGACTACGCCACATACTAATATGGGTGTTTGAGCATGGGTCGATACCTGGTGCCTCAGAAGCCCTTGTACTATTTATCTGTGAATGTAATCATTTAGTACTCCATATGCACTGTTGCGTCAATAAATCTTGAATGAATTTGAATCCTCTAAAAGGGTGTACTAATTTTTTCCGACATTATATTTCAATTTGAAGTAAGCGAAATGAACTTCCTGCTACATGGGTGAAATGTGGAAACTCCGACTCATGGATCAAATACCGTCCCATCCAGCCAGTCGAAGTTGTTGGCTGATCGGAAGTTTCATGAAACGAATGCCTAAGGCTCTACCTAGGTAAAGCGTCGTTCTCTTCGATCAGTTTATCGTCTGCTAATTGCACACAATAATTTGCAAAATGACTGCCGAGCTGCAAAAGAATGCCAAGACTATTTTTAGAGACTGTACTACAAACTTTCAGTGTAAAGGGCTCCACAATAATTTAAAGTTCTAATTTAAAACTAGTAACTAACTGTTCAAAAGAAATTGGAGTCCTTTCTATCTGTAATCCATATTTTATAATGTGAACGTATACGTCATTAAAAACTAAACAGAAACTAGTCAAAGCGGGTATTGGAATATTGACTGTACCAGTTGTCAAAAAGTGATTCGGTTACTTTGTAACTCTCGTGTAAGAAAGATGAATTACGTCATACCTTTCATCCAGAAACTAAGTTTTCAATCATAGCAAAAACGTACGACCCTATGTCCCTGACGTTCCCGATATGTTACCTATGCTTTTGTCAAGATTTTTCGATCATCACAAAGTTCTGGGAATATCATATAATTTAAGGTATGTGGCAAGAAGAACTTGGATGAAACAACCTTTAATGTCCGAAAGAACAGGTACCACACATTTATATAGTTCATGTATTCTTTAATGTACAATGTGGTACAATGGTCGGGCAGCTTCTAGTAAGCCACAGATGTCTGTAGTATATGCTAGGCGACGCTTGAAATGCTGTAAAGAGCGACGCTGCTGGACAGTGGACGACTGGAAACGAGTGATTTGGAGTGATGAGTCACTCTGTACCATGTGGCAATCCGATGGAAGGGCTTTGGTTTGGTGAATGCCAGGGAAAGTTACGCACCATCATGTGTAGTGCCCACAGTGAAATACGGAGGAGGTACTGTTATGCTGTGGGGGTGTTTTTTGTGGTTAGGGTGTGGTTTTCTTATTATTATTAAGAAAACGCTACAACTAAGCAATGATTTTTTGGACAATAACATTCCGGACATAGACTGATCTACCCAGGGTCCCGAACTAAACCCAGTGGATTAGCTTCAGGACAGTACGTCGTCTTCGGTCCAGACTGCGGCGTCCAACATCACTACAGTTAGTACAGGCTTGACAACAACGTGCAGCAACATTTTTCATTGGACAGTATTACGGCGAGTTTTAGATGGTTCGAAAGTTTCTATCATCTAGGATGGTTTCTGATGGTGCTGGATAGGTTTAGTGTAATTTATGCAACAATAAGTACTCTCATAAGCGTATTGTGTTCCTGAAACAGTTCTGTAACAATTGAGTAACTATAGGAGGTGCACATGATTTGGCAGTAAGTTCTTGTGCCTACATTCTATAATTGTGAGATACAGGGAACGAATAAGAAGAAGAGTGACTGCTGGGTTTTGGAGGAAAAAACGTACTGGAAAGCGAGAAAGGACGCCCGGGAACAACAAGGCAAATCCCATACATTAGGTTCTCGTAGAGGGTCCTTAGAAAGCCAAAACTGAAAGCATAAGATGATTACAAGTCAGTTGTAATGGTATGTTATTACAGGTAATAATTTAAACAGTATCTTATCACCTAATCTCCGATGACAAGAGCGCACGCGCTAACTTAATAATGATAGTTGAGAAAGTCGCCATCTGTTCAGATATGTCGACCTTACGTAGATTGTGGACTTCCTGGATGTACGAAAGTATTTCGGTCTCGATGTTGTCTGTTAATTATCGTCGAAATTTAAGTGGAAAGGTAAATCTGACTTAAAATATCTCGAACATTCAGGACGCAGTTAAGATTCCGTTCGCCTTAATTGCATCCGGTGTCGAACAAATCGGTCATTTAAGAAATTACAAAGTGTAGATTGCGTTAACTAGATGCTAGTTCGGAGCAATTTCTGTAGTTTTGCGATTATCTTCAGTTAACAATAAACAGGCTACCAGACAGAGGGCACGTAATAAACAGTTTTAACTTCCGTTGGGATCTTTGTAATACGCCTTTATAACGCGAGTGCAAAATACGATTTACGGTTAAGCCACTATCAGCGAATCCTCCCCAAAGCTGAGGTCGCTAACCATGGTTTATGGAGTGGCGTGCGAACCTCATGCAGCAGGTTCGAATGCTGAAGGTGGAAAAAAGTTTACAGCGTGAGGTAACACTGCCGTAAATTTCCATATTGCCAAAATTTCGAAGCTACAACCCGTCTCTAAATTGCAAATCTTTTTGCAGTGCCTCTTGTAGTGGCGGAGTTCGCAACCATTTACAATGATGCGTCTACTGGACAGGAATTTAAAGCTTTGTCGTTCAGTGATTCTATTCTGTGTATAACCTGGGTACCTTAAACGGATTTCATCCTGTCCCTTCCTTTCCTTTCCATAATTACTTAAAACAACACTAGCTGTACGCTGCAGAAATACGTAAGTCATTGACACTGTACATACACACACTTTGAGTGTTTACTTCGAAGACTTGACAACAAGTCTTCAAAGTGAATACTCCAAATACGAATTCACTCAATCCAGATGTCGATGGCTCCAGTTATGCAAGTATCGATTACCTGACTGTCCAAACATGGAGTGCATAGCAGCCTGAAGATGATATTAATGAGATACCGAAACTGGTCGTCTAAATAAAATAACTTTTGAAAACATACGACTGTCTGGTGATTTTTCTTTAGTAAATATTTGACCGGCGTTTGTGTCGTATCAGTGATGGATCAACAGAGATACAAACATATTTGTTTACCAAAGTGATGAAGGGCTTGCGGCAACTGAATACTGGATACCCCGAAACACAATCGTTGCCGCAAATCACGTCAGATGCACACACGAGGAACAGC
Source organism: Schistocerca gregaria (assembly GCF_023897955.1). Taxonomy (NCBI): domain Eukaryota; kingdom Metazoa; phylum Arthropoda; class Insecta; order Orthoptera; family Acrididae; genus Schistocerca; species Schistocerca gregaria. The sequence goes on along the minus strand of NC_064920.1, from coordinate 477,812,843 downwards.
TAATTCTCGGCTGGCACGAAGAGTAGACTCCTGTGGACTACATGCAAAAAGCTGTGGATTACGCTCCAATTCTTGAACGATCATGCGGGGGTGAGGTCTGGATGTTCCCTTTACGTAAAAAACCAGAAATACTGCTGTCACCGTCGACTGCTACTAGTTGTAGGAGGTGTAGTGTTATACTCTCTACGAAATTGATGTTGCAGCGTTGTAACCGGGTTGCACATGTTAAAACGGAGAACGCAAAAGCCTTTTGTTGCTGTGTCATCGCCATCCGTATTGGACGCACATTGTGTAATGAAACGTCGAGCGAGGGAGGTAACCACACCAGAGCAGCCATACGAACTGATAACTTACAAGTGACGCCAAAAAAACTTTTAGTTTTGGTACTTGTGTCAAGATTTACCCATCTTCACTCACGTAGAGGACGTACTCGTGTGGAACTGCAACGTCCCGCATTATAACTAACGTAGCGAGACCCAACCTCAGTAATTCAAAACGTACCACGAACATCGACGAAGATGGATCACTGTTTCAATCAGGGGGGATTTAAGATCCAATGGCGGTCAGTATATTAAACCTGTTTTGGATAGGAATTTATGATTGACTTTATGGTCCTGCTACACGTACTTCACACATTACATAAAGCGATATGAAAAACGTTTCTCAAACTGTACTGGCTAATATAATGGAACCACGACTTAATGTCGTCTGATACCGTCTACACTACCGACTGCGGCTATTGCAGGGGGAACTTTCTCCAAAATATGGAATCCGAAACTTCTAAGATGCTCTGTATCATGAGTGCAAGATTGTGTCATATATGAAAGAGATAACACAAGATGCTGAAAATTTTCCGTGCAACAATCTATCCGCAGCTTTGCGGCCCAGTAATTATCATCACGCGCAGTGTCCTACTGGTTTTTCGGTCATCGACTTTAAGGTTACTATGATGCATTTATGCATTCTTATCACTTTTCAGTTATTCTCCTCATTTCAGCATAACTGCTGTGTCCTACATACAAATATCTGGTACTGCTCCGATTAATTCTACGTTCCACCGTTCCTTAAACTTCAGTTTTTCGCAAGGAATGATGTCGTAAGATGTGTCTAACCTTTGGATCTTTTCGATCCATTGCCTCTTCACTAATCATGTTTTACTCGTCAAGTCTTTACGCGACATTTTCATTCTTTACTCGATCGGCCCCTCTGATCCTCTACTGTAAGTTTTACAAATTTCTGATAGTTTTATTTCCGTCTATTAAATGGCTTATGTTGGACACCTGTACAGATCTGTGCTCGAAACATGGCTTTTAATGAATCTTTTCCTAGTCTCAATGCGTTTCTACACCTCTCTAATATGTGAATGTAAAACATGTTGCAATTACTTCACGATTTCTTAGAAGAACTGAATCCACGCCCAGTTTTATTAGATGACGTTATTTTATTCTTAGTTAGAGTGTATTATTAGTCTCGTACTGCTCGGTTTGTCAGTGGGTAAATCCCAGAGGCCTGAGTTCAGTCCTCAGAAGATCCTAGAAATTATATATTTTCTTTCGTCTCTGGTAATAATTTATCTATGTGAAAATTCGGAAGTCGCACAGTCCTTCAGGGTGCACGTTAAAGGTTCTCCTGTAACTGATTGGAAAGGGTCGCTAAAAAGTCAGACGATGGCAAAGGCACACCACATCCATTGGAACTAGGGCTATAAACGTACTGTGATGTTGAAAGCGGCCTTTGGGTTGAAGGCAGCTTTACTTTACTAGTCTAACACGCAATCGCATACTTCTATATTCAGTGACTTATACAACGCATACACATACAGGGTGTTACAAAAAAGTATGACCAAACTTTCAGGAAACATTCCTCACACACAAAGAAAGAAAATATGTTATGTGGATATGTGTCCGGAAACGCTTACTTTCCATGTTAGAGCTCATTTTATTACTTCTCTTCAAATCACATTAATCATGGAATGGAAAAACACAGCAACAGAACGTGCCAGCGTGACTTAAAACACTTTGTTACAGGAAATCTTCAAAATGTCCTCCGTTATCGAGGATACATGCATCCACCCTCCGTTGCATGGAATCCCTGATGCGCTGATGCAGTCCTGGAGAGTGGCGTATTGTATCACAGCCGTCGACAATACGAGCACGAAGAATCTCTACATTTGGTACCGGGGTTGCATAGACAAGAGCTTTCAAATGCTCCCATAAATGAAAGACAAGAGGGTTGAGGTCAGGAGAGCGTGGAGGCCATGGAATTGATCCGCCTCTACCAATCCATCGGTCACCGAATCTGTTGAGAAGCGTACGAACACTTCGACTGGAATGTGCAGGAGCTCCATCGTGCATGAACCACATGTTGTGTCGTACTTGTAAAGGCACATGTTCTAGCAGCACAGGTAGAGTATCCCGTATGAAATCATGGCGGTGAATCGTGGTAATACAGTACATACTGACGAAAATAAAATGATCTCTAACATGGGAATTAAGCGTTTCCGGACACATGTCCACATAACATATTTTCTTTCTGTGTGAGGAATGTTTCCTGAAAGTTGGGCCGTACCTTTTTGTAACACCCTGTATATGAATGTGTAAGTTACTTAACACATATTTATTGGAAAATGAATTTTGGTTTATGTGAGGGCATATAACATAAGTGGGGATCAAATATTTTCCACTAGAATGTCACAGTAATCCCTTGCTTACATGCCGGTGCTTATATATCCGCACTGGAGTCGCAATGGGTAGCATGTACGCTGCAGCAAAGCCCACAAACGGAAACTTTTTGGAGTGCAGTCCAGAATCGGTATGCCAATCAGGCAAAATACCTGTGAGCCACATCCCACCGCCGTGCCATATTCAAGATACCCTTTTGGTAAACCACCGTGTCCTACTGCGTAAGGAAGTCCGCAACTACCGGCTGCAGATCCTCCTCCAACATGAATCGTCGACCCCTCCAAGCCATTTCTGAGGACCGTAGACGTGATGATCGCATGGGCAGAGACTATAGGGCGGGTGTTCGAGTGTCTCCCACTTGAGTTCGCGTAACTTCTTCGTTAAGACATTTGCGTTACGGGTACGTGCGTTATCGCGAAGCAGTACGAAATATGGCGGATAATTTCTCAATGGTGGTTTTCAACAGACATGGCGCCCCACACAAGTGTTTCATTTCCCGATGGATGTCTCGCGGTGTTTGCCCTTCGACATTCAAGAAAAGAGTAACAGCACTTCGGTGCTGTATTTGGTAATAGCGTCGTCATAGTTCACGATTGGTAATAGTGTCGTCATAGTTCACGATTCCGCACAAACTGCACTCACTTCAGAACCACCAGTGCCACACTAATCCCTTGCCTATATGTTGGTGTCGCGCTACGTTGCATATACGCTGAAAAAAAAAGTTCAAATGGCTCTAAGCACTATGGGAGTTAACATCTGAGGTCATCAGTCTCCTAGAACTTAGAACTACTTAAACCTAACTAACCTAAGTACATCACACTCAGCCATTCCTGAGGCAGGATTCGAACCTGCGACCGCAGCAGTATCGCAGTTCCGGACTGAAGCGCCTAGAACCGCTCGGCCACAGCGGCAAGCTATACACTGCAGCAACACTCTCAAACGAAAACTCTTTGATCACCTCTTATATGTTTCTGTTCGGAACTTAGACGTACGAATATTTTTGTAGGCTGTCTGTCCATATGGAAAACATGAAATGGAGCAAATCAAACGTTCTTGGCATACCGATAAATAGACATAATTAAGAAAAATAACGTCACTAAACATTCTTATGGTTATCCTAACGGAAATAGTGTCGATGGTTCTCATATTTAAAGAGATGGATCAGCAGTCGCCCATAGTGATACAGAAAAATGAAATCTGTGACGCGAATTTCTGCGTCGATGGTCTGGCTGACGACCGATGCTCCTACACAGCTCTCATAGAAGTAGTTTTCCTGCTGTCTCACGGGAGCACGGTTCTCCATAAACGTAGAAACTATAGCTTGAGTGTTTCTAAATTCGTTGACGTGTTTCTGTGCGACGATTACTGCTGACGTAGACCATTGGTAATGCATGACTCAGTGCAACGCGGGATTGCGCGTGTCGCCTTGCCGCGGCGGCAGTTAGGATAATAATGCCTCATTAGCGTGCTGCATTGTTGCGAAGGACGAAGGTTAGTCGCCGTATCGGGTAGGCAATCACTTCTCTAAACTACCTACCCTCATAAATTTTTCTTAATGAGTTGTAATAAGGTGCTGGCCGCACTATGTGTAGCGCAAACACCAATACAATACATTATCGATCTCTTTGGGACAGCCAACCATGACAAAAATATCCCACCTAGAACGTAAGGGGCATGAGTCAGGCGAAATACCATCAGACTTCAGGCCAAATGCAATAATTTCAATTCCAAAGATGGCACGTGTTGATAATTGTAAATATTTTCCGACTATCACTTTGTAACTTTCCCGCTATATTAGTTTCTGTCCGAAATGCAGCCAAACTTTACCTCCCACTCAACAAAATCTACGTATTACGAAAAACTATGTCCCCACAAACTGTTTTTCAGCTTAAACTCGTATGCTAACCTTTGAATAAACAGAAGCTAATTTAAACTGAACTGTAACTGCTCTGAATGCGGCTTGTATTAGTATTAAAGGCTTAACGGAAAATAAGACAATTATCTCGCCTTAATAAAATTTTCCCCTTACTCGCGTCTTGACAATATTGGCGCAGATTTCTCGAAAGCACACCAGCAAACAGCAAGTAGACAGCGGCTAAACTAAATTTTTGTTTTTAAATACATATTCAAAATGGCTCCAAATGGCTCTGAGAACAATGGGACTTAACATCTGAGGTCATCTGTCCCCTAGAACTACTTAAACCTAACTAACCTAAGCACATCACACACATCCATGCCGAGGCAGGATTAGAACCTGCGACCGTAGCAGTCGCGCAGTTCAGGACTGAAGAGTCTAGAACTGCTCGACCAACGCGGCCGGCTACATATTCAAACTGTTGCATGTGGTAATGCGTAGTGATAAACAACGGGGTAGAGAGAGTAAATATTTCTATGAAATGATATTCCAAGACAACGATTTTAAAATGAAATATACATATATTCAAAAAGACAGAGAATACCTTGCGTGGTCTTCACCCATAACATTGGTTTAAACAAAGCTATGTTTAACAAAGTGAACAATGGTTTAAGGGGGATATAAAGTTAATAGAGAATTTCTATAAAAATCAAACCGATTAATCAGTTAACGTGTTTATCCACGAGTCAGGAAACTGGGATGGTCTTTCTCTCAGTTCTGAGCAAGTTAACTAGCTCACAACAATCATTCCGACAAATTAGGTGCAGTCTTAAGTCAAACTTCTTTTCTTAAAATAATAATGGCATTATTCAACATTTATATTCCTTTCACCTTTCATCTTCCAATGTACCCATCGTTGCTGTCCTTTCTTCACCTAACAGATACAGTCACAAGTCCACACAGTGCTATTAAATACAACCATCACCTACCAGAGGCAAAGACTGTGCCACGACAAGATCAAAGATTATTTAACAATAACGCAACTTGCTCTCTGATGTCATCATCGATGACTTACATAGATCAAAATGACATGACCACCTTACATATCTTCCATCTTCTCCTAGTAGAATTTTGTACAACTGTTTCTGTGTTTGTGTTTGTCACGTTACTTCCTATACTTTTGTTTTCACGCGGTACAAAGGCATCATGAGTAGTTCCCTTTGTGATTGTTATCGTATCTTTTCGTTAAACCGTTGTGACTGTCCAATTCCAATTCCTGGATTAAGGCCTGAAATGCTTCCAAGTCATTTTTACATCTGCCGGCCAATTTACGTATCTCAAATGTGAAGGTAACTTTGATAAACAAATGAGAACTAGCTCTGACGGACTGTACCGGTTTATCAAGTACTGACTTCTGCGTACCATGTCTTCAGAGTATTTTGCTGGGCTCGAGAAGTCTGAATGATCAAAGTTCCGTAACATTATAATGCTATGTTTTATTCGCTCTTGTGTGGTCTGCGACCAGTGAGCTAACAATAATGCTCGACAGAAATCATTTACACTATGACATTCTCTCACTATAGAGCGCCTTCTTGCTGTAGCTTCATTTTCTAAATAACCGCAGAGAACTTCTAATTTGTGTTCAAGTGGCCAGTTTGGTGGTAAAGAATAAAAGAACTGGTCAATCCAAGCTTGAGATGAATTTCGTTACTGTATTTCCGTAGAACATTGAATTTACGTACTTCCAGAAAGTGTTCGTAATCGAAGTTACCATTTCTGAGTGAACCAGATTGTTCTCTATTGGACCATATCTGCGATTCGTTGTCATACCTGGATCTGTGGTAAATCGCCTAAACGCCGTAAATTTGTATGGTTACCAACGTTTTCTGAATATGAATGTACACGGTCAATTTCGTATTTGTCACTGTCGCGGTTAAGCTTTATTTCAAAACGCTCAACCTTTTCATTAATAGTGTTCCTGTAACTCTTATTTTACCCATTAATTTCCTCTTGGTTTCCTTTAAAATTTATTAATGACTGATATTCTGCTATGTCTGAAAATTGTACTGGCAGTGTCATTTGTACTATAACTGCACTGATTGACAAATTTTCCATTTGTGTTGTCAGGTTATCAACTTTTTCTTTAATTGTGCCTAACTGTTACTTTTGTACTTTAGAATTTAGTGTCAAAGTTTCCACTTGTGCTCTAATTTCTTTTACCGTTGTGTTAAGCTGTTCTTTTTGTTACTTTATCTGTGTAATTACCGCACTCGGAACCACAGTGTTGATTTTAAATAACAGTCCGTCCTTGTCATTACACTGATTTGTTTTCAAGTTTTCGCGTTCTGTTTCATGGTCACGTATTCTAGTTGCAAAACTGTTAATTATTGGTTGTAGGTCATTTTTAATTTCTTCCCTAATCTCAGCTGATAAATTTTGTATTTTCGATTTCATTTCCGCCTGTGATCTCCTTTTCTCGTCTTGTGATTTTTTCATTTCTTTCCTAAGTGATTTTCTATTTTCCTCCTGTGTGTCTTTAAGCATCTGACGAATTAATTCTAGAAAATTTGTCGGATTCGCGCAGTCAAGTTCTGTATGATTGTTCACTGAAGGTGATGTGTGCTGTGTTCGTTCAAAAGACAAGACTGATGTATCTGTTACCAGTTGTAAAATTTCGCAGGACTTGGACGACTTTTGTAAGCTTTCGCAAGCCTGTGGCGACTTATCACCGACCTACTCAACTTCAGAATTCACATGTTCATTACCCATCGGTTAAGGTGTATCATTATTGTTCCTTAAATTAGTTAACGATTGTGGATCCGCGTGATTTCTACTATTGTTATTTGCTAACGGCTCGAGGCGGTTTAATGGTTCAAATGGCTCTGAGCACTATGGGACTCAACTTCTGAGGTCATTAGTCCCCTAGAACTTAGAACTACTTAAACCTAACTAACCTAAGGACACCACACACATCTATGCCCGAGGCAGGATTCGAACCTGCGACCCTAGCGGCTCGCGGTTCCAGACTGCAGCGCCTAGAACCGCACGGCCACTTTGGCCGGCTCAAGGTGGTTTATCTCATCCTGTACCGACACATTATTTTGGAACACCCTCTGTTTTCTTGTGCTAAGACAAACTTTCATGTTGTTTTCTGTTGTACCAAACACGATGAAACACTATTTCTTGCAGAACAAAATTGCTACAATGATCAAACAAACAAAAACAAAACTTTACTATTGGGCACACAAATAATAGTTAAAGAAATCCACACAGAATCTGTACTATTATGCCAACTGATTACGCAACAAATCGATAATCGCCAGACGACACAAAATTTCACAAATTGTGCACAGAATTATAAATCAATTGCCTGACAAAGAAGTACAACATTAATAAAATTAGCGCAGCGGTATTTTTGCTTTCGAGAAATCCAGCACTGACTACGTATTACCCAAAGAACCAACGGACTATCGTGGCAGAAATATCGACGTAAGTAACCTCTGCACTACATTAGTTTCTGTCTGAAATTTAGCCCAGCTTTACCTCGCACTCTACTAAATTTACATGTTATCAAAGACTAGGTCCACACAAACTGTTATTAAACTCGTATACTGACCTTTGACTAAACAGTACCTTATTTGAACTGAACTGTAACTGATCTGAACGCAGCGTCTTGCTAATAATACTCAACGGAACCAAAACAATTATCTGCCCCTAATCAAAATTTCCACTCATTCGCGTCTCGACAATATTGGCACAGATTTCCAGAAAGCGCAACAGCAAACAATCAAGGTTAAGCTAGATTTTTGTTTCTAATTACATATTCAAACGTTGTATGTGGTAATGGGCAATGATAAACAGTGGGGAGGGGAGAGTAAATATTTTTATGAAATCATATTCCAAGACAACGATTTTAGAATGAAATATACATATACTCAAAAAGACGGAGTAAACTTTCACGTGGTCTTCACGCGTAACATTAGTCTGAACAAAACTATGCTTAAAAGAGTGAACAATGATTTAATGTGTGTGAAATCGTATGGGACTTAACTGCTAATGTCATCAGTCCCTAAGCTTACACACTACTTAACAAGTCCACACAGCACTACTAAATACGTCCACCACCTACCACACTTCAACTACGAATGTACAAGACTTCGCAGAGGAAAAGACTGTGCCTCGACAACAAAGATTATACGGTATTGCAGTGCTCGTTTTATTCAGGTTACGATGCAAAGTTCCTTTGGACATGCACGCAGGTCCAAAGGAACGGGCTCTGCGGCAATTGCAGCCTTTGCAAAACACATTAAAGGTATTCGTGGTTTCGAATAAGGACAACCATCAGCTGTGGATTGGAATGACGACAACAAAAATTTGTACTGGATCGGAAATCGAACACGGATTTCCCGCTTATCTCGAGTAATCGCCTTACCATCTTTTATTTTTTATTTGTTTTTTAAAAAGATTTTATTGGAACTCGAACTTGGGACCTTTGCCTTTTGCAATCAAGTGTTATACCTACTTTTTTAATGATTTTTTTAAAACAAAAAACTACCTTTTTGTTGGTGTTAGAAATGAGATTAACCATTTGGCTATCCATACACGACTCACGGCCCGACCGAAACTTCCATATGTCGTCAACCATTCATCTACGACATGCATGTTCAAAGGAACTTTGTATCGTAATCAGAATAACACAGGCACTGCAATATCGTATTTGACTGTCGATACCGGCAAGCGACTTTCAAGTGCAACGTCTGACCTGTACAGCAGTATAGATAATGGATGGACGAGTACAGGTCGTATACGCATGGTTGATGACATATGGAAGTTTGACCGTGAGTCGTTTCATTCTATAGCTTATGGCTCTTCTTATTCGCAATTGTAAATACATGTAATGTAAAACAAAGGTTTTTTAATAGTAATGTCACTTGCTCTATCTCTGACGTCCACATCGACGACATAAAAAAATCATGGCTGCAAAATACTGACACGATTTTTACAGAAGAATGGAAAAACTGATAGAGAGTGATGGCTGGAAAGACGCAGAAATGTAAAAATGGATAAACGTTAAGGCAGTATTGACTGTGCAACTTATTCTGGGAGACAAGTTAGGTGAACTATTTTAGAGCATTGGTGGATTTAGGGAAAGCTTTTGATAATGGTGAATGGAATATACTCTCTGAAATTCTGAGGGTAGCAGTGGTAAAATACTTAGAGCGAAAGTTTGTTTATAGCTTATAAAAATAGCAGACTTGAATTATAAGATTCGAACGACACGAAAGGGAAGGAGTAGTTGAGAAGGGACTCAGACAGGGATGTAGGCTATCACAGATGTTATTCATTCTGTTCATTGAGCAGGCTTTAAAAGGAAATCAAAGAAGAGTTCAGAATAGGAATTAAAGTTGAAGGAGAGGAAATAAAAACTTTGAGGTATGCCGATGGCGCTGTAATAGCGTCGAAGACACAGAGGATTTGGAACAACAGTTCAACGAAATGCGTACCGTCTTGAGGAGAAACTATACGACGAACATGAACAAAAGTATAACTAGGCTGGGTGAAGATGTTGAAGGAATTATTTCAGAAAATTATACAGAAAACGTACTCGATGAATTTTGCTATTCAAAGAGCAGAATAACATGATCGTCTAAATAAAGATTATATATAATCAGCGTTGCTGAAAGAGAGGAATTTCTTAGTATGTGATATAAATTGAAGTGTTACAAAGCCTTCACTGAAAGTACTTGTCTGGAGTCTAGCCTTATACAGAAGTGAAACAGAAGATAAGCGGTTCAGACAGGAAGAAAATGGAAGCTTTGCAAATTTAATGCTATAGAAGAATGCTGATGAATAGGTGGATAGGTAGAGTAAGTAATGGGGAGGTGCCGAAGAGAATTGGTGAAAAAAGAAATTTATGATGCAACTTGACTAAAGGAAGGGTTCGGTGTATAGGACGTATTCTGTGGCATCAAAGTACCGTCATTGTGGTAACGGAGGGCAATTTGGGCGAAAAATTGTTGAGGGAGACCATGTAACGAATGTAGTAAGCAGGTTCAAGTACATGTAGTTTGCAGTAGTTATTCAAAGATGAAGATTCTTGCACAGGACCGGAAAGCGTAGAGAGCGGCATCATAGTATTCTTCGCGCAGACAACAACTGCAATAAGACCTAAAAAGTAGTGTTGTGAAATAGGTTGTCTCCTGGCTGTGCCCAATCGAGAACGAGGCCAGTGGATTACTGCGGCGAATGTCGATATGGTACAAATTTCTCCTTCGCACAGGCGAAATGCGGTACGCAACTGATGATCATAAGTATTGTTTTTTGATAGTGGTGGTGGTGTCTGGGTTTCTGTATTGGAATATGCAAGGGGTTTATCGCTTACAATTATGTCCGAGTGAGATGTTTAAGCTGCTGTGGTACTGTTCAGAAGAAGCGGCCCTCAAACCTAGATTAAGTTTCTCGATGGTTTCCTTAAATCATATTGACCGAACGCTGTGTAGTTTCTCTGACAAAACAAAAGTTCGTTTCCTGGTCTATCCATGTCTGTTCTTGATAAACATTTTTTAAAACAACGTCTTTAAGCTGCGTATAACGTATTTTTCAGCCGTTGTTCGGAACTAGTCGGTCAACAGGTACCTTACACCGGCAGTAGTTGCACCCAAGTTACCGTCACGTTTAAGTACTGCCTAGCAACAGTCACATTACTTTTTGTCAGGGAGAAAACTTGAAAAACTTATGCCATTTTCGCTCGTAGTAACTTGTCCAAATTACGAGAGAGAAAAAAACATCATTAGCTAAGTCGCTGGAACTCTGTCAACATAGACCGCAGAGCGCATGAACGCGTTAATTCGGTGCAACTGGTGTTGTGCTGAAGGTAGCACGTGCAGGAGCAAGGCCTTAGCCAGAGATGGGTCCAGAGGATAACGAGGCCCCTGTCACCTAAATGAAGTGACACACTAACTATTTGCTATGTAGTGAACTTGAAAGATATTTTGGTTTTCAATTATACGACGAAAACTGGATACAGACTATCAATCATCAGCAAGCCCAACACTAGGTTTAAACTACCCATGCATCCATAATACTATCATGTATCGCCCATCCCTGTTTTAGCCAAGACCAATTGTTGGCTTTACTCGAGCTATGTTCTTTTGTCAGTCAGTTCAGTTCTTACTCACAGCTAAATTTAATGTAAGTGCAAACTTTTATAGTTTTTGTGCTATGTGGTGGTGTTATGGATAATTTTGTTACAAGAAAGAACAGTTAAATCGATGTTGATTCATCCGCTAGCGTTACGGCAAGTTAAAAGTATGTACACATTAGTACAATAGCCTAATTACCTATCCGTAGCAGTTTAATGTTATCACTGGATTCCTTATGTGGAGGCTGGTAGATCTTTGAGGTTGCAGCGTTTTAGTATTCTGCAATGCGACGGAGCAATAAATATAGTTATAAATAACTTAAAATTAAAATCAGTGTTAAGACTACCCTTGGATTTGTCTGGGTCGCCCAGAAATCACGTTGACCAACAAAAATATCGCACAAGCGGCGATGGTAACGGTTCTTAAAAAAAATGCTCAATATTCTGTCATCAGTAGCCCAAATTGCTACATATCGAACAATCTGGTCGCCTAGGCGTTATCCAGTTATGAAAACCGGTTCCGATACAGAACGATGGGGAGGAGTGTTCGAAGAGCGGAAGGGGTATGGGATGACAGTACATTCTATAGTTCGTTCTTTTCTAAAAGATTTTTTCAGAGGGCTCGTTGAAGTCGTCCAAGCTGACTTCACTCTGCACCGTCGCGCTCCATTTCGTCCAAAATCTATAATAGTCTTGTTATACAGTAACAAAAACAGCCAGAAATTCCGCGTACCGTTAAATTTTAAAATATGCTTGCCGTCACGTACTTTCAAATAACTAAACACGCACAATTAAAGTAAAAACATGCACAGTCAGAATTCGATCTTTAGTTGTGGCGCATTTCATTCATTTTCTTTTATTTTAAAACAATGTACAACAACCAGTTTTTTTCGAAATACTCCGCAAACTTGGGGTAGCTCTCCGTGATGGGCTGCTGAGCTAGCAATTCGTGGATTCGGGAGGCGAGGGGTTTTAGATCCATCCGGCAGACACCGTAATGATTTTCTGTCTTTTCCATTATCAGTTTAGGCAAATGTCGGGATCTGTCCGATACCATAGGCCACAACCAGTTCCAAATTCCTTTCTATCCTAAAAGATTCCATTTCCTTTAAAGATGCGGCCCTTCTTCTTAAATGAAAAGACGTGCATTTGAGGCGGGGCAAATCCATATGACAAAGAAATAATAATCAAAATTCTCCTTATTTAGACTCATTAATTTATCTACTGGGACATTTTTTAATGCAGAAAATGAACTTTCTTACACTGAAAGAAGTCAGAGGTGCATACTTAAATGAGTACCTTTGGGGAAGTGTAAGGTTGAATAATTCTATGTCCTTCGCATTTTCGCCACCAAAAATTGTTCTAACTTCACTTTCGAAAAGCATCTCTTCATTCCAAAATCTCTGTTGTGTACATAGTTCCGCGTAGTCAGCGCGTACACAACTTTCCCTCTAGAGCGCGCCCCGCTGAGCACAACAGCGCAGTCGCAGCTCTCGTCCATCTCCGCACTACGAGATGGTGCTGCCATTAGAGACGAACCAAATTCTGCTTCCGCCGATCCGCGTATTAATATGTAAGGCAGCGAATGAGATTGCTGTTTATGTAGAATCTTTCTCCTCACGGATCACACTCACACAGTGATACATGAACGTGCGAGGTATTATAACGAGTGTACAGACCTCCGATGCGTCAGTCTGCATTAGTCTGTACCAGTCTGTACTAGTTCTACATTTGTCTGTACCAGTCTATAGTCAGGTTTCAGTCTACGCCTAATAAGATTACCATATTCCTGTACATAGCCATGAAGATAAATGTATAGACACGTTTGTCAAGTATCAGAGACATATGTGAGAATAAGATTAACGTACCAATACCAAAGGAACTTCAGATTGTCAATTGTAAATAGCATCCAGAACGAAGTTAAGTAATTTTTATGCTTGTTATTATTTTAATAAATATGTGTGAAAATTAATCAAGTTCTGTTTAAAGTTGGTCACCGTCAATCTGCTACTCTAAGAGTGCAAGTGGCATTTCTATCGTCTGACCTAAAGGCAGAAGATGAACACGCCACGATAAGACCACGAGACATATTTCTGACACTCGCCTACTTCGTGAGAGCGACAAGTCAAATAATCAGATGGTGTGTGTACTGAAGTTCTTACAGTACGCACACCACAATCCCTGTCGGTGATAATCACGGTGTACCAAAAAACTAGCGCCCTTCCTTTCCTAATCACATTCTCAGCTCCAATCCACACTGAAAGAATAGCAGTGTAAAATGACCTTCGAGGGCGGAGGGAGATTGGAGCATAACTACTTCTCAGCACTCCTAAGTAACGGGATGGGATTATGTCATCGCTTGCTGAAAACTCCGAGATCATTGTCGAATAAAATGGAACTTTCGAGTATAAATGAAAAGGTCCTCTTTAACAAATGGCATCGGACCGCCTCCCCTCCCCCCCCCCCCCCCTTTGAAAAAATCTTTGCTACTTCCTTGTCCAACATGTTATTTGAACAAGTTACCGAACAGGTACAGGGTGATTACTATTAAAGTAATTTCCAGTTTCAAAAGGATGTAAAAAAAGAACTGCTTTTCAGAATGACGTTAAGTTTGAACTGAATGTTGTCGAAATAGTGGGAAACGTTGTGAAAAAAATTAACGGCAATTTTCCTACTAGGTACGAATGACAGATGAATCGCAATACGATAGCTACATGCAATGTGCATGACTACACAAGTATATCAGCCAACGACTGTGGCGCTGTATTTACGTGAGTGCATCGAGTTCGGCAGTGTCGTACCACATTGGGAAAAAGTCGGTTTTGAATTATCCCATGCCCGAGGCAGGATTCGAAACTGCGACCGTAGCAGCAGTGCGGTTCCCGATTGAAGCGCCTATAGCCGCTCGGTCACATCGGCCGGCTGCTTAATGATAGTTCCATTTTCTAGACCCTACTGACACACCAGTGCCTCTTAAATGTTCTTAATGTAAGTCAACAACAAGTAACGAATTTACCTTCTTTTTAAGAAAAAAATGGTAGTCATAAAGTATCTCTTCTCCCCATCCCCTCCTGCCTCCTGCCCCCCGCTCGGTAACTGTAGTACAGATGGATGTAGGCTTCACTGATTAGTGGTGGTTCTACTGCGCCACGGTTTTTGCCGAATCCAGTTTACTCGATACTACGACGCTTCATTCAGCAGACAAGAGATGGTGGTTTGCCAGCTACGTAGCGTGACAACGGAATTCCTGTGGGAGGCGGCCACCCGTGTACTTCCTGGTGCTGCGGATGCAGCGGCGCGGTTTTTGGTGGCTGAGGCGCGGCCCGGCCCTTTGCTTTGAGCAGCGCGCCGCGCAGGCGGAAGGCGTCTCATTAGCGAGGCTGCGGGCGCGTGGCGCCGACAAAGGCGCGCCGCCTGCCCTGGCTTCCGTCGCCAGCCTCTGCCCGCGCCGACGCCGCGCGCACGCTGATGAGCCACCCGGCGCCTGCTTGCGTCACGGGCGCCCACTCGGCACGAGGACGGCGTCTGCCGGCGTGCTCTGCGCGGACCGGGCTCGCAGGTGGTCGCAGGTCGCCCGACCTCGCTCGTCGTGCATGACAAACTCGGGACAGTAGGGCGCGCTAAACACTCGCATTGTAAAACAGCGCAGCCAATCGACCTCGGTTCGAATCCGATAACCTAGCGCGATCGCAGGTCCACGTGTGGTTGCGTCGTAATTGGCCGCCTCCCAAGCTAAGTGACTAGAGTGTCTGACTGCTGATTGGACTACGCTTCCAGACAGACATGTAACTCTGCAGCAGAGCGTGCACGGATTTGAAACTTAGGGGGAATTGAAATTGCGTGCAGGGGTTGAATCGAACCTGGGACCTTTGCCTTTCGCTGCAGCGTATCAACCGAGGAGGCCTCACGGCTATCAGATGTCTGTAAATTATTTATATTTGTGGTCAGTTCAGAACTTACATAAAACGAAGCCAAAGCGTCTAGATGAAACGCTGAGCACATCTCTATAAAATCGATTTTGAAGTTTCCTGAAGGTCTTAAAGTAAGTTCGATTTTTTAACATGCAATGCTGTGTGGTGGAATGCTCATCTCCCACGTAGGGAGCAGAGGTTCGATTCCTGACCAATTTAAGTTTTTTAAACGAAAGTGGACGTTCTACAAACATTCTCGTGAAGCGTAAACCACATAAAAACAGAAAGTAATCTTTAGAACTTGAGGCTAGTGGTTCCAGTCTCCGGTTGGTCATTATTTTTTCTTTCTTTTCATTCCTTTTGAGACCTACCTCACTTAAATATAAAATTAATCAAATACAATGACGAACAAAATCGCAGCACAAAAAAATAATTGATGTAGAGTAACGAAATTTCGGAAATACATTTGCCTTGGTAACATATTTAAGTGATTAATATTGTAAGATCACAGGTTAATGTAAGCGCGAGATAAGTCATTGCAGATGTGAAACATTATTGCATTAATAACCAATATAACAGCCAGAATGCCTGACCCACCAGGGTAGCCGAGAGCGGTAACTCCCTGCTTCCTGGACTCGGGTAGGCGCGCCGGCTCCGTATTGAATCCGCCCGGCGGATTAACGACGAGGGCCTGTGTGCCGGCCAGACTGGATGTGGTTTTTAGGCGGTTTTCCACATCCTGCTAGGTGAATACCACGCTCGTCCCCACGTTCCGCCTTAGTTACACGACTCGCAGACATCTGAACACGCTCGCTCTGTTCCATACATTACACTCGACGCAGACAGTAAGGGTACAACAATTCCGTCCCAGGGGGTATGGGGTGGCGGCAGGAAGGGCATCCGGCCGCCCCTTTCCGCTAACCTTGCCAAATCCGTTCCTAACAATGCCGACCCTGCGTCAGCGCGGGACATGGCACCAGTGAAAGAGAGAAAGTGAAAGAATAACAGCCAGAAAGCCGCGCAGGGTAGCCGGGCGGTCTGACTCGTCTTGCTACAGTTCGCGCGGCTACCTCCATCGGAGGTTCGAGTCCTCCTTCGGGCATGGGTGTGTGTGTTGTCCTTAGCGTAAGTTAGTTTGAGTTAGATTAAGTAGTGTGTAAGTCTAGGGACCGATGACCTAAGCAGTTTGGTCCCATAGTAACTTACCACTAATTTCCATTTTAACTGCCAGAATGTTGAATGCAAGCATGTAAACGTGCATGAATTGCGCGTACAGGTGCTGATATCAGTTTGTGGGATGGAGTTCCATGCCTGCTGCTCTTGGTCGGTCAGTACAGGGACGTTAATTGCTGGTTGTGGATGACGCTGGAGTTCTCGACGAGAGACAGACTTGACGATGGAGCAGGCTACGAGAACACATCGACTCTTCTGATGTCATACGAAACTGCATTCCAAACCATAACTCCAGGTGTAGAGTAAGTCTGTCTAGCACACAGACAGGTTGGTTGCAGGGCCTCAACTGCCCTCCGTCTAACCGACGTATGACGATCACTGACACCGAGGCAGGACCAGCATTCGTGAGGGAAAAAAAAAAAAAAAAAAAAAAACAGATTTCACCCCTCACCACTGCAATTCCATGAGCTATCGCTTTACACCACTAACGTCGCCATGACGGTCGTTTGAGGTCAGTGAAATGCACTCTACAGGAGGTCCTGCTCGGAACTATTCTTTAAGCAACTGATTTGTAACAAATCATTGTGTCACTGTGGTGTCAACCGCTTCTGAGATTGCTGCTGCAGACTGAGTACGATGTGAAACAGCCATACGCTCAACACGACGGTATTCCCTCTTGGTAGCGTCACATGGGCAACCAGAGCTCAGTCTTCTTGGTACCATACATTCCCCTGACTACGGCTGCCAGCAATAATGTACAGTCGCTACCTTCTTACCAAGTCTTTCTGCAGTATCGTGTAGTCCTATTACACGAGCCCGTTCGAAGTCAGCGAGGGCTTGATAGTGCTGTCTTTGTCGTCGTACAGGCATTCTTGACAAATATCAGCACACCACGTCCAATCTCAAAGCTAACTAACACACATGACCGTTACAGCTTTTATTCAAAGCTAACCTGATTTACATTCTCACAGTGGCGCTACTAGCGCCAATCTTATGCGACTGGTGTGAAATGTGGATAGACATGATCTTTCAGATGTACAAACACGCCTGTCAACTTTCGTTTATATGGCACAGCTCCTTCTTGGTGTTGAGATTTTTTTGCTGTCAATGTATATTCTAAGTGGCACATATCTAAATGCGATTTTTATGAAAAATGCGTATCTTATTTCTCATTAGCTATTGCTTATAAAAATCCAGTTTTCATTCCAAATATAAATTTTTCAATACTGAAATTTTATAAAAGATCATTTACAAAAATTGTTTGAAATAAATATAATATATATGTTACATCTATTTCATCCTTATGCATTTTATGCTTCACGGAAAATTGTTTTAACAATTTGCACCAGGAAAGTTCTGAGAGTTGCATGGAATTGCTGTGATGATTGATATTTGAGTTCTGAACTTCATGTCCCACACACATAAAAAAGTGAAAGAAATCTGATTTCCGTGTGGTTTTGCTTGTAAAGACGATTCATGATGCACAATGAGTGTTAATGCCACGTGCTCTGCAGGAGAAATTCTATGAATTTAAGATGGTAGGGAAAGGAATGCTGCTGCAAGTCAAGCTGTGAGATGGGGTTGAAGATCAGTCGAACCTGGATAACTCAGTCGATAGAGTGCTTGCCCAGTAAAGGCAAAGATGCCGGGATTGCGTTCTTGCCGAGCACAAAGTTTTAATACGCCAGGAAGTTTCGGTGGACCCTTGTTAGCAGGACGTCAACGGTGGTTAAAAATATTGGTACTCGTTTCCTACATAGGCACGAAAGCTGTGTGCAGACGAGATCATTCTGAAACATTGCTCTCCATCGGCGGCCTTGGGTGGATGACGCAGTGATGCCAGACGTGATGGCAGCGTTAATAATATAACACGTAGATTCATTCTAGTATCAGTCTTCATCACACTATGCACAAATACTCTCCTCCAAAATCAATGCACTGACGTACATTCGTGCTGTGGTACTCGACGTGTAGGGAGGTAGTATGAAACATGGTACAACTACTGTTCTTATCCAGTACTTGATCGACGGGAGGTGGAGGGTGGATGTTTGGAGGGACGGGGTGGGGGAGGGAAGGGGGAGAAGTTGTAATGTAAAGGTCCCCATCACCAGATCTTCTCCTGCATGTCTGCTCAGTGTCTCATCCTCAAGGCTCATGACACTGTTGACTGTGATCCATTCGTCAGCTGAAAGCGTCAGTCTCCTTGGCACTCTCAAGTGGGACTTTGTTATTGTTACACCCATATTTCACTTTCTCTTGTCTCCCTCAACGTCACAAAAAAAAAAAGAAATGCTAGCAGTCAGTCACCTTCCATCCCTTCATTCTCGTTCCCACCCTTTCACGATACACGAAATGAAGCTTGACGAATTTTTCGGTCTTGTTTCAAATGTATCAGTATCGCTCTGGCGTGAGTGCTTTGTGGTTGTAAAGTGGTTGGGCCTTAAGTAGATTGAGCTACTTTTGCCTTAACAACGACTGTCAACTTTGGGGAACAGAAGTGAATAAGCTACTATATTTTGCCACACTTTCATTCGCTGTTGTTTTATGGGATAATATTCACTTACGTAAAGATACTCATTGCGAAAAAGAAGGTTCGCACTACGTGTTATGAAGTTTGTTATCAACAATCCGTGTGAGTTTGTGAGTAACAGAGGTGTTCGCCAGTATAATTCAAGCAGAAAAAATGATCTGCAATACTCTTTAATGAATCTAACTTTGGCAGAGAAAGGAGTGAAATATGGAGCTATAAAAAACGCTTTGAGAACTTATTCTCTCTCTCTCTCTCTCTCTCTCTCTCTCTCTTTCTCTTTGTCTTTGTTATAGAGGAAATCTTGAAGAGAAATAACTAGTCACGTTTACAGAAAAACCTATACCTGGCCAGACACGTAGGCATGTAAATACTTTTTACGTCTTTAGCTTTACCTATATATTTGTGTGTGTGTGTGTGTGTGTGTGTGTGTGTGTGTGTGTGTGTGTTTGTTTGTTTTCTGGTTGTTCTGAATGTACCTTCTACATCATAATGTTTGTTTGTTGTGAATGTGATCTATGGCGCAAATAACTAACTAAGTAAATAACTGAAATGCTTAGTAGACGGTTCTTCTCCGGCAATTCTGATTTACTCGCATTTCCCTGCGTAAACAAACCTGTGACCTGTGGCCCGTCACCTTTCGAGCTGCCTTACGTGTTATACTCCCTATTAGCACCAGTTGGTATGCGTTCCACACACTTGATGGTTGGAGAAGTGTTTTGTAAACAGTCTCAGCAGTACACTGCCTGCATTTTCACATATAGTAACATCGTGTATACTGCCTAGCAACTGTTATTTTACTGCCGTCGGTGGGAAAGCTTAGAAGAATACCATAACCTTACACAGTTTCAAAATACAGTTAAAAAATAACCACTGCTAAGATGGCGTCAAAATTGAACTTGTCAAAGAAGGGGGAAACGTTATGGAAACAAAAAAGTTATCGAAAATTTTACCACTAAATGGCGCTGTAAGAGTCCGAATACGCAAAATAAAAGAGGCGGAGAACATGGCTGTCACTCGTTTGCCTATGAAACGTTCGCCATGACTGTCCCAATGCAGGATCACGCACAGTTGATAAAGCTCTTTTACAACGACGGTCACTGTGTGCCAGTAGTTCTGCAAAAGTTTCGGTCACTTCACGGGATGAAAACAAAGGACGTTAGTCCGATGGATACCAAAGGTCTGCAGAAAGTAACCACTACATTCGGAAAGACAGGTTTTTTTGGAGTGCATCGTGGCAGGAGGAGGTAAGCTGTTGATCCGACATCTGTCGAAGATGTGTGCATAGTATTGCAGGATGGATCTATCGTTGGTGTGCAAACATGCAGTGATTGGTAAATTACCTGAACTTCGAAGAAGCCTGTGAGTTCGGTGCATAGAATTCTACGGAACATCCATTGCTGCCCACAGAAAATTATCCATGTTCAGGAGTTTCCTCAGGCTGAGATTGAAGTAAGACAAACGTTTGCTCTAGAATTTCTTTCTCGGATGGAAGTGGACAATGAATGGCCTTGGAACATTTTGTGGATAGATTAAGTCCATATCCATCTCTAGCGACATGTTAATGCACAGCCTTGCACAATACAAGCAACGAAAACTCTGCTTGCACATCAGTCGGTATCGCTTCATTCTGCAAAGGTAACTGCATCGTTTATCGTTCTGTTACCTGTACCATCACTAGTAAATTGAGTTTATGTGATCGCTCTAAGCTTGTGGTTATAGCTTGATACCAGTGTACCAGTTTAATTGTATATTGCAGCGCCTAGGATGGTCACTAAGTGACCGAAAATCGATTTTGCTGACAATAAAACAATAAAATACGGCCAATGCTGATTTTTCCTTCGAATTCTATGCACTATTTGGTCGTGGTGCACACAACACACCATGGAGTCGCCAATCAATTATGCACTATGTCAGAAATCCTAGTTAATAACGAACCATAACGTAACCGATGCTACCGTCTGTAAGCAACGTCTGAAGGTGCTGAGAGCTCTGTGTTTCTAGTTACTGGGGTGACATCTGTAGTTGGTACTGTGTTTTTTCTGGAATTTAATGCGAAATTCACCTATTTCATTTCCTTGTGAATGTGGAAAAATAGTTTTCACTGTAGCTAAGATTCCGTGTTAAACTCTAGGTTTTTCTCTGAACTTTGAACTTTGGCCGGGGTAGCTGGTTCTCAAATGAGATAAAGACCAGTGCTTACTCCCCCCAAGAGGGGCATAAGAAGTAAATCACTGTGGTAAACAAAGTAATCATCTGAATGACAATAGTTTTAATGTGTTTACAATTGTCTATTTAAACAAACAGGGTGACTTTAAATAGATTGTGTGCAGACTTTGCACCTACCACTGTTACATACTCATAAAAGCATACACCTGTAGACTAGTAGCAGAATATACTTTAGCCAGTCATACAATATGTATTGTACCAAAGACGCTTTAGAAAGAGCTTTCACAGAATGCTAGTACGATCCGACCCAGTTTTTATTCGAAGTGATGTAGGGAAATCCGATACGTTAACCATAGTACCACTCTTTGTTTGTGTACCAATTTCGATGTTATGGTGTAGTTATTCCAGATCACCACGCGGCTGCCAATTTACTAAAATGTAGGGGGCACACGTTTTAACCAGAAAAGTAGATTTCGATTGATTGTGGTCCAGTCAGTTTGTGGATACTGTGTGCGGCAGAAAGGGGTTGAATTTGACGCTGGAACCCGTCTGGACCAGGTAAAGCTCGTAGTTTCGGCTCACAGCAATGCTGCGCACGTCAGAGTTCCGCATGGGGCGGCAGTCCTTTGATGCTCTTTCAAGGGTGGGCTGCTTCGCCCGCTAATAGGAGATTCCCCTACAGCATGTTGGACGTGACGCGATTTCAAGAAACGTAGAAAGGTATGCAGACTTGTCTGTGGTTGACCGGACCACACTTGGTAACAGTGTGCCAAAGGGCAGTTCCTGTTTCGTCCATTTTTGGCACTTGATTTATTAACAAGATTTCCTTAACGTCAGTGGGAACTACGCTGTTTCCACGGTTTTCCTCGCTGAACGCTGGAGGGAAACATATACCCTGCATGTTGTAGAAAAATAATATTTATAAACTTCTACGGCTGATAGAGTACATGACAACTGCTTTAAATAAATAACTGGGGTTCCGAAACGGTGATATAATAACATTTCATTACTGACATTCTGTTGCAACAGTGCAAAGAACATTCAAGCTATCTTTCTCTTTTCTTCTTTCGCTTACGCCATAGTCCTGCAGCGATAGCAGGGTCGGCGCGGTTAGAACGGATTTGGCAAGGTTAGTTTTAGTGGTGGCCAGATGCCCTTCCTGCCACCACCCTGTATCCTCCGGGACGGAATTAGTGTACCCAACTGTCTGTGTCTTGTGGAATCCATGGAATAGTGCGAATGTGTTCAGGTGTCTGCGGACGTGGGGACCAGCCCGGTATTCACCTAGCGGGATGTGGAAAACCGCCTAAAAACCACATCCAGGCTGGCCGGCGCACCGGCCCTCGTCGTTAATTCGCCGGGCGGATTCGATCCGGGTCAACCCGACTCCAGGAAGCAGTGCGTTAGCGCTCTCAGCTACCCTGGAGGGTTAAAGAACATTCAGGTTATAAAACTCCGATTTCTTTCCTCAGGACAGGCAACGGACAGAAAATTGCGGTTTGTTTTAAAATACGAGCACGCGCACTCGTTGTGAATGTGTGACAGAGATGGCAGCACTGTGAGGCACACAAAACTCTAGTGTAGTGCTTCCCAAACTGTGGGTCGCATCCCACTAGTGGGTCGCGAGACCTATTAAGGTGGGTCGCCGGACGATTTTTAAAATAACTAAATAAAATATCTTACAGACTGAAAATATGAAATCTTATTTCAAGAGGAAAGTTTTATTGTCTGAACATGTATATAGAAAATTATTCTAAGTAAGAATGTATTGTGGCTTAATAAAGTGCTCTGGGTGAAACGAGGACAGCGCAGGCGCAGGACTCATTGGTAATTGCGATAATGCAACACCGCTTTCCCTTCCACTTGCGACAGTGTACCTCATGACTGTGAGAGCGTGATTTGTTTGTTTATTGGTATAGTGTGAGCATGCGTGTTTACTGAGTCGGATTGTTTCATTTTATTTCACTATGGACGCGTGGGTTAAAACACGATCCTGCCGTAAAAGACAGACTTCATGTAATTAAGACAAACCATTCACATCCGGACCAGTGCATCATGCAATACAAAGGTGACAGTGTTAGTGCAGTTAGTGAACTAAACTCCTTCCAGAAGAAGGCAAAATTTTGCTTTCGTGAATACAATGATGATTATTTGAAATATGGGTTTTGTTTTCTGACACAGATCAAGAGCCGCTTCCTGAGTGTGTTGTGTGCTTTCAAGTACTTGCTAACGAGAGTATGAAACCCTCAAAACTGAAAGACATTTATCAAGAAAACGTGCAGAATACGTAAGTAAGTCAACAAATTTTTTTCCAAAACAAAAAACAAGAATTTTTAAAGTCAAAATCAGTGATGACAAAATCTAATTCTGGGAAACAAAGTAAGCAAGCTACAATTGCTTCATATCGACTGTCATTATTGATAGCCAAACCGTAGGAGAGGATATTATTTTAGCAGCGGCCAAAATAATATCTGATGCTTTATTTAGTTAAAAGCACACAAGACTAATTGACGAAATATACCTATGAAACACAACAGCAAAAAGAAAGATCGATGAAATGTCAGAGTTTGTAAAACAGTCCATGATCACATTTTCAAGCCAAGTGACTACATTTCATTTCAGCTTGATGAAAGCACAGATATAGCCAGCGAGGCTATTCTTTTAGCTTTCGTAAGGTTTGAACGTGATGGGAGTATAGAAGAATAAATGCTCTGATGTAAATGTTTGCCAATGACAACAACACGGGAAGAAACCTTTAAATGTCTTGATGGCTTTATATGATAAAATGAAATATAGTGAACAAAATGTGTCCCATTGATGACTGATGGTGCCCGTGCTATGTCTGGCGTTCACTCGTGTTTGATTGCCAAAGTTAGGGCAGTTGCCCCTACTGTTTAGTGGATCACTGTAGCCTGCACCGAGAGGCCCTTGTATGTAAAGATTTGTTTGAAAGCCTAAAGAAAATGATTAATGATGCAGTGAAAACTGTGAATTTCATTAAATCTAGACCTAAAAATTCAAGATTGTTTGCCATACTATGCGATGATATGCACACTTCTCCTGCAGTGTGAAGTACGCTGGTTGTCAGGAGGGAAAGCTCTGTCAAGATTATTTGAACTTCGAGATAAGCAGAGAATCTTCCCGTTGGAGCAAAAAAGTGGTGCGAAATCTGTGAGCAGTTTCTTGGACATGACGAAAATTGACTATTACGTCTTTCATAATTGGGTGGCATTTTCAGTGCTCTTGATAGCTGTCTCGCAGAGTGGCCGCGCGGTTAGAGGCGCCATGTCACGAATCTCGAGGCTCCTCCGCCGGAGGTTCGAGTCCTCCCGCGGGCATGGGTACGTGTGCTGTCCTTAGCGTAAGTTAGTTTAAGTAGTGTGTAAGTCTAGGGACCGATGACCTACGAAATTTGGTCCCTTAGGAATTCACACACATCTGAGCATCTGAACAACATCTTAATAGCTTCAATTTATCGCTGCAGGGGAAGGATGGCCGCAAGTACTATGCTCAAGAATAAAATAGAAGCAACTATTACAGCAAAGTGAAAGAGAGATGTTTTGATGCATTCCCATTCCTCAGTGATTTCTTACAAACATATGGAATCAAAGTTAACGAGGAAACAGCAGCTGCCACGGAGGAACATCTTGAAGCACTGGCCTCTAGTTTCAGGTACTTATTCTCAAGTAATGGGTCGTGTTACAAAAAAAAGTCTGGGAACAACTGCTCTAGTGGAAGCGGCGAGAGTGACGACTGTTCTGATGATTAAAATGGCGGAAAGTGTCCTCCAGGTGGATGCCACGAATTATGACGAACGGCCACACGGCTGCACTCGTTGGATGCCGCCAGGAATGTTGACGCGTGATGGCGGCATAAATGGGACTACCTTTTCAGCGATTATGATACTGGATGAGAATTGAAGCGATTTTACAGTGGTCAAACGAGACTTCATTTTCCATCTTACTGTAGTCAGATTGGCTGGGATCCAGATCATCCAAATGTCGAAAGCTAAAAAAGCTCCTTGTAACAAACTAGTCCGCTTCCGTGGGCTCTCCTCTACTCGCTGATTTCTACAGTTTTTCACAAAAATATGTCGTCTTACTCTCCTCATACATCTTTCTGTGACCAATGAAATTGCTCCTTCTCAGCACGGTAGGACTTGTCATCGTAAGACCGAGCGAGATGAAGTGGTTAGCAAAATGGACTCGCTTTTGGGAGGACGACGGTTCAAACCCGTGTCCATCCATCCAGATTTAGATTTTGCGTGGTTTCCCTAAATCACTCCAGACAAATGCCGGGATGCTTCCTTTAAATGAGCGCAGCTTATTTCCTTCTCCATCCTTTACACAACCCGAGCTTGTGCTCTGTCTGTAATTACCTCGATGTCGACGGGACGTTAAACCCATTCTTCCTTCCTTGTCAGTCTAAGTTCAAGTTTACTCATGTTAGCCAATCTCTGTGATTCTTACGTTGCACTACCATTTGGTTTTTGTGAAGTCAAACATCTAGCGACGTCTTACTCTTCCAAAACTCGGAAAATTGTGTCGCCCTAACCGCCGTCTGCTTCACGTCTGCTGCGCAGCGAGCTACCTTAATTTAAGTATTAACTGTATTTTTCTTACTTGTCACTTCTTCTTCGGTGTGTTTTTGATTTTTAGGAAGCTTTAATTGTCAAGTGCTAGTAATAGTGTTCCATAGATTTCGTGTTTGTTTTGAATACAGTCAGAGAGAGTCCCTTTAGTCAGCCATAGTGCTAGTAGTGCTAGTGTTTGTTTTGAATACAATCCAGAGACAGGTAGTGCTATTTTCATTGTTTTCTACAAGAAGTGGTTAGCAATCACAGTTTAGTCAATAATCAGCCGCCTTTAGTGAATTAGCAGTCTAGTTAAAAGTTGATTAAGTCTCTTCAGTAAATTGATTCCTTAGGATGGATAGGATGTGTGACTGCTGTGTACAGACGCAGGAGGAGCTGGCCACTCTTCGCGAACAGCTGAGCGTGTTGATGGCCGCGGTCAGCCGTCTTCAGGCTGCTCCCTCGGAGTGTAGCGGCAGTGGGGAGTCTGGTGCGTCGCAAGGTACACCCCAGGTGTTACATGCTTCACCCACTGTCCCTGCTGTCGAGACATCTTCGCGGGTACCGGGCGCGGTTGGGCCACCCTCTCCCCAAGGGGAGTGGCGGGTTCAGCGGCGTTCGCGGCGCACGAGGCGGAGGGTCAATGTGGAGGCTGGCCGTGTGGCATCGCCCGCTCTGCCTGTGAGTGGACATGTGGCTGCTCCTTCAGCAAGGTCCCAGCAGGCACACGGGGGGAGGGGTTTATTAGTTATTGGGAGCTCCAACCTTAGGCGGGTGATGGAGGCCCTTAGGGAAATAGCGGAAAGGTCGGGGAAGAAGGCCAGTGTTCACTCTGTCTGCTTGCCGGGGGGTCTCATCCGAGATGTGGAGGAGGCCCTACCGGCGGCAATAGAGAGCACTGGGTGCACCCGACTGCAAATTGTTGCTCATGTCGGCACCAATGACTCCTGCCATCTGGGTTCAGAGATCATCCTCAGTTCGTACAGGCGGTTGGCGGAGTTGGTGAAGGCGGAAAGCCTCGCTCGCGGGGTGGAATCAGAGCTAACTATTTGTAGTATCGTTCCCAGAACCGATCGCGGTCCTCTGGTTTGGAGCCGAGTGGAAGGCTTAAACCAGAGGCTCAGACGATTCTGCGGAGAGCTGGGGTGCAAATTTCTCGACCTCCGCTATCGGGTGGAGAAATGTAGGGTCCCCCTGAATAGGTCAGGCGTGCACTACACGCCGGAAGCGGCTACAAGGTTAGCGGAGTACGTGTGGAGTGCACATGGGTTTTTTTTTAGGTTAGAGAATTCCCTTCCCTAGGCCCGACAAGACGCCTCCTGAGACGCGGCAAGGTAGGAGTAGGCAAAATGCAACAGGGAATGACAATATTAATGTGCTAATAGTAAACTGCAGGAGCGTCTATAGAAAGGTCCCAGAACTGCTCTCGTTAATAAACGGTCCCAACGCCCATATAGTACTAGGGACAGAAAGTTGGCTGAAACCACATTTAAACAGTAATGAAATCCTAAACTCAGATTGGAATGTATACCGCAGAGACAGGCTGGACAGTGAAGGGGGAAGCGTGTTTATAGCGATAAGAAGTGCAATAGTATCGAAGGAAATTGACGGAGATTCGAATTGTGAAATGATTTGGGTGAAGGTCACGGTTAAAGCAGGCTCAGACATGGTAAATGGATGTCTCTATAGGCCCCCGGGCTCAGCAGCTGTTGTGGCTCAGCACCTGAAGAATAATTTGGAAATTATTTCGAGTAGATTTCCCCACCATGTTATAGTTCTGGGTGGAGATTTTAATTCGCCGGATATAGACTGGGTGACTCAAACGTTCATAACGGGTGGCAGGGACAAAGAATCCAGTGAAATATTTTTAAGTGCTTTATCTGAAAACTACTTGAGCAGTTAAATAGAGAACCGACACGTGGCGATAACATATTAGACCTTCTGGTGACAAACAGACCCGAACTATTTGAATCAGTTAATGCAGAACCGGGAATCAGCGATCATAAAGCGGTTATTGCATCGATGATTTCAGCCGTAAATAGAAATATTAAAAAAGGTAGGAAGATTTTTCTGTTTAGCAAAAGTGAGAAAAAGCAGATTACAGAGTACCTGACGGCTCAACACAAAAGTTTTGTCTCAAGTACAGATAGTGTTGAGGATCAATGGACAAAGTTCAAACCATCGTACAATATGCGTTAGATGAATATGTGCCAAGCAAGATCGTAAGAGATGGGAAAGAGCCACTGTGGTACAACAACCGAGTTAGAAAACTGCTGCGGAAGCAAAGGGAACTTCACAGCAAACATAAACATAGCCAAAGCCTTGCAGACAAACAAAAATTACGCGAAGCAAAATGTAGTGTGAGGAGGGCTATGCGAGAGGCTTTCAATGAATTCGAAAGTAAAGTTCCATGTACTGACTTGGCAGAAAATCCTAAGAAATTTTGGTCCTTTGTCAAAGCGGTAGGTGGATCAAAACAAAATGTCCAGACACTCTGTGACCAAAATGGTACTGAAACAGAGGAAGACAGACTAAAGGCCGAAATACTAAATGTCTTCTTCCAAAGCTGTTTCACAGAGGAAGACTGCACTGTGCTTCCTTCTCTAGATTGTCGCACAGTTGACAAAATGGTAGATATCGAAATAGACGACAGAGGGATAGAGAAACAATTAAAATCGCTCAAAAGAGGAAAGGCCGCTGGTCCTGATGGGATACCAGTTCGATTTTACACAGAGTACGCGAAGGAACTTGCCCCCCTTCTTGCAGCGGTGTACCGTAGGTCTCTGGAAGAGCGAAGAGTTCCAAAGGATTGGAAAAGGGCACATGTCATCCCCGTTTTCAAGAAGGGACGTCGAACAGATGTGCAGAACTATAGACCTATATATCTAACGTCGATCAGTTGTAGAATAATGTCTTTTCTGGAGACTAGAAATCTACTCTGTAGGAATCAGCATGGGTTTCGGAAAAGACTGTCGTGTGAAACCCAGCTCGCGCTATTCATCCACGAGACTAAGAGGGCCTTAGACACGGGTTCACAGGTAGATGCCGTGTTTCTTGACTTCCGCAAGGCGTCTGACACAGTTCCCCACAGTCGTTTAATGAACAAAGTAAGAGCATACGGACTATCAGATCAATTGTGTGATTGGATTGAGGAGTTCCTAGATAACAGAACGCAGCATGTCATTCTCAATGGAGAGAAGTCTTCCGAAGTAAGAGTGATTTCAGGTGTGCCGCAGGGGAGTGTCATAGGACCGTTGCTATTCACAATATACACAAATGACCTGGTGGATGACATCAGAAGTTCACTGAGGCTTTTTGCAGATGATGCTGTGGTGTATCGAGAGGTTGCAACAATGGAAAATTGTACTGAAATGCAGGAGGATCTGCAGCGAATTGACGAATGGTGCACGGAATGGCAATTGAATCTCAATGTAGACAAGTGTAATGTGATGCGAATACATAGAAAGATAGGTCCCTTATCATTTAGCTACAAAATAGCAGGTCAGCAACTGGAAGCAGTTAATTCCATAAATTATCTGGGAGTACGCATTAGGAGTGATTCAAAATGGAATGATCATATAAAGTTGATCGTCGGTAAAGCAGATGCCAGACTGAGATTCATTGGAAGAATCCTAAGGAAATGCAATCCGACAACAAAGGAAGTAGGTTACAGTACGCTTGTTCGCCCACTGCTTGAATACTGCTCAGCAGTGTGGGATCCGCACCAGATAGGGTTGATAGAAGAGATAGAGAAGATCCAACGGAGAGCAGCGCGCTTCGTTACAGGATCATTTAGTAATCGCGAAAGCGTTACGGAGATGATAGATAAACTCCAGTGGAAGACTCTGCAGGAGAGACGCTCAGTAGCTCGGTACGGGCTTTTGTTAAAGTTTCGAGAACATACCTTCACCGAAGAGTCAAGCATTATATTGCTCCCTCCTATGTATATCTCGCGAAGAGACCATGAGGATAAAATCAGAGAGATTAGAGCCCACACAGAAGCATACCGACAATCCTTCTTTCCACGTACAATACGAGACTGGAATAGAAAGGAGAACCGATAGAGGTATTCAGGGTACCCTCCGCCACACACCGTCAGGTGGCTTGCGGAGTATGGATGTAGATGTAGATGTGTCGCCCCATTCCATTTTCGAGATGTTTATCTGTGGTGAGCATTACCTTCCGGAGGAAAATTCAGATTTCTACTTCCTTCTGCTAAAAACGTTCCTCCTTCGTGGTCGTAAATGTTAGCACGGGGGGGGGGGGGGGGGGGGGAGGCGGTTGTGCCGTTGGACATCCTACATGCATTTGTCCAGGTGACGCAGTGCGGTATTAGGAAAGGCTGTCCTGTGACTCGTGCGGGCTAGTAACATGCTATTCCCCCGATAGCTCCAAGAGTGTTGGCCTAATTTACTCTACTGTCAGCCTGGGTGCTTCTGCACCGTGCAGAATCTGCTTTCAGTGTCCTCTCATTTATATAAAGAGTAAATGAAGAGAAAGGGTACATTAGTTATATACCGACAATCTCTATTACTACTATTTATTTTATTCCTTTGCGTCGATTAGGCATTATGATCGAATCGATCTTTCATTATCGTTTTACGTATGATATGAAACATGCTAATACACCACTCCGGCAGCAGTCACGTTTCTTTCACTGACTTTATGTTCAAACAACTTCTGAATCTGCCTGACGACAATGAATATTCACTGCAGCAAAGCCAAACGTAATCGCTTTTTAGTGTAATTTCATAGTCAACTATCGATTATTATTATAGCATGGTCGATCACGACCACAAGCAAAAGGTTCTTTGATCCAAACTTCAGTAGATGTTAAGATATAAGATATGTTAATAACAACAGCACCACATTGCTGACTGCTTCTTGATTCCATATACACCGTAAAATCCTTCTGAAATTTTAACTTAGGACTCACGTAAGAAATCCATATTACGAATTTTGAAACCAGTTTAACTCATGACTACGTATTGTGCTGCCATGAGGATCTGTAATGACTGAAGATCATAGCAAGGTAATATGTTTCCAAGGGAACTTATTCATTTGACTAATTCCAAAATTGCGTCAAGTTTCAAAGAATGAATTTAACATGCAGTATTATAGTCAAATTAATCGACTGTTTTCAAAAGTAGCATTGATTCAAACGATATTAGGATTATTTTACATATACAAC
Source organism: Schistocerca gregaria (assembly GCF_023897955.1). Lineage (NCBI taxonomy): Eukaryota > Metazoa > Arthropoda > Insecta > Orthoptera > Acrididae > Schistocerca > Schistocerca gregaria. The sequence continues at coordinate 477,781,622 of NC_064920.1, read as the reverse complement.
TGTCACGCAAGTGCATCAGGAAAATTAATATTAATAATATATTTTTCAGGATTTTATATTCTCCGGAACTTCGGAAATATTACAGACTCGCAAAATTTTTGGAATCGCACAAAATTTTCCGTAAATCGAGACATGTTAATAACAACGACACTGCCTTACTGACTGCATATTTGCTGGATTTTACATTCTAACTTACGTCCTAGGTATACTGTATATTATGTTTCAAAGAACCAGCACGTGGAGAATATCTCGAAAATGCGTCGTTATTGGTACCATCTGTTGTAACAAAATGACGCTAAACGTCATATTCATAGTTAAAATTTTTTCGTATTATAAATTGTGTGTTGTGAAAGTCTGCCGTTTCAAGACAACGGCTCATTGAAGATTTACCAAGAACGCATAATTCTTCATACAATTTGTTATAATTAAATGTCAGTTAAGGACATAATCAGCATTTAAAGCCTCCAGGACGTCTTAACATCAAAGAGAGAGGCACATGCAACATTGATTGACTATAGTGTAGTAAAGTAAGGATGTGCTATCGTATTTACTTGTTCAAGTCCTGCCATTTCAAGTAAGTGTTTTAGTCCTCTACATATTTCGGGACTCACTATTTTTACGGAGGTATGTTCAGCAATACTCTCCCTCTTTCTCTCTCTCTTTCTTTCTCTGTGGGGTGATTTTGTTGAATGTTCTGAACATGTCACGGATGACTGACGAATGTATTGCAACATTGCTTCCTACCTCATTGCCTGATTCGCCCGAAATTTAGTATTTATTTTTATTTATTCATCCAAAAGTTTTACAGTCTGTGGGAACACACACACACACACACACACACACACACACACACACACACACACACACACATATATATATATATATATATATATATATATATATATATATATATACTCACACGAGATCCGATTGCGCACACACATACTTATATTAATTACAGAAAATTCAACAATAATATTTCAGTAAATACATGATGTTTTTTATTTATCTTCAAGAAAGCTAGCACTATTTGTAGTAGGAGATTTTACACTTTCTTGTTTCAAGCCTTGAATTTCACATGTTCTAAAAATTTTGCTGTCGACAAGAAGAAATGATCTAATAAGAATGGCTTTAGGTTTTATTAAAAAGAGAGAATGAAGAAATAATTTTTATTTTATGCGGAAAAATATTGTAAAGCGGCACTTCACTATTCGTAATGGAAGATTAAAAAACTGATGTGCCTACTTTTTGTGAAGTTAGTGGCGAAATTTAGATGAATTTGTACTTACAGTTTCCTTATGGACCAAAAAACCGACAACCAACTAAAAAATCTCGTGTTTTCTTATATATTGCAGTAAAGTCAACGAAATGAAGCAGAATTAACACATCGACAACACACATCGACAGCATCACATAGGAATGACATAACAAACACAAAAAATGCACTCGAAAATGGGAATCATTTCCCGAAAGGCGTCGTACGAAAAATAAAATAAAGAAAATCGTGACTGGTAGCAGATGAGTTATTTATAAACAAACCTTTTGTTTTCACAGTCGCAGGCTTTCAGAATCATTTATAGTGGAACAAATGAGATTGGCTGTTTTTAGTTTTTGTCACTGATAAACACGAGTGAAATGCCCCAACTTGCACGAAGAATGTCACAACTCTATCTCACAATTTGTCCATTTCATTGCAGTTGTATCAGGTTTTTATAGGCTATTCAGGATTTGCCACGACAAGAACAGTGTCACTTCAGCGTTGCTACTGGCAGGTGTGCATCTCATTCTAGAAGAGTAGCACCTTCTCAGTTGTGAAACTTTTCATGTATGTGGTGAGTTGAAGGTAATTTTTAATACCACTGATCATTACAAGGTATGCGTTTATACTGTGTGTGTGTGTGTGTTTATTACATTGCATTGCCTTTCAGAGATGCATGTACGTCTGACGGAACAGGCACTGTTTCGACTATTATAGTTGTTTCAAATATAACGAACTTTCGTAAGTTACCAGCGCACAAGAAAGTAATGGAAATTTCCGCTATAAAGAAAGTTCATGCTGAATCCTTTTTCTCGGTGAAAAATATTCATACATTATGCACTGAGGTGACAGAAGTGATGGGATAGCAATATGCACACATACGGATGGCAGTAGTATCGCGTAACAGGGTATAAAAGGGCAGTACATTGGCGGAACTATCAGTTTTAGAAAAGGTTTCCGTTGTGATAATGGCCTCACCACGGGCATTAACTGATTTTGAATGCGGAATGGAGCTGGAGCTAGACTCATGAGACATTCAATTCCGGAAATCGTTTGGGAATTCAATTATCCGAGATTCAGAGTGTCACGTTGGGCCTAGAATGCCATATTTCAGGCATTACCTCTCACCACGAACAACGCAGTGGCCGACGGGCTTCACTTAATGACTGAGAGTAGCGGCGTTTATGTAGAGTTGTCAGTGCTTTCAGACGAGCAACACTGCGTGAAATAACCGCAGAAATCAATGTGGGACGTACGGCGAATGTATCCTTTAGGACAGTGCCCCGAAATCTGGCGTTAAAGGGCAATAGCAGCAGATGACCGACGCTAGTGCCTTTGTTAACACCACGACATCACCTGCAGCGCCCCTCCTGGGCTCGTGACCGTATCAGTTGGACCATAGACGATTGAAAAACTGTGGCTTGGTCAGAAGAATTCCGATTTTAGTTGGTAAGAGTTGATGGCAGGGTTCGAGTGTGGTGCAGTCCTCACGATGCCATTGACCAAGTTATCAACAGTACAATGTGCAAGCTGGTGGTGTGGTGGCCAGTGAATCCATTAATGACTAGAAATGGTTATGTTTGGTTACTTGGAGACCATTTACAGCCATTCTCGGAATTCATGTTCCCAAACAACGAGGAAATTTTATGGACGACAATGTGCCATGTCATCGGACCACACTTGTCTAGATTGGTTTGAACAACATTCTGGACAATTAAAGCGAATGGTTCGGCCACTCAGGTCGCCAGACATGAATCCCTTCGAAGATTTATGGTAGGTAATGGAGGGGTGAGTTCGTGCAGAAAATCCTGCACCGTCAGTTACGGACTGCTGTAGACGTTCGTAGCTCAATATTTCTGTATGGGATTTCCAACTACTTGGTGACTCCACGCGGCGTCGAGCTGCTGCCCTACAGTGGATAAAAGGAGGTCCGTCACAATATTAGGAGATATCCAGTCACGTTAGTGTACAAGCTCATTTATGAGCCTATGTTTTCGTAAATTGTGTTCCTTAAATTGTACCTAATTGTTGTTTTTTACTAATTTTCATAAATTATAATTTTGCATTTTGTATTTTTCTAATACTTAAAATTCAGCTTGTTTTTAATTTTTTATTATAAAGTGACACAACTCAAAAAATTAATTAGTAACATTCGACGAGTACAGAACTACATGTTTGTATTACTGTTGTATAGACTGCAATGGAATTTACTTACTTGAAATTTAAAGGACGCTTATGCTACTTGAATACGAGTTTTATAGAATTCTGTAAGTTAGTTTTTCTTAAGTATTTAATTTTTTAATTATATCATTGTTCTTGTCGGGGTGCGGGATGCACGAGGGCTATTGAGAAAGTAAGGAACGATAGGTTGCGAAATGGAAACCACACTGAAAATCAAAACTGTTTTATTTGCAACAGTTAGCTACAACTTCCAGCTACTTGTCTCAATAGTCGCCGATCCGACTTAGACGTTTGTCGTAGTCTTGTACCAACTTTCCATACCCTCGTTATAGAAGGCAGCCGCCAGTGATTTCCGTCAACTCTCTACGCTGGCCTACAGCTCGTTGTCTGTGCCAAAACGTTGTCTTCATAGATAGAAAGTCATGTGAGCAAAGATGAAATTCAGAGGGATACAATTACGACCTATATTGTGGGTAGTCAAACATTTCCAGTAGAAAACCATGCATGAGCATCTTCATTGCCCCTGCAGAAAGTGGCTTTCTTCAAGAAGAAAACGGACGACAGTTATGTAATGTTGGCTGCATACCTTCAGGCGAAATTTCTCACCGGTCCCCGTACTTGGCGGGATACACTATTGTTCTAGTTATCTCTATGTGCTCCGTGTGTGCTCAGAACTAAAAAGAACGGCATAACGCGATCGAAGGGCATACTAGAGACACTGCCCAACATAGCTATTCAAAACTTCATCTGATATTCACTGTGGTTTCCATTTCGCGACCGATCGTTCCTTACTTTCCGAATAACCCCTCGTATTCACATATAGGGGAGAGCCTGCAAGCCCTAATCTTGACGATCAAATTACTTCTATAGTTCGTGTGATCGTTTTGAACTGTGTACGTTTTTTAGGTAGCGTGCCAGCGGCGTCATGAGAAAAATAAGCTGCCTGCCCGTTCCTGAGCTGCGGACTGCCCTTGCAGGTCGCGACTGTGCCACCAAGGAATCCGAAGAAGCCAGCGGGCGGAGGCGGGCGGCCAGGTGTTCTGTGCTGTGCAGGAGGTGGTATATGACGGGCGGCAGGTAGCAGCAGCTCTTTGTTTACAGGGCGCTTCATTTATCTGTGCGATACCATCTGCGAGCGCGGCCGCCGCTGTCAAACGCAGGCGTGGCCGCGCCGTGCCGGATAAACGAGCACTGACCGCGCCGCCCGGCCTTGTCACGGCTGCGGCGCGCGCCGTTTGGACCACCGCGCCGGCCTGCCGCCGGCGCAGTTCCTACACCTCGTGTCCGCCGACTGTTAACTGACTCTGGTGTTCCCTCTCATACGAACGGTGAAACAAGTGAGGCTTCTTTGGAGTGCAGTGAGCTGCCTTAGTTATGACTCTTCATTAGGCCGACGCTCCTCCTGTCCTGTCCACACTGATTAACATGCTTCTCGTTTAGTATTGGGTGATACGGCAATCTTTACAATCTCTGTGTCGTTGAGAAATCGCTGCCTCAACTCACAGAACTGCCTCCCGTAATGATCTGAACTAGCAACCATTACTAACTGACGACGGTCATAACCTGTTTACAATTTGCAAACAGTGTTATAAATAGGGCATCCACAGCTAAAATAATTATGCATACTGAAAGGAACACTTGAATAAATTAAAATATACTGAGGTGTTAAAATGCTGGTAAAACTGACTGAGAGTCCAATTTGCTGCCTTAGCTGTTTTATGGTAGTCGCTCAGAGACTGATACAATTGGTTTAGTTCCACGCAGGTATATCCTCCGGTTTATTTCTCGGTAAGAAATTGTTTTGCGAAACTTTATAAGAACCTTACTATGACTTACTAAGTTCAGGATTCTTTTTGTTGTTGTTGTGGTCTTCAGTCCTGAGACTGGTTTGATGCAGCTCTCCATGCTACTCTATCCTGTGCAAGCTTCTTCATCTCCCAGTACCTACCGCAACCTACATACTTCTGAATCTGCTTAGTGTATTCATCTCTTGGTCTCCCTCTACGATTTTTACCCTCCACGCTGCCCTCCAATACTAAATTGCTGATCCCTTAACGCCCCAAAACATGTCCTACCAACCGATCCCTTCTTTTAGTCAAGTTGCGCCACAAACTCCTCTTCTCCCCAATTCTATCCAATACCTCCTCATTAGTTATGTGATCTACCCATCTAATCTTCAATATTCTTCTGTAGCACAACATTTCGAAAGCTTCTATTCTCTTCTTGTACAAACTATTTATCGTTCATGTTTCACTTTCATACATGGCTACACTCCATACAAATACTTTCAGAAACAACTTCCTGAGACTTAAATCTATACTCGATGTTAACAAATTTCTCTTCTTCAGAAAAGCTTTCCTTGCCATTGCCAGTCTATATTTTATATCCTCTCTACTTCGATCATCACTTATTTTGCTCCCCAAATAGCAAAACTCCTTTACTACTTTAAGCGTCTCATTTCCTAATCTAATTCTTTGAGCATCACACGACTTAATTCGACTACATTCCATTATCCTCGTTTTGCTTTTGTTGATGTTCATCTTATATCCTCCTTTCAATACACTGTCCATTCCGTTCAGGATTCTTAATACTATAAATTAAAATCATGGCATGCGAATTAATGACAGAAGGCATGACCCGTTATCATAAAATTACTTAGAAGGTCTAATGTGTGACGTTATCTAAATGGCTTAGCGCGTATTCCATTGTGCAATGAGGAGCACTGCAGACGCAACTACCTACGGAAGTCAAACTCATTGAAACCAACTGTCACTGATAATTTAAATTCTAAGAGCGCCAGACGCCCCTATAATAAAAATTGTTTTAAGGACTTCCGGCACTCCTCTGACAACAATAAAACAGCTGACGCCACAAGTTGGACTCTTAGTCAGTTTTACCAGCATTTCAATACCTCACTATATTTTAACCTGTTTGATCAAAAAAAATTACATACTAAAGTGTGTGAGCTTAACAAGGGAATGTTACTGATCGAACCTCTTCGACTTTCTTCATATTTACATGTTTTGAAAATCAATGCCGTTTCACATTTAGCTTTCATTTTATTCTGCTTCACAAACAGCACAAATGTTCTCTATGGCTCTGAATGGGACGAATAAGGACAGAAATGGATGATCTTACGGTAAGACGAAAACCAATATGCAAAGTGATTTTATTTTTTTTTCATGAAAGTCGAAAATGTGTTGTTATAGTTTTAGTGTTTTCGCCATATGTTCTGCGCTTGTCCAGCTTGATTAACAGCACTCACGTAAAATATCGCCTATCAATGTTCTGATTCAATAAAAATACAATGAAAACCAATAGAAACTAGTATAGGCGTGCATATTCAAATACAGAGGTAAGTAAACAAGAACAATACGGTGTTGCAGTTGGTAACACCTATATGAGACAACAAGTACCTGGAGCAGTTGTTGGATTGGTTACTATTGCTACAATGGCGGGTTATCAAGATTTAAGTTAGTTTGAACGAAGTGTTATAGTCGGTGCAAGAGCGATGGGACAGAGCATCTCCGAGGTAGCAATGAAGTAAGGATTTTCCCGTACGACCGTTTCACAAGTGTACCGTGAATATCAGGCATTCGGTAAAACAACAAGTCGCCGACATCACTGCCACAGGAAAGAGATCCTGCAAAAACGGGACCAACACCGACTGAAGAGAATCGTTCAACGTGACAGAAGTGCAACCCTTCAGCAAATTGCTCCAAATTTCAATGCTGGGCCATCAGCAAATATCAGCGTGCGTACCATTCAACGAAACATCAACGATATGGGCTTCCGGAGCCGAAGACCCACTCGTGTATCCTTGATCACTGCACGTCTGAAAGCTTTACGCCTCTCTGGATCCGTCAACACCGACATTAGACTGTTGATGACGAAAATGTTGGCTGTTCGGACGAGTCTCGTTTCAAAGTGTATCGAGTGGATGGATCTGTACTGGTATGGAGACAACCTCATGAATCCATGGACCCTGCATGTCAGCAGGGGACTGTTCAAGCTTGTGAAGGCTGTGTCATAGTGTAGGGTATTTGCAGATGGAGCGATATGGAACCCTTGATACGTCTAGATGCGACCCTGACAGGTGACACGTACTTAAGCATCCCGTCTGATCACCTGCTTCCATTCATGTCCATCGTGTATTCCGAAGGGCCTGGGCAATTCCAGCAGGACAATGTGACACCCCAGACATCCAGAATTGCTACAGTGTAGCTCCAGGAACACTCTTTTGAGTTAAAACATTTCTTCTGGCCACCAGACTGCCCAGACATGAGCATTATCGAGCATATCTGGGATGCTTTGCAACGTGCTGTTCAGAAGAGATCTGCACCCCATCGTGCTCTTACGGATTTACGGACAGTTCTGCAGAGATTCATGGTGTCATTTCCCTCCAGCACCACTTCAGACGCTAGTCGAGTCTTTGCCACGCCGTGTTGCGGCACTTCTGCGTGCTCATGTGGGTCCTGCACGGTATTAGACAGGTGTATCCGTGGTATAGGGGTAGTGCCTTTGATCAGTAATCAGAACGTCGTTGATCTCGGGCGCTAATCCCGCCACTGCTTGACCCGGCTCATTCTGTTTTGTCGGTAGCTTTTTATTGCGCAGTTGCACATTGCTGATGTTCTCAGTAGCTGTAATTACTGGACTACCCTCCCTTGCGTGCACGTATTCAGTCGGCTTTCGCCCATGAATGGACGCAAGAGGGTATTTTTGACCCTTTCACAACCTCGAAGTACTATTTCTGTGTCATTTTTCAATTCTTTTTTCTTCATGTATGTTTCGTGTTTTTTAGTGTTTTTACTCAAAATGAACAACGAAAAAAGGGAGGCTGAGCGTGTACATCGTTGCCTGGCGGAATTATCAGACAGTGAAAACGACTTTACGACAGATAGCAGTGAAAATGAAGGTTTTTGTAAGTGAGCACAGTGGCAGTAGTGGTTCTGAGCGAGATGCAAGTGAAGGTAGTGACAAAGAAGATAATATACCACTAAATGATCTACAAAATATTGCCCACAATGTCGCGAGTAGCAGAAAGAAGAAACTAAATTCAGTAGTATAGTAGAACATAAATTCTTAGCTCTAGCAGCAGAGGCGCATACGTGACCGGACGCTGCCAATATTTACTATTTGTTCTTCCAACAAGGGCGGATTTTGTAGCATCACGAGGCACGGACTCAGGAGGAAAAGTGACCTTTGAATAAATTCAGCGCTGAAATGTCATTCGTGTGCGCCATGTGGATGTCACGTGCTCCCGCGAGATCAGCCCCACCCTTATACGTACGGGTAGAAACTTCTAGAAGGACTGTGCGGAAAGACGCCTATAAAAGGGCTACTCACCCTACTGGAAAGGTCTTTCGTTGCATAGTCGTCGGGAGGAGGATTGCGGGCGTCACTGGAATTCGAAGAATCCGACGTAGTCGACACTTGGGCGGGCACGCTCGCCTCTGCAGCACGAGACTTAGGCTTAGTGAATAACAGGAAGTCTTATAACCAAATGCAGATACTTTGCAGACAGACTTTGACATAGGGAAAGTGCCAGCGGGTGCTTCCAGTAACAGTGATCCTATCTCCCACTTTATGGTACTCTCCTCGGATCCCCGATATTCTTTCCGAGTTCCGTACTGTAACCCACTCAGCAGCCTACTCTTCAGCCGAGCAAGAAAAGAGCAGGCGGACAACTAGCAGTAGTTGTTCTCGACGTAGCTTGTCGGTAAGTTCCCTGGCGTGCATTCGTGCAGTCCTTACTACTCCCTCTCAGGAACTCGTCAGTGGGGCACGACAGCAGCGCTGTGCTATCAAAATTAGATGAGCGATCGCAAAATCTGTTACGCAGTGCATTTTATTTTGATAAGGATGGATTCAAGTGCTACGAAAATACTCCTCAACAACAAGTTCGGACCCGTTCGGAAAACATCATCAGGCAGGTACCTGGCGTGAGTTCAGTGGCAAAATTAGCAAAGACAGAGCTTTAATTCTGGAGTGTGTTTCGCAATGAAGATATGCTTAGTATTATCTTGAAATACGCAAACACGCACACTGGAGAAAGGAAAGCAGCTTGTGAAGTAGTTGCAAATCACTATTTTATGAACGAAATGATCATGAGCGAGCTGAAAGCTTGTACTTTCCTGGATTTTACCGATCTGGGAGGTAGAACACCGTAGACCTTTGGGCTTCAGACGGGACTGGCGTTGAAATATTTCGACTGACAGCGGTACGGCAACGTTTTCATTTTATTCAAAGCTGTCTTCGTTTTGACGATAAATCCACACGTGAAAAAAGAAAACAGCTGGACAACGTAGCACTCTAGTAAGTCAGATAGTTGACATATTCGTTGAAAACTGAAAGAAAGCCTATGTAGTAGGAGAATATACAACCATAGAAGAAACGCTGTTTGCATTTAGAGGCAGATGCAAATTTAGACAATACATTCCATCAAAACCGGCCAAATATGAGATAACAATAGTTGCCTTGGTCGACGCAAAGAATTTCTGTATCTTCAACCTTGATATATACGCCAGGAAACAGTCAGAGGGACCGTTTCACCGACTAATAAACCATTTGATGTGGCGATTCGGCTGGTGCAACGCATTTCAAAAGCAAGCCGTAATGTGACTTTTGATAATTGGTAAACTAGCTATAAACTACAGTCACACCTGCTGAAAGAGCACAAGCTAACTTCTGTGGCAACAGTGCGTAAGAACAAGAGGCAACACCCTCCTGAATTTTGCTAAACTCGTGGTAGAGAAATCTAGTCATCTAAGTTCGGTTTCCAAAAGGGCATTACACTTGTTTCTCATATACCAAAGAGAAACAGTCCGCAGCTCGTGTCGTGCGGTAGCGTTCTCGCTTCCCGCGCCCTGGTTCGATTCCCGGCGGGGTCAGGGATTTTCTCTGCCTCGTGATGACTGGGTGTTGTGTGATGTTGACCATAGATGTTAAGTCCCATAGTGCTCAGAGCCACCAAAGAGAAACAAAGTTGTTTTGCTCTTGTCCAGTCTTCACAACAATGCTCAAATTGATGAATCGACAGGAGATAAAAAGAAACCAGAGGTAAACATGTTCTATAATTCTACTAAAGGTGGAGTTGACGTTGCAGATGAGCTGTCAGCAACTTATGTAAGGTACACTCGAAAAAAAATGGCCTCAGACTGTTTTCTACCCTATACTGAATATGGTCATCATAAATGCTGCTATTGTTCAGCGATCAAAAAACAATAAAACCCGAAAGCGTCGTAATTTCATAAAAGCACTAGGTCGTATGCTCGTCAGTGAACACTTAACTGCCCAACAAGAATTACCTCAACTGCCAAGCACTTTGCGTTAGAGAATCAAAGAATTTAGTGGGAAATCTTCACAAGAATCAGCTGTCGGTGTCAGAGGTTTACGAAAAAGACGTCAAGAGTGTCCCTATGCTAGACATCGTAAGACACCTCATGTTCGTGAATGTTGTCAAAAGTACAGTCGTCAAGAACACATCGCCCCATTCTGCCAACAGTTTGCTATGGCAAGAGATAAATAACAGGTTATGTCAAAAGTTTATTGTTCATTTTGTGTTCTAAGAAGTTATCTCGTAAATGCTTAGCAAAAAATCCGAATTACTGAAGGTAATGTATAGTTCTGCAGATTTTAAAAATATATGTAACGTTAAGAGCTGTTAATATGATTATTTTGTAATAATTAAGTAATAAAACATTTGTACGCCTGACGGTGGTTATTTCTATAAAAATACTTTAATTAATAAATAATTCACAAATATTTTGATTATTAATCAGTATTGGCGGCTGAAGACGTCCAGCATAAGAGGTCACCCTCATTCTGCGAACGGCCTTGTCAAAGAGGGCGGAGGAACGGACAGAGGTTTAGGGCACTGTCTTTTCCTAGGTCTGGGAAACTGCCCCTAAAGGCGGAAGAATCAGCAATGATCAATGGCATGAGGATGCAGAAGGCAATAGAAACCAATGCATTAAAGACACGTAATGTGTATCCACAGGATATGTGCCCTGTACTTGCAAAAAGTGTCATGATGATTTCTCCATTGGGAAAAGATTCCGGAATAGTCCCCCATTCGGATCTCCGGGAGGGGGCTGCCAAGGGAAGGTGACTATGAGAAAAAGGTGGAATAGTCAACGAAAGGATAACTTTCTACGAGTCGGGGAGTGGCATGCAGAAGCTTTAATGTGCTAGGGAAACTAGAAAATATGAAAAGGGAAATGTAAAGGCTCAATCTAGATATATGACGCGTCAGCAAAGTGAAATGGAGAGAAGACAAGGATTTATGGTCAGATGAGTATAGGATAATATCAACAGTAGCAGAAAATGGCATAACCGGAGTAGGATTCATTGTGAATAGGAAGGTAGGACAGAGAATGTGTTACTGCCAACAGTTCACTGATAGGGTTGTTCTTATCAGAATCGACAGCAAATCAAAACCGACAACGATAGTCCAGCTATACATGCCGACATCGCAAGGTGAACATGAAGAGATAGAGAAAGTGTATAAGGATATTGAAAGGCTAATAAAGTACGTAAATGGAAATGGGCCGGTAGGAGTGGTCGAGCGGTTCTAGGCGCTTCAGTCTGGAACTGCGCCACCGCTACGGTCGTTGGTTCGAATCCTGCCTCGGGCATGGTTGTGAGTGATGTCCTTAGGTTAGTTAGGTTTAAGTAGTTTTAAGTCCTAGGGGACAGATGTTAAGTCCCACAGTGCTCAGAGCCATTTGTAAATGGAAATGAAGCTCTAATACTCATGTGGGTCTGGATTGCGGTTGTAGGGGAAGGAGTAGAAGAAAAGGTTACAGGAGAATATGGGCAAGGGACAAGGAATGAGAGTGGTAAAAGACTTATTGAGTTCTATAATAAATTTCAGCTAGTAATAGCGAATACTCTGTTCAAGAATCACAAAGGGAGGAGGAATATTTGGAAAAGGCCGTGTGATACAGGAAGATTTAAGATACATTACATCATGGCAAGACAAAGATTTCGAAATTAGATATTGGGTTGTGAAGCATATCCAGGAGCACATATAAATTCAGATCACAACATGAAACGTCCCCTTAGAAAAATTATACAAGACTGTGCTTAAACTGACACACAATAGTTTTTAGCGCAACGCAATCTGACTTTCAATAATCCCTACAAAAGAATGGCCGTGACTAATATTAACCTGTACGTTTCACAAATCGCTTACCTCACAAAAATCTTCGTTACTCGAACTACTGCAATACAGCGAGCGCCACTACTGCCAGCTAAATAAAAGATTCAAACTACTGAAGGCACTAACTACTGATAGGCATAGTTAGCAAATGAAAGATTTTAATACAGAACAAACAATGTATTTACCTTAATAGTCATAATATATATATCAGTTCGTGACACCAATTCTTACAAATTTCAAAACTCCGCCATCTCTATCCCCACGTCCACCACCGCTCGCGGCTCACTTCCAACTGCGCAACGCTACGCGCTGTTAGCATCCAGCTGCCGCTGCCCGACACTACAATGGAAGACAACAATGCAAACCAGCCACAGACTGCACACGGCACAGCCAGTGATTTTTATACGGAGCGCTATGTGGCGTTACCAATAAGAAAACCTAAACAGCCTACTTACAAACATAATAGTGATGAAGAGTAGGCTAAAGCTTAAGATATAAGTCGGGAAGAATCAATACGCAATAAAGTGGGATACGGAGGTACTAAGTTATGACGAGATACAATTGAAGTTCTCTAACGCTATAGATACAGCAATAAGGAATAGCTCAGTAGGCAGTACAGAGGAATGGACATCTCTAAAAACGACCTTCACAGAATTTGGAAAGAAAAACATAGGTAACGGCGAAGAAACCATGGGTAAAAGAGGGAATACTTCTGCTGATCGATGGAAGGAATAACTACAAAAATGTTCCAGGAAACTCAGGATTACAGAAACACAGATAGCTGAGGAATGAAATAAATAGAAAGTGCTGGGGAACTAAGAGGAAATGGCTGCATGAAAAATGTGAAGAAATCGAGAAATAAATGATTGTCGGAAGACAGACTCCGCATATAGGAAAGTCAAAACAACCTTCGGTGACACTGAAAGCACGGATGGTAACATTAAGAGTGCAACAGTAATTCCGCTGTTAAATGCAGAGGAGAGAATGGATAGGTGGGAAGGTACACTGAAAGCATCTTTGAGGGGGAGATTTGTCTCTTGTGGTAGAAGTAGGAACATGAGTCGATTGAGAAGTGATAGGGGATTCAGTATTAAATCAGAATTTAAAAGAGCTTTGGAGGACTAGAGATGATATAGGGCAGAATGGATAGATAACATAGCATCAGAATTTTTAAAATCTTTGGGATAAGTGGCAACCAAATGCGACTTAGGGGCACACATCTTGCGTGACGTGCGTGGCGAGCACGGGGCCTCAAGCTGGGCCTGGCATTGCTTCCACTTACTTGTGCCAGGTCCCTCCTGTTTTCTTGCCTATCGGGCACCATCGGTCAACTCTTGCTCACTTTCGACCCCTACGGTATTAGAGCATCCGAGGCCTAGGGAGTCATTCATTTCCCTCTTTCTGCCTTTCATGGCCATTGCCCTTGTACTTCCTTGTACTTCCGATAGCTCATTCTTTGACTGTTGGAGCTGTTTCTCTTTCCATTTCTCTTGAAGCTAGTCAAAATCTTCAACGGCGGACGACATCTTCACACCGAACGGAGAAGAAGGCGGAAGAACCAACTTCAGCAGCATTTGTACTCCATGTAAGGAGCGGCTGCATCAGGCATCTATTCTGCATGTCAGGAGCGTGTTTTCCTCCTGCTGGCAGTAGATCTAAAATACTTGGTGACACGCTATGTAACGAGCCGTCTGTCACACGTGTATGGAAACGTTATCTTATGGATCCGGTACAAACGCTAGGGCGACGCCCGTTGGCATGGCCCAGTCAGCGTGAGAAATACGCAGGGGTTACCGTTGCACGGGCGGCGATGGCTAATCGATGGCTCTGAGCACTATGGGACTTAACATCTGTGGTCATCAGTCCCCTAGAACTTAGAACTACTTAAACCTAACTAACCTAAGGACATCACACACACCCATGCCCGAGGCAGGATTCGAAACTGCGAGGCTAATCGAGCTAGCCCTCACATCCCGTCTTGCAACACTCAACGACAGCACCATGACTGTGGAATCCAATGCATAGACATCTGTGCAGTGCAACAAACACGGTGGAGCTGAAGAACATCGTACATTGGATGCCGTTACAAGCTGACGTGTAAGGGCACACGCGGAACATCTAGTGGCGTTGACATTATAGTATCATCCAAGTTTGGATGATACCTCTGAAGTGCAAAGATATGATGATCGCCTAATGGACACTGCGTACATCACAGGTGGCAGAAAAATCCACATTTTCAGTGCCTACGATCCACAAACTGACCAAGCAACTTCCATCAAGGACGCCTTTCGGAGGATGCTTCATGCAAAGACTGCTGAAATGCCCTCAGAAGATTACATCATCATCGCTGGTGATCTGAATGGGCAAGTAGTGTGTAGAAAGGAAGAACATACTGTTCACGGTGGGCATGGATTCGGAGAAAAGAATGACAACGGTCAGAAGCTCATAACCTGGCAATTGCGAACGCATGGTTAAAAAAGCGTGACCTACATCTAATCACGTATTATAGCGGCACTAACGCCACGCAGATCAACTACATTCTCGTGAGACGCCGTGATCTCAAAGATGTACTTGATGCAACAGTTGCGACACGACACCGTCCACTGATCTGTAAGATATGAATCAAGCCTGGAAAAACAACTGGCCTACATGACCTTCCGGCATAGTTATGGTGTCCCCATCATTGGAAGGCAGCCGAATGGTTAACGGAACTCTTCAACAAGATCACTGACAAGGGACTCTTAGTCGAGAAACATTATGAGAAGGACAAGCCGCTGCATCTATCATTCCTGGATCTCGAAAAGGCCTTTGATCGGGTGCCACACAGTCTCATCTGGCTAGCACTTCGACAGCATGATGTGCCAGAGCAGCTTATTAACTAGGTGTAGTTACTTTATGCACAGACAAGAAGCTATGTCCGTACAACCTCAGGACTATCCAAGGACTTCACCATCACAGTCGGCATCCATCAAGGCTCTGTATTAACACCACTTCAGTCCATTCTCGTAATGGACACCGTGACAGCTGACCTGCACCGGCGATTACCATAGACTCTACTTCACGCTGATGACGTGATGCTGGCAGTAGAAAACAAGCTTGATCTGCAGAGCCTGGCTCAAGAATGGAGTGACCAGTTGGCGCAATATGGTTTGCACCTTAATTTGAAGAAATCCGAGTATATGACATCAAACAGAGATGAAATGGGAACCATCACTATTAATGGTGAAGATCTGACTCGTGTGAGTAAATTTAAGTACCTTGGTTTCACGATCACCATTGACGGCAGAATCACCGAATAGGTCAATACCGGAACTCAGGGAGCCTGGATGAAGTGGCGAACAACAAACGAAGTCACTTGCGACCGCAGGATTAAAGGTAATTTAAAATTAAAAATCTATCTCATTGTCATCCGACCAGTCGCCTTATCTGGTTGTGAGTGCTGGCCGACTGCAGTTGAGACAGAACGCCGCGTAAGTGTAATGGAAACGAAGATGCTAAGGTGGAGAGCGGGCCTCACTAAGTTAGATCACGTTTTCAATGACAGCATTAGGAAACATTTTGGCGTTGCACCGATCCAAGACAAGATGCGTGAGAGTCGTCTTCGATGGTTTGGACATGTTTTACAGGCCGGTGATGACTCTATTGCCAAAGCGGGTTATACACATGAAGTCGTCGGCAGTAGACCCAAAAGACGATCTAAGCAACGTTGGGCTGATACGATTCATAAATACCTTAAATGCGTGAACATCCACCCAGATGCAGCCCATGATATAGCGAAATGGAGACAACGGATCCATGTAGCGGACCCCCAGGCACGCGGGACAAACGGTGAAGGAAAAGAAGAATAAGTGGCAACCAAACGACTATTCACATTGGTATGAGTCGGGTGACACACCATCCGACTCGGAAAAATTTCGTCCACACAGTTCCGAAGACTGCAAGAGCTGACAAATGCGAGAATTATCGCATAATCATCTCAACAGCTCGTGCACCCAAGTTGCTGAAAAGAATAATGTATAGAACAATGGAAAAGAAAATTGAGGATGTGTTAGATGACGATCAGTTTGGCTTTAGGAAAGGGAAAGGCACTAGACACGCAATCCTGTCCTTGCGGTTGATAATGGAAGCAAGACTAAAGAAAAATTAAGACACGTTCATAGGATTTGTGGACCTGGAAAAAGCGTTCGACAATGTGAAATGGTGCAAGATGTTCGAAACTGTGAGAAAAATAGGGTCAAGCTATAGGGAGAGACGGATAATATACGATATGTACAAGAGCCAAGAGGGAGTAATAAGAATGGACGACCTAGAACGAAGCCGTCGGATTGAAAAGTGTGTAAGACAGGGATTCAGTCTTTCACGCCTACTGTTCAGTCTGTATATCGAAGAAGCAATGATGGAAATAAAATAAAGGTTCAGGAGTGGAAATAAAATTCGAGGTGAAAGGATATCAATGATTCGATTCGCTGATGTCATTGCTATCCTGAGTGAAAGTGAAGAAGAATTACATGATCTACCGAATGGAATGAACAATCTAATGACTACAGAATATGGATTGAGAATAAATCGAAGAAATACGAAAGTAATGAAAAGTAGCGGAAATGAGAACAGCTAGAAACTTAACGTGAGGATTGATGGTCACGAAGTAGATGAAGTTAAGGAATTCTGCTACCTAAGCAGTAATATAACCAATGACGGACGGAGCAAGGAGGACGTCAGAAGCAGACTAGCAATGGCAAAAAGGGCATTCCTGGCGAAGAGAAGTCTACTACTATCAAATCTACGCCTTACCTTCAGCACGAAATTTCTAGGAATGCACGTTTGGAGTACAGCATTGTACAGTAGTGAGACATGGACTTTAGGAAAACCGGGAAAGAAGAGAATCGAAGCATTTGAGGCGTGGTGCTACAGACGAATGTTGAAAATTAGATGGACTGATAAGGTGAGGAATGAGGAGGTTCTGCGCAGAATCGGAGACGATAAGGAGAACGGACAGGGTGACATGAGGGAATGACTTTCGTGGTAATAGAGGGAGCTGAAGGGGGCAAAAACTACAGACGAAGACGGAGATTAGAATACATCCAACAGATAATTGAGGACGTAGGTTGCAAGTGCTACTCTGAGATGAAGAAATTGACATAGGAAGGGAATTAGTGGCGCGCCGTATCAAACCAGTCAGAAGAACGATGCCCCCCAGCCCCACCCCCCATCAAAAAAAAAGTTTCTTTGCCTCTCCAGTGTAATAACTTACACTAATCCTCTTATATTCATTAACAAAATGGACATACTGTCGTTATATTTGTAAGCTTAATGTTAAAATGAAGAATTTTGAAGTTTCATAATACGAGGTGTGGCTATAAAATAAACTGACTGACGCTGCCACAAAGTAAATACGCATGTGCCAAAGATGAACTATCAATACCCGTGCAGCGTAAAGCCTTCAGTCGAATGCGGCATCTCTGGTGTCTGTAGAGAAATCTGATTGGCCGTGGCCTTCATTTGTGTAGAGCTGTTGTTGTTGTTGTGGTCTTCAGTCCTGAGACTGGTTTGATGCAGTGCCCCATGCTACTCTATCCTGTGCAAGCTTCTTCATCTCCCAGTAACTACTGCAACCTACATCCTTCTGAATCTGCTTAGTGTATTCATCTCTTGGTCTCCCTCTACGATTTTGACCCTCCACGCTGCCCTCCAGTACTAAATTGGTGATCCCTTGATGCCTCAGAACATGTCCTACCAACCGATCCCTTCTTCTAGTCAAGTTGCGCCACAAACTCTTCTTCTCCCCAATTCTATTCAATACCTCCTCATTAGTTATGTGATCTACCCATCTAATCTTCAGCATTCTTCTGTAACACCACTTTTCGAAAGCTTCTATTCTTGTCTACACTATTTATCGTCCACGTTTTATTTTCATACATGGCTACACTCCATACAAATACTTTCAGAAACGACTTCCTGACACTTAAATCTATACTCAATGTTAACAAATTTCTCATCTTCAGAAACGCTTTCCTTGCCATTGCCAGTCTACGTTTTATATCCTCTCTACTTCGATCATCATCACTTATTTTGCTCCCTAAATAGCAGAACTCCTTTACTACTTTAAGCGTCTCATTTCCTAATTTAATTCTTTGAGCATCACACGACTTAATTCGACTACATTCCATTATCCTCGTTTTGATTTTGTTGATGTTCATCTTATATCCTCCTTTCAAGACACTGTCCATTCCATTCAACTGCTCTTCCAAGTCCTTTGCTGTCTCTGACAGAATTACAATGTCATCAGCGAACCTCAAAGTTTTTATTTCTTCTCCATGAATTTTAATACCTACTACAAATTTTTCTTTTGTTTCCTTTACTGCTTGCTCAATATACGGATTGAATAACATCGGGGAGAGGCTACAACCCTGTCTCGCTCCCTTCCCAACCACTGCTTCCCTTTCAAGTCCCTCGACTCTTACAACAGCCAGCTGGTTTCTGTACAAATTGTAAATAGCCTTTCTCTCCCTGGAATTTACCACTGCCACCTTCAGAATTTGAAAGGGAGTATTCCAGTCAACATTGTCAAAAGCTTTCTCTAAGTCTACAAATGCTAGAAACGTAGGTTTGCCTTTTCTTAATCTTTCTTCTAAGCTAAGTCGTAGGATCAGCATTGCCTCGCGTGTTCCAATATTTCTACGGAATCCAAAGTGATCTCCCCCGAGGTTTGTTTCTACTTGTTTTGCCATTCGTCTGTAAAGAATTCGCGTTTGTATTTTTCAGTCGTGACTTATTAAATTGATAGTTCGATAATTTTCGCGTCTCACAACACCTGCATTCTTTGGGATTGGAATAATAATATTCTTCTTTAAGTCTGAGGGTATTTCGCCTGTCACATATATCTTCCTCACCAGGTGGTAGAGTTTTGTCAGGACTGGCTCTCCCAAAGCTATCAGTAATTCTAATGGGATGTCATCTACTCCCGGGGCCTTGTTTCGACTCAGGTCTTCCAGTGCTCTGTCAAACTCTTCACGCAGTATCGTATCTCCCATTTCATCTTCATCTACATCCTCTTCCATTTCCATAATATTGTCTTCAAGTACATCGCCCTTGTATAGACCATTTATATACTCCTTCCACCTTTCTTCTTTCCCTTCTTTGCTTAGAACTGGGTTTCCATCTGAGCTCTTGATATTCATGCAAGTCGTCCTCTTTTCTCCAAAGGTGTTTTTAATTTTCCTGTAGGCAGTATCTATCTTACCCCTAGTGACATAAGCCTCTACATCCTTACATTTGTCCTCTAGCCATCCCTGCTTAGCCATTTTGCACTTCCTGTCGATCTCATTTTTGAGACGTTTGTATTCCTTTTTGACTGTTTCATTTACTGCATTTTTATATTTTCTTCTTTCATCAATTAAGTTCAATATATCTTCTGTTACCCAAGGATTTCTACTAGCCCTCGTCTTTTTATCTACTAGGTCCTCTGCTGCCTTCACTACTCCATCCCTAAAAGCTACCCATTCTTCTTCTACTGTATTTCTTTCCCCCATTCCTGTCAATTGTTCCCTGATACTCTCCCTGAGACTCTCAACAGCCTCTGGTTTAGCCAGTTTATCCAGGTCCTATCTCCTTAAATTCCCTATCTTTTCGTTTTGCCGGAAAACTTATAAGTGTAATAACACAGTAAGTAATTATCCTGAAGTGTCAAATGAAACTTGGAAGAACAGCTACTGAAAGCTATCTGTCACTATAGGAAGTGTATGGCGAAGACTGTTCATCACGTACGCGAATTTTAGGGTGTTTCACATGTTTTCGTGATGACCCACTCCAGGGACGAATGAAAGTATCGAAAAAGTAGGAAATGTGGTTAGATATGATCGTCGATTGAGTATTAGATCGATTTCTGGAACCATGGGAATTGACAAAGAATGTGTAAAGCAAACTGTACAAAATCAATTGAACACGAGGAAAGTGTGTACGAAACTGGTGACGAAAATTCTCACGATACAACAAAAAGAAGCTCGTGAAAATTACGCTTTGAACAGCAATGAAAATGATTCGAGTTTCTTGTAAAAGTGATAACGTGCGACAAATATTGGTTTTTTAGTCATGACCCGGAAACTAAGCTCCAATCCACGCACTAGAAGGGCGAAAAAAGCTAGAATGAGCGATGCAGGATTCAGAGAGATGATGATTTTTTTTATATTCATGCAATTGTATATCTTCACTGCGTTGCTGAAGGTCAGACTTTTAATCAACTTGACTATCCTGAGGTTCTTGCTCAACTCTATGGGAAAATAAGGAAAAAAGACACGAATTGTGGAAGAACAAGTCATGCGTCCTGCACCAAGACAAGACATACCTCACTGTGTGTTAAGATGTTTCCAGCGAAGTACAGAATCTCATTGCTAGACTACCTGATTGCCTGATCAAACACCATTTGATTTTTAACTGTTGCCCAAAGTCAAAAACTGCATTAAAAGGAACAAGATTTCACTCCATTGAAGCACTGAAAGAAAAAGTAGCACTTGCCGTCAAGGACTTGAAACATCCCCTTAGCAAAATTTATAAAATTATTGTGCTGGTAAACCCCTTACGTTATTTGATTTTCAAACTGCTGAGCAGAACTGAACGTACTCAGACATTTCGCTCTTTACTTATTCTCATCAACACTAAACTGAGACACAATAATTTTAGCGCAACGCAATCTAACTTTCAATAATCCCTACAAAAGAATGGCCCTGACTAGCATTAACCTATACCTTTCATGAATCACTTACCTCACAAAAATCTTCGTTACTCGAACTACTGCAATACAGCGAGCGCCACTACTGCCAGCTAAATAAATGATTCTAACTAGTGAAGGCACTAACTACTGATAGGCATAGTTAGCAAATGAAAGCTTTTGATAAGAACAAATACGTTCAAAAGTCATCATCAAGTAAAGAGCGAAATGTCTGAGTACGTTCAGTTCTGCTCAGCTGTTTGAAAATCAAATAACGTAAGAGGTTTACCATCACAATCAGTTAATAAATTTTTCTACGAGGATGTTTCAACTTCACAGAGGAACACTTGCAGCAATGTTTCCATCGATGGAAAATTCGAATCGTGCGTTGTAAGGGAAGAGAAGGGAAGATATTGAGGATGACAATAACTACATGTGTATGTTTTTAAAATAAAATGCTTTACAGCAGTTTTCCCGTTATTTTATAGTCAATTCTTGTAAAAAGAAATAAAATCAAACCATTTGCAGTACATAAAAAAATGGTCCAAATGGCTCTGAGCACTATGAGACTTAACTTCTGAGGTCATCAGTCCCTTAGAACGTAGAACTACTTAAACCTAACTAACCTAACGACATCACACACATCCATGACCTAGACAGGATTCGAAACTGCGACCGTAGCAGCAGCGCGGTTCCACACTGTAGCGCCTAGAACCGCTCGGCCACTCCGGCCAGCTAGTCCATAAAAGGTACGTGTCCCTATTCTAGCGTTTATCCAATGATTTGGCAAATTTATTTTAACAGTGTGGCTGAATACCCCTCGTTTCGCCATAATCAATTATCATGAGGGAGCGTAGTACTGCGTGACTTCTTTATGTGAATAGTGTAGGAGCAGTAGCCATAAAGCTTTAAATATCACCTAGACTAAAATAATTTTACGGAATTAATTTTTTGTTTGTTTGCGGTTACACATCTACAGTGTTGGTACACAGTGTAAAATATCGTAGCACGTCGGTAGAAGGGCCAAAACAAAAATTTCCAACATATTTCCACTTTATCAAAGGATTGCCACATGTTCTTGGCTCCCGATATGTAACTACAACCAAACAAGTTAATTACGAAACTTTATTTTATTCTATGTGATATTAAAGTTTCATGATTACCCTTCGTGATAGAACATTACTTCCGAAAGGCAAAACTCTGCGTTCGAATACCGATTCGGTTCACAGTACTAACCTCTTTCGGTATTTGGTACAGATATGAGTATGGTTTGGTGCCGCCTACAATTGTGAAACACCAGTGCAGGTTTGTGAGCGGCAGCACGCGGCCTACCACTTCCCGTAACTTTTGATCCAGTTCTGCTCTGCGTTACCTACACGGGGACTTTGCACCTCTTCCTCGGCGCCCCTAATTAAACGAGGAACACGCCGGCTTGTTAGCGCCGCTACCTGTTGCTACTGCAGTCCTAGGACTGCGGACAGGCGGACAGCGCGTTATAATTGAGACATACGACTGCCGCACTGATACGGGCTTGTCAGGGCCGTCGTGGAACGACTCCTCCGAGCGCAGAGCTCCGGAGAACACGAAGCAGGGAAGCTGCAGGACATCATTAGGGGCTTCGTCCGACTGTTGCCGATCACCTGGACGTCGTCGTGTGGTCTGTCGTAACAAGCTCGACGCCAGTGTATGAGTCGATATTCTCGTAGCAGCAATACAGCTTGCTGTCTTGGCTAACTGTTCGTGGGGATTTTCCTTCTCACCAACAGCTGACTTCAAGAAACGTCACTGCGTGTTTGTCGTTACTCAGTGACATTGGTTCAGGTGTTCCAGTCAGACACGGTTCCGACCTTTCTTCGAACTTCCCTTGACTTCACTAAATTACCCCAAGAAAATTCAAGAATGTACCTTGAACAATGGAATGGACGATTCGTATTGCAACGGACTTAATTCTTTACTGCACTGGATCATCGCGTTACAGAAGTCAGTCTATAGATAAGTTTGTACATAGCAAACTAGACAACTTCCAAGTCACGTGGAAAACAGAATCGAGTGGGACATATTTGTTATGTGTATGGTAGGCTACCCGCATTGATCCCCCTAACATGAAATCACACGATATACCAATGACTATCCCCTCCGTACTCTACAGCTGTAATTGACAGCGGCTTGAATGAGCGGTATGGAATTTTTTCCAACTCAGTCTGTAACTAGGCTGTTTAGGTTTTTATGTTGGTAACGCCACGTAGCGCTCTGTATGAAAATCACTGGCTGTGCTGTGTGCAGTCTGTGGCTGGTTTGCATTGTTGGAATATTTGCTAGTGTAGTTCAAATGGCTCTGAGCACTATGGGACTTAACATCTATGGTAATCAGTCCCCTAGAACTTAGAACTACTTAAACCTAACTAACCTAAGGACAGCACACAACACCCAGCCATCACGAGGCAGAGAAACTCCCTGACCCCGCCGGGAATCGAATCCGGGAACCCGGGCGTGGGAAGCGAGAACGCTACGCTAGTGTAGTGTTGGCCAGTTGAACAGCGCGTAGCGTTGCGCAGTTGGAGGTGAGCTGCCAGCAGTGGCGGATGTGGGGAGAGAGATGGCAGAATTTTAAGAGCGGACGATCTGGACGTGTGTCCGCCAGGAAGAGCAAATTTGTAATACTGGATATCATGAACTCATGTATAATTATGACTTTTGAACATTATTAAGGTAAACACATTGTTTGTTCTCTATCAATACCTTTCATTTGCTGAATATGCCTATCAGTAGTTAGTGCCTTCACTAGTTAGAATCTTTTATTTAGCTGGCAGTAGTGGCGCTCGCTGAATTGCAGTAGTTCGAGTAACGAAGATTTTTGTGATGTAAGTGATTCATGAAAGGTATAGGTTATTGTTAGTCAGGGCCATTCTTTTGTAGGGATTTTTGAAAGTCAGATTGCGTTGCGCTAAAGTTACTATATGTCAGTTTAGTGTTGATCAGGATAAGTATAGAGAGTAATGTCTGAGTACGTTCAGTTTTGCTCAGCTGATTGAAAATCAAATAACGTAGAGGTTTATCAGCACAGTAATTCATAAATTTTTCTCAGGGTATGTTTCAAGTCGTGCTTGATATTCCTGCAAGGAGAACCGGTATACATTTTGGTAGAGATGTCATTAGGAAGCGGGACTGTAACACAGTGATGTATTAGCTCATTTCGCATTTTCAGCGCAAAACTATCTCGTCCAAAATTTTGCCCAAGATGAATAGGTCTATAAAGAACGCATGCTTGGCTGCCAATGTTCCAGGATTTGATCTCTCTAGAGTCTGCTATTTGTCTTGTGAATCTTATTTATGAGACCACTAAACTCTAGGAAGTTTCACTTAAGTGGATTGTAGATGACAGTAGGACTAATTCACACTACACCATGTATTTTTGATTAAACGTATCAGACGTTAATGTGTAGATACAGTTTCAACAAGTGTGCCAGTACCAGGCACAATCTTTATTAAACTAAGAGTTAGAATGGCATCGATTTCATCATGGATACGTTTTATGTTGCAGCAAGCTAGTGGATGCACACTCTGAGGTGATCGGATGAAATCTCAAGGTGAGCGTGGGAAGGGCTAAGTAGAGAAGAGAAAGTCTGGTTTCTGGGGGCCGTCCAGGCAACACGCACTGTACATGGGTAACATCTTCTAAACGTGTCCAGATTCAGTAAATCTTTACTTGACGTATCGTGATAGATGTGACATATCTGAAAGTCTTTACCGCCTATCATTTCTAGGACTGTGATTGAACATAATACAACGAATGTCACGTTCGTCCTATCGAGACATTTTCATACTTAACTATGAAACGCCAGTAATATAGAAGCAAAATTTAAGCCGGCCACGGTGGTCTCGCGGTTCTAGGCGCTCAGTCCGGAACCGCGCGACTGCTACGGTCGCAGGTTCGAATCCTGCCTCGAGCATGGATGTGTGTGATGTCCTTAGGTTAGTTAGGTTTAAGTAGTTCTAAGTTCTAGGGGACTGATGACCGCAGCTGTTAAGTCCCATAGTGCTCAGAGCCATTTGAACCATTTGAACCATTTGCAAGATCTAAGAACATTCCTAGTATAGTGTGGGGAAAAGTGTAACCAGCTGGAAAATATTTATGACATGGAATTGTTAGAGAACAGGTGAATTGTCCATCACAGAAAATGTTGCAACTTATTTCGATGCACCAGTCACCTGATATCGCGTGTGCACATGCAAATTTTCCACACTCTGTCTCCCAAGTCCTCTGCTGTGTCTTTACTTTTGGATGAGTGAGAGGCAAAATGTATTTAGTGACCTGTTGAATGTTTCGCAAAAGGGTACTCATGAGAAAACAGGGTCTGCTCGTTGTTGAATGCCATGCGAAACACAGTTCACGGAAAGCTTATGCAAGACTGTTTGTGCAATAATTTAAGACTGGAGTATTTTTGCGAAACCTCCAGCAATGTCTGTAGCACAAAACTTAGTAGCAAAGTAGCATGAAAAGTGCTCTGTAGTGAATAACTACCGCAATTATCCTAAAAGAAATCAACTACCAGAAAACATTGCTAGAGTGAAGGGAACATTTCGTCACCTTTTTTTACACGCTGGCGAAATTTCAGTTCTGTTTATCTGTGCATGTGAGAAATACAATAGTGATCAATGATATTATGTTAGTGTGCTACAGAACATTGTAAACATCACATTAAAATCATCCCTTTTTTCTTCGAATGCGAGTCAGCAATTGCACTGAAATTACGCCATTTCTCTTTGAACGCTGGTATGAGAACAAAATGTTTCCGAGCAGCTTTAAGTCTGAAATGTTTTCCTCGGCAAACCATAAAAAACCACCTAATTTCATAGCTGGGTGTCGCTATTCTGACTTCCATAGCGGAAGTGCCAATGAAAGAAGTAAATGTGGGAAACAGGGAAGGCGACGACCTGACCATCATGTGACAAGTACACGGTTGCTTCGGCGGAATTTTGGTGAAATTTGGTGCCAATTTGACATGATAAACTACCTCACACCTCATATTACATTTGAACTGTGGGCTTCTTTTCGCATGTGTCGGTACAGTACTGTTTGAAGCGTCACCGAGGCCGAGGGTGACGTCGTAAGACGTCACGCTTTTGCACTCTTGGATAGGCAGATTGTAGGCACCTCTGAGCCAAATTTAAGACTTATGCGTCGTGTGACTGGAGACAATTACGAGGCGATTCTTTAATTGCGTTGTGTGGTGTATTGGGCACACTGTGCAACGATACTAGGTTTTGACAGAGTCGTCACTGTTTTGTGTCGCTATTCACCTGGAAA